>NW_027226541.1:0-728420 GCF_022539635.2 Chironomus tepperi
ATTCAAATGATTGCGGAAATGTCAAATTATTCTGCAGTAAAATGTACAGGACATCAAAATGTTTATTATCAAATGCCATAGATTGAGCACTGACTTTGTTGTCCATTGAGCATGTCTTCATCTTTAGTTTGAGGAGAATATTGACGATTTCTGTGTTTCCGGTCTCTGCAGCGAGCAGCAATAAGTTGAAGTCACGAGAATCCGCAATGAAATCCAGTTCAATTAAATTTAAACCAGATTGATATGAGAATTGACTGATTATGCCTGAATAACAGGAAAATTGATTAATAATTTGCATTGGAACCGAGTGGAGTGCTACAGACTGCAATTAATCGACCGCATTTCCAACTTAATACTTCAAAAACCTTTAACCAGGAATACTAAAGACTCTAACGTCCTGAGTATCCGTTCCTGAATATTATCAGTCTTCTGGACATACGGTCGATTAATCTCAACCTGCTTCATTTGGGAATTATTATGAAACTAGTCAGGATATCTATATCTATAATTACTAGTCAAAATACACTTACCTATGTGATTATTCTTCAAAGATTTAGCCAAGAAGTCAGCCACAAATTCACACAACTTTAAACTTTCTTCCCAATTCAGCTTTTTTGGATGCTTGAGTTCGAAGAACTTCTCAATTTCCTGCGATTTCCACAAAATTGTCCATTGTTCTTCACTTTCAGACACAAGCATAAGAACTGGACATTGTTTGCCATATTTTGTGTTAATTTTATGAAGATCTGCAGTTTCCAGTCCAGGTACAGCACCAGGAAATAGGAATTTAGTAATCAACTGCTCTGATTGTTCAACTTTGGTGTTAAACTTAATAAATTGTAAGAAATCATCCTTGCTGGTGCACGGAATTATGACAGGATCAATTACATCAATTGACTGGAATGACTTCAGATCAAGCATCTTTGGATCAAGTAGCTTATCAAGCTCAATAGGTTCGTAAATATTTCTGGCTATAAATGAAAAAGTATGTAAAAAACCAAACATTAATCCTATGATAATTTGGCATTTAGGAGGTCAGCAGCATTGGATCAATAAAATGCTCCGTGTGACTACGACCAACCCGCTGTTCTCAAATATGTACCAAACGAAGCTTGAACTACTCGCAAGACTGAACATGTCCGGAATTAGATTTCTATCAATTTTACTAGTTAAACATAATCAGCAAGTACATGAGTACTGCTTAATGATGGCGTGACCTGGCTCGTAATTCAATGCGGACATATTCAGTCATGTGAGTAGTATTTGAGCACAGCAGGTAGACTGTAGTCACATGTAGAATTAAAATGACACAGATACAACCAAAACTGTGGCTTTTTGTGAATTGCTGCTTTTGACGGATCCTCAGAATCTGGTGATGGATCACCAAGTCAATCCAAGTATTACTACTGAGCTGATCAGCTCAGGAAGACATTAATCGGGAAGTATTCAAGCGAAAGTATGGCTGCATAGGTCACACACTCCGAAAACGCAACACTAGAGAAAGTGACGTAAGTGGGAAGATAACACAAACTTGTTTTATCACCCTGAATGGGATCCACAAGAAAAAGGTGCCCAGGTGCTTCAAAAGCAACTTGGCTTAGAACAGAAATGCGGAAATTTCAATTAGTTATCAAAACAGGTGAGATGGTGAGAATCTGGTTCCAGTAAATAAGTGAGTAAGTTATCTCCAAGGCTTTGACACTCGTTCATAAGCCCACTGGTACACATGCCCACTTGTACATATGTCCACTAGTGGAAAAAAAATACAAAAGTACTCGTTCTTATCGAGTTACTTCAGCGCTTTTTTTGTCCCAGCGATCAGTAATTGACTAACAAGTCACTTTCGGACCTAAAAAACGAAATTCAGTAGGATCCAGGTCACATCCAGATCTACAAAGAAGATCCAGTTGGATCCAGGTCACTTCCAAACCCACAACAAAACAAGATCCAGTATTTAGGCAGTAATTTTTGTAAAAATGAAAAATAAATCACGCACCTACTCAAATCTATGCTAGGTTTGTCTAGGCATAGGCATTCTATTATAGACAGTGCCTAGGCAAAGGCAAAAACTATTACCTTTGGCTAGGCAGTGCCTTTGTCTAGATATTGTCTTTGGCTAGGTAAGCCTACAAGAAGGCCTTTAAATAGGCAATGCCTGTGATAGATTTTATGCCTTTTACAGCAAATCGATAGATGACAACTCAGCATAAATCTATACTTTCTTAATCAGTAGCTTCTTTGTCCATAATATCAAATCTACACGCTGAAACAGTTATTAAGAAAGTATTGATTTATTTATTGAGAATTGGCACACAGTCATTTATATATGTATAAAGCTTGAAGGTTCCAGCCTTATGAGATAGAGGCACTGCGATTTTAAATCTGTTGTACCACATCCTTTAGATCTACAGTTTATAGTGCGATCCGAACCACTTGCAAGCTCTGCACATTGCAAAGACACGATTACGTCATATGACCTAATATACATACAAAGTGTAGCTGTTTAATGACTGAATCAGAGTTGCAATCTGTGACAGGTCAACAGAAACAGTCCAACCGCGACAGGTCAGACCTGTAACAGGCCAAATTTGTCTACCTGTCAACAGGTAACGATCTGTGACAGGTCATCTTTTGACAAAACCTGTCACCTCTACCTCGCAACTCTGGTTGGAATGATAATAGAAACGAGAGCCGTAAATTCATCGCAGAGAGCTTTTATGGAACGGACCTGGATGCACTATAACTGACTGAATAATTGAATAGAGTGCTTACATCGAACCTAATTACCAGATTAGCAACTACACATTAAAACTGCAATTATGTTATGTGCTGTATACTTGAGCTTATATGTCTATAACTTTAAGAGTTCTTGTATGTAAGGTTGTCGCTCGATTTAAGAGGAAGGATAAATAAATAAATAAATTAATATATAAACAATGCAATGTACCTAAGTACAACTCGTGTGCGCAAGATTTCGTAAAGAAAGTCATCCAAATACTAGTATATCCTTGTATACCTAGCAGTGGAGACACATTATGTGCCAAAGACCTCAAAAGTCCACCCAACACACGAACCGAGCTTACTAGGACGGTGAAATGGAATTGAATCCAGGACCTTTGAAACGTAAGGCCAATGCTCTACCATTTAGGCTACTGATGTCATTTCACCGTTATCCAGGCATCAGAAAATCATGTGATGTTTTTTTTAAAAATTTACAAAAATTATTAAATGTTTATTTCCATTAGTGGGCATATGTACCATTGGGCATGTGTACGAGTATGCTTATGTCCCAGTGGAAATGTGTACGAGTGAGCTAGTGTGAGTGGACAACTTACACACACCCACACACGTTTCATCCGGATGAAATATTTCTTCATCTCCAGCAGTGTCAATGACTTGATGTGATCTTAATCTAACAGGATTTGTGATTTAGATTTGCATATTTATTGTACATTTGCTGATATGCTGCACACACATTATATTGTTCAGCTGAAATGACCACGTCGAAAAATTTATCACAAGATGTGACCTCGATCGACAGACAAAGGAATGGTTTGGTTCCCACTATAAACTATTGATCAAGTTTTGAGCATGGCATTGCACATAATGTACAGGAATGAATCCCAGAGGTCTAAACAGACAAAATGTTAGCTATAAATTCACTTTGATGGACTAGATAAGGTTGGGTGCCTGAGTGGCAGGAGTGAAGCAGCAACCAGACATTGATGAGAGTTCCGGTTTGAAACATTAGCTTAATATTATCAAAATAGCACCAGACTGTTATTTAATCTTAAATCCGGGACTTAATTGACATGATTTAAATCAGTAATAAGTTAGACCAGTGGTCAACAACCTGTATGTCAACAAAAATGTTTGACCTTGAATATTTTAAGATAAAGAAGATTGACAAAAATAAAATAAAAGACATAAAAAATCGTAAAATAATAAAATTCTAATTTGAAAAACTATAATCAAGCTTAAAAGCTATTTTATATCCTGTTTAAAATTCCATCAACAAACTATTTTTGGATTTCAGATTCAGATTTAGATTCACAAAATTTAATTTGCTTTCTTGTCTGTCGGTCGAGGTCAAATCTTGTGATAGAACAATAGACTGCATGTATGTAGTATCAGCAAATATACAATCAACCTGCATGTCTATGTCAGAGTTGGCAATATACCGACGGCAATCAACCTTATATCATCTATATTCGACATTTAATTGCGGCTGTTGACATCCAACACCAGTTATCGACCGATAGCCGATTGCCAACTCTGTTTTAAGTTTATTAGTACATGAGCAACTTAGTGACTAATTTTTTGACAACATCCACTTCCTCTCAAAGCAAAAATGAACATCAACTGCATTTGATGTAATTAAGGAACATATGTATCATGTGTGTAGCTTTATGCTTGCTATAACAAAACTTTCATAATCAAATAATAATAAATAAACTAAGAAATTGAAAGTAGACAGGCAAGGAGACATGCTTATGATAATGTTGACAAAATTAATTGAGTATATCCATAAACACGGACATAACCGTGAATATACTCATTTTGTGTAAGGTAGGAGCCATCCATTTATTACGTAACGTGTAAAATTGACTTTATGAGACCGACACTTCCCACCCTCCTTCCTTTCCAACAATATCTTGACCCACACCCTCCTTAACAAAATCCTAATATCCAATATAAACGTTACGTAATAAATGAACAACCCCAAATGCCTTTTTGAAGAACAAAAACATTTTTTTGTCAATTAAAATTATATCTGATAATTTGAGACTTATTGTACTAATGACTATACAGTAAGGAAGACCACAAATATGTCAAAGATTGCAAACATCACCCAAGCAGGTAAAGAGTATGCTGTCAAGTGCATATTAAGCAAGCTCTCGAGAGAATCCACATTGCCTGTTAGGATCAGTCACTAATAATTTACAGACACTTTGAAGCATGACTTAGCACTTGATACACAATTTTATTTATTTTATCACAAAATTAGAATTATGGACTTTAATAATTACAACAAGACTTACCTTCCGATATTCCAGACTGAAATTTAAATCCAACATTTTCATTTTTTGTTGATTTTTTATTAAAAATTTTCACTTTTGTGTCCATCGCAATTTTATCACTTTTTTACTTTTTATTGGCACCAATATTTTATTAAGGCACTCGACTCATGATTGCTGCTCAAAAGTTAACACGAAACTGTCCTCATTTAAGATTATTTTTCTTAATTTATATCATTTTATTCACATAGCTTTTATGTATCACAGAACAAATTAATCTCATGATAACAACCAATTTTTAATTTTAAATTCAAATCATAAAATACACAAATTTATTAATCTCATCCAGCACAGTGAATATTAATAAGACACCAAATGGACATTCATTCGATGCCACATATTTATGATTAGGAATGGCAAGCAATTTATGTAAATTATTAAAGAAGGATTCTCAAGATTTAGAGAAATGGCAATGACCTTCAAATGAGAAGCTTGTGTAAAAAACAAGTCAGTAAGACATCAACAAGAATATTCAAATGATGAAGTACAATTGGATTCGATGTATAATTCATAAAAAGGATGTCAATGCTGGGTGTTGGTCAACGGCACAACGGGAAACCCGCGGGAAAAACTCGCGGGATTCCCGCGGTAATCTGCGGGAAAAAACCCGCGGGTTTCTGCGGAATTCTGCGGGTTTTTGCAGGATTTTCCCGCGGGTTCCCGCGGGATTTATATTTTTTTAAAAATTTTAAATTTCTTAGTGATTTGTTCCCGCGGGTTTTCCGCGGGTTTCCAGCGGGTTTCCCACGGGTTTTCCGCGGGTTTTTCCCGCGGGTTTCCCGCAGTATTTTCCCGCGGGTTTACGCGGTTTTATCTGCGGGTTTTCCCGCGGGTTTTTTTTTCACACAATAATATAAAAAAAAAAAGTTCGCTCATGCCAAGACTTGAACCCATGACCTTATGTTGAATTAACCTGAACTTTAACCACTACGCCACCAAGACATTTAATCATATTATTAATGTGGCAATTTTTAATATATATCTAAATGAGAAATATTTTTTCATAAATTTTGTATGAAATTATATACTTCACAAGAATGAAGTTTTTCGTAAATTTTGTATGAAATTATATACTTCACAAGAATGAAGTTTTTTGTAAATTTTGTATGAAATTATATACTTCACAAGAATGAAGTTTTTCGTAAATTTTGTATGAAATTATATACTTCACAAGAATGAAGTTTTTTGTAAATTTTGTATGAAATTATATACTTCACAAGAATGAAGTTTTTCGTAAATTTTGTATGAAACTATATACTTCACAAGAATGAAGTTTTTCGTAAATTTTGTATGAAATTATATACTTCACAAGAATGAAGTTTTTCGTAAATTTTGTATGAAATTATATACTTCACAAGAATGAAGTTTTTCGTAAATTTTGTATGAAATTATATACTTCACAAGAATGAAGTTTTTTGTAAATTTTGTATGAAATTATATACTTCACAAGAATGAAGTTTTTTGTAAATTTTGTATGAAATTATATACTTCACAAGAATGAAGTTTTTCGTAAATTTTGTATGAAACTATATACTTCACAAGAATGAAGTTTTTCGTAAATTTTGTACAGAGTTCGTGAAGATCGAAAAAATCTTTGATTTTCCAAAATCATTTTTTTTTGTGATCTAAAAAAATCATGATTTTTTCGATCTTACGTAAATCATTACGTATGATTTTTTTACGTAACGAAGATCATTTTCAAAATGATCTTTTCTACGTAAAATCATTTTGTTTACAAATTATGTTAATGAACAATTATGCTCATTATTACATTAATACTTAACATGAATGGTTTCTACAGCATTTTTAAATGATTATCAAGTAGTTTTGAATCTATTTACACTGCTTTAAGTATTAAAATTAGCTGAATTTTCATTTAAAGTGATATGCTCTGGATCATATTTTTAGTTACATTAAGCACCTAAAACCGTGTAAATAAATTCTAGATAGAGATTTCAGATGATTATCAAGTCATTTTTAATTGAATCAAACCTTTTTAAGCGATTAATTTAACTAAAAATATGATCCAGAGCATATCACTTTGAATGAAAATTCAGCTAATTTTAGTACTTAAAGCAGTGTAAATAGATTCAAAACTACTTGATAATCATCTAAAAATGCTGTAGAAACAATTCATGTTATGTATTAATGTACTAATGAGCATAATTGTTCATTAACATAATTTGTAAACAAAATGATTTTACGTAGAAAAGATCATTTTGAAAATGATCTTCGTTACGTAAAAAAATCATACGTAATGATTTACGTAAGATCGAAATAATCATGATTTTTTTAGATCAAAAAAAAATGATTTTGGAAAATCAAAGATTTTTTCGATCTTCACGAACTCTGATTTTGTATGAAATTATATACTTCACAAGAATGAAGTTTTTCGTAAATTTTGTATGAAAATTTTTTTGTGTGAAGTATATAATTTCATACAAAATTTATGAGAAACTTCATTCTTGTGAAGTATATAATTTCATACAAAATTTACAAAAAACTTCATTCTTGTGAAGTATATAATTTCATACAAAATTTATGAAAAAATATTTCTCATTTAGATATATATTAAAAATTGCCACATTAATAATATGATTAAATGTCTTGGTGGCGTAGTGGTTAAAGTTCAGGTTAATTCAACATAAGGTCATGGGTTCAAGTCTTGGCATGAGCGAACTTTTTTTTATATTATTGTGTGAAAAAAAAACCCGCGGGAAAACCCGCAGATAAAACCGCGTAAACCCGCGGGAAAATACTGCGGGAAACCCGCGGGAAAAACCCGCGGAAAACCCGTGGGAAACCCGCTGGAAACCCGCGGAAAACCCGCGGGAACAAATCACTAAGAAATTTAAAATTTTTAAAAAAATATAAATCCCGCGGGAACCCGCGGGAAAATCCTGCAAAAACCCGCGGGTTTTTTCCCGCAGATTCCCGCGGGACTCCCGTGGGTTTTTCCCGCGGGTTTCCCGTTGTGCCGTTGACCGACAATCGTCAATGCTGGGACAGAATCCTTTTTTGGAACCCGCAAAGAAAATGACGTCCTGGAGCTCCAAAAGCTGTTTGGCATAAAGCTGTAATGAAAGAATGTCAGGTCAACATACGGACAGAGAATTTGTACAAAATAGAAGGCAGAGTCAGCAACAGAATCAGACAGAGACCGACAAAGGTGAGAATTCCTAAAAAAAAGTGACTTTCTACCTTAATTCTCTTGAATCAGTGTGAAAATTCATGGAATACGGACTATTTTATTTGTACAGGGATTTGGGTATAAACACGAGTACCCCAGTTTCGGGTACCCCAAATCCCAAGTACTTAGTATTCATAATCGACAACCCTACCCTGAATATACTTTAAATCTGATGAACAGTTCCGTTCAATTTCAAGTTTATTATAGAATATTTGATGATATATCCATCAATAGCAGGGACGTAGCAAGGTCATTGGTACGGGAACATGAGTCCCCATTTCGAGAATTGAAGGTCATCCTTTTTATGAATTGTACATCGAATCCAATTGTACTTCATCATTTGAATATTCTTGTTGATGTCTTACTGACTTGTTTTTTACACAAGCTTCTCATTTGAAGGTCATTGCCATTTCTCTAAATCTTGAGAATCCTTCTTTAATAATTTACATAAATTGCTTGCCATTCCTAATCATAAATATGTAGCATCGAATGAATGTCCATTTGGTGTCTTATTAATATTCACTGTGCTGGATGAGATTAATAAATTTGTGTATTTTATGGTTTGAATTTAAAATTAAAAATTGGTTGTTATCATGAGATTAATTTGTTCTGTGATACATAAAAGCTATGTGAATAAAATGATATAAATTAAGAAAAATAATCTTAAATGAGGACAGTTTCGTGTTAACTTTTGAGCAGCAATCATGAGTCGAGTGCCTTAATAAAATATTGGTGCCAATAAAAAGTAAAAAAGTGATAAAATTGCGATGGACACAAAAGTGAAAATTTTTAATAAAAAATCAACAAAAAATGAAAATGTTGGATTTAAATTTCAGTCTGGAATATCGGAAGGTAAGTCTTGTTGTAATTATTAAAGTCCATAATTCTAATTTTGTGATAAAATAAATAAAATTGTGTATCAAGTGCTAAGTCATGCTTCAAAGTGTCTGTAAATTATTAGTGACTGATCCTAACAGGCAATGTGGATTCTCTCGAGAGCTTGCTTAATATGCACTTGACAGCATACTCTTTACCTGCTTGGGTGATGTTTGCAATCTTTGACATATTTGTGGTCTTCCTTACTGTATAGTCATTAGTACAATAAGTCTCAAATTATCAGATATAATTTTAATTGACAAAAAAATGTTTTTGTTCTTCAAAAAGGCATTTGGGGTTGTTCATTTATTACGTAACGTTTATATTGGATATTAGGATTTTGTTAAGGAGGGTGTGGGTCAAGATATTGTTGGAAAGGAAGGAGGGTGGGAAGTGTCGGTCTCATAAAGTCAATTTTACACGTTACGTAATAAATGGATGGCTCCTACCTTACACAAAATGAGTATATTCACGGTTATGTCCGTGTTTATGGATATACTCAATTAATTTTGTCAACATTATCATAAGCATGTCTCCTTGCCTGTCTACTTTCAATTTCTTAGTTTATTTATTATTATTTGATTATGAAAGTTTTGTTATAGCAAGCATAAAGCTACACACATGATACATATGTTCCTTAATTACATCAAATGCAGTTGATGTTCATTTTTGCTTTGAGAGGAAGTGGATGTTGTCAAAAAATTAGTCACTAAGTTGCTCATGTACTAATAAACTTAAAACAGAGTTGGCAATCGGCTATCGGTCGATAACTGGTGTTGGATGTCAACAGCCGCAATTAAATGTCGAATATAGATGATATAAGGTTGATTGCCGTCGGTATATTGCCAACTCTGACATAGACATGCAGGTTGATTGTATATTTGCTGATACTACATACATGCAGTCTATTGTTCTATCACAAGATTTGACCTCGACCGACAGACAAGAAAGCAAATTAAATTTTGTGAATCTAAATCTGAATCTGAAATCCAAAAATAGTTTGTTGATGGAATTTTAAACAGGATATAAAATAGCTTTTAAGCTTGATTATAGTTTTTCAAATTAGAATTTTATTATTTTACGATTTTTTATGTCTTTTATTTTATTTTTGTCAATCTTCTTTATCTTAAAATATTCAAGGTCAAACATTTTTGTTGACATACAGGTTGTTGACCACTGGTCTAACTTATTACTGATTTAAATCATGTCAATTAAGTCCCGGATTTAAGATTAAATAACAGTCTGGTGCTATTTTGATAATATTAAGCTAATGTTTCAAACCGGAACTCTCATCAATGTCTGGTTGCTGCTTCACTCCTGCCACTCAGGCACCCAACCTTATCTAGTCCATCAAAGTGAATTTATAGCTAACATTTTGTCTGTTTAGACCTCTGGGATTCATTCCTGTACATTATGTGCAATGCCATGCTCAAAACTTGATCAATAGTTTATAGTGGGAACCAAACCATTCCTTTGTCTGTCGATCGAGGTCACATCTTGTGATAAATTTTTCGACGTGGTCATTTCAGCTGAACAATATAATGTGTGTGCAGCATATCAGCAAATGTACAATAAATATGCAAATCTAAATCACAAATCCTGTTAGATTAAGATCACATCAAGTCATTGACACTGCTGGAGATGAAGAAATATTTCATCCGGATGAAACGTGTGTGGGTGTAGGACACTTGTCCACTGGTACTTGCCCACTCGTACATAAGCATACTCGTACACATGCCCACTGGTACATATGCTCACTAGTGGAAATAAACATTTATTAATTTTTGTAATTTTTTAAAAAAACATCACATGATTTTCTGATGTGTGGATAACGGTGAAAAGGCATGAGTAGCCTAAATGGTAGAGCATTGGCTTTACGCTTCAAAGATCCTGGATTCAATTCCAGGTCATGTCTAATTTTCGAATCTCTTTTTCCATTTCACCGTTCTAGTTATGAAGTTTGGTTCGTGTGTTGGGTGGACTTTTGAGGTCTTTGGCACATAATGTGTCTCCACTGCTAGGTATACAAGGATATACTAGTATTTGGATGACTTTCTTTACGAAATCTTGCGCACACGAGTTGTACTTAGGTACATTGCATTGTTTATATATTAATTTATTTATTTATTCATCCTTCCACTTAAATCGAGCGACAACTTTACATACAAGAATTCTTAAAGTTTTAGACATATAAGCTCAAGTATACAGCACATAACATAATTGCAGTTTTAATGTGTAGTTGCTAATCTGACAATTAGGTTCGGTTTTAATGTAAGCTCTCTATTCAATTATTCAGTCAGTTATAGTGCATCCAGGTCCGTTCCATAAAAGCTCTCTGCGATGAATTTACGGATCTCGTTTCTATTATCATTCCAACCAGAGTTGTGACGACAGGTACCTGTCACAGGTAGAGGTGACAGGTTCTGTCAAAAGATGACCTGTCACAGATCGTTACCTGTTGACAGGTAGACAAATTTGGCCTGTTACAGGTCTGACCTGTCGCGGGTGGACTGTTTCTGTTGACCTGTCACAGATTGCAACTCTGATTCAGTCATTAAACAGCTACACTTTGTATGTATATTAGGTAATATGACGTAATCGTGTCTTTGCAATGTGCAGAGCTTGCAAGTGGTTCGGATCCCACAATAAACTGAAGATCTAAAGGATGTGGTACAACAGATTTAAAATCGCAGTGCCTCTATCTCATAAGGCTGGGACCTTCAAGCTTTATACATATATAAATGACTGGATAGTGTGTGCCAATTCTCAATACGTAAATCAATACTTTCTTAATCACTGTTTCAGCGTGTAGATTTGATATTATATACAAAGAAGCTACTGATTAAGAAAGTATAGATTTATGCTGAGTTGTCACCTATCGATTTGCTGTAAAAGGCATAAAATCTATCACAGGCATTGCCTATTTAAAGGCCTTCTTGTAGGCTTACCTAGCCAAAGACAATATCTAGACAAAGGCACTGCCTAGCCAAAGGTAATAGTTTTTGCCTTTGCCTAGGCACTGTCTATAATAGAAATGCCTATGCCTAGACAAACCTAGCATAGATTTGAGTAGGTGCGTGATTTATTTTTCATTTTTACAAAAATTACTGCCTAAATACTGGATCTTGTTTTGTTGTGGGTTTGGAAGTGACCTGGATCCAACTGGATCTTCTTTGTAGATCTGGATGTGACCTGGATCCTACTGAATTTCGTTTTTTAGGTCCGAAAGTGACTTGTTAGTCAATTACTGATCGCTGGGACAAAAAAGCGCTGAAGTAACTCGATAAAAACGAGTACTTTTGTATTTTTTTTCCACTAGTGGACATATGTACAAGTGGGCATGTGTACCAGTGGGCTTATGAACGAGTGTCAAAGCCTTGGAGATAACTTACTTACTTACTTACTGGAATCATGCTTCTCACCTCTTCACCTGTTTTGATATCTAATTGAAATTTCCGCATTTCTGTTCTAAGCTAAGTTGCTTTTGAAGCACCTGGGCACCTTTTCCTTGTGGATCCCATTCAGCGGTGATAAAACAAGTTTGTGTTATCTTCCCACTTACGTCACTTTCTCTAGTGTTGCGCTTTCGGAGTGTGTGACCTATGCAGCCATACTTTCGCTTGAATACTTCCCGATTAATGTCTTCCTGATCAGCTGATCAGCTCAGTAGTAATACTTGGATTGACTGGATCACCAGTTCACCAGATTCTGAGGATCCGTCAAAAGCAGCAATTCACAAAAAGCCACAGTTTTGGTTGTATCTGTGTCATTTTAATTCTACATGTGACTACAGTCTACCTGCTGTGCTCAAATATTACTCACAAGACTGAATATGTCCGCATTGAATTACGAGCCAGGTCAAGCCATTATTAAGCAGTTCTCATGTACTTGCTGAGTATGTTTAACTAGTAGAATTGGTAGAAATCTAATTCCGGACATGTTCAGTCTTGCGAGTAGGTCAAGCTTCGTTTGGTACATATTTGAGAACAGCGGGTTGGTCGTAGTCACATGGAGCATTTATTGATCCAATGCTGCTGACCTCTTAAATGCCAAATTATCATAAAATTTACATACTTTTTTATTTATAGCCAGAAATATTTACGAACCTATTGAGCTTGATAAGCTACTTGATACAAAGACGATTGATCTGAAGTCATTCCAGTCAATTGATGTAATTGATCCTGTCATAATTCCGTGCACCAGCAAGGATGATTTCTTACAATGTATTAAGTTTAACACCAAAGTTGAACAATCAGAGCAGTTGATTACTAAATTCCTATTTCCTGGTGCTGTACCTGGACTGGAAACTGCAGATCTTCATAAAATTAACACAAAATATGGCAAACAATGTCCGGTTCTTATGCTTGTGTCTGAAAGTGAAGAACAATGGACAATTTTGTGGAAATCGCAGGAAATTGACAAGTTCTTCGAACTCAAGCATCCAAAAAAGCTGAATTGGGAAGAAAGTTTAAAGTTGTGTGAATTTGTTGCTGACTTCTTGGCTAAATCTTTGAAGAATAATCACATAGGTAAGTGGATATTGACTAGTAATTATAGAATAGATATCCTGACTAGTTTCATAATAATTCCCAAATGAAGCAGGTTGAGATTAATCGACCGTATGTCCAGAAGACTGATAATATTCAGGAACGGATACTCAGGACGTTAGAGTCTTTAGTATTTCTGGTTAAAGGTTTTTGAAGTATAAAGTTGGAAATACGGTCGATTAATTGCAGTCTGTAGCACTCCACTCGGTTCCAATGCAAATTATTAATCAATTTTCCTGTTATTCAGGCATAATCAGTCAATTCTCATATCAATCTGGTTTAAATTTAATTGAACTGGATTTCCTTGCGGATTCTCGTGACTTCAACTTATTGCTGCTCGCTGCAGAGACTGGAAACACAGAAATCGTCAATATTCTCCTCAAATTAAAGATGAAGACATGCTCAATGGACAACAAAGTCAGTGCTCAATCTATGGCATTTGATAATAAACATTTTGATGTCCTGTACATTTTACTGCAGAATAATTTGACATTTCCGCAATCATTTGAATCCAGCGAGTGTAGTGGGAAATTAAAGGAGTTTTGTGATGTGACTGAGGATGTTCATAAGCTGATTAGTTCCAATGAGAAGGACAAACTTGAGGAAATTCTGAATCAACATCAAAATTTGCGTCATTTTTTCAATTTCTCGAATAAGTCAGCATTAATGATTTCATTAGAAAGCAAGTCATTTGAGGTTTTTGACTTACTGTTGAGTAAAAAGCTTCGATTTGGTTCCAATGAAGATCCAGCAGAATATTATGAAAAAATTAATGATTACGACATTCAACGACAAATCCGAGATATCCAGAACAAATATTCACAGCCATTTCTTGAGAAGCATATCCACACACTTGTTGCCAATTCTACAGCATGTTTTGATGAAACAGAAGTTAAGGATAAACATGATACAGTTAAGAGAGCATTTGAACTATTAAGTCAGAATATTTTCACCAAAATTATCCTTCAAATTGTGGCTGCATCTAAGAACTTTAAGATTGTCTTTGACTTTAACCGTGAAGCTGTCAATGTTCTTGATCCAACAGCTACTGAGACAACTCAAGGTGTTTGTTACATATCTGGTAAAATGTATATTGGAGCTAAGCAACTACTTGATCCTGCTACAGAACATGAGACATTGGCTGTATTGATCCACGAATTGTGTCATTTTGTCATGATTCAAGTCTACAAAAATCAGGCAAATCCATACACAAAAGATGACAAGAAGACCATGATGGAATTTAAGGAAATATCAAGAATATGTGAGGAAAATTCGGAAGCAGAAGAGATCATCGGTCTCGTCTACAATTGTTATCCTGAGGAAGACTTTCATGCTGAACTGATTGTACGTGTTGTGCATTTACTTGCCTTTTATCGCAACTTACCCGAGAAACTAGCTCAAGTACGAACAAAATTCATTAAACTTTTTGAATTTTATGAGAAAAAGATCGTTCCAGAATTGCAGCAGGCATTGCCAGAGATCGAAAGTCATCATGAAAAGGTCTTAGAAATTAAGGATAAGAAAATTACTAAGTTTAAGATTATTTCAATTGTTGTAACAGTTGTTGGTATTCTTGGTGCAATTCTTATTGCTTACTTCCTTTATAAACCAACTTATAAGTTTAATGAATTGTCTGATGACGACCAAATGTCTGTCTTTAAAGCTCCTGTATTGTATAAAGGAATAAATCTTGAATTTAGGGATTTGTTTGCTAAAAACTCGACCATTTATGATAACTTGACTTCCGATCACATCCTTAAGATGATTAATAAGCAACCATTAGACTTGACTGATCCATACTTGCGATATGTAACGGAAGTGATTTCACATTCATGGGAAAATATGACAGAAAAGTTAAAGGATAAAGTTTTAAATTCAAATTTCACTTTTCAAGATGAAAGTTTAAAATTGAAAAAATTGGAAGGGATTAATTCGGATATTTTTAATTATTTGACATCAGATCAGATTGTTAGTGTCTTAGATGGACAGAAACTAGTCGTGCATCATATGATTAAAAATGAAACTAAATTTTATGTTGAACGGAAATTTGAAAATGTATTTATTCTTGAAATTTTTTTCAACTTTAGACAACATGTAGTAGGAAAAAAGGAGATAGACTGTGACGAAACCTACTTGCCAAAATCGAACAAAACGTTTGAATCCTTTTATCAGGAATTCATAAGTCAAAATATATCTGATCAAATGAGCACAATCGATGAAATAAAGCGAAATGATGGGTTTATGGATTGTGTTTATTATGATTCCTTTAATGAGGCACTGTCCTCTGATTCTGTTCCACTTGACTTTGAAAAAGTTCTAGAAACAGCAATTGATTCAAAATTGTTCATTTTATCAGGTGAAGCAGGAACAGGAAAGACAATAACATTTGAACAGTTAACGATAAAATTCAAGAAAATGTTTCCAACTCGATGGGTTTCGTACATTGACTTGAAGGATTATAAGCATCTATATCAGGGCAATAGAACCTTAAATGATGTTGAGAACATGCTTGAAACCATTTTCGGACTTAGTTCCAAGAATGAATTTGAAAGACAAATTTTTAAATTTAGTTTCAAGTCAGGAAATTTGATTTTATTTTGGAATGGATTTGATGAAATTTCACCGCAATATAGTGAGCATGTTCTAGGTATTTTGAGCTTGATTAGGGATTCTACAGCGAATATTCAGTTAGTATGTACAAGACCACTTTATGCTGCCATGTTAAGGACTAAATTATCAGCTCATACCTTTAATCTAATTCCATTTGATTCAGACGAACAAAAAAATTATATTCAAAAATTTTTAATGTCCGAAAATATTGACGAATCCAAAATTCCAAATTATCTCGATAAAGTCCAAAAAATCGTAAATTCAACAGGATCAGATCAAAGCTTTGACACACCATTAATGTTAGGAATGATCACGGAATTAATCGCAGGTGACGAAATCATTTATGAGTCAGAAAATATTTACGAAATTTACCAAAAATTTGTCAAGAAGAAAATTGATATTTGGAAAAAGAAGAGCGATTTTGCCTTGAAATTTTATGATGATTCCCTCACAGACCACCGAAGATTTGATATGATGAAACTTTATCAGTCATATGCATTAAAGACGGAATCATCTAGTCGAACCACTACAATAAATGCATTAAAACTAAGAATAATGCGACAAAAGATTCCAGCGGAACTGACAAGTGACGAAATCTCACGGATGGGTATTTTGTACATTGATGGCAAGAACAATGTCAAATTTGCACACAGAACATTTGCTGAATTTTTCGTTGCACAATATCTGATCGAAAATGTTTATATTGCTGATGATGAACCTTCGGTAGATGAAGCGGAACTAAGAATATTAATGTTCAGTAGTTTTACTAAAAATGAGAAAATTCTAAACTTTCTTAAATCTTACATTCAATTAAATACTCCTGAAAATTCAAAACCTCTTGAAAGACAAATTGCGAAGCTTTTAACTACAAAATATCAGAAAATTCTATTCGATTTTGAACCTGAAGACTTCTCATTCTTAGTTAATTTTTTTAAACGTGATCCGAAAGTATTGAAAAAGTTGCTTCAAATTGATGAGAATGAAACATTGTTCACATCCTACTTTAAATTCCCTCCTGAGAAACCTGAAGCACTTTTTTATGATGAGATCAAAAGTCAAGTAAGATCATTGCTTAGTGATGATGAATATGACAGATTTATTCGAGGTAAGAATCAAAAAGGCGTCCTTTTGTTGAACGAACATGGCTTCGAAAGGTCAGGATATAATTATTGTAAAGATAAGAATGTTGTTCACGATATTTATAAGCTTGATGACGATTTAAAGCTCAATAATGACGAGAATTATGTTTTAATTTCCATTGCAAATAATTTGACACTCGACGAGATAGAGGAACTCATAATATATATAATGAGTGTTCATTTCTCTGATATATTATTCAACTACACTACCCACAAATACAGCAAACCCGAACAAAAGGAACTTTACATGAATGTTCTCACTAACATTAGATGTTTAGAAAATTACGGCAGAAGCTTTAATGTGCTTTTAAAAAAAACTGTTGAAATGTTTACGGAAAATGAAATTGATAAAATTTTTGGCTCATTTCGTAAAGTTACTCGATTTGATTTCACTAAATCTAAATTATTATGGGACACATTTGTCACTTACGGATCGCGAGACATGCAAAAAATGCTTCTAAGGAAAACTAATTTATGTGAATCAGATAATTATTGCTTTCCAAATAGTTATCTTTTAATTCCATTTAGTCGGAGGAACAATTCATTTCCGGATGTTCTAGACATTTACGAAACTTACTTCAGTTTGGCTGAAATTCAGGAAATTGTTCTTTCACATCCAAGTGATTTTTGGTTTAAACTTATTTTATATGGAAAAAATATTGATGAATTTGTTAAATATATGTTGAAAATATTTAAGGGAAATGAAAAATCATTAAAAGACTTTTTAGTAAGGGAAGTTGAGTCAACAAATTTGAATATTTTTGAACTTTTAAATGATTTTGATTTAAATGAGTTCCGAACAAACAGTTTTAAAATTTGTTCAGATATATTGGAGTCATTAAGTAAATATTAAAATTCTGCTTCCGGTGCATCTGGTAGACCGAATATTCTACAGAATTCTACAGAATTCTATAGAATTCTGCAAAACTCATTCTGGAATTCTGATTTAAACTATACTTTTTTCTGTACGGATACAAATATTATAGGATATTCGCATTATTCGTATTATTTAAAATATATATATTTTTTAATATTTTAAAGAAGACAGGTGGAATTTTAGGGTTCGATCGGTGAGGAATAATCTTATTTTAAATGGTACCCACTTAAGAGATAAATAGCTTTTGTGTTTCTTTTATACTTTAAATTATACTAGAGTATCGGGAGCGCCCGTGGCGCCCCATCTTCAGAATTTTCATCTTCACATAGCTTCATGTGGCATCACATTACACCCCCCATACCCCCTGATACCCCTCAGTTTTTGGCTACACAAAATGGCTTCACATGGCTTCCGTTCTTGTATCAGCAATGGAATTGAATGTTTATAATATAGATAATTCACATGAGTCTGGTTCTCCGGAATTTTGTATAAAATTATATAATTTATAATTTCATACAAAATTTTTGATATAATAATGAAAATTTACGAAAAATCTATTCTTTAATCATGTGAAAAAAAATTAAATTTTTTTGATATTTATTATAACTAAAATATAATATCAAATAAATATTTATATATCTTTATATATGAAAAATTGCCATGACTTTAATATGAAATAATATGTCTTGGTGGCGTAATGGTTAAAGTTAAGATTATTGCAACATGAAAGTCATGGGTTCAAGTCTTGGCATGAGTGAACTTTTTTTTTTTTATTAAAATGATAATTATGAAAAGTTTCTGCAGAATTTTTACAGAAGTTCTGCAGAAATCCTGCGTAAGTTCTGCAGAACTTCTGTCGACGTAAAAAATCACTCCCGTTTAAATCTGGACTACAGAATGAGTTTTTCAGAATTCTGTAGAATATTCTGATGAACTTCGCGCGACATGCATGCAACAAAATATTATTTTAACCACAAAAATTCTGGGGAATTCTGCAGAATTCTGTAGAATTCTGTGGAATAATTCTACAGAATTCTGCAGAATTTTGTTGCAGAAATCTACAGAATTGTGTTACAGAATTCTGCAGAATATTCGGTCTACGAAATGCACCGCACCCTAAAATTCTTAATGACCACATTTTAAGGTACGATGAAAAACTAAACATGTAGAATTGCCAGGGGTTTAGAAGTCCGGAATGTAATATTTTCCTGGGAAGCGTCTCCACATTAGATTCCTGCCACTTCTGTTCTCGACATACCTGATGGGATTTTATACTAGTTTACCTTATATTATCTAATCTAGAATTACTTTTATTACAATTTATTACTAACAAAGAAGCATCAACGAACTTGATATGTGGTAGAAATCAGATCAGTTGTTATTAATCATAGATTTACATCTTTATAGGTTTGGGGTTAAAATTAATATATTTTATAAATTGATCAATCAAATAAATATTCAGCATTAACACAATTTACAGTCTTAATTAATGTTTAAGCCTTTCTTTTCAGCTTTTACTCTAAAATCTTCTCAATTCTCTTTTTTGATCAGGAAAAAGTTCCCTAGTAATTGAGTAAGTTAGAGAAAAATCCAATTGAGTAGAATCGCGTGGCTTTCATTGGATCATCAGACCTTAAGATGAACTCATGTTCCAATGAAGCCGCTGAAGTCATAAAAATTGTATTCGCAAGGAGTCATGTGTAATGCGCTACTATTAAGTGTATCAAGATACAAAGTTATATACTTCTACCTGCATTGAAGGTGCTTTTAAGCAAGCGCATAGCTAGAGTGCTATGATATCAGCAATTCGTTCATTTTCGCGTCAAAATTTTCATACATAAGTCAAGTTTGCGTAAAATTTTTTGTTAGTTCCGTGTAACCATCACTACGACACTAGATCTATGTGCATTGATGTAAACCTAGTCGTGGTAACCATATACTTGGACCCAATTTTAAGCGCCATTACTAAGTGTAATTATAGTACTCTTTTAATCATTTACGTAGACATAAAAATGTCATAAATTCATGTTTTTCTTTGTTTTTCTATTTTCTATTGTTATAATCTAATACGATTTCATTATATTGTCATTTAAATACCTTTTGGTAATAAATAATACTTACTTATACAAACTAATCAAGTCTGCGCTTAGCAAAGTCACTTTTAAGGCAACACCAATCTGGAAAATCCAATCAGCGAATTCAACAAAAGTTCGTATCAATAATATTGAAGACGAGAACAAAATAATCAAGTAGTTGGCTTCTACACATTCACCGAGAAGGCCTAAAAGTAGTTTGTAGACTTACCGTGGATTGAAGTGCTCAAGATGATGCAGGAATTCAATGTCCCAGCTACAAAGGTCAGTATTCTGGTCAAGCATTAAGATTACATGCTGTATATTGTTCAATTCAGGGGTTCCCGAACATTCTATTCTATTTATATTCACAAGATTAGTTTTATTGTTGTTTCTGTCACGTCTTGTATTGTTTCAACTTGAGTGTTACTTTTTGATTCCATCAAGCGTAATGTTTTTCAATAATGTTGATACTCTTGATTGATAGCCGACTTGTGATATTTCCTGTGCATTCAAAAGTCTCGTAATTCAGCTGGTTGATCCTGATAAAAATTTACTTCACTATGCTGGAAAAAATTGTATAAAAATTATTAGAAAAATTTCCTTTTCATTATTTAATTATTATTATTTTTATGATCAAACTCATTCTAATGAGTATAATTCTCTTATTATAATCATATTTGAATGTTTTGAATGATTCGTTAATTTATTTGTTTTGAATCTCTGTTAATTTATATGCATTAATTTTTTCACAATCACTTTCACTCTTAAAACACAAATTTCTGTTTTTTCTCGATATTCTTCTACCTGTTTATCCTTTTCGTGACCTTAAGAACTTATCTGATGATCTATTTTTGTTTAGTTTATTGCTTTTTGATAATTTAATTTAATTTTCACGTTACCACAAAAAATTATTTTGTAAACAAATAATGAAGAAGCAACGCTTCATCCTTTTGAACCTTCCAAGTTCAAATTTTGACCTTCAACGGTCTTTGTGTCACTATGTTTGTATGCGTCAAATCTTGCAATTGATTTTTCGACCACTTGTGTTGCTCCTATTGAGCTCAAATTTTTTCTACTTATGTATTCCCGATGACAATACAATATTTAGGCATTTTGAAAACACAGAACTGCTTAATTATGCTATAATTAATTAAATATTTTTTGAAATGTGAAAAAAATCCGAAGTCAATTAAGTATATTCACAATGTACATGAATTAGACTATTAATAGAGCTGGAATCCAATTTATATGATTTATTGTGCATTCATTAATAATACCATCTATTAATTATATTAAGTGTACTATTTGTTTAAAGTATTTTTGGATGTGAAAAAACAAAGATAAGTATGTTTCTCATGGAATATTTAAAATTCAAAAAACCGTTAAAGTTTGAACCTCAAACAACCGTTAAATTAAAATGAAATTTCCATGAAAATTTATTTACGCATATTGAATCTGGACATAATGTGTCTGGATCTTGATATTAAGGACATATTGTGTCAGGATGTTAACAGGGTCTTAATATGGTGTGTCTAGATGTTACTGGATCCACTTCATCATTTGAATCTCATTGGCTCCCTAACTTGTACCTGAAAAACCTAAAATATGTCATTAAAGTATTGTGTAAAATTGGCAGGTGGAAGCCAGTGATAGAGCCAGCTTGTGGTGACTCCTGTGGGAGGTCCTGGATCACAATTGATTTGTACGACCAGCGAAGTATGAAGTAAGTAAGTATGTCAAATTATTCACTTGGGATTAGAGCCTGAAATAGATGAAGAACCCGAGAATTAAACAATTTAAGTTCAAAATATTTAAAAAATTTTTATTAATAAAATAATTTCGAGTCACAAACTTCATTCCAGCGGTTCATCATCAAATTCAATATTTTTTGGCAATCTACCCTCCTTACGTGCCATCTCAACATTCTCAAAATATTCCTTAAATGACACATATGGTCTCGTCTGCTTCTCACCAACACCATAATTAACACTCGTATTTGTGGATGAATATGATGTAATTGTTCCAATTTGACTTCCTGATATTGTCGACGATGCTGTTGAATTTTTACTATTTTCAATTGAATTTGGCATTGGAAATGAAAAGTTACGTATCAACAGGGTCATATCCTCACGTGAATCAAATGAACAATCAATACCATTAACTTTAGACTTCATGTACAGATCGTGATGAAGCTGTGCTAGAATATTTGTGACACTTTGTGCTACACCGACTAATGTGCTCTGTTTGTTGAATTGTTGGACACAAATTTGGACTAGTTCCTTATTAACGATATTTAAATCATTTGAAAATAGCTGCGACAAAACCTTACAAAGTCCACCGGACAGCAACAACAAGAACCTAACGGAATCATCAAGTGATATTGGTCCAATAATTTCTGGATTGCTGGATATGACTTCACCTGATGACTGTGAAAATAATTCCGAGTCTTTATATCCACCTTTACCTAAATAATTTCCAATACATCTTGTTGTTGGCAGTGATGACTGTAACGATGAAATGTCAAGTCCTAAATTACACAGTCGGACATATTCATCCTCATTAAGTAAATTGTGGTCGACAGTGACTTGAATGACACGCAATACATCCTCATTTCGGCTATCATTCTTGACTATTAAGGCACGACATACACCCAAGTTGGCGATGAATAGCTTCTTATTCGTTATTAATGCAATCAAGACTGACGATCCAATTGACAGTTCCTTAGTGATCACATTCAATCGATTAAGGACATCCTGATACTTTTGGGATATTTCGTATTGACTCAAGTCTAAAATTTGATATTGTAGCTGCTGCTTTGTTGCCAATAAATTGTCAATTGTTGTGTTGTAGCCTTTTTCAGCTGATATAAAAGTCTGCCTTAATAGCTCCTTAATTTCCTCATCTGGCTTACCAACTTGATTAAGTTGACCACCAAGAAGTATGTCAGCTGTCATTCTGGATAAGGCAAAGTCACTGATATTGGCACCGTTGATTCCTGAACAGATGGAGTAGAGGAAGCTGGCAACGAGAAGGATTGTGGATGTTTAGTGATTTTTTGGTTTGCATCAAAGTAGCCATGCCAACCCAATGCCCAGTCCAAAATCAATACCTTACTTAAAGCTGATATCCAACCCAATGTCCAATATCCAACGAGATTCCCAATGTACAATATCCAATCCAAAGCAAATACACAATCCAATCCCAATGCGGAACACCAAATCCATGTCAAATACCCAATACCCAATACCTTAATACCCCAATATCCAATACCCAATACCCAATACAGAGTATCCAATACCTTAATACCCCAATACTCAATAAACCCAATACCCAAAGCCCCAATACCCAATTCAACCCAATGGACAATCGCAACACAACAGCCAATTCAACAACTATACTCAACCCCAAATTCAATACTTAATACTCAATACCCAATACCCAATACCCTAGTGCCCAATACTCTAGTACTCAATACCTTAATACCAAATACCATCAATACCAAACACAATGTTATTTCTAAATCAAACTTAATACCAACTCAAGTCCAAGATTTAATCTAAATCAATACCCAATACCAGATACCAGATACAGGATACTCAGAGCCAATACCCATTCCTAGCACCGAAACCCGATATCCAACACCACCATACACAATCCGCAACATTAAACCAGAGTTGGCAGGACATTGGAGTCCGGACTCCTCTTTTTATTTGGAATCCGGACTTTCGGGGTCCGGACTCCACATTGTAGTCCTGTCAACTCTGCATTAAACCCAATACCTTGCCCCAACCATATACTCAATTCCTATACTTATCCAAATACCCAATACTCAATACCCAAAACTCAAAACCCAATGCTGAAAACCCAGTGCCGAATATCCAGTTCCGTATATTCAGTGCCATATACCCAATACCCAACCCTCAATCCAAATACCCAATGCACAATCCGAATACTCAACCCAAACTCATCAATCCCCAACCCAAATCCAATAATCATCACAAACCCTATACCCAACCCAAACCCTAAACCCAACCAATGCCTATACCCAACACTGTCCAATATCCAACACCCAATACCCAATTATCAATTCTCAACTTACTTTTCCGTATCATATGAACAATAACACTTTTTTTCATAATTTATGTGCATTTCTTTCATTCGACCGTCTTTAGAATACATTTGATTTATGACACTACCACATCCAGTCAGTGGACAGATCGGTAAGTCGTCTGTCCAGTTCCTTAAAACGTCTTGAAACTTTTCGTTATTCATTTTTTTTTTAATATTTTTTTTTTTTATTCAACAAATTTTGCGATTTCAATGTTATTGTTTTGATTTGTGAGTAATTGAGGAAGTTGAAAGCCCCTGGAAAGGGAAATTTGAAATTTTTGTGGCCGTTAATGTTAGTTGTGGATTTATTTTTTTGGGTGATATAATGAGATTGGCTGTGCTTTTAGGTAGTTAGTGTTTTCATATGAACTAATCATATCCTGTGAATGAATCTTGTCCTTTTTGCTCGTGTCCTTTGAAACTAATTGTATTCTGTTTTAACTGATCGTGTCCATTGATACTAATCGTATCCCTTGGAACTGATTATGTTCCTGAAAAATAATTTAGTTCAGTTGTGCTAGAAATGTTTCTAAAATCTATTCTTATTCCTAAAACTGATCATATCCCCAAAACTTGACATGTCCTTTTGAACTGATCGTGTCCTTAAACACTGATTGAACTCCTACGAATTGATTATGTCCCTAAAAACTTATTGAATTTTATCAAAACTAATCGTGTCTATTTGAACTGATCGTGTCCCTGAAAACTAGTCTTATTCTCTTGAACTGATCGTGTCTCTGAAAATTAGTTTTATTCTGTTGAAATGATCGTGTCCCTGAAAATTTGTCTCATCCTCTTGAACTGATCGTGTCCCTGAAAATTAGTCTTATCCTGTTTAACTCATCGTATCCCTGAAAATTAGTAGTGTCCTGTTGAACTGGTCGTGTCCCTGAAAACTAGTCTCATACTCTTGAACTGATCGTGTCCCTGAAAATTAATCTTATCTTTTTAAACTGATCGTGTCCCTGAAAATTAGTCTTTTCCTGTTGAACTGATCTTGTCCCTGAAAAATCTCAAACTAGGCTAATTTGCAAAATTACAGAAATGCTTCAAAATTAATCCTGAAAAATGCAAAATTATTTAAAATAACAAAACAATTTTAAATTTTTATTTCTTTTTATTTTTCATTTCTTGTTTTTCTATATTTACAATTTTTTGTTTTTTAATTTCAATTTTTATGTTTTTTTTTTCCATTGCTAAAATAAGTTGTAGATTTCTCACTTTTCATGACATTTTTTCTCATTTTGCGTCATGTAATTTTAATGATTACAAATATTTTTTTTTTGTTTTTTTATTATAATAATTATAATTATTTTTTTATGGACTACAATGCAATCATCAAATGAACATTTTTTTTTCATCTTTGATATCAAAAAGTAATTTTTTTTTTCACCACAATTTTTACTTTTTTTTGTTCTTAAATTAAATTTTTTAATTTACAAATTTTTTACTTTTCAAAATTTTTTTAATTACAATTTTTTTTTTGCTTTTTTTAGAACAAAAAAATTCAAATTTGATTTTTTTTTATTTCACAAATTTTTCTTAAATTTTTAAAATTATTAATTACAACTTTTTTTTGAATTTTTTTTGTTTTCATTTTTTGAATATTTTTTTTTTTTTTGAAATAAATCAAAACTTAAATCACAGACGAATGGTAAAAGCGCAACAGAAATTTTGAAATTTTTGAATTATTTTTAAAATTATTTTTATTTTCCCATTCGACGATTTTTTTTAACAAAATTTTAAACAATTTGATGATTATTTATACATTTTAAATTATTTCACATTTTAATAATAGATTTTTTTCAATTATTTTACTTTTTTTAATTAATATTGCTTGCGTCATAGTATAGTCAATTTTAATAGTTCTATTCGATCATTTTTAGATTCTTTTTTTAAGTTTTTTTAAGGGAAGTTTAAAATTATAATTTAATAAAGTTAGGAGCTATCGTAGAATTAGCTTTTGTTTAGCTTTTTGAATTTTTAATAAAAAATTGACAGTTTTTAAAAATTTTAATTTTTAATTTAAAAACATTTTCCAATAATTTTAAATTTTTTTAATTTTTTAAACATTTTTGAAACAATTTATGATTTAAAAATTTTTGTAAATTAAAAATAAATTTTTTTTAAATTAAAATTTTTTTAAATTAAAAATTAAAATTTTTTTAAATTAAAAATTAAAATTTTTTTTAAATTAAAAATTAAATTTTTTTATAAATTAAAAAAAAAATTTTTTTTTAGAAATTTTTAAAAATTGAAAATTTAAAACTAAAAATTTAAAAGTTTATAATTTAAAAACTAGAAAAAATTTTAAAGTTTTAAAAAATTTAAATTTTTTTTTGAATTTAAAAAAATTTGAAAATTTAAAAAAAAAGGTATTAAATTTTAAACTTCCAAAATTTTAAAAATATTAAAATTTGAAAATTTAAAAATTTAAATTTCAAATATTTAAAAATTCAAAAATTTGACAATTTTGAAAAAACTTTGAAAGTTCAATTTAGATTTTTTTTAAATTAAATTTTTTTTTTAATTTTTAAAATTCTTGAAAAAAAAATTTAAATTTTGGTTTAAAAAAAATTATTTTTGAATTTAAAAAGAAATTATAAATCATAAATTGTTTTAAAAACTTTTATAAAATTTAAAAAATTTAAATTTTTTATAAAATATCAATTTTTAATTAAAAATTAACAAAAACCAATCAAAAGCTATTTCTACGTTAATTCTTAACTTCTTTTTTTACAAATTCAATTTTCCACCATATTTTAATTATTTTCACATTGAAAATAAAAGGAAGTGTCAACCCATAACACAGAGTCCACTTCCATTATTTTGAAATTCATTTAAATTTCTCCGAATTCTTTAATAAATGCAAATAATTTTCTTTTTTTTGAGTATTGCTGATAATTAGATAGGGACAGAAAAGTGAAAAGTGGTAGAAAAATAGACAGAAAGCGATAGAAAAGCTTCTTAAAAAATAATTCATGCGCTTTATTCTTGGTGATATTTATGGGGATTGAGTACGGAACTGTATTCATGAATTTAGGGGACTATTCACACATTACGTAACGCTATTATAGGGTGGGGATTCAAAACATGTGTTAAAACATGTGTTACGTAACATGTGAATGGACCCCATAAGCTGGAATTTGTGACTATATGGCAACATACATTCATAAACTTCCAGGTTTAAATGGGCTATCTACTTTTCTTTATGACATTTCCCAATACTTCCAGGTGTAAATAGGTTGTTTACTTATTTTATGGAATTTTCCAATACTTCCAGGTGTTTATGGCATTTCCATAAACTTCCAGGTGTAAACAGGTTGTACTTTTGCTTATGGCATTTCCATAAACTTCCTGGTGTAAATAGCTTTTTTACTTATGTTTATGGAATTTTCCAATACTTCCAGTTGTTTATGGGATTTCCCAATACTTCCAGGTGTAAATCGGTTGACCACAATTGCTTTATAGCCATTCCTAATCCAAATACCCATCCAACCCCCATCCACATCACTCCAATAAACTTTACAAAAACTCCTTACAAACTTTAACGATATTTTCTTTCATTTTTTTAGGGGATAATTTCTATGGATTTAATTCAGCTTCATTTCTACATGGACATTTGTTGTTGTTTGTATATTGATTCACTATAAAAATGCTTAATGCTTCATTCTGTTCTAGATTTTCGACGACTTATTTATTTTCATTTCTATTCTACACTTTCATCTGTCACATTTATTGGTAAAACTTAATTTTATTGCAATTTTATGCTCGTTAACCTTAACCAGTGGTTTATTTTTTTTTATGACAAAATTATTTCTTTGATTTTATTTACAGATTTTTTTTTTTCAATAAAAAAAAATGGAGAAAATTCATAAAAAATACTGTTTTTTTTTTGTCATTTATTTGTATTTTTTTGCAGATTTTGAGTTGATTTTTCTTTGTTCAAAATTCGATTTTTATCTTTTTTTTTTACTTTATCTTGGGTATATGGAGTTGATGTTGTCATTTGACTATTATTGGAATTTTGCAGATTTTCTGTTTTAAAATGAGTCAATATCGAGTTTAGGAGACATATCTACTTCATATTGATGATTTGCCATCAATTCCACGATGATTGCTGTTGAGGATGCGGAACAGGATGGTACTAGGTAATGTCTTGTTCTGACCTAGGGATGTGGAGTTGATCAATCAAATTTGATATTAATTTTGATCTAAATGTGATTATTTTGGTATTTAATCCAACAATAACATGAATTCGGGTTTATTGAATCCTACTAAGCAGTACAAATCGGTTAATCGAACCAAAATCCGGATTGACTGTGCATTTCAAACCGAATCTGGAATCACGCAAGGGTCACGCAGGTCTGTTAATGGATTTTGGATCGCTTAACCGACTTTTACTATTAACGTCCTAATCATCCTCAACATACATTAATATTCAGATAACAACATCAACCACCCTAACAGACAATAAGGTACCATGATGCCATGCTCACTATGAACATCATCACATCCATACTAACCACAACACCACAATATCATGTCTATTAATCCCACACATTCAGTTAAGTTTCAAATTTTTCAAATATTTTAAATTACTTAATCTTGATTCTTAAGCAATTGTCTAAATCTGTGTTTTGATTGAGAGAGAGAAAGGTATCTTAAGGTAAGGAGAGCTAAAGAGCGAAAGAGATAGAGATTACCCTGTTAAAAGGAAAGACATGAATGCTCACTGTTTTTCTGTTACTAGTTTTCATGTGATTTTAAAATATTTCGTGGGGTCTACAAACTATGAGGTGGAATTAGGATGGGGTTAAGGGTGCTGATTTTTGATGGGGTTTTGGATAATGCTCTAGATAGGGTGTCCCTCTGGATGAGAACAATATTGGTTCCAGAAATAGGAATTATCCGGAGGGTGTCCCTCTGGATGAGAACAATATTGGTTCCAAAAATAGGAAGTATCCGGAGGGTGTCCCTCTGGATGAGAACAATTTTGGTTCCAAAAATAGGAACTATCCGGAGGGTGACCCTCTGGATGAGAACAATTTTGGTTCCAAAAATAGGAACTATCCGGAGGGTGACCCTCTGGATGAGATCAATATTGGTTCCAAAAATAGGAACAATCCGGAGGGTGTCCCTCTGGATGAGAATCCGATTTCACACCTAGGCTCAAACTAAGCCCCACCAAGAACAGCACACCATCCCCACCCCTAATCCAACTCATTCAAACTATTCTACATCCTTTTATTTCCATTGATTCTTTAATGTCTTAATTATTGACTGGATGTCTATAATGAATGAGATTGAAATATATGGTTTTATGGCTTATGACATGATTATTATTTCTTAATTATTTTTTTAAAAATTCTTCATTGTTTTTTTTGTAGAGAAAATTTGAGATTTTGGATGAATGCAAAATTTGTATGGATGCACTAGAAGATGCGATTAAGCTCTATGAGTTACTGAGAAGCCAAAAAAGGAACTAAAAAATTGTGACAATTATAAATGAAAAAAAATGTGGAAGATATTGCGTGGAAAAATTCATCATTTTTCCGATCATCGACTTAGGCCCTAAACTTTAAAGCATCTATCAATCAACTCTGTGATTCTATATCTGCCACTAAATTTTTTAAATTTTTTTTTTATACAAAAGTTCATTTTTTTTCTTCTTATTTTATTATTCTAAAAATTTCTATACAACTTACTTATCTGGACACAATTTTTCTGTCTGATTTTAATTTTATCCTTATTTTTTAAGGATTTTTAATTTTTTTAATTTTTAAAATTTTCTACATCATTCTAAATTGCCGTCGTGTTAAGCCGTAATCAATGAATTTTAAATTTTATATTTTTTTTAATATTTACATGGCACGTTTACAAAAAAATCAAATAAAATTATAGATTTGATGGGAAAATTAAATTTTGAATTTCGAATTTTTAACTTTCGAAATTCAAATTTTTTCACTTTCGAAATTCGAATTTTTAACTTTCCAAATTCGAATTTTTCAATTTCAAATTTCAACTTGTAATTTTGAATTTTTAACTTTCGAAATTCGAATTTTCACTTTTGAATTTCGAATTTTTTTTAATTTCGAATTTCGAATTTCGAAAGTTAAATCTTCAATTCTTATTTCCCATCCTCATTAATAGAGAGTCATCATGTGTCTTAATTTCAATAATTTTTTACAAAATCTCTCAATTTATTAAAAAAAGTTCGACTAGCTCAATAAAACTACTCAAAAATATCCCATTTATCATTGCCATCGAAGCAGTAAATCAGTAAATTTACTGTAAAATTCAAATAAATTTTTCCCTCATTTTTGAAACTTTTTTTTTATCGAAAAACAAAAGAAAAATCAGGAAAATTTCGCCATTTTTTATCGACTTCTTATAAAAATATTTACTTTTTTTTAATGTTTTTTTGATAATTTTTTCCTCATTACATTGTTATTTATGCTCATTTGTGTATTATGTGTGGTTTTTTTCATTATTTATTTGTGTCAAATTGTTTTAATGAATTTGTTTTTATTTAAAAAAATTCAGTCCATCAATTGTAATGTATTAATTAATTTTTTTTTAACTTTTTTTACCTCTTAAAAAATTATCAATTTTGTGTTAAATTCAGTTTGATTTTGAAAATAGAAGTGATGATTATTTTCGAAAAATTCGAATTTCGAAAGTAAAAAATTCGAATTTCGAAAGTTAAAAATTCGAATTTCGAAAGTAAAAAATTCGAATTTCGAAAGTTAAAAATTCGATTTTCGAAAGTTAAATATTCGAAATTCGAAAGTTAAAAATTCAAATTTCGAAAGTTAAAAATTCGAATTTCGAAAGTTAAAAATTCGATTTTCGAAAGTTAAAAATTCGATTTTCGAAAGTTAAAAATTCGATTTTCGAAAGTTAAAAATTGGAATTTCGAATGTAAAAAATTGGAATTTCGAAAGTAAAAAATTCGAATTTCGAAAGTAAAAAAATCGAACTTCGAAAGTTAAAAATTCGAACTTAATAATCATCACCACATCCACCCTCAAAACCAAATTCACAACATTATTTACCCCAAAACTATAGGTTAATGCTTGATAATTCTTCTCATATGGTGGGACAATTTAATTAATTAATTCTTTTAAGTTTCATTAAATTTGTTAATTTCTACTTGCGCTTTTACTGTTGTTGCTGATGTTGATTTTGTCGTTGTCGTTTACCCTTACTTTTAACGATACCCTCAGTATCACTATTACCCCGTCGTCAGTGTGTCTTTGAGCTACGTTGGAAGACAACATTGGAAGGATCGTCAGCTAATTGTGGATATTTATGGATACTATGAATATCGACACCATCATAGTGCTCAACTTCACCATTTTGAAGCAGTTCCTCCTTCTCATCTTCCGTCCAACTCACACTACCATCAGCACCACTTGCTATAATTTGCTTCTCATTCTCCCATGCACGATCAACAGCACGCTTATGTGCATGTTTAAGGATTCTCCTCCTTTCCGTGGTTGGATCAACGCCATACTTGATAATAACAATAGCATCACTACCATGCAGTCTCAATTCTTTACCATTTTCCGTACCATGATCATTAATGTCATGTGTTGTCACATTAAACATGCCACCAAGACGTCTTAATTCCTCCGTATCATCGCGTAACTTCATGATGTTATCCTTCACAAAATAGAACACATCCTGACTGTGAATATTGAAATGAAGATCAAGGAAGAATGAATTGTTAAAGACAGACGATACGACATCCTGTACGACACTATTTGAACTGTCAATGACTGAGACGAGTGCACGATTGTCGACGCGTGAGAAGAGAACTCCTTCGCCAAAGATACCGCGACGATATGCAATACGTGGTTGTGTGATTGGAATGTAGTCAAATAGAAGGGAACGTGGAACAATTTCGACATTTGAGAATGATTCGTCGATCTAAAAATGGAAATGGAAATACATTTGATTAATCATCTATGTTAGGAATCTATCCGGAAGGTGTCCCTCTGGATCAAATAGAATCTATCCGTAGGGTGACCCTCTGGATCAAATAGAATCTATCCGTAGGGTGTCCCTCTGGATCAAATAGAATCTATCCGTAGGGTGTCCCTCTGGATCAAATAGAATCTATCCGTAGGGTGTCCCTCTGGATCAAATAGAATCTATCCGTAGGGTGTCCCTCTGGATCAAATAGAATCTATCCGTAGGGTGTCCCTCTGGATCAAATAGAATCTATCCGTAGGGTGTCCCTCTGGATCAAATAGAATCTATCCGTAGGGTGTCCCTCTGGATCAAATAGAATCTATCCGTAGGGTGTCCCTCTGGATCAAATAGAATCTATCCGTAGGGTGTCCCTCTGGATGCGAATAGAATCTATCCGTAGGGTGTCCCTCTGGATCAAATAGAATCTATCCGTAGGGTGTCCCTCTGGATCAAATAGAATCTATCCGTAGGGTGTCTCTCTGGATCAAATAGAATCTATCCGTAGGGTGTCCCTCTGGATCAAATAGAGTCTATCCGTAGGGTGTCCCTCTGGATGAAAAATCCAGAATCCTCCCAAAAACTCACCTTATCAATAATACTCCTCAATCCAGATATAGCACCAAATTCTGGTGACAATTGTTGTGATTTAATTCTAAATTCAGGTTTGTGTAGCACACTGTTGACATATTTTGATCCTTGCATTCTATTAATATCAAATCCTAACATCTTCATCCATGAATTGATATCAGACATGAGTCCAATTGACTGCTGATCATGTTCCTGTCCTCTCCATCCATTAATTGGATCATTATTACGGAATCTGTATGTAAATACATCAGTCGGTAGAACCATATTGTTTGCAAGTCTCTCCCAATCCGGCGTCATCCATTGTCCAACCGTTGGATCATAAAGTCTTGAATTTATATAGACGAGATTCGTATTTGGATCCATAAGACCACCATGGAAGCCAATTGGGACATAGAACTCTGGATTTGTATCCTTGATGATTTTACCAAATGGCGTACGACGAATTTGCTTGACAACATTGGCATTGACATCAAAGTAGGCAAGTGGTGAGCCATTTTGGTCAGTTGCTACATAGAATCTTTGGTCAGAAGTCTCAACAGCGATGAGGTTTGATCGATCATCGTAGATGAATCTAAAATTGAAGCAAATGTTAGTTCTGGGTATTGGTAATGGTTGCACCTAGGGTAGTGGTGGGTAGCTCCACACCCATGGATGACCCTGTATATACATACCTAAATGTCCTTCCACTCTTCGGTTGATGCATATGTGTGACTAGATTTCTATTCATTAGATTTGCGTAGAAGAACTGCGTGACATTTCCTTTGTCATCATACCACATGACCATACGATCCAAGTCATCATAGCAGTACCATGTCTGGAACTTATCGCGTTCTAGGGCGTGTATTAGTTGTCCGCGATTGTTGTAGCGATACTTCTGCTCACCACGGCGTGTGACGTAGCCACGAGAGTCGTATGTGTTGAACTCAACGTCGCCAACCTGGATTTGAGGGCAGAGAAAGATGGGGAATTTTGAGGTTAGGTTTGAGTTTTTGAGGTTAAGTTTAAGTTTTTGAGGTTAGGTTCAATATTTTGAGGTTATGCAAATTTTTGAGGTTATGCCAAATTTTAAGGTTATGTCAAATTTGGAGGTTATGTCAAATTTTTTGAGGTTATGTTCAATTTTTTTAGGTTATGTCAATATTTTGAGGTTATGTCAAATTTTTGAGGTTATGCCAAATTTTAAGGTTATGTCAAATTTGGAGGTTATGTCAAATTTTTTGAGGTTATGTTAAATTTTTTTAGGTTATGTCAATATTTTGAGGTTATGTCAAATTTTTGAGGTTATGTCAAATTTTTGAGGTCATGTCAAATTTTTAGATTATGTCAATTTTTTGAGGTTATGTCAACTTTTGAGGTTATGTCCATCTCAACTCACCTGAATAACACGATCAGCAGGATCATATCCGAAATTGGTCTTATCACCTTGTTCCATAATACCAACAACATTACCATTTTCATCATACAAGTACTTCCAGTTATTTGTACCAGCAACTTCCATCACATGTCCATCAGCATTGTAATTAATCTTGTCCATTGACGGTTGCCTTCCAATTGTGACTTTATGTGTCTTAATTCGATTCCTTGAATCATGTTCAAGTTCCAGTCTGAATGCATCAACAGACTTAATATTAATGAGGACTGACTTGACACGTCCATGTTCATCATAGTCTGTAATTGTAAAGTAATTCTTGGATACATCCTCAATGACTGTACGGTTGATGTTCCTGGATATTTTAAGGTCCGAGACATTCAATAAAGTTCCATGATTTTGATGGAATTTAAATCTAAGCATTGGTAAGTCTTTGCCATCCAGTGACATCTCAATGGCACTGACTCGTGCCTGACTGTCATATTGATACTTATAGTGACTTGCTGTAATTGTTCCTTTGGAACTAAACTTGATTTTCTCATCCTTAAGCAGTCCTGTATGATATCTAAACTCACGTCTCAATTCAAAGCCTGGTTCCTTAACCTCAACCTGCTTAAGCAGTCCAGTACCTTCCTGATATGTATAATGTGTCTGTGACAATCCAGCAAGTATCGTCTCTAGTCGTCCATTCAAGTCATAGACATAAACAACCTTTCCACTTTGATGTGGCAAAATTTTAGCCAGCAAGTTACCTTCGTCGTCATATTGCAACTCAAATGGATGTCTTTGTGTCGGCGAGTGATATTGATACTTCATAAATCCAAAGGATGTCTGCAACGAGAAGGTATGGATATGACCACGTGGTGTCGTAAGACTCTGAAGTGCACCGGACTCATCATATTGCAGCAAGTAGTCAGATCGTCTTGGTGTTGTTATTTTTAATGGATACATGCTGGTTGCATCCTTAAATGTAAACAGCAGGGATGTATCATCAGCATACTTGATCTCACTTAGTCGTCCACCATCGTAAATGTATGATTCCTTCAAGTCACCCCATGTCCACTTACCAATACGTCCATAACGATCGTATTCAATTTCAACATGTGCATAGTCACCAGATTGTGGACGGAAGGCAGTTGGACGTAAGCCTTTATCGTATTGGACGATGAGGAGTCTGGAGTTGGATTTGTCATCGGAACCGACAGTAACTAGTTGATTGTCTTTGTCATACTCGATGTAGAGGATTGGCTCGCCGTTGATTCTAAGCTTCTTAAGGACAGGCTGTGACTTTTGTCTCTGTCCCATACTCTGTACCTTCTTCAGCATATATCTCCATTCAAAACGATTAACAAGCTCATTCTTAAGTTCAGTCTTTTGTTTTGCCGGAACTGGATATGTCTCACCAACAAGTGGATCAATTTCAGACAGAATAGCATGCGGCGCTGTCTCAACAGACACGGCAACATTATAAGGTGCTATTTTGATAGTTCCACCTGAATTTTCAATCATCAGCCGTTCAATTGTCTCACCAATGTGCTCAACAAGTTGATTTGTCTGGACCATTAAGGTTCGTTCCTTCTCAGCATTCTCAAGGATCTCAATGACTGCACCCTTGTCATTCAAGTCAAAATTAAGGGATATAACCTTACCAGTTGGTGTCACAACATTTGTACAACGTCCAAATTCATCATAATTATAAAATAAGGAACGTCCAGTTGTGTCAAGTCGTGACTTGAGTAGTCCAGATCCACCATAGTAGTCATATGTGATGGTAAAGTTGTCAGGTGTTCTGAATTCGTGAAGCATTTTGTACCTTGGACTGAGCTTCAATGAGCATTTTTGTCCCTTTGAGTTCTCAATGTATTGAATCTGTGCTGAATAGTCACGAAGGAAGTAGACACGATTACCAACAGCATCGGTGACAATTGATAGCTTTCCATTGGATGTATTGACATTATATGAGAATGTCACATAAGTTTCACCAGTCAGGACATTCTTAGTAGCTGTATGCTGTCCAAATCTATTGAAGATGTAAACTTCATGTGTCTCTGGATTGTAAATTTCATATTCTCGGGAGGAACTAGCTGGAATCTGTGATGTTATTGACCGTACTCGATAATTTGCTTGATCAGCGATGTAGACATTGCTGTCAGGCGTGACTGTCAATGCTGAAATTGTATTAAACTTTGCAGCTGTTGCCAAATGATGATCAGATGTGAAGCAGTCACAGCCACGTTCAAGGCAGTTGCATTTTGACTCAGCACCAGCATAAAGGCTGATACGTCCGTCAGTTGACACGACCCTGATTCTGTTAATCCTCTGTGAATCTGATTCCGCAATGTAAAGATCACCGCTTGGTGCAAATGCAATTGATTGTGGCATGACTAATGTTGCATGAACAGCCATTGTAAAGTCATCACTTGCTGTCGCTGGACAGTGTAATGGACGTCCAGCAACAACTCTTAATCTACCGTCAGGTGTCATCATCATCACGACACGATCATCAAGGAAATGTAAAGCGCCATTTAGTGGATTTATAGCAACTTCTGTTGGCCATCTGAGGAGCACTTCCTCCATTTTAAGTGTTCCTTCACATGACACTGGCTTCCAATGAGACTTATGGACATGAGATCCAATTATTGTGCTGATAATTCCATCACGATCAACCATACGAATATTAGTTCCATCAGCAAAGTATAAAGTACCATCATGTGCCACAGCAATACCTTTTGGATATGCAAGTTTAGCTTCACGTGCAGCTGATCCATCGCCACAATGTGCCTCATCTCCCGGCAAGCAACGTTCACCAGATCCAACAAAAACTTCCCAGTTCCTTTCCGGATCACTAAAGTCATTTTGTCTCATGACACGAATAATTTGATGGGATTCTGGATCTGAGATGTAGATGGTGCCGTCGAGCGGAGAGATTGCCATGTGATAACGATATGAGACTCGGGTTGCGTTGAGTTTGACTAGGGTACGGACCTAAAATGATGTGAATTGAGAGAAAATTTAGGGAGTGTTAGGAGAAATTGTTGAGATATTAAAGTTAGTGCTGATTAATTTCTGGAATATGTACTAATGAACTTTGCTGAATCTTGCCAAACTGTCCCAAAATATCAAGCAGAACCAAACTGTCCCGAAATGTACCGAGCCTCATTGAACTCTGCCGAACGTAACCCAAACTGTATCTAAAGTTTCTGAGCTGAACCGAGCTGTTCCGAAATGTACCGAGCCTAACCGAGCTGTACTGAACCTTACCGAGCTGTACTGAACCTAACCGAGCTGTACCGAACCTTACTGAGCTGTACTAAACCTTACCGAGCTTTACTGAACCTTACCGAGCTGTACTGAACCTTACCGAGCTGTACCGAACCTTACCGAGCTGTACTGAACATTACCGAGCTGAACCGAACCTTACCGAGCTGTACTGAACTTTACCGAGCTGTACTGAACCTTACCGAGCTGTACTGAACCTTATCGAACTTTTCCAAAATTTAACGAACTATACCGAACTGTTCCGAACTATGCCGAACCTTTTCGAGCTGGACCGAACCTAACCAAACTGGGCCGAACCTATTCCGAACCTAACCGAGCTTTTCCGAACTTCACCGAACTGCACCGAGACATTAACGAACATTACCGAACATTACCGAAATGTACAAAACCTGTTCAGAACCTTACCAAGCTGTACCGAACCCTTCAAATCTGTTCTAAGCTATTGTACCGAATCATGCATCATCATCATCACTGTTGGAGTAAGTAGCCCCCAGAAAACTGCGCTCAAGTTATTCCTCCCACCTAAATATCCAAACTCACTAAATTCCCCATTCCAGATTTATAATTTTGACAAATTATTGCGAATTATTTCACTATTGCGACAATCTACTTCCCCGAACATACAAAGCACAACATAAGCGCAATTAATAAAGCACAATGAAACCCTCCCCGAGTCAAGCACACAAGCTCAATCGATAAATAATAAAGCTTTAATGACTGAACTAATTCATTTCCATCCGTGAAAACCGCGCTTTCACAAAAATGGCAAGGAACAGCCAAAAATTAATGACATTAATTAATGAATAAATTTGATGCAGTATAGCACCATAACTTACCATTCCATCCGTTGATATTTTCCTTATATAGTTAAAGTCACCAACATATACGGAACCATCAGATGCGGCAGCCAATGCTACTGGTGCCAGTAATCGTTGCTTAATGGCCTGTCCATCACATTCAACACAATTTAAAATTCTCTGATGTCCATCGCCCATAATTGTCTCAATCATACGTGGCTTTTGACGTAAATAAATGTTTGTACCGTCACCCATTTGTATGATGCCTTCATGGAAATTATAACGATGATGTATGTCCAAATTCCATCCACCAATTTGTGATATTGACATATCATGTCCGCTTAACTTTGTTGTCTGTATATCCCATATGATTGAACTACAGTCACTATATTGATACCCAACCCGGACCATAGCTGTTGTGATGCCATAAACCTTTTGTTTATAGATATTAAGTCGGTTCCAACTGTATGTAAATTTAATTAATGGATCAGCTTCAAAGACTTTTTCGAATAGAATTCCTTCAATTGTTATCTTAAGATGGACACGATAGAGAGTCGATGGAACCTTTTCGGGTGTCAGCTGTAGCTCAATTGTGCTTAAATATCCAGCAACCTTTGATGAATGATAAATCAGGTTAAGACTTGTGCCTGGAATTGTAATTGACTCTTGTACGACTTGTGATTCAGCCAGGATTGCTGATTTTGTTGGTGCTGATCCTTGAAAGCCATGCTTCCATGTTGCTAGAACAATTGGCTTGATGCTGTCGTAATCGTGGCTGATGCATGGCTGTGGGAATCTTGACGGTGACTTTTCATCATCAACAGACATTGTGACAATGTCAAGGACAATGACTTCATTCCATGGAACGTTTACGATGCGCTCTTGTGGACGGAATGGCTGACGACCGAATAGAATCTTTACAGCACCTCCGCCGTTGATCTAGATGATGGAAAATTGGCAAATTAATCAGGCATTTGTGGCTACAAATTCATCAATACTTACCATCAAGTCAAACCATCCATCGTCACGCGTTATTGTGAATCCTTCACGTGATATTGTTGTTGACACTCGAACACCCATTAAGCCCATACCCATTTTTGTAACAACACGTCCGCGAACAACAGCTGAACGGCTGCATGAGTTTGCAATAAAAAAAGGAAAAAAAAAAATGTTATTTTTTGGAGGTTCTTATTCAGTAAATGTTTTTGGGAAATTAAGGAAAAATATGTATAAGAAAAAGAATCAAAAAAAATTATTGTTTTGGAATTGACAAAAAAAAAAGGAGGTAAGAAGTTGAAAATGTCAGAGGGGTGGCTTGTTGGTAGTCAAAATTTTAATACTTTTTTTGGCGTGTGAATTGATTTTTTAGATACGTCAGAGTTAAGATTGAATGAGAATATTAGACGATATTTGGACTTCTAATGTCAAGACGGGGACGTAATGATGCATTGAGCAGCTGATCATGCTGCTTGTTTGTTATTGTAATATACATAAATGGAATTAGACAATTTCTGAAGATATTATTTATTTGAATGAGGAAATCAGGAAACTTTTGGACATTAACTTGTTCTAATCTCAAAATTGAGATAGCGAAGAATTCATAAAAATAGATTAAAACCAAATAACCCTACCTAAAGGTTGGTAGCTCTACAATAAAGATAGAAATGCTTAGATTTCCAATTTACCACATCCGAGTTTAACATATATAAAGAAATGAACAGAATTCAAACAGAATTAGGTTTTTTGATTTATATCTCATTCGTTGGAACTAAGTATGACTGTAACAAATCTACAGGAAGACTATCATTCTTAATCGAATTGAAGGGAACTTTGATGGGTTGGCAACAAGCTTCAGCTTCGTTGAATAAGGATTTCAAGTCTAACTTTGTAGATTGTAATAGCTAACGTAGGTGGACAAAGAACGCTTAAAATAACGCTGTTGATTGTGATAATATTACTTTTTGTATTAGAAATTGCGAAGTGTGAGCCACGAGTCACAATTTCTCTAAACGACCAGTAAAGGTAAGTATTTCATTCTGTGATAATTATAATATTGAGTAGATCTTGAAGTCTAATTGATTTTTATTTGGGTCGAATCGATTTTTCCATAGAGCATCTATGTTGGTTTTGACATTGACCTCTGGTAAAATATCAATCCTTAGATAAGTTCATCAAAGAGTTAATCTTCACAAAAAGTATCAATTTTCCACCAAGCTTTTTTTAAATAGGACAAATCGGTTAATCGATCCAAAATCTGATACCAAACATCAAGCTGACGCCAGATTTCGAATAAATCAACCAATTTATGCTATTCGACTTACCACCCCCTGCAAAAGAAATTAATTATCAAAATCATGATTATTAAAACAATTCAAAAAAAAGTATTTTCATCATCATATCCAAAAAGGACGAATTTGTAAACAATTTTTCATCCGTTCCTATTTTTGGTCACACACAATATTTTTTTCTTCATAATTCATTTCTTGTACAAATTGTAAAGAGAATAAAAATCATTAAAAATAAATTTATACAAAATTACACATCACAAAAAGCTTCATAAATTCATATTAAGTTGTTAGTTAGTTCTATTAATAAAAATTACATGACTTGAGACTACATAAATAACATAAAAAAATATGTGAAAAAAAATCATAAAAAAAAATCATGCAAAAAAGTTGTTTTTTTTTTTTTTTGGGTAAAATGGTCGTGACTTTTGATTGTCCACTAGCCCTTACCTTGCATTAAAATGTGTCCAAAATACGCTGCACATTGTCATTTATGTGTGGGTTAGAGAAGGTTAGTAGCGAGTATAGAAATAAGGGTAAGTAAGAATCTTTTGTTAGAATTTTGACAACGAATTTTAGTTTTTTTCTGATTATTAAGTCTATATGGGGTTAATATAGGGTTAGTTATGGGGGATGTTAGAGAATTTTCTAAATTGTAGCATGTAGCTTAGTGGATGTTTTACTAATTTATAGCATTTTTTTAGAAACTTGTGTCATTTTGCTGAGAACAAAGCTTTAAAATTGTATCGATTACCCCCATCTGCACTCATTCATCCTCAGCCACCATTCACACCACTACAGTCACAACCCACACCAATCCAGCCCCAATCCACCGTTAAATCCCCCAATCCACCAAAAACTCATTCAACCTTCTCTTAAAAGAGTGATGAAACCATAATAGGCCTGCTCCCTTATTAAGGCCATTACACCCTACTCCCCCCCCCCCACTCTGGGTAACGTTCGGAAAGTACAAAGCATTACGGGTAAAGTGTTGGTGATTGATCAATTCCGCACCATTTTACTATTTATGACTTCATTATAACTAACAATAAGATACTCAGGAAATCACACGGTGCATAAGTGCCCTTAGATCCGGTTTCAGACCGATTTGACTACTTGACCCTGACATAAGGCTAGATTACGCTGAATCTACTTTAGGATTAGAGACTCTTTAGCTTAAGACCAGATTTGTCGTCATTTATATGCCGTATACCGTCCGGGATGTGTTTAGACAGACCTCATTGTCTTCACGGATTTTGTAGGGAACAGTTGACTCTACTCGACTGGGCTCTATACAAAATTCTAGTCTTCTTCGTGATCTGTGTTTCAAATCCATTCATTCCATCCAATATTCACATCCAAATTGCAATCAATCCTGCCTCGATAATCTCAATTCAACTAAGAAATTAACTTAAAAGTCACCCTAAATTTTCCTCAATTTTCATTCCTTAAACTTCCAATTAACCCTCAATATCAAGCATACAATTTCATACATTAGTTCCATTAACACATTTAATCCCATAACAAACTCGTCAATTCCCTCAATTCACACATAAAAATTCCATTTGAAATTGTAGAAAAAATTAATAAAAATTTTCCAATTATTTTTCTTCTGTTTTTCCTCACACAAGAAAATGGAAAAATAGTCGAGGATGATTAAAAAATTATAAAGTTGGAAGATTTACAGCTTAGATGATGAGGAACATAATGAGATTTTTTTTCTGCTTCTTATTTTTAAATTGCAATTAATTTTATTTAACTTTGATTAACAATTCTCAACAAGATTTTTTCATGTTTTTTTATTGCTTCTTCTTTTCCTCATTCATTCCAATAAAGTTTAAATAAATCAAATGTGGAAGTTTGAGGCAATTAAGAATTTTAATTAGTTGAATTTTTTTGCTTCAAAGATGCGAAATGTTACTTCAATGATGCATACTTCTGCTTCAAAGAAGTGAATTTCTGCTTCAAAGATGCAAACTTTTGCTTCAAAAGATGCAAACTTTTGCTTCAAAAGATGCAAATTTTTGCTTCAAAGATGCAAAAAAGATGAAATTTTCTGCTACAAAAAAATTAAATTTTTGCTTCATAGATGCAAACTTTTGCTTTAAAGATGCAAATTTTTGTTTCAAAGATGCAAACTTTTGCATCAAAGATGCAAAATTCTGCTTCAAAAGATGCAAACTTTCGCATCAATTTTCGTTTCAAAGAAGCGAACATTCTCAATAATAATACAACCTGATTTATAATCTTGTTAAAAAAAAAACAATTGTTCAATTTGATGCAAAAGAAGGAAAGCAAGACAACGTTCAGCAAATAAGACAGCATCAGCAACCCTCCTCACTGACTGACTGTATTTCCTTATCATTCCTCACATTCTCCCCCAAAAAATAATAAGATAAATTCTCATACATATTTATATTCGAAGGTGTTTTTATCATATGGCTTAATGAGTACTTTAACATTTAATTTATTTCGAAAAGAATTTTTCACAAAAAAAAAGCACCAAAAAATTAACGAGAAAAAGAGGAGAGAAAAAAAATTGTAAAATTTATGGATGAGATGGCAAATTGTACAGAGAATTCACATCTTTGTGCTTCCTTTTAATTTCAACATGATTCCTCTCTCGTGTGAGCTTACTTGTATGAATTTATCAGGAATTAAATGAGGAAATCGCTTAAAATTTTTCTTTTTTCCTTGTTTTTTTAATTAAATACTCAAGAATGATCAATTGCTGAGCTTATCATTGGGATTTTTTATTCTAGTCTCTGTCTTATGGGGGATTGTGACGCGTTGTTTGTAGGGTAAACTGATGTTTTTGCTTAAATTTGAATTAATTTCGAAAAAAAAAATTTTTGCATCTTTTGATGCGAAAATTTATATCAATTTGAAAACAGAACTTTGCATCTTTGAAGCAAAAATTGGCAATTTTTAAGCTAAAGTTTGCACCTTTTGATGCGAAAGTTTGCATCTTTTGATGCGAAAGTTTGCATCTTTTGATGCGAAAGTTTGCATCTTTTGATGCGAAAGTTTGCATCTTTTGATGCGAAAGTTTGCATCTTTGAAGCAAACATTTGCATCTTTGAAACTGAAATTTGAATCTTTGAAGCAAAAGTTTGCATTGTTTGATTCGAAAGTTTGCATCTTTGAACCAGAAGTCTGCATCTTTTGAAGCAAAATTTTGCATCTTTGAAACCGAGTTTAGCAACTTTGAAGCAGAAGTTTGCATCATTGATGCAAAACTTTGCATCTTTGAAGCAGATTCATCTAGCATTCTGAAAATTCCACAATTTCACAATCCATTCCTCCATAAACCATTCATAATTGCACGCATTTTACGACTCTTTACCACATGAACTAAAAAACCCCAAAATTCACACTATTCTCATAGTAATGTGATAAATCCAGCAACCACACGTCCCTCCCATCCTTCCACATCCTATCCAATGTCATCAAAAAACTTTAAATAACATATAACATCTAATATTAACTACTTACATCCTCATATAAATATCTACAGTGCGTTCACACGACATACATGGATGTAAGATGGGAATATTTATGACATAAGACACAAACCCCACCCCTACCCCATTCTACCCCACTTAGAAAATGGAAGGGAAAATTCAATTAAATTGTTACATGAAAATTCCATTGCTTGTGCCTGCCTGCCTGACTATATATATATATGCACTAATTTTAGAAGATGTTTTTTGCCTCATTTTAAGCAACACATATGCGTGTGAATGTATAGCAGTGCCTTATGCCTGCTTTTTAACAAGCAATTCATTCGTTATATCATTAAGAGTCATAAAAAGTCGTGTTTGCACTTCACATTACCTTGTAAGTATGTAGGATGGATGGATGCGATGTGCTGGATGGAAGGAAGGAAGGAGGCAACTTGAAGGGATTCATTGAGATGATTGAAAGGGATTTTAACGGATTTGAAGTGAGTGAAAATTTGGAATTTTGGTTGAATGAGTTTTGAGGATGTGAAGTTGCTTTTTGGAGCTGATAAGAATTGATGCTGAATTTTAAAATTGGATGATTCTTAATGTGTAAGCTGTATTAATGTGAATAAGAATCGTATGTTAAGCACCATTCTGGACTAAAGTCGTGTGCTGAGCACCATTATGTACGAGTACAGTGCTCTAAACACAATTTTGAACCAGAACAGTGCACTGAGCACCATTTTGAGCACTTCTTTGAATTATAATCGTATATTGAACAACAATATGTACTGATACCGTGTATTGTACACCATTAAGAGCCAAAAACGTTTACTAAGCACCATTAATAACAGAATCCATGTACTGAGCACGACTCTCAGCCAAAACAGTGTACTGAATACGATTCTGAGCCTTAACAGTGTAGTGAGTATTATTTTGAACTAAAATCGTGTGCTGAGAACGAATCTGAACCAAAACCGTGTGCTAAACACCATTCTGTACATAAATCGTGTACTGAGCATCATTTTGAACTCAAATCGTGTACTGAGCACGAATCTGGAACAAAATTGTGTGCTGAGCACTATTTTGAGCAGAAATCATGAATTAAACACTATATTGGCTTGAAATCGTACAATAAGCACGACTTTGAACCAAAACAGTATACTAAGTACGATTCTGAGCCTTAACAGTGTACTGAACACCATTTTGTACTAAAATCGTGTGCTGAGCACTATTTTGAACCAAAAGTGAGTGTTTAGTACTGTTTTGAACTAAAACCGTATACTAAACACGACTTTGAGCCAAAAATTCACTCTGTCACCCTCCGATTCACCCCGCATCCCTTTCCCCATCAATACCTTACCTCCCCCAGCATCATTTCCATAAATTAAGCCTCTAAACTCTAAAAAGCAACCGAATATCACAAAAGAGAGCAAGAAAAGGGATGGAGGATGATATGAAGCATAAAGGAAGCGAACCATAAGAAGAAGTAATTTAATTTTCAAATAATGAGACACATAAAGTAAAGCAGTAAGCAGTAAGCAGTAGGAACAAGCAGCAAGTGAGAAAATGAAGGGAAATGAAAGTCATCGAAAACTTTTTGGCCTTCCTTACTATAATCAAGGCACACAAAACAAAAAAAAGAGAGGAAATTTTAGTGAAAAACCGACACAAAAAAAACTGCTGTTCTTATGCTGCATGCTAGTCATAAGCCAGTTTCCATGTCAGTAGCAGTACAAGTTCGTTCCCCGACTCCTTTCTCACATTCATTATGTGACGTTGGCTCTGATTAATGACATAAAATGTTCTTTATTGTTTAGGGATTCTCGTTATGTTGTTGATTTTTTCTGGGGAAGAGTATGGGGTGACTGGGTTGGCTGGGGGGTGGGGATTTATGTATGAAGAAAGTTTTATTTAGTGAATTCATTTATTTCAATGTTTTTTTTTTCTAAGTAAGGCATGTGCAGCTAATGATTTTCTTTTTGGTTGATGTAAAAAAAAATTTCGCATCTTTAGAGGCAGAAGTTTGCATCTTTTGAAGCAGAAATTTGACTTTTGATGCGAATTTTCCTTCTTCTGAATCGAGTTTTGCTTCTTTAGATTAAACGTTTGCATCATTTGATACAAAGTTTGCATCTTTTGATGCGAAAGTTTTCATATTTTGACGCAAAAGTTTGCCTCTTTTGATGAGATATTTGCTTTTTTTTAAGCAAAAGCTTGCATCTTTTGACGCAAAAGTTTGCGTCTTTTGATGCGAAAGTTTGCGTCTTTTGATGCGAAAGTTTGCGTCTTTTGATGCGAAAGTTTGCGTCTTTTGACGCGAAATTTTGCATTTTTTACTTTTGATTCTAGAATCAGAAATTCTCTCAAGAAGTCATACCCAAGTCATATCCACCCTAAAATCATCAGTAATTTCTCATATATTCATATTTGTTCCGTCCTCATTCCACACATGTTGATAAATTTGCAAACGAGGCAGCCTCACCCGCCCACAACTTTCTTTTTTTATCCCTACATATACCTTGTCGTTCTGTATGTCTCAGTATTGTCGACGATAATGATGACTTGAGGAATGAGTTGAAGTAAGGCAGGCAGGCAGTCAGCAATGGCAATTGCTAATGTTGAGTACGACTAGAACTGGGGTTACATGATGTGGGGTGGGGGTGGGGGTAGGAAATGTTTTAAAATAATGTTTAATTATGTTGCAAACATAAATTTCTCGGCAGCAATTACAACACAGGCTGTATGGCTGTATATGAGGCAAAAAGAAGGAATTTGAGGATAAAAAGTGAAAATTGATTAAAGCTAAAAAAATTTTCCATTTTCCATTTTCAACCCCTTCAATGTAGTTTTGGAATACATAAAATAAAATGGAAATAAATTTAAAAGGCAAAGAGACATTAAAATGGCAACAAAATAAGGGGTTGGAGGGAGGTTTCGTGGCTTTTATGACTATCGTTCAAGATTAAATGGGGTTATGGGATTAATTAAAAATTTAGTCGAAATTGTGTAAATTATTAAAAGTTATGGTGTTGATTGTTAGACAGGTGGGAAGATGTGGAGAGTCGTTAATTGTCAAAGATGCGAAGTTCTGCATCAGAGATGTAAAGTTTTGCCTCAAAGATGCAAATTGTTGATTTAAAGATGCAACTTTTGTATCAAAAGATGCAGAATTCGCATCCAAAGATGCAAAATTCGCATCAAAAGATGCAAACTTTGCGTCAAAAGAGGCAAACTTTTGCATCAAAAGATGCTTTTGCTTAGTTTTACTTCAAAGATGCAAACTAAATCAAAGTCGTTATTTGTACACGACTAGAGGGAATTTTGAACAAAAATTGATAAGAACCATACAGCTTCGAACACAACAGAAATATGCATAACATGCAGAACGATGTGTTAACCTCAGCAACTCCCCTCAAAAAATCAAACTTTAAATTGCCATAACAACTTGTTCCTCAATAGTAATACAGCTACAACCGTTTATGCTTCGACAATTTTTCCCTCGTTTCAATTCCAACAGAATAGATATAAATATTCACATCAAGTTTACCCCTTTTTGTACAATGCCTCACATACATGCCATACATGCCTGCCTGCTTCCTTTACATGAGGCAAAAAAAAAGTTGCGCAATCATACAGGCATAGATCAAGGATCAAGAACGTAAATGTATGTAAATTAATTAAAAATCATAAATTATGTTTTTTTTTGTGACATGAAGGGGTTGGGGGTTGAGGGGTTGGGGGTTACGGGTTGCTGTAGCAATTAACGATAACTAAATGTCTTTTACGTTCCTTTTTAGTTCCTTTTTTTGGTTCCAATCAGTAAAAATTGTTGACACTTTTATTTCAATTTACCCCACCTACCCCCCCTCCCCCTAATGGCAACCCCCCAACAACTTTCTTTAAGTAGTTCCGAACAAGTTTTGAGTACGACACAATGAGCTAATGACTTTCCATCGTTTCCTTACTTTTTTTTTTTTGGGGCTATTGTGTTGGAAATAACATGAAAAAATGGGATTAAAAGTTCCTTTATGGTGTCGTAATCGTCAATCTCTTTTTTTTTTTTTGGTTCCGTTTTCTTTTGTTGTTGATGATTTTAGTCAATTTTTTACTGTTTTTTCATAGTTTTATGATTTTCTTTTCTTTTTTGTGCTGCTGATGGTATTTTATGGGTTGTGGTAATTTAGAGTCTCTTTTTTGGTTACTTTTAGGTTTATGATTTGGAAAAAGAGTTTGAAAGTCTTTTTTTTGAAAAAAAAATTAAACTTTTGCATCATTGAAGCAAAAAGTTTGCGTCTTTGATGCGAAAATTTTGCGTCTTTCAAGCAAAAAATTCAATTTTCAACAGGAAAAAGTTTTAAAGAATTTTTGAAAAAAATGAAATTTTTGCATCATTGAAGCAAAAATTTTGCGTCTTTGATGCGAAAATTTTGCATCATTGAAGCAGAAATTTTGAAATTTGCAATTAAAAAAGCAAAAAATTTGATCATTGAAGCAAAAAAATTTATGTAAAGAAGCAGAAGTTCGCATCTTGAGAAGCAAAAATTCGCATCTTTGAAGCAAAAGTTTGCATATTTGAAACAAAATTTTAAAATCTTTGAAGCAGAAAATTTTGATCTTGGCATTTAAGAAGCAAAAGTTTGCATCATTGAAAAAAAAATTGTAAATTCACATCTAAAGATGCAAACGTTTGCAGCTTTGAAGCAGAAAATTTCATATTCGCATCTACAGAAATAAAAGTTTTCATCTAAAGAAGCAAAAGTTTGAAAGTTTGCAACTGAAGGGGCAAAAGTTTGCTTCTTTGAAGCAGAAATTTAAAAATATGCATCTAAAGAAGCAAAAGTTTGCATCAAAAGAAGTGAAACTTTTCATCTTTTGATGCAGAACTTTGCATCCTTGAAGCAGAAATTTCGCATCTTTAAATTGTATTTTTGTGTTTTCAACTTTAAAACATTTCAAAAAAGGTTTCAATTTCAAAAACTTTTTTTTCAGTTTTCATATTTCTTTGCATCTCTTCACTCCATTTCGCATCAACCCCGTCTAATTTAAACACGTTCTCAGACACCCTTCACATACATTAAAAATGTGAACTCTTTTATTCTTGTTCCTGTTTTGTTACCGTTTTTTGTTTGTGTGTGAAAAGGAAGTGAAAAAAAAAAATGTAAATCGTTAAAATTTTCACTCAGTTTTCCAACTAGTTATGAAACTATGAATAACATGTTTTATGTACAGTGCTGTGTCTATACATCTTTTTGCATCTTTTTTACTAGATTTTCCTTTTCAAAAAAGAACTAAAAGAAAAGGAAATTTTTATGGTAATTTTTTTTTTGTTGGTGTTTTATGCTTTTATGCTGGATATTGGGGGTTCTGGTTGTGGATATGACATTGGTAACTGGATTTCCCGAGCTTTTTGGACCGCTAACCTCAGTTTGAGAAGCCCTGGTCACCAAAAATCCATCATAATTCACTTAAATCCTCAAAAAAACCCAATTCCGATTATCAATCCACAGAATCCCCAACAATTCCCATCTCATCCACACCCCAAACCCCAATTTCTTCCACTTCCCACCCCAAACCCCCCAAATCCCCCCAAATCCCCCCACATCACCCCATTCCCACCCCAAAAACATTCTTCTTCGCACGCCTCATTTTATTGTCTTTACACTAGCTTCTCATCCATCTCACTCACACATTCTTTTCAAACAAACAGAACTGCCTCGAAGGCATACAAAATAAAAAAAAATTTTTCTTCATCTTTTGTGCTTCTTAATGAATAAGTTTTACGAGTGCAGAGTTGATACTAAATATGTTGATATGCAGTGTTGTTAGATGGGTGTCGTTCTGGGTGGGAGTTAGTTAGAATATTAAAGTGGGGATGAGCTTTGGAATGGTTTTGGTCAAGAAGCTAGACATTTTAATGTACATGACTGTACTCAATGTACTTGTTGAATTTACTAAATTTAAGTACAGTAAGTACAGCGTACTGACTCTTGGTTTTGGCTAATGTTCCAATTATTTTGTCAAAGTTGACTGAACGGCATTTTCATGTCAAATTAAGGGTTCTTGAGTATTTTCAGTCTCAGACTCGATTTTAGTCTCGAGAATTTCATTGAAACTGGGATTTCGGGAAAGCTCGAATGTCAATATGACATTTTGTTATCCAAAAGACAAACCTCAAAACAATTTGGAGCAAACGTTCTTGCGCCGGAGCACACCTTTGTGTTAAATCACAACCGGAGCTACACATAGCAGACCATGATGGTGAGCCACGACCAAAACTATACATGGTATTCGATTTATGGCTCTTGCAACAGTTTTTGGAGGCACACTAGTATGTCGCAACAAACAGTTTTGGACAACACTGTCCTAGAAGTTATTTCAAGTAACCAAGATTGTTCAAACTCATTCTAAAAGCTAGTCGAAGCTTAATTGTAGATCTACCTTCAATCAAGTAAATAGACAGTCATGGTTACAAGAGTATGGGTACATATTTGAGCTCTCTGATTTGAGCTAGAATTTATTGAAGTCTCGGTTTTAGCTTCAGCTTTAACCTCAGCTTCGGCTTCAGTTCTGAATTCAGCTACAGTTTCGGCTTCGTCTTCGGCTTCGACTTTGACTTAAGCTTCGGTCTTGACTTCGTCCTCGGCTTCAGCTTCGGCTTTGGCCTCAACTTCGGCTTTAGCTTCGGACTCGATTTAGGCTTCGGCTTCGGCTTTAACTTAGGGTTCGAAAACGAGACTGAAAAGTGGACCAAAACCGAGACTTAAAGCAAACTATTCGAAGTCCGAATCTCGAAAGCAGTCTACTGACATGTCAGTAGACCATGTGATTGTCTCAATCCTTTGAACCCTCAGTCATCCCCACCCCAGAATCTACAACTAACATCACCCAAAGCACTCCATGTTCAACAACACTGAATTGATATTTTATGCTTTAAAAAAAACTGAAGGAGGAATAAAAAAAAACTTAAAAAGGATGCTTAAAAGAATAAAAAGAATAACTGGGAATGTATATATATATATATAATCTGTGAGAGATGCAGACGGGGGCACAACATAAAAAAACTGAACACGGTTAGAGGAACTCATAAACTCTTTCATTAGAATCGTCTTTCTAGATCGTCATTAAAAGTATATATAAGAAAATTGTGGAACTGCTGACTTGAGTTGTTGTTGTTGTTAGAGAATCGAAAGGACAAAGTTTCAATTGCAAAGCTTAATATTATGCTCATTATGGTCAATTAGTGACCGAGATTCAGGAAAAATGTCAAATAAATTTTTATTGATGACATTTCATTTTTAACTTTTTTTTTTTCTTTTTTGTGGATGATTAAGATGCACGAGGAGAAGTTGGGAAAAAGTAGATAAGAAGAAGTTGGATTGAGCGAATTAGTGCGCATGGGGTAAACCTGGGGTGCAGTGCTACACCTGGTATACCTATAGTGGTACCTAGTGGTATACCTGATGTATTAATACACCCAGTATAGTGACGAACCAAGTGCGCACCTAGTACGTACATAGTCTGTACATAGTACGCATCAAGTGTGTACATAGTGCGTACATAGTCTGTACATAGTGCGCATTTAATGCGTCACTAGACCCGGCATAGTAGCACACCTGGTGCGTCATTATACCTTGCATAATGGCGCACTTGTTGAACATTACTACAACCGGTATGGTAGCACACCTAATGTATAACAACACCACGTATAGTGGAGCACTTGGTATGGTACGTTTGGTGTACAGGACTACACCCTGTGGAGTAGTATCACCTGGTGTGGTAAAGTAGTTTACCTGTACGATACCCATGGTGCACCTACACCATCCCATATCATACCATACCTCTACAACCACTTTAGAATGTCATTAACTATCAATGTACAAGAATCGCACAATCCACACCAGTTTAGACACTTCAATAGTTAAAATTAATTCCAAACCATCATCCAAAAACAATCTCAAATACATGAAAAACTTTCTCAATTATCAATTTAAAAGGGGCATGAACCGCACGTAATGCACGATTTTTTACATCACAATGAATATTTCCATTAAAAAATCCCTTTTTTTTCGTAAATTTTTCAATTAATTACCAGAAGAATTTGATACCAAAAAAATGCCTTTGATGGCCATCAACTCTTATTTTTCTCGATTCACATCACAACAGCTCAAATAGCAGCCAGAGCAACAAACAAAAAAAAAATCATTAAAAATTTAAAACTCAAAAGCTTTTGTTTTTAACATGGATAAAAAAAATGGTAATTGAATGTTTTTTTTTTTGACAAAAGTTCCCAATTAGCTTTTAAAAAAATATGTTGTTAGTTACAGAAATCCTTTGTTGTGGATTTAATCTCATGTTAGCCAATTACATTGCATGCAATGTTTTCTTGAATGGAAACAAAATTGCATAATCCATTCAAAAAAAAATATGTTGCAGTAAATGGGTTATTAGGGTTTTGTTTCTAGGGGGTTGCTCATGCATGATGTGGACTATATTGTGACAGTTTACGGAGTTGTCATTTTGTTATACATCAGTCGCAGACACATATGTCACATTGTTGTGCAACAATCTCCAAAAAATGTCACATTGTTGTGCAACAAACAAGAAAACATGTTACATTGTTGCGCAACAGTTACTAATATGACACATCATTTCCTAACAGTGACAAACTATTTGAATTGTTATACAACAGTTTTAAGTCATTCTTATTGTGATTCAACAGTCACAAACGTGTCAAATTGTCATTTAAAAGCTACAAATCTGCTAAATTGTATAACACAAGCTATAATTGTGTCATTTTGCTACGCAACGATTTCGAATTTGTCACATTGTAGTGCAACAGTCTCAATCATGTCACAATGCTGTGCAACAATAACAAATTAGTCACTCTGTTGCACAATCGTTATAAACATGTAACATTGTTGTGCAACAGTCACAAACATGTTACCTTGTTGCACAAGAATCACAAATTTGTTGCGCAACGATGACAAATCTATTAAATTGTTGTCATATTGCAACGCAACATATCACATTTTGTTACGCAACATTTACAGATATGTCAACTGTCACAGCCTAATTTTAATGTCACTCCTAAAATTCTTAAAAAACTTCATCATTTATGAACAACGCCCCGAAACTAAATTCATTAATTTTTGTTAAATTTTTTTAAAGAGACAAAAAAGTGAAAATAATGTTTAAAGACAAGACAAACAGCCTTATTGTTACCTTTCATTGAATGTCTCCATTTTTGCGTAGTTCTGTAAGCTACCCTCATCAATTAAGAACTTCATGCGCTCAAAGAATGATGCCGTAATTGCTGGCGGTTGTTTTCTCAACAATATATCGATGGGCTTCGGTGACGATACACAAAGTTGATTTGTTAAGCATGCTGCTTGCGAGCAACATTCGGGATCTTCACAATCTGATAGGCCGTCTGTTTGGGGCAATTTACATAAGAAAATGAGATAAAGGAACAGAAAGAAGAAATTGTTAGGATTTGGTAAACAATGAGATGATGGGGATCAAGTTTGGTGAGTTTTGGGATTTTAAAGCGCATTTTTTGAAGGAAGAATTTAATGAGTTTTGGTCTAAAGTGGTGTAATTTACACGACTATTGGGTTTATTTGTGACACAGGTATATGATGACTGTCAAGGTTGGTCAAAAGTGGTGCGTTATACACGAATTTGGTAATTTTCAGACAAAGGCTAGAATTTAGTATTTTACTAAGCCAGGAACATGAAAGTTGTCATGGTTTGTCCAAAATGGCATAATTCACATGACTTTAGTGTTTTTTAGACACAAGTTGGCATTTTTCAGGGTCAAAAGTGGTGTATTGTACACGACTTAGGTGTTTCTTAAACACAAGTATATAATGGTTGCCATGATTGATCGAAATAGTGTAATGGACACGAATTTAGATTGAGAAGTGCCACGGGTACATAAAAATTGTCATATTTGGTCAAAAGTTAGAGTCATGGCTACATGATAATTGTAATGTTTGGTTGAAAGTGGTGCATTTTATACGACTCTAGTGACTTTGAGGCACAGGCACATGATTGGTCAAAAGTGGTGTAAATCACACAACTTTGTGACAGTTTTGACCAAAAATGATGATTTGTTCACAATTTTGAGTCAATTTTGTCAAAAGTAGTACAATTTACACGACTATGAGTCATCCATGATTAAGCCTTCATACCAATTTTATTCATACCCAAACATCCAACCCCAAAACTCATTAAATTCTTTAAAATATGCTTTCAGTTCCTTTAATTCCTCCATCCATATTCCATTACCTTTATCATTATCCTTTCCATCCTTACAGTCCTTTTCAAGTGGCAATGAGCAATCGATGCCATCCCATCCATCATAGCAACGACACTCAAACATTCCCTCCGGACCAACACGACATTGTCCATGATTGTTGCAGCTATATTTATTGAAAAATTGTAAAATAAAATCAGAGATAATTACAAGCTCGGGTATTGAAGGATATGGAGATGCTTATTGGATGTTGTGATGTAATTGACATTTTTTTATGCAGGATAAAATATTGTTGTACGTGATTCATGTGACTATTGGGATTAGTGTAGTAAAGATAAGGCTTAGCAAAGGTTTAAAAGACATCAAATTGGTCAAAAGTGGTACACAGGACACGAATTTTAGCAAAATATGCCGAAAACAGAGTATTAGACACAAATATGAGCATTTAATGTCAAAAGTGGTGTAATTTACACGAATTTGAGATCATTTGATCAATAGTAGTGTAAGGAACTCGAATATGAGCAAATATAGTCAAATTCGGTGTTAATTTAGATGACTTTGGGAATATTTGGTCAAAAATTGTGTACAATGCACGAATATGAGCACATTGTGCCTCACTATGGGATAATATCTATGAGTAGTTCACGACTTTTGGCATATTTGATCAATAGTGGTGTACAGGATACGACTAAGAGCAGAAGTCCAAAATGCAGTAGAAGAAACGACCACGTGTAAATTTCTTTTTGCATAGTGCGCATCTATTAGAACATTTGGTTGAAAATCGTGTAAAATACACTATTCTTAACAAATTTGGTCTGAAGTGGTGTTGAAAACACGATTGTAAGCTCATTTGGCTCAATAATAGTGTAGAGAACACTACTATGAAATACATTTAGTCGAAAGTGGTGTTAATTACATCATTATGGAAATTTTGGTCCAGAGTAGTAAAGAAGACACAACTATGAGGTCTTTTGACCAAAAATTATGTTGAAGACACGATTATAACCACATTTTGTCAAAAGTGGTTGAGAATACACGATTATTAGCACTTTATACCAAGAATAGTTTGGAGCCAATTTGACAGAAAATGGTGTATAGATTACTACTATGAGAGCAATTGGTCAAAAATGGTGTAAAATATTCGATTATTAGCAAATTTAGACTAAAATAGTGTAGAGGACACGACAATAAGAACATTTGGTCATAAATTGTACAGAAGACACTACTATTAGCACATTTAATCAATAGTGGCGTAGAAGACACGATTAAGATCAAAGTTGGTTTAAAATCGTCTAGAAGACACGACTTCGTGTTTATTTGGTTGAAAGTAAGATGATTAACAAATTTGGTTCTAAGTAGTGTAGAGAACACCATTATTAGCAAATTTGATCACAAAATGGTGTACAAAACACGAATATTATCAAATTTGGACAAAAGTGGTTCAAAATACACGATTTTTACACATTTTATCAAAAAAGTGCTATAAAAGACACAATTACTCATACATCAAGTCAATAGTGATGCATAGCATACGTCTTTGAACCACTTTATCCTCCTAATCCAATAAATTATCCTCAAAGACTACACAAATGTGCTTAAAATTGTGTGAAAATTCAATTAAACAATTCCCAGTTCCTTTAAGCAAGTCACTTCAGTCTATCGACATATGTATGTGCAGCATAGCATGTAAAATGTCATTAAATTAATGTAGTCATCTCCAGCATATGTAGTTATAAAATGTAATAATAATTTACCCCGATGGACATCCCTCAATGGTACAATGCTTTCCATTCCATCCGGTAACACACAGGCATGTGCCATTCTTACATTGTCCATGATCATTACATCGTGCATCACATAATTTTGTATTACATAATTCACCATCCCAGCCATCATCACATTGACATTTGTCATCAACACAACGTCCATGTGCGCCACATGCTATGTCACATAGTTCCAATGAGCAATCATCACCGCTGTATTTTGCATTGCAGATGCACTTTTGGGTATGTGGATCAAATTTGCCATGATTTGAGCAATTTGGTAAGCATGGAATGGCTGATTGATCCTCAATTGAACAGTCGAGACCGGCCCAGCCTTTTTTACAGATGCAAATGCCTTCTGCGCAGAAACCGTGATTGGAACACGTTGGATTTGGACAGTCAACTTTCTCGCAGAATTTGCCTTTGTAGCCGCGGGCACATGAACATTTACCCGACATACAGTGACCGTGACCGTTGCAGTCTGTGGGGAAATGAAAAATGGATTTGATTAGTTTTTTAGTTTTTCATGAGTTTTCCCGAGTTTTTCCGAGTTTTCATCAAATTTTTCATAATTTTACCACAATTTTCCTCGAGGTTTTCCCAAAATTATCTAAATTTTCATCAAATTGTTCCGAATTTTTCCCAAATTTTCCGAAATTTTCCAATTTTCCAACTTTCCAACTTTCCAATTTTCCAATTTTCAAATTTTCCATGATTTTTTTTTACAAATTTTCCTCATTTTCACACAAGTTTTTCTTCAATTTTCCTAATTTTAAACCATATTTTCCCCAAAATTTTCCAACTTTACCCCAATTTTCCTCCATTTTCCTACAATTTTCCCCAATTTTCCCGATTTTTCTTAATTTTTCCACTAAATTTTTTTAGTTTTTTTCAAACTTTTCTTAATTTTCCAAATTTTTATTAAAGTTTTTACAAATTTTCCTCAATTTTCCAAAAATTTTCTTCAATTTCCCCAATTTCTCCTCATTTTCTTTAAACTTTTTTTTTTAATTTTCCGAATTTTTCCTCATTTTTTCACCTGTTTTCCCACTAATTTTCTTTAATTATTCTCGAATTTTCCTAATTTTTCCATTAATTTTCCTGATTTTCCCTAAATTTTTCCAAATTTTTCCCAATTTTTCTCACCTGGAACTTCACATTCATTATGCGTCAATTGACATTCCTTGCCTTTCCAACCAGCATGACAATGACACTCGCCATTTGTATAGTCACCACGTTGATTACATAAAACAGGACAAACACTTTCGTTGCATGATTCACCACCAAAACCAGCATTACACTGGCAATGTCCACCCAGGCATTGACCGTTTCCACTGCATCCGTTTGGACCTGAATAAATGTGAGAGAGGAAAATTAGAAAATTTGTTGAAAATTGTTGTTGGGAAATTTTCAATGTTTACTGTGATTATTTTGTGGATTTTTTGATTTTGGATTGTTTGAATTGGACAAAGTCGTGTGTAATGTGCGACTATTGGTCAATTTTAATTTGTATTTTGGCTATTGTGTCAAAACGCGTGTAATGTGTGCGATTTTGGCTCATCAGAGTACTTAACAGTATTATTGATTGCACCAAAGTCGCACAACGGCAGCGAATTTTGACATATTAGCATAAATTGTCAAAAGTCGTTAAATTTGTGCAATTCTGGCTCATTAGAGCATTTAAGTGTCTAAAAAATTACACCAAAAGTTGCACAATGACAACGACTTTTGACACACATGTCTAAAATAATCACATTAAACATGACGATACATAAAATAGACATCGTCCATCCATGTCCATTTGATAGATTCTCAAAAAAATAATCAAATTAACTTACAGTTCCTCATCATTTCACCGGATACAGATGCAAAGAATGTAACTTCCTGATCATGTCCATCATCATTATACAATGATATAAACCAAAATCCAGCTTCCATAAATTTCATAACATCACGATGAATTGTTGGTTGATATGCAGCACGACTCGTACGTTGATTAAATCCACTGAGAACTTCATTAAAATCATATTGTGTATGGGTTGGTAGTGCATTACGTCTAGCATAAAAGCCAATTGATGAGCCACGCGGTATTGTAAAATTAAATTTGACATAAGCCTTTTCAGTCGTTAGAAATTGCATATTCCAATATCCATATGATGTTATGACTCGTTGTAGACGCTTATTTAATTCAACTTCAGCAAATTGCGTATTATCTGGTGGTATTGCACGTGGTCCTGGTATACTTGCGGCTAATGAAGTAAAAATATATTTTTCCATAATTAGTGATGACAACAAATGACATGAAAGGAATTTGAATGGTCATGCTATATGATTTATTGGATATACAGTCGTTGGCTTTTGTGTTGAAATTTTATATGACGTAATTTACAGATTTATGAGGTTGATGAGTGACTTTATACAATGTTCTTTTATTTTTTTTGGGGTTAAATCAATCAAGGTTGATGAATGTATTAGGTATGGATAGACACCTGGGACACTTGGTGTGCTATGTTGTATCTGACGTACCAGATACACTAAATATACCAAGTGTTCAACTTTACTATATCATAGTATATTATAGTATATTCAATAATGTGGACCTAGGTACAGTAGGTACCAGGTGTAGTAAGAGTATTAGGAATACCAGTTATACCAAATGTACGTAGATGTTCCAAATGTATCTTGCATACCAAGCTTACCAAATATGTTAGATACACTAAATTTACCAGGTATAACAGCTATTCGAAGGATAGAGATGTCTTCAGACATTCCATACGCGTGGCAATGGGCCCTCTTGCGTCCCAGCCAAGAAAGTATGAAGTAAGTAAGTATGCCAGGTATATCAAGTATACCTGGGACGATTTCTGCGGTTACGGTACGGTACGGTCCAGAAAAGGTACACATGGTATGGAAAAGTGGAATGTTTGTACCGTACCAATTCTACACTATTACAGTTCCTTTGTAATTCAATAATCAGTCAAGGAATACCACTAGAACACCATAAGTACACCATTGGTATGATGTAGGTATGCTAATATGCTATAGCAGATGCACCATTGAACCGTATCAATGGTACTATTAGTATCTTATTAGCGTCAGAACAATCAGTACATGAGATTGATCCGTTACTAAGTGTTTCAGTAATGTCCATAAAACACTAAACCAGAGTTATGATGCTCTTCAGAAATTGCCCCATTTTGTCCCCCAATTAGGAGTATCTCGTAACCTATTCCCTATTTTTGGACTATAAGTTTCAATTTCTTTAACATTCCTCGAGACTGTGCTTTCTCGAAATCTCGGTTCCGATAAATTTTCGAGATCTGGATCAATATTGAAATTATCGGGATTTTAAAGGATGAGGATATCCCGGGAAATTCCGATCCCGATCTCGATATCGAGACCAGAGCTAGAAATCTATTCAAATGTTCAACTCGGCTCGAGTCGACTTTGCCGAATTTCCGAAAAATCTCAGTTTCGTTCACGGTATTGGTCTCTGTCACGGTCATAGTCTGGCTCCTGGTTTTGATGATTTGTCAAGACCGAGACTTCCGAAAACCTCAATTCCGAGTCGACTTCAAAATCTACTTCAAGACCACAATCCCAAAATTCCCTCAAAATTTACATAACCTCAAAGTCAACCTAACCTCAACAATAGTTCCCATCAAATGCTTCAACATCCACAACCAACAAAAAAAAAACTAATTTAAAATCCTCATCACACCCTTAAAATTATTCAAATTACTTATTCATATATCTTAAAAAAATAAAAATCCATCCTAGTCATATCCTCAAACTAACAATAGATGAACGGAATACAGCAACAATACAGTAACTTTTATTACCCATAAAATAACGCTAAGAAACCCAAAAAAAATTAAGGAACAACAATGCATCAAAAAAAGGAAATGAATTTTTAGTGGAAGTCGAACTGAAACTTAACGTCGACCCCTTCTAATAATTTGTGCTGTATACAGGCATAAAAAAATATAAAATAGTGGCGAAAAAACGGAAGTGATTGTCATCACCATCATCGTCTATTCACCATTTTATTATAATAGTTTTATTATGGATCTATAAAGTAACGCAATAAATAATTTTTCAATGTTTTTTTTTGGGGTTATTAGCATAAATATAATGAAAAGGAATTAGATGATTTTTTGGGTAGATTGTGGTTATGTGGTGCAGTTTTTGGGTTAAGGGTTAGAGTGTAGGGTGCAGTTGATACTCCTTAATAGTTTTAGAAGTGGTGCACTTAGAATTGATCATTATCTAATGGTAGTTTGAGATGGAACCAGAATCAGCTAGATTTTGGATGTATGAACTCTAAAAGCCCAAAAAGACGCCTCATCCAGGAGTCCAGATTCAAAATATCTGAAATGGCCGATAAACTGGAGTCAAAACTCTAAAAAAGTGAGGTTCATCGTCCAAATTGAGTTTCTAATAAAAGATAATGACATTAAAGTCCTGCCAAGTCTGAATAAAACTAGCTTCAAGAGATATCTAAGAGAAGACATGAATCAAAATGGATATGTGTCACCAGACATGAGCGTCTTGAATAGCACAAGTCGATTATTCGATTTCAAATCTGGCCCTAAGCCTTATGCTTTCTCGAAATTGGAATTGGGACAGGAAAATGTAGGGAAATTTTCGTTCGGATTTAAAGGAAAGTACACTTGGCCAGCATGTAACATTTAACCAAAGCATGGCGTTTGGAGTTACTCTGCTTCCCAATTAGGACCAAATTCTTTAATTTTCTTGATTTTTTGAGACAAAAATGAAACTCAAGATGTAGGAAGGATTACTCTCATTTTATTTTGTAACAGACTCCCTCTTTCTACCTAAATTCAAAGCTTCTTGTCTGCGCTCCGGGGTAAAAGTAACACTAATCAAATTGAGCTATTGTGGCGCAGCACATAGGTTTCAAATTATCAGTATATCACACTAATAGTAGTACAAAACACTTTACTGAAATTAAACTAGGATCTAGACTCCAAAAAGGCATAACGGTGCCTCATTAAGAGTCCGGATTCAAAATGCCTAAAATGACTGCTAATTAGGGGTTTGAACTTCAAGAAATCCCAGTCCAGAGTCCAATTGTATCGCAAGTTGACACACAAAAAGTGGTGCACAGTACACAACTCCTGCTAACTATTAACACCTTTTAACCTCAAATACCCCAAAAAAATCAAAAACTTCTTATTCTTTTCCATTACAACCATAAGAAATATCCACTAAAAGAAGCAATTAATGAGCAAACAACAAAATAAAAATCGTTCATTATTGTATCGAAAACAGGAATTGCATGACGATCATTTGGTATGAGTTAAAATAACAACAACAACAACAAAAAATGTAAATGTACAGCCTGACTCAGCGTTATATTTAACAAAAAAAAAAAAAAATATGAGAAAATTTCTGATGATGAAGCGATGAGTTAAAGTTAATTGACGTTAGTTTTGAAATTTTATGCAATATCATGTTTGTGGTATTTCCATTAGTTTTTTTTTATTTATTTCCCAGTGCATGCAATATTGGGGTAGGGAAGAAAATTGAAGAGATTCTCTCTTTTTTTAAGTGCAAGGGATGTAAATGTCTTGTCATCTTTTAAATTGGTTGCTTAAATGGCGGATGGGAGTCAATTTCTTTGGTGCTGATATGATACTGATCTTGTGTATTACCTAAGTCTGCTAAATGCAGCATATACTGCTTTAAGTGTGTGTTACACTGGACTGTACTGTACCAGGAACAAAGAAATCAGTCCCTGAGTAGAGCCATATCCAGAAAGAGGAGGTTTGGATCAATCAATTGGGTCAATCCCTTGGATTAACTTGTTGGTTAACTTTTTGGTCAATCCTCTCAACCTTTCTTTGGAAATTTCACTCTAAATGCTCCTTTGGTATGCTCTCTGACAGTGATTCTCAAGTTGAGTTGCAAAAAAGGTGCCTGTGACAGTACAAAACAGTACAAAATCTTGATAATTTTTATGGTTTTTCTTACAAAACCTCACAAATTTTGTACGGATTTTGCCTGTCACAGATGCCTGTTTTGCAACTCTGTTCTCAACTGTTTCAGCAAGTGACAAACTGAAACAATCAAAATAAGTTTAAAAACCTAGAAAATTGTATCACGGCACATAAGTAAGCGTTACGCATAGTTTGAGAAGCACTGCTTTTAGTAAGTTAGTTGTGAGCAACCTTTTTTGAGTAAAAGCAATCTTCAATCCAAGAAATTATGTCGTGAAACACTTGAGCATCAAAAAGGAGATACCAATGTGTCACGACATAACTAAGCATTCATTAGGACACACTTATTTGCCGTGAAACATCTGAGCATTCATTTGGTCTCATCAGTGAGTCACGAAACATTTTAGCATCTTTTAGGATACACCAGAATGTCCAGACATACTTTATCACCCATTAGGATGCATCAGAATGTCTCGGCACACATGTGCATCCATGAGAACACACCAGTTTGATGTAATTCAACTGAGCATCCATTTTAGTATGTCGCGGTACATCTAAGCTACTATTAGGACACACAAGAGTGCCATGGCATACCAAACCATACATTAGGACAGTTCAATATGTAACGGTGTACTTAAGAATTCATTAAGACACACTAATGTACTATGACACACCTGAGCATCAGTCGGGACAAACCAATGTGCCGCAGCACACCAAAGCATCCATTTAAGACACTTCAGTGAGCCAAGACACACCTAAACAATAAAACACACCAGTGTGGCACGTAACACTTGAGCTTCCATTAGGACTCATCAGTGTATCATGACACACTTGAGCATCTATTTTAAGCACTTGGACACATCAGAGAACCACTGCATATTTGAGTATTGTAGAAGGTGCTGAATTATGTCGCTGCACTAAGGATACTCTATGTCATTCCAGAGCACCCATCTCCTCTTCTTGCACATTTCTTCCCAATTCAATCCCCATCCCTTGGTTAGTAACATGTCATAAATAACAAAAAAGCAAATTTGTTTCCCATCCAAACCTCTGTTATCATAAAATCTACTGTTATATCTATCACTACAATCACATAGAGAGACAGGAGGAATAGTAGAATAATCAAAATCCACATCAGTTATTGTTGATTCTGTCATTTCAGCATCACTAACAGTTACATCATCTTCATTATTATTGCTATATTCAGCCTCAGTTACTTCATGCCAATTTTTTGTGGTTTTATCAACATTTTCATCATTTGTATCAACATTATAAGCATAAATATCGCGATCATCAGCTTTTTGTTGTGCCTTAAGTGGAACAGCAACTTGAAGATGATAAACTTCTTGCTGTATAGTTCCCAATCCCTTATCCATGCCAACTGTTATATTAACTAAAATTCTTCGTTCAATTGTCTCAATTATTTCATCAATTGTCTCCTCATCATGCCCATTAACATGCCCATTATTATAAAAATTCTCATAAACTTCACGTTTATGTCGCGTACGAGCAGCCTTACCTCCAATACTATTGCCTAATGTACCGGAATCTTGTTGATGATCCGGTTGTTGATGTTGTGATGACTCAATTGGACGATTTGTTGATGATTGAATTGATGGTGAACAGTCAACTTGATTTGTATGATGACTATCACCAACTTGTTTCTCTTTCACTAGCACTGTACATGGATTTGATGTTTGATATGACCAGCTCATCATTGATGAGGCTGATAACGGGAGAAGTTTTTAAATGAATTAGTTAATGATGTCAAAAGAAATTATTGTTTTTGGGGATATGGTCAGTTGAAGTATGGATCAGTCTAGAGATGAATTCGATTAGTTTAGGGACAAGGTCAGTTAATCTAAGGATATGGGCAGTTAATCTCAGTCAGAGATAAGTTCAGTCAATCTAAGGATAAGGTCAGTTGAGCTAGATATTGGATAAGATCAGTTAATTCAGGTACAATGCCAGTTAATTTAGGAATATGGCCAGTTAATTCAAGGATAAGGTCAGTTAACCAAGAGATAGGTTCAGCTGGCCTAAGGATAAGGTCAGTTAGATTTGATACAAGATCATATAATATTTTGATTAGATCAATCATTCTAGGGATAAGACCAGCTAATATAAGGAACAAGATCAGCCAATAAAGGGAAAAGGTCAGTCAATTAAGTGATAAGTTCAGTCAATTAAGAGATAAGTTCAGTCAATCTAATAATATTGTCAGTTAATCTAGGAATAAGATCATTTATACAATGAATAAGGTCTGTTGATCTAAGAATATATTCAGTAAAAATAGGAATAAGATCAGATTCTATTAGGGATAAGGTCAATTGATCAAAGAATAAGTTGAGTTATTCCAGAAAAAGATCAATTAATCTAAGGATAAGTTCAATCAATCTTGGGATAAGTTCAGTTAATATGATGATATGATCAGTTAATCTAGAGGGTAAGTTCAGTCGATTAGGTCAGTTGATCAAGGTTAATTAAGGGTCAAGTTCTTTTTATCTAAGGGATAATTTCAGTTCATTTAGGAATAAATTCAGTTATTCCAGGGACAAGGTTAATTAATCCAGAGTTGTAATAATGCCTATTAAGTTGGAGATAAGATCAGCTAGTACAAATGATAAGCTTAGTTAGTACAAGGGATAAGGTCAGTTAATCTGGAGATAAAGTCAGTTAATGTAAGGAATATGGTCTATAAACCTAAGGATATGGTCAGTTATTTTAGGGATATGTTTAGTTCAATTAGGGATAAGTTCAGTTAAAAAAAATAAAGTATTAAAGAGCAATAGACTCACCTGACATGTAAACTAATATGGAGAATAAAATAACACATAACATTATAACTAAAATGGCCGTACACTTCCATGTGCACTTTGATGAAAATCCTTTACGAAAATTTAATGGCGTCGAATAATGATGATGATGATGTGTCTGATGTGATCCAACTGTTAAATGTCCCGTACCTAATGTATTTGTTGCACTACCACCAAATATACCACGTGTTGGCACCATCGGACCCGAATAGGCACGATCATATTGTTTAAGTGTATCTTTTGTTGGTGTCGAACATGCTGAACCGCCACTTATATTTGACTTGTAGTCAATTTGTGAACCCTTGTTAATGTCTATATGTAGACGTAGCAGGAAGACGTAGCAGGAAGATATGGAAATAAATAAAAATAAATCAGTTACGGTTATGGCATTCATGACTGCTTTATGCTGTAAAATGGAAAGGCTTTTTGATTAAGTGACGTAACCCACAAATAGACCCCAATCTCAAATCCCTTATTCTCATTCACACACAACCCTACTCAACGCACAACAGGAAAATTATTCTTTTTAGCGCATTTTTGAAATTTTTTTCAAAAAGGTAGCTTAATAAGACACTTTGTTCGTTCGTTCGTTCGTTCGTTCGTTCGTCTGTTCGTTCGGCTGGAACGCGAGATCTCGAAAAACTAGACATTGTAGAGAGCTCTGGTTTGTTTTAATAGCTTCGTTCTATCAAGTTATTGGGTTATCGGTCATTTAGAAGTTTCAAATCAACGCATAAATACTATAATTAACAGTTTTTCATTTTCAAATACAACAACAACAAAAACAACAACACGTTTTTTCATTGTTTTACAGTGTTTTTCAATGTTTGTCGATGTTTTTTCAGTGTTTTCAGTGTTTTTCACTGAACAATGTTTGAATTTTTTTTTTTACCGTTATGAGTTTTGAATTATGAAAATCCGTTAAATGATTAAGTTCTTAAATTTGTGGAAGTTTTATATGGATCTTGTTTTAAGATCTGAAAGTTACTTGGATCTTACTGGATCTTGTGTTTTAGTTCTGAAAGTGACCTAGATCCTACCAGATCTTGTTTTGTGGGCCAGGAAGTAAACTGGATCCTACTGGATCTTGTTTTTTAGGTCTGGAAGTGACTTATTAATCAATTACTGATCGCTGGGACAAAAATGCGCTTAAGTCCCTCGATCAATAACACGAGGACTTTTGTAATTTTTTTGCATCCTTTTCCGAATTTTTTCGGGGCGTTGAGAATTGTTACATGTGTCAAAAACAACAATGACCATGTGCCAATTAATAAGCACAATCAAAACTAGATGAATGTCATTTTCTCTCGTTAACTTCCGGAAATTTTATTTTGTGTAATTGATGTAGTTGGAAATTGGATGAGATGTATTAATGATGTCGATTGATTTAGGGAAGGGGATGATATGGACATTAGGAGGGAATGAAGGGATTAGGAGGGAATTTGGACATTAAGAAGGAATTAGACAAGGTCAGGGGTATGATCAGAATGGGTAGAGTAAGGGGTTCATGATTTTTGCATGAAATCGGAACACCTAGAAGTCCTCTAGGATACTCAAATTAGGAGGGTCGACTCCAACACCCCAAATTAGGAGGGTCGACTCCAACACCCAAATTAGGAGGGTCGACTCCAACACCCAAATTAGGAGGGTCGACTCCAACACCCCAAATTAGGAGGGTCGACTCCAACACCCAAATTAGGAGGGTCGACTCCAACACCCCAAATTAGGAGGGTCGACTCCAACACCCAAATTAGGAGGGTCGACTCCAATACCCAAACTAGGAGGGTCGACACCATATCCAGGGGTATGGCCATTAGGAGGGTTGACTCCCAACCATGTGCTAGGTCAACCCCTTAACCCCAAGTACAGGGGCAACCCCTCAAATCCCCAAAAAACCCAAAAAGACAAATCCCAAAAATCCTCACAAAACGGAACCAATTACCGTCAACATGATGAAGCAGCATACAGGAAGTAAGACAATATTGTTCACAAAAGACGTCTGATGTGCTCATTATCAATATGATTTTATCAGCACAGATATTGAACAGAAATAAGTCGGATAATTAGACGAACAATTGCACAAAAAGTTGGCGGAAGCTCATCAAATTTAAGGAACAAAGCAACAAAGAGTTGAGGAACAACAACAAAGCAGCAAAGGATGAAGAATTATTGAGTATGAACATGTTCAAGACACATATCAAGCTAGGGGAGGAAGACATGATGTGCATTTGTAGACAAGAAAATTGTAAAAAATGAGTTAAATCATCCCTTGAAACAATCAAATTTATCACTTTCTGTCTTTTTTTTTGGAGACGACGGCTGTGGGTAATTGAGGACATGCAAATTTCTTTTAAAGGATTTTTTTGTTTTTTGAGATGTTGTTTGAATTTTAAAGTGTTGTGAGGATGCAGAGGGTGAGTTTTGGGTGTTTTTAGGGTTTTTGTTGCAAGTTTTGATTTGGAATCATTGCGCAAAAGTCTAAGATTTATGTAGATTGGCTCTAAATGCACTCTAAATCAGTCGTGTCAAGCCAAAATAAATCAAGCTGAGCCCAACCGAGCCGAGCCGAACCGAGCCAAGTCGAGCCAAGCCAAGCCGAGCCAAGCCAAGCCAAGCCAAGCCAAGCCAAGCCAAGCCAAGCCGAGCTATACTAAGCCTAGTCGAGCTGAATCAAACCCAACCGAACGGAGTCGATTTAACCAAAACCGAGCCAAACAAAGTCACTCTAAAACAATCTAACCTGAGCTGAGCCAGTCCAAACTAACTCAAGTCAAGACAAGCCAATCTGAGTCTAGTTAAGGAAACATGAAGAGCCAAGCCGACTTAAACCAGATTGAACTGAGCCATGCTGAGTTAGATAGAGCCTTGCCTAATCGAGACAAACTAATTAGAATCGAGCAAAGTAGAGCTGAGCAGAGCCAAATTGAGTCAAGCCGAGACAAATCAACCTTAGCCAAGCCGAGAAGACAAACAGAACTTTGCCGAGTTAAACCAAGTCGATCAAAGTCGGACTGAGCCGAGCTAAGCCGACGCAAATTAAACCAATCACAATCGAACTAAGCTGAACTGAACAGAGAAGATGTGAGCAAAAATCAGCTGAGCTGAGCAATGTCAGGTCGAACAGAACTGAGCCTAGCCATATGGAGCAGATTCGAGCAGAACCGATCTGAGCTAAGCCGAGCTTTACCAAGTCGAACAGAGAATCGTCTAGTCGAGTCGAGCCGAAAAGAACCAAGACAGGTTAAGCTGAGCTAAACGCAACCAAGTCAATTCTGGTCGAGTTGAGCCGAGCTGAGTCAGTTCGTGATGAACCGAGTCATACCAATTCGAGCCGAATTGAATCGATATGTGCCGAATCTAACCGAACTGAATCGAATAGAACCGAGTTGAGCCGAATCAACACGAACTGAGCCGAACCGATTTGAGCAAAGCCAAAATGAGCCGAGTCTTAAAATTTGTGTTCTTGCTATCCAAATGTGCTGTTTAAGATACATGACACACTTTATCTCTATTCATTCAACATCTTAATTATCAAAATGCTTCATCAGCAGTTAAAAATCCACGACAAAGTCTCCCAAACATCACACAAATACACTTCAATTAATCAGCATCATTCCTCGAAATATCAAGCAATCTTCACGACTTAAAATAGACGTCAAAAACCTTCTTCTACCCCAAAAAAAGTACTTCCTTCCAAGGAAATGATATCGACCGTAAAAAATGCTGATAAATAAGACATAAAGTAAGAAAAATGACAGCACATCGTCTCATTTACTCCTTGAAAATTTTTTGAAAAACTTTTTGAAAATTTAGTTCCAAAATTCATCCTTAAAGCATCCAAAAATAAGCACATGACATTGCAAGAAATAAAGCCATTAAATGTCATTTTTAAGGCACAAGAAATGGAAAACAAAAATAAACTTTTTTTTATGCTTTGTTGCAAAAAAAAAGCGAGAATTTTGGCTGTTGTTGGAATTTCACCGACACCAACACAGCTGTGGAGCATGCAATTGTACGCATGTGTGAGCACATGGATGTGAAGATTTTCATGCAGTTTGAGAATTGGGGAAGTTTTGGGTTTTTGATGGGAAAAATTGAGGAAAATTGAAAATTTTGATGGAAAATTGAAAGAAAATTGAAGGAAAATTCGGGAAAATTGAAGGAAAATTTAGGAAAATTTGGGAAAAATTATTAAAAAAATTGTAGAAAAATCACATAAAATCTCCAAAAAAATCAAATTCAATTCAACTTGACAGCCATTCAATCAAGTCAACTTGACTCAAATCTCACCAACACACCCAAATCCCACACCAACACAACATCAACGTGTAATAAAATTGTGTAAATTTTCACAGGGGATATTTTACGGTTCAAAGAGCATGAGGCAGCATGAGAGACGTAAAGGAACTGAATGAAACACGCCGTGTGATTTAAAATATTCTATATCTTTTTTTTGCATACCAATACAATCACACATGTGTCTCACACACACAGACAACAGTCACACATGCATGCAGGCACAAAAAAAAAATAACATTTTCTCTGGTTCACATCATTAAAATGAAATCTTTTCTCTTCCTTTCCAATTTCTACTTTCTTTTTTACTTTTTTTTTGTTTTTCATTCGAATTTCCCTTCATTCTCATTATCCTTCGCAGCGACATTGTCGATGTGCGGGGGTATGAGAGGAACAGAAAAAGGAAAAGCATTTTTATTTTGTTTCCTATCCGTTTGTTGTAAAAATGAATGTTGTTGAGCTCTGTTGGGGGTTCTGATGAGTTCGTGATTTTTGAGTTTTATTTTTTTAATGGGAATTAAGGTGGAATTTATGTAGTTTTTGATGTTGGAATTATCAATCATTAGAATTGATTTTTTAGTTTGGAAAATTTGAATAGTCTTTGGAAATTTTTAATCATTTATACAAGATTTTTATACATTTTATTGATATTATGTTGCAATTTTCATTATTTACAAGTAAAAAGAATGTCCTATTATATGAAAAATATGTCTGAAATGGACGATAATACGCGATTAATACAATAAAATCCACAAATTTAATTGATTATGTAAGGAAATTTACGTATTATAAGAAAAAAATGTATTATGTGAAGATATGTTCGTATTATACGAGGAAGTTTACTTATTGTACGAAGAATTTTGCGTATTATACAAAGAACTTTGCGTGTCATACAAAGAATTTTACGTATTATACACATACATATGCGTATTATACACATAAGTTTACGTATTAAATGATTGAATTTGTGTATTATTTGAAGAAAATTGCGTATTATACAAAAAAATCTATGTATTATTTTAACAAGTTTGTCTTAAGTTACTATGTGAATAACTATACGAATAATGCAAGAGATTGTTAAGTTATTATATAATGCTCTTAAGATAGAGAGGGATTGAGATTGAGATTTTGGTTACCCCAAACGACGGAAATACTTTGATACAAAGAAGGGGTTCAAAAAGTAGATTTTTATGTAATACGTAATAAGTGAACGGTATCCAAGACAAAATTACATTACATTTTAAGTAAAGAAATATTCATTTTAAATGAGATCATGTGCGCATAGGACAAAAAATTTATACACATAATGCAGGAGAGTTTTCGCATAATATGAGTGAAGTTGCGTGCAATACAGGATACTATGAGTACAATACAAGAGAATTTGCGCATAATATAAGGGAATATACACCTTAAGTGAAAAATCATACATTTGGTAGAAGATAATGCGCGTATTATACAACGTTTGATTAATTTCATATTTTTGTATGAACAATGCGCGTATTATATGATTGAATGTGCGTAATTTAGGGATTCATTATATCAATCACTAAATGCATGATATGAAGTTATGTATGCATCTTTTTAGTCAGATGTGTGGATTTTTCATGGTTATAGAAGTCATGACTGTCACAAATTCTTAAGATTAGGACTTCTTGCCTTCAATTCAGCGAACAATACACACAAAATTGATCAAATTAATTCAAACATATTTCTAAAGGTTATGTCAACAATTTAAAATTGATTCGCAACTATCGACAAAATGTTTGGATCAACAAAAAGCAACGATATTGAATCAATATTTATAGAGAACCCATTTTTGGTGTTATTGATTATTATTGTGTGTACACATCACACGTTTCCCACTTGAATGTAAATAAATAAAATAAATAAATAAATAAATAATGATAATATCCGTAAGTCCTTTAAATATTTATTTATAATTCAGCATCTAATCATTAAAAATTAATTCCAATTTTTTATGTGTAAATTTCCAACAAGAACCGCCATTATTTCATCATTACTGTGCAAAGTTCTTCCAGTCTTCTTTTTTTACAGCTTTCAGCTTCCTGTGTATGTTTTGATTTCAAGTATCAGTCTCTTTATTTTTTTATGCTCCCTGACTGCCTGCCTACTTATGAATAATACAAAAATGCTTTGAATACATTTTCTCTGTTACATCATTTTTTTTGCTGCTTTTTGCTTTTTATGCTGTGCGCTTTTCTGTGTTAGACTGTGCGACAGCAGATGACTGCACATGTAGAAATTTATTTGTCTGGCTTTTTATGCAAAGGAGGTAGATGCAGCTTGGGGGTGGTGGGGGGTTTGATGCATTTATGGATGCAGTTTTATATGCAAATTATGCTCAATTTTTTGGATTCTCTAGGAATTCGTCAAGATTTTGCTTTAATTTTGTGGAGGTTTTGATGACTTTTGAAAAATTTTCATGAATTTTGAGAAATTTTTGCCAATTTCGTGGAAATTTTGATGAGTTTTGACAAAATTTAGTCAATTTTGCCTCAAAGTTGTCAAATTATTTAAACTTTTGCACAATTTTTGTTGAATTTTCTTGGAATTTTCATGAATTTTCAGCAAGATTGCTTTCAATTTTGACAAATTGTCGTCAATTAAGTGGAAATTATGAAGAATTTTTGTCAAAATTGTGAAAATTTTGCTAAATTTCGGAGAATTTTGTTCAATTTATCTTCAATTTTGAAGAAGTTTCGATGAATTTTTGAGAATTGACATCAATTTGGCCTCATTTAAGCCTCAATTTTGTGGACTTTTTGAAGAATTTTGACGATTTTTTATGAATTTTGTGGAAATTTTGCTGAATATTGAAGAAATTTTGAGGAATTTTTCGCAATTTTGACAAATTTTCGTAATTTTTCCTCAAAAAAATCTCAAATTTCACCAAATTTTCCATCTTCTTCCTAATTTTCCACCAATTCCCACTACACCCCGCACCATCCAATTCATCCCAAACATTTCTCATTAAAAACTTAGTTCATTTCTCCATCATTGTTCTCAATAGACACTAAACACTAACTCAACTCTCACATACACACATACACTCCCCTTACACATATTGACGAATGTGAAACAATAATCAAACAACTTTACACGCTTTAATATTTCCTTTTTTGCAATTCTTCATCCGTATATCATTTAATGAGTCTCTTCCTTTGCCTTTATACAGTATAAAGCATAGAGATAGAGATTTTACGCTCCTTTAAGTTGAAGAATTGAAAGAAAATTGTTTGAGGATTTTTTTGTGTAAGTTGGGAAAGTTTTGTGTGTGGATTTAACGTGAGGGGTCAGTTTAGATTGGGGTTGGATAAAGTTAATATTGTGGTAAATTAGTGAGTTAAGGGATAAATTGGATAATATTGACTAGGGAGACTTTTTGAAGTTTGTGAGATATCGGAGAATATTTGGAGAAATTCAGGACATTTTGAGGATTTGTCGGAACTCGTCGGTTCAGAATGGTCAGCACGGGTTGGATTTTGGAAGTGCAAAGCTGATCAGAATGATAAAAAGTGATGAAAGTTGATTGAAAATCGACAAAAATTGATCAAAAATGTCAAAAAATTGGGAAAATTGATGAAAATCTTTGAAAATTTAACCAAAAATTCTTACAAATTTAACAAAATTTCTAGAATTTTCATAAAAATTTTCCAAAATTCAGCAAATTTTTAATAAAGTTGACAAAAATTTAACAAAATTGAGGAAAATTATTGAAAATTCATCAAAATTTCCACTTAAACGCTAAAAAATTGCCTAAAAATTAACCAAAATTGACTCAAATCCGTTCAAAAATCATCAAAATCTATTCAAAATTCATTCAATCAGCTCCCCCACCCCCAACCCAAGTTCCCCAACCCAATCCTCAATCTCAATTTCAATTCACTCGCATCACTTCACTTCATTAGCATCTATTTAAAAATTCATTTCCATTTTCCTTATTTTTCCTCCTTTAAAATTCACAAAAAAAAGAAAATTTTCGCAACATAACAAAACAATTTCAGCGACATTCGCACTTCGCTCTGTCGTCTTTTTTTAGTGATGGAATATAAATAACAATGACAATTTATATCATCATCATTATCATCTTAAAAAGCAGCAAAAGTTTCACGCTATGTGTAGCATGTATAAATGAGATGAAGAATAAGAAATTGGAAATTATTGCAATTTCATTTCATTTCGTTTCCGATTTCACATGAAAATGAAGCGGGAAGGATGTGAAATTGGTAGGAAAAAAAGTGTCAAGTTGAAGATGGGAATAGAGCGCATTTTTTTGGGATGAGCGAGACTCAGACTGAGGTTGTTTTGATGCTCGACCGCTCGTCTGGCTCGACTTGACCCGACTAGAGCTCGACTAGACCCGACCAGGGCCGACTATACCCGACAAAACCCGACTAGACCCGAATAGGCTTGACTAGAGTCTCGACTAGAGCCTCGACTGCTTGACAGCTCGACTGTTCGACAACTCGATTGCTCGACTGCTCGACTGAGCTGAACTGAGCTGAACTGAGCTGAACTGAGCTGAACTGAGCTAAACTGAGCTGAACTGAGCTGAACTGAGCTGAACTGAGCTGAACTGAGCTGAACTGAGCTGAACTGAGCTGAACTGAGCTGAACTGAGCTGAACTGAGCTGAACTGAGCTGAACTGAGCTGAACTGAGCTGAACTGAGCTGAACTGAGCTGAACTGAGCTGAACTGAGCTGAACTGAGCTGAACTGAGCTGAACTGAGCTGAATTCACTATCAGAACTCAAAGTAACCTCAAAATTTGAATAAAAATTAAACTTAACTCACCTCAACCCCAACCCTCCCCTGAACAACAGCCAAACTAAACCCTCTAAATCCTCACAAATCACTCTAAAAATTGTGCTACAAAAATATTGTGGAAGGAGCAGGAATAGAAAAAAAAAGTTTTCTCATTTCAATTTAAATGTATGTAATTACTTACAATTCAAAAAAAAAAACTTCTTTTTTATTCAAAACTTTTTCCCCCTCAACAGTTTTTCTATGCGAGCAGCAGCAGAAGTAGAAGAGACGACAGAGAGAAGAACACAATCAAGTGAATATGAATGCAATATATGAGTCTGTAGACTATTACATGTGATGCGGAACCCGAGTAACATAAGAGGGTGGTTGTCATGGTGGAGCAAGGGGGGTTAGGGGAGGGTAAAACCCCCTTGTCCCTCAATTTTGACGAAATTGTTGAATTTTTTTTTTTATTTTTTGAGTCTAAATTCCATAAAACCCCTCAAAATTGCACTCAAGATGACCAGCCCCTTGCCTTTGGTTTTTACCCTAAAATCCTAAAATTCCCATCAAAATCGCTGCATACCCTCCTTGTGATGCACTCAGTCTTCCCAACAATATAGCGGTGCAGTTGCACAGCGACTCATTGGTGTAGCGTCGGATTGACACCCCGAACACTAGCACTGTGCAGCTCGGGCTACACTTTTACATCACTTCATTTAAAAGTTTTCTTCTTTTTTATCTCCACTTCTTTTTTTTTCCCTCGTTTCTGTCTCGTTAGATCCTTTACTTTATGTTTATTTGTGCAAAATATCTAGATATTATTACTAGCGCGTATGTTATGTTATCGGGGGTGGATAGTTTTTGATAGGGGAGATGTGTATGGATGGAATTTGGATGATGATATGAATTGAATTTGGAGGGGTAAAGAGGGGTCCCTAGCAAGGCATTGACACTCTTCATCCGCTTTCATCCGACTCATACAAATCTTTCATCCGGATGAAACGTGTGTCAATGACTTGGTCCCTAGAGTATAGGGAGGCCCATCAGAGTAGAAAAGGGAAGAAGGGCAGATTTGGGGAATGTCTGGAAATTGAGTAATGCTTAGGGAGGGGATGCAGGGGCAAAATAGCAAAAGGGAAGGGTGTGCAAGGCGTGGAGTGGAATCTGAGGGGTGAAGGTCTGAAGGTGGGAAACTAGAACTAGAAGGATGGGTAGGGTGGGTAGGGTGGATATTGAGAGAAGGTTGACAGTAGAGCAGGATCAGGTGACAGAGTAGCAAGAGAGTAAGTGTGAGTTGCAATTTTGCTACTGAATCCAAATTCTGCTTCCTGATTGAGTCATTTTGGTTCACTTTTGACCAAAGCACTTCAGTGGCATGTCTAAAAATCTCAATTTCCCCAGATTACCTAACTTCCAAACACACCCCAACTTGAATGACTCACTGTTCAATTTGGACAACTGTTTTGGATGGCTGAACGATGTTGGAACGCCCAATATTTATCAAAAAAAATCTGTCTCGTACATTCGAGACATATAATAAAAAGGATTGACAGAAAGGTTATAACAAGCTCGAGGGGATGATCGGAAAAAAAATTAATTCTTGATTTCATGCATAACAATTTTTATATTTATTGATTGGATATGATGAAGAAAGATTTAGTGAATTTTTTGGTCAAAACAATGCCAAATGTGGAGTTTGAGCTGAAAATTCAGGAAAAATTCAAATTTTTAACGGCTTTTTCAACTGAAATGTTAGAAAATTGAGTTCATTACTTAAGATGCATGTGATTAAAGCAGATTTTAGCAAGAAATTCAGTTAGGAGATGAATCAGGGATGAGTAAGAGAGCTGGAAGGAGGTAAGAGGTCAAGAAGGTTAAGGGGTGTGTGGTTTGATGCCATTGAGCAGATAAGTCACCTGACACCTGACAAAAGTGACAAATTTGACAAAATTTGTGATAAAATTGTAAAATTTTGTAATCTGAGTTGCTGCTTGTAACTGGGGGGTTTCAATCCCGGGATCAACCCCTACTTGTAACCAACCTACCCCCTCTTCCCCTCCACCCCCTTCTTTTATTCCTTGTCCAAAATTAAATGAACAATAATTAATTTCAATAAAATTCGTCCCATATATCAAAGTTAATTAAACAACATTTAATAAGATCAAATTAATCTCAATTAACGATGCATAATAACAGGACATCCAACATCAATTTTTTTAAAAAAAATTTTGCTTCTTTTTTGTGTGTAATTAAATAATAATTAATAACCTTATTAAGCATGAGTGAAATCACTGTGTATGTCCTGTAATCATCAGTCATGTTAAAGGTCTTGTGTCGAAAATTTTTGGATGAGAATTTGAGAAGAATTTGTCGGAAGTTAAGTATACATCATAATCAGGAGTTGGAAGCATTGAAAGTTGATTAATTTGAATAAAAAGGATTTGAATTTTTTTGGGGTTTATTTGGAAGTGACGTCTAAAATTCATCAAAGTTCAAATCAGAATTGGCAATCTTTGGAGCAGAATTGGATGGATTTTGGGAATCAGAGTTCAAAATGGAATCCTGGCAATTGTCGTGAATTCGAGTAGAAGTGCCTCATCATTGGAATCATGCCAAAGACCCCAAGACTGCACCCAATACACGAACCGAAATGAGATTTGTAACTAGAACTAGATTATGAGTGAATTATGAGTCACAGTTGGGATTATTGGGTACTAAAGTATTAAGCCATATTGTTCCCCAGTCTCTGGATTACACTGTAAGCTTAAATTGACATCATATATGCTCAAACCCCATTAAATCTCCCAAGAAGTCCAAACATGTCAGTACCAAAAAAAGCTTATTTTTTCAATTAAATCCTCTTCAAAAAATTCCATCTTTTTTTTTGTGTATAGAAACCAAAGAATTGCCTTTAATTGATCAATTATAGCCTAAACATCCATCCTTGATCCCCAACTAGAAAAAAAATCAATTTTCAATTCCTCACAAAAATTAATCATAGCAAGCAAGAAAATTTTTTAATTAAAAAAATTGTTTTAGACTTTTTTTGCTTTAAACTCAAAGGAAGTGAAATTTTTCCTTCTTCTTTTTGATGATTTTTCATGAAAATTTTTCCTTCTGTTTTTCCTTTTACATCAATTGAAACCTCACCAAGAAAAAACAGAAAAAAAGTCTGTGAAAGATGAGGATGGAGAAAAATTTTACTTCTAACTTTTCCAATTACAAAATAGATTGAAGTGCTTGGTTTAAAAAAAACAGAATATTGTGGAAAAACAGAGAGAGGAAGGATGAATGGATGTACATGAACTTACAAGGAAAAAAAAATATTTATTTCAAATTAAATGAAATAAAAAGTGCAAAAATTGGAAATGAATGGAAAAAAAGCTAATTTTTGGTGTATAATACGCACCCAATGCGCACTTTTCGAGGTTAGTATTATAAGAGATACAATTTAGATCAGTAGTGGGCAACCTATGTGTAGTGGCACACAAATGTGACGTCAAAAATTGTTGGAAATGCCACGAATTGTAAATCATCTATGATTTTAATCTAGTTTAGTTACCAAGGTTTGCTATTACTGATTCCCTTGATGAACAAGGGGTGTATCCAGGGGTATTGGGTATCAAACTACACTGAAGCAGAAGAGAGCAATCATTCGGCGGGTCTGCATGCCTAATCTAGACTAAACCCCATTTAAATCCCCCTCCAAAATACTCATCCAAACACCATATAAAGACCAACTTTATTCATTTCCTCATCAAGCTCAATTCCACAAAAATGTGTGAGAATTTTTTTTATTTTCATCCTGACTGAAAAGCTACACAAAAAAAGGCTAAAAAACACAGAATCGAATGTGTGGGGTAGGAAGAAAGAAGCTTTCACATTTTGATTTCCAAATTGGATAATTTGTATCCATAGCTTTTGCCGTAGCTGCTCTCACCCGCAGCGACATTTTTTTTTTATTTTTTATATTTCCCAGGGTAGTGGAAATGAAATTAATCGGCAGTCAAACGTTTGATTTTTTTCTTCCTTTTTTTCTTTTTTTTGTTCTGCAAATGAACTTTTTGGCTCATTTTATTTCTCGGTTGTCGATTAAGTCACGCTGGTGTGACGATAATAATTCTTAGTCTTATTAGTAGAGCTGTTGGGGGAGGCTGTGCGGTTGATTGTGGTATGGATGGAGGGTGTTCCACTTGGGGTGAGGGGTATGAGGTTATATAGCAATTTATATGGCAAATTTTAGCATTTTTTGGATCAATTCCGCTGAAAAAAGCAGGCAATTGTTCAGATTCTATAAATCCACCCTGTTCTAATCCCGACAGCATCCTTAAAATGGCCTTAACCCTATAAGCCAGTCCAACGTCCACCTTAACCCCCACCAACCCAAATTAACCCTCATTCCAACAATCACCTTTACCATCCCCAATACAAAATGGCAGATCCATTCCAATAATTACATAAATCACATAACTTCATCAATATTCATCTGATATATCACATAACATACACACATCCATCCAACACACAGCACACAACACACATTTCATTACCGTCTCAATATTTGCTTAAGATTACATCAATCAGAAATCCCACAAACTTTTCCTTAAAACTTATCCTTAATCTTAAACAATTTTGTAGAAAATCTAAATATTTACAAGAACCAAATCAACACATGTATGAGAATGCATAAGAGGGGTGTATTGAGGGGGAAGGAAGGGGGTATCCAAGGAAAAAGGAGGGTAGGCAGGATTCCTGAAGTCGGACTCGACTGGACTCTAAATAAAGACAGACTCCTTAATATTCTGGACTCAATGAAGTCCAGTCAATTCTGGATTGAGGTCCAGAGGCGTATTCATGGAGGAGGTTGGGTTTGAGGGTCAAAACTCGTCCCCTCTATTTTGATAAAAATTGGGAGTTTTGGATTTTAAATCACGAAAAATCCTAGAAAATTGAAGAATGTTTCCCAAAAATTAAGGAAATAGGTTTGCTACCCCGGGGTAGTATCAATGGGGTTTGTCACTGTGGGTACTATCTGGGTCTTTGACACTCTTGGATAGTGTCTGAAGTTTGATTTGGGCTCAAGTTTCTGCTGTGCTTTGGACAAAAGTCTTCAATTTATTAGACTTTTTCAAGTCCCTCAAATTTTTGAGTTTCATACTAAAACACTCGCTGAACTCCGCCTCAGCCAAGCCCCTCTTTCGTTCTCCATCTTCCCCCTTCATCCACAAATAGTGTGGATTCAAATATGTAACAAAATTGGACAAAATAAGGAGTTTTGAATTAATTTCACAAAAAAACCCTAAAAAATTGAATAAAGGACAGGATATGCCCGCAAATTGACTCCATTCCCCCTTTCTCGCCCCTCTTTCTCCTTAATACACCCCTGACACCCCCTCCTATATGCATCTTATACGTTAAAAGTTATCCAAAAACTTTTCCTCGAGGATATTTGATTTCACATGCTGCTGTACATAATTTCAAATTTTAATTTCAAAAGCCTACTAAAATTTATATCAATAACCTTTCCATTTTAAACTTTTAAGAGCTCTTATAAGCATGTGTATCATGTGGTATGGAGTGGGGTCACCCCATAAAGCAGTTGTGGGCAACCTATGCACTGCACGGCACACCTTGATTGCAAGTCTGGACCAAAGCATCAACACAAGTGTACAGCTACACACAGTTTAGATCAGTGATGATCAACCTGTGTGCCGCGGAACACTAAAAATTGTTCAAAATGCCATAAACCATACGTCGTGTGCGGTTTCAGTCAAGACTCACCACCAAGATGTGCCACAGCACAAAGGTTGTCCACCACTGCATCCATAATAGTCTATAATACATTAAAGTTGCTTACTTTTGTTAGTCGTAAGATTACCCGATGGTATATAAACATTGCCTGAAGGTGTTCGTACTAAACATGATGGCTCAAAATCCATATCTAAATCATTGGCTATGCCTTGTACACGTCCATTCATTCGACTCATTGTTGGATTTCTAGGCGGCACCTCTGGTGCATTTATGTGTGATTGTGAACCGTCTATAAGACATCCTGTGAATGACAAAAAAAGAGATGATGTGATTAGTAAGTTCCTGTATGACTTGTACATGATGTCAATTAATAATTAGAGACACGAGCCACAAGCCTGAATAACAAAGCTGAATTTTCAAAAAAATGTCGTTCGGATGTATGTGCTGTATAAGTCAGTGGTGGACAACCTTTAATTCTGGGGCACACTTTGGTGGTAAGGATTGAAAAAAAAGGTACGCAGCATGCGATTTATGGCATTTTTACATTATTTGGAGGTGCCGCGACACACAGGTTGTCCAGCACTGATCCAAACTGTGACCAACGCAACACTTGAGTGTCATGAACCGTATGCCTTATGCGACTTTGATCCAAAGTTGGACCATACCACAAAAAAGGTTGACCAGCACTGATCTATATGAGAAGAAAATGTTATTTTTTTCAATGACCGTCCGGAGGCTACACGATTATGCGTAAAATCATCATCATTACCATAATCATTATTCAAATTCATTCAAAATTACTCCCAAAGTAGTTGTACAATAAAATTTAATTTTTTTCAGGATTTTTTTAAATTACTTTTTTTTTTGCTGTTTTGACGCTGCTTTGAGGATACAAAAATAAAAAAAGATTTGATTTTTTGTGCAATTTTCGGGAATAGGATGGAATATAGAAGCTATTTGGCTATTAGAAGCTATATGGCTAATAGGAACCAAGAAAGCTTTGTGTTCTGGCCAGTAACAGAGTCAGATGGAAGGCCTCTTGTAATAAACTAGGCTTCAAGTCGGAGAATGGTTCCAGTAAGTAAGTAAGTATGAGTAATAGGAAGCTAAGGCTGAGTGATATGAATGGATTTGGGATTTGTTGTGACTTATTCAAGGTTGAGTCTAATTTGAAGCTTTATGGACACTACAAGGAATTGGCTTGCATCCTAAGCAACACAAGCCGTCTTAGGTGTAGCTCTCCTATTTGACTGTAATCAACTAACATGCTGATTGGGGCGAATCCTTGAAATTGGACAAAATGCTCGATCCAGTCAATCAAAAGGGGTTCAAGAGAAGGAAGCCAAGTCGAGATTGAAGAACTCACTTGGATTTTCGGTCAGGGTTTAAGTCTGGGTCCAAATCGCAGTCTCAATCCCGGTCCCAATCCTAATCCTGGTCCCTGTCCTGATCCCTGTCCTGGTCCCAGTCCTGATCCCTGTCCTGGTCCCTGTCCTGGTCCCTGTCCTGGTCCCTGTCCCAGTCTCGGTCTCAATCTAACTCAATAACTCCTCAAAATCTTCATCCTTCACCAAACCCTCCACAATCAATTTTCCCCACACACAAATTATATATTCACTCGGAAAATTTTATTTTTTTATTCAATTTTTCTTTTCGATCCCAACAAAAAGTGAAAAAGTTTTTCCTGAAAAGGAAAAATTTGAAAAAAAATAAAAAGATTTCCAATAATAATGAATAATAACTTATATATTCCATTTGTATGTGCTTGTGTGGGGGTGGGTGTGGTATGGTGTGTGCCATTCAAGCGCAATTGAAAGGAGTTTAAGGATGGGAAGTAATGGATAATGTTGGGGATTTGAGGGAAGGATGGGGGTTGGTGGAGCTGGGGTTGGGCGGAGATGGGATGTGGAGCTGGAAGGGGTTTGTGGTAACTTTGGGGCAATTTTTAGGCAATTTTTGATCAAATTTTCTGAATTTTTCTCCAAATTTTCCCAATTTTTCGTCAATTTTCTTCAAATTTTCTCAATTTTTCTTCAATTTTCTTCAATTCTCTTCAAATTTTCCCAATTTTTCGTCAATTTTCCTCCAAATTTTCCCAAATTTTCGTCAATTTTCTTCAAATTTTCCCAATTTTTGGTCAATTTTCTTCAAATTTTCTCAATTTTTGGTCAATTTTCCTTCAAATTTTCTCAATTTTTCTTCAAATTTTCTCAGTTTTTGTTCAATTTTCCTCCAATTTTCCCTAAATTTTTTCAATATTTCGGCAAATAATCACCTAAAAAATCTGAGCAGCACCCCCTTATGCTAACAACATTCCATACACAATATCCAATACACACACAAATACACACAAAAAAAGGATTACGACTGAGGGTTTTTGCATTTGAAAAAAAGAGAAGAATGGCAAAAAAAAGCAGGCAGCACAAAAAAAAAAGAATAAGAAAGGAAGTCAATGGGAGGCCGAAGGGATAAATATAAAGAAAATAATCCAATAATCGATCATCGGTTTTCCATTCAATGAAGCACTTCATCTCCTCAATAACAGTGCAATGCAATATTTACAATGGATATGACTTTGTGTGTGGCTGATTGTCTGCAATTATTGATCGATGTGTGTCTATACTTGACAGGTTTAGTAGCTGTCGGATTAGTCGACGAGGTATTAAGTCAGCTTTCTTATTATGTAAATTCAGCCATAGAATGTGAAAGTGAAAAATTGATGGAAATTAGGTCTTTTAAAGCTTATTAGAATCCCACGAAATCCACACTTTATATCCATTTATGGCTTGTTATGAAGACATGTCAGGTAGACAGCATTTAGACACTAAATAGTCTTGTTTCGATGATTTTTAGGTGGGTTGAGTGAAAGTTGTAATTACTTGATAAAGAAATTAGCTGTTGGGCTATGGATGTGATGGAATTGAGATGGATTTGGAATTTTAATTTATTTTTTGAGAAATGTTGAGTGATGTTTTGATTAGTTTAAAGATTTTGGTGTCTTTTGAGGAGCTTTAGATGAATGTTTTGTAATTTTTAATTTAATTTTTCCTTTTTTGTCAAGTGTTGCTCAGTTTTTTCAAGTGTTGCTCAGTTTTCCTCAAGTGTTGCTCAGTTTTTGTCAAGTGTTGCTCAGTTTTTGTCAAATTTTCCTCAATTATTGTCAAATTTTGCTCAATTTCTGTCAAGTGTTGCTCAATTTTTGTCAAGTGTTGCTCAATTTTTGTCAAGTGTTGCTCAGTTATTGTCAAGTGTTGCTCAGTTTCTGTCAAATTTTCCTCAATTATTGTCAAATTTTGCTCAAATTTTGTCAAGTGTTGTTTAATTATTGTCAAGTGTTGCTCAGTTTCTGTCAAATTTTGCTCAATTATTGTCAAGTGTTGCTCAGTTATCGTCAAGTTTTGCTCAGTTATTGTCAAGTGTTGCTCAGTTTCTGTCAAATTTTGCTCAATCTTTATCAAATTTTCCTTAGTTTTACGCTAAAATTACCACAAATCCAATTACACCTCAACATCATCCACAAAGACCCAAAATCAGCCCACACATCAACCCAAACTCACTCGATTAATGCGCCTACAGCACAAAAATCCTTTAATTTTTCCTCATCTCCACCAAATCATATTTTTTTATCCTTTTTTCTTATTTTCCTTTCATTTCAACAAAATAAATACACACAAAACGTATTTTCCGAAACCCAAATGCAATCCTAGCCATCCAATAATGATAATAATATTGAAGATGAGAACAGAACCGAGAGAAATAAAGGAATTGAATCAATGAAGGATGAGCATTGCATTGTATGAAATTGTCATCATTATAGAATATATTGTTTGGTCAAATAAAAGGCATTATCTATCCAATCTTAATGCCATGACTGTAATGGCTGAGATGAGCACTTGATGGTGATGTGGATGAATAAGGGGTGTGGGGTGCACTGGGGTAGAAAGGGTATACTGGGTTTTATAGCAAAAATTTAGGCGGATTTTTGGAAATTTTTGTTAAAAAATTCCAAGAAAATTGAAGAATTTTTCACAAAAAATGGGGGAGGGGTATTACTCCAATATACCCCTAGGGATCAAGGGTGTAGCCTGCCCGGGGTAGAAGGGTTATAACCAAAATTTTGGAATTTTTTGGAACATTTTTCACCAAAAATCCATCAAAATTAAGAATTTTATTAAAAAAGTCGAGGAAGGGTTGACCCTCTTACCCCCTTGTGTATCAGGGGTGTTGTCTACCCCGGGGTAGAAGGGGAATGGTAAATGTAAGAAGGCATTTTAGGACAATTTTCATAAAAAATCCATCAAAATTGAGAATTATATTCCAAAAAGTAAGGCAAGGGTTTGACCTCAACCCTCCCCCAACCCCATGCATACCCCCCTGACCTGTAAAAGGCTAACAAGTTCATTCAACTAGTACAATCGTCCATCCATCCCCAACCAAAAAATGAAAACAAAAAATTGAGGCAAAAAAAGTCAATTTTTTTCATTCATTTCTAGTTCCTTACAGCCTCACAAAAAGGCAGCATCTACAGCCAACAACAACAACACAAAGAAGTTCCATGAAAAGAAAATTGATTTGCCATTAAACGTCATGAATCTTGTTTTCTCTCCACCCTGTCCATTTGAGCTTTTTTTCATTTCCAAATTTTTATTATTTTTATTATTTTTCGATGCCTTTTTTTTTCGTCCTTAAATCAAACGACAACCGAAGATGACTTGGAAAGTAGAAAAAGGAGAGAGAGAAAAATGAATGTTAAGCCACAGGAGAATTACATTTTTTTTGTTGTTGCTGTTTGGGTGATAGAGGTTCTGCGGTGGTGAATTATTGCCGATTATTGAATGTCATTTGAAACGTGAGATTATTAGGAAATTATTGGGGCTTGTTTGAGGTGATGTGGATGGTGTTGGTGGTTGAATTGTTGAAATTGAGAATAATCTAGTACTACACTTTCAAAATCTAGTACTTCACTATCAAAATCTAGTACTACAATTCAAGAATCTAGTAAGATAATTTAAGATTCTAATACTTTCCAAGAATCTAGCACTAAACTTCAAGAATCTAGTACTGAACTTCAAGAATCTAGTACTTAACTTCAAGAATCTAGTACTCAATTTCAAGAATCTAGTACTGAACTTCAAGAATCTAGTACTCAATTTTATGAATCTAGCACTGAACTTCAAGAATCTAGTACTGAATTTTATGAATCTAGTACTGAACTTCAAAAATCTAGTACTGAAATACAATAATCTAGCACTAATCTCCAAAAATCTAGTACCTCCTTTCATAAATCTAGTTCAAATTTTAAAGAATCTAATCCAAACCATTAAAATCCCCCAAAATCACTTTTCCATCCTTCATTTCCTAACCTCAAAAAGTCTTCCTACCTTTTAATCTCCCAAAAAAAAAATCAACTGCCGCCCCTCCATCCCATCCCTCCCAAAAGTCTCATCAACACGAACATCATGACATAAAGAGAGAAAGTTAAGATTATAAAAGATATTTTTACACGTTCGCGTGATGTGCGACTGAACATCAGTCAGTAAGCATAGTAAGGAGGTGAATAACGGAATGGACGACTTGTAATGGATTCATCACGTACATCAACTCTCGATGGACACATCATTAAGAATGAAAATCCGGTACCGAACTAACAAATTGCATCATATCCATTTTGAGTATCTATGTATATGATATGTTGAGTATCAATGTCAATTCGTCATAAAAAAAATGTACAAACATTTGGAATTGGAAATGGAGCGTAGTTGAATGCTTAATGGGCTGGTTGGAAGTCACGTTTAACTCGTAAAAAGACAACGTCAAGTCATAGCCTCAATTTTGACTTGATTTTTTTAAAACAAAAAAAAAGAATCTTTATGGATGTGAAGAAGAAGAATTGTCAACATGTACAAGTAACACAGAAATGAGAGACAATGGGAATGAATATTAACCGAACGGAATTCAAAATCATGTCATTTTCATTTGATGATGCCGATAATTCATTTTGACGCTTTTGTAGAAGGCTAATAATAATAAAAAGTGACAAAAAGAGTGAGGGAAGAATTGGTTGATGGATATGATGAATGGACTTCTGTGTGGAATGTGGAGTGGGTAATGAAATTAGATTTGTAGTTGTTTGGTGAGTTGTGAGGTTAAATGTGACTTTCAGTCTCAATCAATTTCGATCTTCGGTAGTCTTCGGCTGTCTTCGGTTGTCTTGGGTAGACTTCGTTTGTCTTCGGGCATCTTCGAAAGTCTTCGTTTTGTCTTCGGGTATCTTCGGAAGTCATCGATTTGTCTTCGGGCGTCTTCGGTATGTCTTCGTAAGTCTACGGTAGTTTTCGGTCATCTTCGGCTGTCTTCGGTAATCTTCGGATCCTTCGTTTGTCTTCGGACATTTTCGGTTTGTCTTCGGGAGTTTTCGGTAGCCTTCGTTTATCTTCGATTGTCTTCGGGCTTCTTCGTTTGTCTTCGATTGTCTTCGGGCTTCTTCATTTGTCTTCGTTCTTTGGTTTTCGGTTTTCGGTTTTCGATCTTCGGTCTTCGGCCATTTGATATTCAAATAATATTAGTCCAAAATTGCAATCCTGCGCATCTAAAATGCAAACCATCAGCCCATGCCCGACACCCCCCAAAATTACAAATTACTCCCCACACTAAAGCTGTCAATTGAAAATCCTCAAAATAAATTCAATTCCTGTTTCAAATTGATATACTGTATCCCAAATTGTCACATAAATATTGTTCGATATTGATTTGTTCAAACATAAATCATGTACAATATTGAACCGCAGTAATATTTTCAATACAGGCCAGAAAACCCAATAGGTCAAATTTATGGGAATAAATTAATATCTGTCAACAGTAATCCAAGGACATGTTTTTATGTGCTGCTTTATATGATGGATTATTTTGGTAGGATTGTGGCTTTATTTGAGGTTGAGTGCAATTGATTAAGTTGGTAAAGTATTGAAGACCGAAGAGGGCCGAAGAAGCCTTAGGATGACCGAAGACGACAGAAAACAACTGAAAAAGACCGTAAACGAATGAAGACGAACGAAGATTACCGAAGACAACCGAGGACGACCGATGATGGCCGGAGATGACCGACGGCGTCCGAAGACGTCCGACGACGATCGAAGACCTCCGAAGACCTCCGAAGACCACCGAAAACAACCGAAGAACACCGAAATCTACTTGAATGTATAATAGTGAATGACCAAGAGATATGATAATGTCTAAAGCCTTAACTCAGCCTCATATCACATTCAAATCACCTTGAAACTCTTTAAAATCGTTTTGACAATTCTTGAACTTCCGCGTGGCAATATGTATTATTGTTTCAAACTTCCACGCGGCAATGGGATGTGTTGTTTTAAAAAAATCTCTTTAAAACCTTGAAAAGTCTTAAAGCCTCAACAGCTTTAAAAAACAAGAAACTTTATCAAAAATGTAACATTCTTCCATCATCATTTCTTCTCAATCCCTCAAGATGCGACTCCAAATACCCAAAAAAAAAAAAATTCAGTCCTTCAGCCAAAAAGAATCCACATAAACTTCACATTATGAGAGCAGCTCATCAATAATTCCAAAATTTTACAAGCGCCACTCAGAAGTCCGTACACACTAAAAAAGAAGAAAAAAATCATCGACACAACGAAATAACCCGAAAAAAAAGAGCAAGTTTAAGTGGATACACACAGTTTTATAGCATCACATTTTGATAGACGCTGGTGGAATATAAAAGAAATTTTTTTTTTTTGTCATTTTTACCTGACTTGGAGGTACAAAAAAAAATAACTTAAAAATAAGCAGTCTTAATTCACCTGTAAAAATGAGTCGTGAATGTGTTTGTGTATTTTTTAAAATTCAAGAAGCGCCCATGACGTCATGCATGAATATATATTTATATATGGTAACAACTCGACCCGGTATATTTATCTTGATTAGCCTCATCACTTTACGACATAAGCAATTTTTTCGATTAATATTTTTTTTTTCAACTTCACTCCCTCATCCATGACTTGAGATTGGAATCTGCAAACAACGTGTTTGGGTAAATTATTATTGGATAGAGGGGGATGATGACTGGATGGGAAGAAAGTTAGAGATTTGAGATACTTAACCTCAAAATATGGAATTTTTAACCTCAAAATTTGGACATTTAACCTCAAAATTTGGACACTTAACCTCAAAATTGGGAAATTTAACCTCAAAATTTGGAAGCTTAACCTCAAAATTGGGACACTTAACCTCAAAATTGGGACACTTAACCTCAAAATTTGGACAATTAACTTTAAAATTTGAAACGTAACCTCAAAGTTTGGAAATTTAACCTCAAAATTTGGATACTTAACCTCAAAATTGGGATACATAACCTTAAAATTCAGACACTTAACCTCAAAATTTGTAAACATAACCTCAAAATTTAGACACTTAACCTAAATATTTGGAAGCTTAACCTCAAAATTTGAACACTTAACCTCAAAATTGTGATAATCAACCTCAAATTTAGGACACTTAACCTCAAAATTTGGACAATTAACCTTAAAATCTGGACATTTAACCTCAAAATTGAGTTGTTTAACCTCAAAATGGAACCGCAAACTCGAAGTTGATTTACTTAACCTTGACGTAACCTTAAAAAAGAGATAATTATTACATTTAACCTCAAAATCCATCCACATAACCTCAAAAAACTCAATAATCTAACCTAAAAAAACATTCCACACCACCTATACAACCCCCTACATGTAACTCTATCCACTAAAGATGCTCCGGAAAAAGTAAATTAACTGAAAATTACATTGCATGAATGAAAATCGGCCGTAGCTATTTTCCTACCTTATTTTCCTCTATATAATCTATCCGACTATCCAATCGCATCACAATAAATCGTGAGTGGAATTTATTAAAGAATTTATTATGATGCCAATAAATTGATGATGCACATTTCAAGTCAAGTCCTGTGACTGCCTTTTTTCGAGGGGTTGCAAATGCAAAAAGTTGTTTTTTTTCCTTATTTTTAAAAGTCAACGGACGGACGGAGGGAAGGAAGGGAGTGAGTGACGTCCAACCCCACTTAATTTTCTTATTTTTCTGCTCATATTCAGCACATATATCCACTGTAAATACATAGGAAGTTCAATTTATCAATCGACTTATTTGGAATGGATTCATGGATACACGTAGAATGTTTGAAGGAACGGAATTGGAATGGATAAGGAGGAATTACACGTGGAAATAAATACTGTATTAGGGGAATGTCAATTGAATGTTATTTTTTGGGGTATTTTTGGTGCATTTTTAAGAGATTTCTTTTGGGGATCAATTTAATATCTTTATGTATGTATAGAATGTGGAATGGGAGAGGTTTAATGGATGTAATAGTCAACTATATGTGAAAAGTAAATAAGAATTGAATCGTTGGTTTCCTAAAGGTGGATAATGTGCAATGAATGTGACTTTATGCTGCTTTTAGTTGAACTCCAGCAAGTACCAGTCTCATTTCGGGGTAGATACCGTACATTCAGGTCACATAATGGGATTGTGTGAACCAAGGACCTGTTTAGTACAGGATGTGCTGACTAATCGCTTCCGACTATCCGGAACTACCCGAGATAACATTGGACAACCCATGACTATGCGGGAGTTCCCGGAAGAATTGTAGAAGATCCCATTAATAAGTACTTCAAGTGAGACTGTGAAGATGGCAAAAGATCACGAGAATGACCAATTGGCAAGCCATAGATAGCGATAGAGTCAGCTTCAGACGACAACTGCAGAGAGGTCATGGATCACAATTGATCTGTATGACTAAGTAAGTAAGTAAAATTGAATCTGCTGTCAAATTTCACAATTGTTGACTAATCGCAACGCAATTAACTAAATTTTCATCAATTTCACCAAATTGCTAGCTAAAACTCCAAATTCTGATTGAAATATAAGCAAATTGACTAAATTAATAACGGATTTTTTGAAATTTTACTAAAATCCGATCAAATTGGTTGAAATGTTCTAAATTCTGACAGAAATATGACCAAAATGGTTAATTTTCCAGCGGATTTCAAATATTCCGAACGAATTGCTTGCAAATGATCTAAATTCTGATATAAATTTGACCAAAATGTCCAGTTTTCTAGCTGATTTTCTGATTAATTCTATAAAATTCTGCCCAAATTTTTTAGCAAAAACATCCAAATTCTGACAAAAAATTGACCGAAATGGCCAAATTATAGCAGATTTTTAAAATCTTATCAAATTCTGACAAAATTGCGAAAATTGAAAATTCTGACAGAAATTTGACTAAAAAACAAAATTCTGAGCGAATGTTATAAAAATCCAATTAAATTCAGATTAAAAATTGAGCAGAAAGTCACATTTTCCTCTCAAATTCTGACCAAATGTATTAAATTCCCAATATAAACTCTCAAACCCACCCTAACATTAACAAATCTCGCCACAAATACCCTTCAATCTTTAAATTAAAACATTCTCAATCGACAGTCGTACAAAGTCAATACACTTTATACTTAAACATAGTCTACATCCTTATCTGTTCAGTAAACAACATACAATAATTAAATCGAACATGTTGCATGTCTGTGCACAAAATTCAATTACTCTTATCTTGATCTTCATGACCTTTTTTTTGAAAATGTCTCAGTAAGCACAAAAAAATTGACCATTTACAGTCACAGTACTTCCAAGAATCCAATTAAAGTGCAATCTATAAATTTTACAAATATTATTCCACAAAATATATCACAAAAATCTTGTTCCTGCAAACAGCATCAAATCGAATTTGAATCCCTATTTATGGAATGCGCATCGTGTGCCAAGTGAGAGGCACCAGCAGGAAAAATGGAAACGATAGAAAATTAAATTAAATAAAGATGAACTTGTGAAAAAAGGAGGAAGAAATGTAAGACGATTGCTATTTTCGTAATCGGTTCATATCATATATTGGCAGGGTTGGGTTACTAGTGGTGATTGGTGTTGGTTTTGGTTAGAGAACATTCGGAAGCTACGTATCGCTTGGGTCCATCACATTTCATTTCAATCATGTTACGGAGCTCACATGATCGGGGCGCTAAATAAGCGATACGGAATTCATTAAGTATGTTCATATAGATGGGCATCTAGAGAGTCAGAGGCTGGCGAGAACCAGAGTTGGGGTACTAAAAGATCTAAAGGGTTTTCTGCTGGATGGCATTAATATACTCTTCAAGCATCTTTAGAAATAGGTGTATTTCAGGAATATGTTAGTACTGATTTCTTCGGAATAGCACAAACGGGTTGATCGATACACAATCTACAGCCTGGGTTACATCCAACCGGATTTGTTTTAAGTCCGTCACAATTCCATAGTCACGCTTGTCATGTGCTGTATCTTGGAACAATTAACCAATTTGAACTATTTTGAGTAAATTTTGTAGAGAAATCATTGAATCAGGAATGTATCCATGGGGAAAAATGGACAAGGCTCGAGACAGAAATGAACCCATAGTGTCTGAGTTAGGAAAGGACGTTGCTTTAAAGCTCCTAACTAAGACACACTTTGCTAATAAGTAGTTCAGCAAAAGGCTTAATTTGAGTTATTTCTTCTATTTTTTGACAAATTTCAGCAAATTTTCTCTATTTTGAGTCTTAAAACTGCCAATGGATTGAAAATATTTATAATAATCAGCTTAACTCTCCAATTTGTCATTTGATTTCTTGGTTCTTTGGTCAAGGTGAGGGACAAACTCACTAGATCAACTCTCTTTAACAGTGGTCATCAACCTATATGCTGTCGAATTAGTCTGAAAATGTCATGAACCTTACGTCATGTGGCTCCTTTAGAAGCTTACCACTAAAATGTGGCACCAAAGATTGTCCACGACTGCTCTATACGATAGCCATTGATATACCCCTTCCCTCATCCCTTCACAATAATCACATATGTCCATCCCTGCATCCGAAAAAGGATAGATATTGATAGTATTTAGCAATGGCTGAGTGGATATTGCAATTTCTTACGACTTTTGTCAGCAATTTTTTTCTCTTCATTTATGGATAATCGATAGTCGAAAAGGAAGAAAATGGAAGGAAAAAAAGGTTTTAAGTGCGTCCGTAGCTTCTAAATGGATCAAGATAAGGCCTCACACAGAAGAAAATATCAAGTTGGCATGTCAGGTAGATTTATATATTATTTTGGACATAAATGTGTCCTTTAAGCATCGAAATTGTAATGTTTGTTATCATTCTATGTCATCTATGTCCCTTTTTTTGTGCTGCTGCTTTAAAATTCTCTTTTTTTTGTGCTGCAACGACAAAAAATTCAATAAAAAAATTTTGTGTCGATTTTTTTAAGGCAGCACCAGCAGCTCAACTCATATGCGACATGTATGAAAATTGAAATTTTAAGGTGGGGGGTGTGAGGATGGCTGGATGTTCGTAAAGGATGCAGGAAATGTTGATTTCGTTTCCTTTTTTTTTATTTTATTCGAATTTATACACTTCTTTGTGCTGAGATGGTAGAGATTTGGAATTGACGTCTTGAGGGTACTTATTTTATAGAGTGATGACTATAGGTGTGCTGGTGGATAACTATTGAAAATTTGCCAGATTCTTGAAGGGTTTTTAATGGATTTTGGATGGGAATTTGGTCAATGGTAATCGAATTTTGATAGATATTTGATAATTTTGCTAATTAACTTGTTCAAGTGCTGGAACAATGCTTGATTTTCAGAGTTCTGCTAGAAAGCTTGCCTAAATCTGCTAATTATCTGGCCATACTGACAGAATTCTACTTGATTTTATCCAAATGTTGCTTCAAATTTGACCAAATTGCCGCGATTCTGCTAAAATCTCATAAATATCTGACTTTTGTCATATTCTGCTAATTATCTAACTAAATATTTGGAATTATGTATGATTGTTATTCAAAACTGCTAAAAATCGGACTAAACTGCTAGAATTTTACCAGATTTTTGACAAATACTGCTGAAAATCTCATCAAATTCCCAAAATTTAGCCTGATTTTTGTCAAATTGTGCTAAAATTTTGACAAAATTGCCAGAATTTTGTCTGATTTTTTCTTAATTTCTGCTAAATATTTGACCAAATTTCTGATATTCTACCTAAATTTTGTCAAATTCTGGTAAAAATCAACTAAAATTTCTAGAAATTTGCCTAATTTATCACTCAATTCTTTCTAGAAATCTGACTAAATTTCCAGATTTATAATTGATTTTCGTCAAAATCGGATAAATGTCTGCTAAAATTTAAAGATCCTGATTTTTCCAAGTTTTTCTAAATATCAGACCAAATTGCAAGAATTTTGCCAGAATTTTAATCATAATCTGTTAAAATTCGGCAAAATTTCCAAATTGTTGAAAGTTTATAAGATTTTATCTAAATTTTTCTAAATTTTTGATCAAAATTCTAACATTCTTCCAGATTTTCATCAAATTCTGCTAAAACTCTGGTTAAAGTGTCAAATTTCTACCAAAAATCTGGACAAAATTCTAGAATTTTGCCAGGTTATTTTTTTTTACAAATTATGTTAAATTTTTGACAGATTTTTGTCAAATTCAGCTTAAGGTCTAGTCATAATCAAATTCTGCCTCATTTCTTCTAATTTTTGTGCTTTTAATCTAGACAAAACGGTGAAATTATGACTGAATTCGGCTAAATTTTTGCTTGATTGTTTAAATTCCGCTAATTATCGGACCCAATTTCCAGAATTTCATCCGACTTCTTTTTATTTTTGCTAAATATCTAGTAGATTTGACAGAATTTTACCTGACTTTTCAAATTCCGCTAAGAAACTTGATTGATAGAATTCTATTCGATTTTTCGATTTCTGCCAAAATTCTGACAAAGTTGAATTCTACCTGAATTCCATTTAAATCTTGATTATATTTCCCAATATTCATCCAGATTTCTCAAATTTTGATTGATAATAACCCATAATATCCCAACTCTCAATCCACCCCTATGTGCACATCCATGCCCCGCATTTCAAATCCAAACTCTTCTCCCAGACACACAAAAAGTAAAAAAAGGAATGAAAAAGATGAAAAATTATCTATGTACATTCTCAAGTATGTGTCCCTTTAACATTGTGCATCAGAAATGGGATGATAAATTGCCATTTGACATCGAAAGAAAATTGAAAAAAATAAGCGAGCAATAAGATGGATAAAAAAATGAGATTTAATAAAAAAAGCAGCATCTATCCATCGAGAAAAATATTATTTATGATCACATCTCATGGATGCAATGCTGCAACATTTCCTTTCAATTCCATTTTTTATCGTCGTCGTCATCATTGCTTGTAAACTTAAAATTGTCGTCGTCTGGGTGATTTTTATCCTTTTTTTTATCCTTGAAGCTGTTCTGGATACTTTAATCATTTTTCTACGTTGATTTGATTGTCGATTACTAGAAAATGATTCAGAATGGATATGGATGTTGTAGATATTGATGGATGGGAGATGATTGTGGACGACTTAAGAGCTTAAGGTTAAAGTGATGAATTTTTTGAGGTTAAATTTTTGAATTTTAAGGTTAGAACTTTGGAATTTGAGGTTAATTTTGTGAATTTTGAGGCTAGAAATTTGAATTTTGAGGTTAAAATTGTGAATTTTGTTTTGAAAATTGCGAATTTTGAGGTTAAATTGCTGAATTTTGAGGTTAGAAATTTGAATTTTGAGGTTAGATTTGTGAATTTTGAGGTTAAAATTGTGATCTTTGAGGTTAGGATTCTAAATTTTGAGGTTAAATTGGGGAATTTTGAGGTTAGAATTGTGAATTTTGAGGTGAAAATGGCGAATTTTGAGGTAAAATTTGTGAATTTTGAGGTTAAATTGCTGAATTTTAAGGTTAGAAATTTGAATTTTGAGGTTAAAATTGTGAACTTTGAGGTTAAATTTGTGAATTTTGAGGTTAGAATTGTGAATTTTGAGGTTAGGATTGTGAATTTTTGAGGTTAAATTGTGAATTTTTAGGTTATAATTATGAATTTTTAGGTTAAATTGCTGAATTTTTAGGTTAGAATTATGAATTTTTGAGGTTAAAGTTGTGAATTTTGAGGTTATAATTCAGAATTTTGAGGTTAGGATTCTAAATTTAAAGGTTAATATTTTGAATTTTGAGGTTACCTTTAAAATTTCTAATTTAAGAATATGAATTTTAAGGTTAAAGTTGCAAAATTTCTCGTTCATACATCCAACATTCACATAATCCCCCCATGACATGACCTCTCAGCATTCAACAACCCACCCAACATTCACAACGTTCTTAAACTTCACTCAAACAAAAAAAAAAAACCAAAAAAACCGAAAAAAGAAGCAACAAAAATTTCATTTATTTTCGTATCCATGCGTTACATGGATGGCTCAGGTGGATATATTGCTGTCGGTTGTTCAATTTCTTTTTGCTCCTTTTTTTGGTCGTCAATTTTCAAAATGAAGATTTTCAACAAGGATGAAAGATTTGATTAAGCTTCCACACCGATTTTTTGAGAAAACTCTTCAATTTGCTCAATATTTCCCGATTTTTTCGGCCACCCCACCCTCATCTGATTACCCCCTGCCACCCCCCGGTGCAGGCCTCGAACACAAAATTCTTACAAGATTTCTCATTTAATTAAACAGAAAAATAATTGAAATGTAAAGACAAATTTGAAAAAGTTTTGAAATTGTTTTGAAGATTCTTGAAACTTTTTTTATTGATGCTGTGGGACAATATGCTGGATGTCCATCCGAGTGACTTGACAAAAATTATTCAAATTTGATTAAAAACTTTACCCCGAACAATGATGAATAATCATTAAATTAAATAGTTATGCTGCATAGCATGCACAACACTACTTTACCCCACCTACCCCCACCCCCCTCCCCCATCATTTCCAATAAACTTTTTGATACTTTTCTCTTCTTTGAGATAAATGAAAATGAATGAAAATATCCAGCACAGCAAGCATGCAATCGAGCTGCTGATGGATCAACAATAGCTATAGTAAAATGTATAGAAAAGTTTGTTGTCAAATTGATGAAATGAATTGAGTAACTGACTTTGTGCAACAAAATGAGGAAAGAATTTGTTAGTTTATTGACGATTTTGTGCTGGGTTTTAGGGTGCGGAACTGAGAAAAATTGTAAGAATTTGGAATATAACCTCAAAATTTTGGAACATAACCTCAAAAATTTGGAACCACTTAAAAAATTTGGTTTCTAAAATGTGGAACATAACCTAAAATATTAGGGATCTTAACCTCAAAAATTTGGAAACATAATCTCAAAAATATGGGGACATAACCTCAAAAATATGAGGACATAACCTCAAAAATTGGGAAAATAACCTCAAAAATTAGATCCATTACCTTAAAAATTTGGATCATAACCTCAAGAATTAGGAACATAACCTCAAAAATTTGGAGCCAAATCGGACAACATAACCTCGAAATTCGACAAAGTAACCTCAAAAATCCCCCCAACTTCCCTATTCCCATCCCCAACAGTTATCAACCCCCTTCCATGTCTCATCGACATCATTCAACAAAACTAACTTAAACAATAACAAGCAAAGCAAAGCAAGCACAAAAAAAGTATTTCCAAACTAAGCAAAATTACAGAGAACCATGTGACGATGACGATAAGAAATCAGCACCGAATGGAAGTGGAAGTAAAGAATGAGAAATGCGAAAAACAGAACAGAAAAGAAAAAAGAAGAAAAAAAAAAGTTTTATTACTGTCTTAAGTGGCATCATTTTCCTTTGGGGCGAATAGCTGGGAGGGGTGAGCTCCGCAGTTCAGTTGATATTGGGTAGTAATGGAAAAAGATGAAATGACTTTCATCAACTAGCCATGTAGCGGAGTAGAGAGTCAATAGAGAGAATTAGGGGATATGAATGGAGAAATTCGATGGAAGTTTTGGATGAAATTGTGGATTTTTCGAATGGGCAACATCAGTGGAGTTTGTTCATAGTTGGGGTAGACCGTAGGAATGCCTACTTAGCACCGGGGTGACTTGGAGCAGCAACTTGACATTGTCGTTGCTCGGAGCCATGGCAGCACCAATTATTGACTGTCTCATAAAACCCTCGAAAATTGAAGAAATTTGTCCAAAAAAGGGGAAAAGGGGAGGATGGGAGGATGGGGTTAGACCCCCTTACCCATCTACCTTCCAAGATACCCTCTCTGAATACCACCCTGGATACCTCATTGGATCATAAGAACAAGCAGGAAGTGATGTCATTATGAGCGACATTATGACCATACTCATTGGGTCATTGGGAAACTCTATTTGGTTCAAAGTGATTAGTAGCATACGATTTTGTGATCAAATAAGCAAATTCATGCTCAGAACACAACCTAGAGTGCCAAATTGTACCCTATGAGCATTCTTATTGCCTTTTTTAGCTTGAAGTAGTTAGCAGCATACGATTTTATGATGAAAGAGGTCAAACCATGTTCAGGAAAGAGCTCAGATTGACACTAAGTACTATATGAGCATAATCATTGTCTGATTGGTCTAAAGTAGTTAGCAGCATACGATTATGTGATAAAAGATGTAAAACGATACATAATACTCGATCTAGAGCGACACCCGATACCATTTGAGGATAAGCATTGTCTATGTGGTTTAAAGTGGTTAACCGCCTATGATTTTGTGATGACAGGGTTAAAGCAATGCTTTGGACAGAGTCCAGAGTGTCCCTCGGCAACATATGAACTTAATCAATGTCAATTACGCTTAAAGTGGTTAAGAAATCACGGTTTTATGATGAATAGGTCGAGCCTTGGACATGACAGAGTCCAAAGAGCCACCCAAGTGCCATATGAGAATAAGGATTGACTGTTTGGCTTAAAGTGGCTAGTAACATACGGTTTAATGAAGAAAGAGACAAAACCATACTCAGGACACAACCTAAAGCGACACTCTTCATCATATGTACATATTCACCCTCGATTTGACTTAAAGTAGTTACCAGCACACGGTTTTGTGCCAATTCTCCACCAAATCCATCATTATACCGCTCAAATGACTGTTCCGTAACTTCCCGACTATTACACCGGCATTCACAAGAATCCCTATTCAACTCTCCACATACATCACATCCACCAACATCATGTGTATATCACAATGATGACGATAAAGTAAAAAAAAGCAGCAGCAGCAAGCACCACCATCCCTTCCTTCCTCTCTTTTATTTCATTGCGAAAAGAAACTTTTCTTAATTATTTTTATGAGATTTTTTCCGTCCATCCGAGAAACGTGAAGACGTCGTCGTCGAGAAATGAAATTGACTCAAAGACCTGGACAACGATAGTTCATGTTTATTGCTTTATGATGCCTATTTACAACTAGTCGTACCAGAAGTGATGCTTTATCACAATTAATTGCATATAATTTTTTTTATGATAATGACTGCAAGTTGCTGTACCCGACGATGAGGATGCACAAAGTCCAACCATACCAAATCCCGATGACCATAAAGTCATAGACAATCTTGACATTCATGATGATTATGATGCCCAATGGACTCATTTTCATTCAGTACAATTTAATATCTTCTATGTGTGTTGTTGTTGCCAACAAGAGTAGCAAGCAGCTATTAACATTTATTCATTAGGTAGGTGGAAGGTGTGCTGTGGATGTGGAGGTGGGGGTATGTTGTTGTTGTTGGATGTTTAGCTTATGGTGATAGTTTGGAATTGATAATATTTTTAGACTATTTGGGATGGTTGGGGGAATTAAGTAAAAAGGAACGGATTTTTATGGAACTGAATCTGTTCCTGGATGATCTGTAGAAGCTATGAGAAGGAAGTTTGGGTCTTGAGATGAGCTATGAAGAGTAAGATGACACAAGATGGGTTGACAACAGCCAGTTAATGAAAAGAGCTAGTGATTGAGGATATGCTGATTTTGGCAATTGATATGGTCATAATAAGCACCTTAAGGTGTCATCTAAGACTCCAAATTATATCATGGATCAAAATTGATTCGTTTTTAATGATTAAAGTGTGAACAGGCCAAAATGGGAAGTTGGGGGGTGTAAGGATCCAAATGATATCCAAATGTCAAAGGTTTACATTTTCTTAGTATTCTCGGATATCGCTAAACATGCCACTGAGTTCCTAGCATGTAGAATAGAATAGAATTTAATGTTAGGTTTGCTTATAGCAACGGCACTGCGATCGATGATCTATTGTAAAATCCCAAATTCTCTACAAAATGCCTATGTTCTTGATGAAGCCAACAATGTCCAAAAAGCGTTGTTTTGGTATGTCCTCAACAACCGCAAAGTCCGAATCAAAGTGTTTAACTAGCATGTACTGGAATACATGCGGTAAAGGATACAGCAAAAGTCCATCAAAATAACCTTGTTTGAAGAATGTCAGCTCTACAATCAGACTATGGACGGTAAGGTGACATCCCGAGATTCCCGAGGAAGGTGAAAAGTAATGATCCAAGTGATGTCTTGAAGGACAATTGCAATTTATTCATGGGTAAGTTCTATGACGTATACAAAGAAAAGGAAGCAGTAAGTATCCTGGCGATGTCATGGATCAAAATTGATACGTGGTTGGGTATATAGCGATGCAGAATGAGGCTGCAAGAGGAGAAGGAGTAAAAGGAGAGACTGTGAGTGAGAGGGCTCAAAGGAGATTATCCAAAGAGGTAGGGTACGGGGAAAGAGTGCGGAAAAGCAGTAAGAGCAAATAAGCATCCAAAGCTATGCTCAGACAGAATTGCAACACAGGAACCTGTAACAATTATCAAGAATTTGTACGGTTTTTACCTGTCATGGGTTGTTTTGCAGCCCTGTGCTCAGAACTCAAAGCCGACTCAGATTTCATGCCAAACTTTCTTTATATTGCTTAACTTATCTTAAAACAGCAAACTACAATCATTAAATCATCAAAGTCCTACAATTATTCATCATCCTACCTCTTATCCACACCCCCACACCCCACTTCCATCTCTAGTAAAATCATAATTAAATCAAAACTATCCTCATTCATATCGCATCCTCCTTTTCATCGTGTCTATCCATTCACAAAACAGTCTCAAAAATAGAAAATGGAAAAGATAAAGATAGTCTCATTAATAAAAGGATTATGATGATGACTTATGGATGTACAAACATACAATTTGAACTGATAACGGGGTACGTATGTAGACAGTCCATATAGTCACTATATGTGTGTGCTGGATGTTTATTTTCTATCATAAACTCAATGAGCGAATCCATTTTTTTTTATGTATGAAGAAAATTCCCAGGGTTCAAAAAAAGAAGCAGCAAGCAGCAAGGCAAGGCAGCACACAAAAAATAAGGAGGAAGAAAACTTTTTTGAATTGCGAGATTCTCGTTCTCATATCCGGTTCGGACTCTTCAGTTTCTTAACAAGATTTTTTTCATCTTCTTTTATGCTGTTTGTGCTGGATAGCAATTTTACGAATAGAAAAGTAGTCACTTAATGCCACTGACATAAACTCAAGGTAAATGACGCAAAAGAGAGAGAAAATTTTCAATTTTTTTAAGTAGGAGTGGGGAGCATTTTTGGGGTTGTGGATCTTGATATAAGATGGATTGTTTAGGAATTTGAGGTTTTTTCAAGCAATACATGGAAATTTGTCAACATAATCTTAAGATATGTCGAGAATAATCTTTATTTTTATGCATCCCAACCACAAATGTAGACATGGTAACCTTAAATTTTGATTTTTAACCTACATAACCTCAAAATTCCATAACATAACCTCAAAATTCGACAATATAACCTCAATTTTTGACAAAATAACCTCAAAATTTGGCAATATAACCACTAAATTCGACAACATAACCTCAAAATTCGGAAATATAACCTCAAAGTTAGACAATATAACCTCAAAACTCAACGACTTAACCTCAAAATTCTGCAATTTAACCTTTAATTTCTCCATCATAACCTCAAAATTCAACAACATAACCTCAAAGTTAGGCAATATAACCTCAAAATTCGGCAATATAACCTCAAAATTTGAAAATATAATCTGCAAATTCGACAATTTAACCTCAAAATTTTACAATATAACTTCAAAAACTGTCAATATAACCTCAAAATTCTCAACCTAACCTCAAAAATTCGTCAAAACAATCTCAAAATTGACTTTAAAAATTGAACATTCACCACGATGATTCACAAATAGATTACCTCCACTTTAATGCTTGATATCATTCACTAAAGATGAAAACATTTACAGTCCACAAGGCAATTTAATAGCACTTCCAACACGTACAATCAAAATGACCATAGCAAAATTTTTATAGTAACTTGTTTTTAAATTGCCTCAAGTTAAATTTAATGGACTCTAAAAATAAAGAAAAAAGCTTTCAATTTTGAGCTTTTTCATTTAGTAAATAAAAAATTAGTGGGGTAGTTTAAGTGAGTGGATAATGACTAGATATCTAGAATGGATTTTGAGAGCATTTATGAGATTATAATAATAAATATCAATAGGAACAGGGATGTAGGCAGAGAAATTTTGAGGTTATGGGAGATGGGGATGGTGTAAGAATGGTCAAGTTGAGTCAGGGTGAGTTAAGATGCATCATGATGTGTCATAGTGGGTCATAGTGAGTCATTGCGTGTCATGGTGCATTATGATGTTTCGTGGTGGGTCATTGTGAGTCATGGTAGGTGCCATGGTGTGACATCGTGCGTCAAGGTGTGTCAAATTGGGATTTCTAAGGAACAACCTTAGCAAAATGAAATATTTACCCAAAAAAAGAGTACACGAGGTATGACCATTGACATCACACCACCCCTACCACCCATACCACCCTCCCTATACCCTGCATCCGCCCCCTTCCAACCAAAATATCTTGACTAAAAGCTCTCAAAAAATGACGATGTTTGTTCAAATTCTATTAATAATTGAATGATTTTCATCCATTTTGCGTTGGCACAGCACTCAATTTACGGTATCGTGACGTAATTCTCCTTTTCCTTTATGCTTCCGCGGAGGAGTTTAAGCATTTTATGGGAAAGCTTTTAAATTAAATGAAAAATTCTTTAAATCTTCTTCATTCCAACCACAATAAACAAAATTACACGAAAAAAATCATAAAAATTCAAAAATTATGAAAGTTTTTAAATGTCAAAAAGCAAAATTTTGTGTGCCTTAACCTTAAACAAATGTTCAGTAAATCAGCTTATATATTTGTGCTTTTGGGCTTCTTTAAATCAAGATTAGTCCCCGAATTGAGGTTAATGAATGTTTTTTTTCCGTAGAAAATGAAAATAATCGAGATGAAAATAAAATGATGTGTCAAATCTACAGACGGTTATCAAACATGTTTATCCTTAATAGGATCCAAACATGCGAGCTTTACAGGGGTGAAATGTGATTCTGAGAAAAGGTTTTGTGGGGTTTTGGGTGTGAGGATGAAGAATTAGGGATTTTTGAATCAATTAAGTCGGTTAATTGAACAAAAATTGAGTTGGAAGCCGACAAGACTCTGACTTGGAGCTGATTTACCCAATCTACCCTTCTTCCCCCTTCCAGCTGCTTCCCTATGCTTCATCATGCTTCCTCTTCTTACCCCATGCTTCCTTCTTTTAATCTCCTGATTCCTGCTACTTTCCTCTACTTTTCCCTACTTCCTCGGCATCCGCCTGCTTCTTTCTGCTTCACCGTGCTTCCCTTTACTTGCCCCTGCTTCTTCCAGCTTCCCCCAGCTTTCCTCAGCTTCCTCCCGCTTCCCTCAGCTGCCCCCAGCTTCCCTCAGCTTCCCGCAGCTTCCCCCAGCTTCCGTCAGCTTCCCGCAGCTTCCCCCAGCTTCCGTCAGCTTCCCGCAGCTTCCCCCAGCTTCCGTCAGCTTCCCGCAGCTTCCCCCAGCTTCCGTCAGCTTCCCGCAGCTTCCCCCAGCTTCCGTCAGCTTCCCCCAGCTTCCCTCAGCTTCCCTCTTCTTACCCCTTCTTACCCCATGCTACGGTCTGCTTCCTTCTAATTTTCCCGACTTCTTCGACATTCGGCTGCTTCCCCGTGCATCACTCTACTTTCCCCTGCTTACCCCTGATCCCCCTGCTTCGTATTACTTCCCTCTGCTTCCCCCTCCTTGCCCATGCTTCTCCATGCTTCCCCATGCGCCCACACTGAGAGTGCGACTTAATAAATGAACAGCTCCATTCAGAAAAAATAAGAAGATTTTGTGTGAATTCCCTCAAATTTCCTCCAATTCACCAATTCCACCTTCCATGCATCAAGAACCCAAACTCAATACAAAAAGCGCAAAGAATACCGGGTGTGACTTTATCCCGAGGTCTCTTTACAGTACCTTAATCACGGATATTATACCTTTTTTCTTCCTAAAACTCTCAACAACAATCATCCACAAAATTTCCAGTCTCTTATCATCAAATTAACTACGTAAACTTACTAAACAGCCAACAACTCAGATAATGTCAAAAATGACGCGCTCAGACACTTTCTTGAAACAGAACGAAAAGAGAGACGAAAAAAAGAAGGAAAATTTTGAAACACTTTTTTTTTCATCTCTCTTGTGCATGCACAACGTTGGCGATAAAATATCGCTTAATCCACCAGCTTCTGATGATGAATAATGAATTCTTATATCCCACGTAATTTTGTACGTAATTTGCATGAATGAGCTCAAAATGAAAGTGAAAATCTACGTGGAATTGTGAAGAAATGTTGGAGGGGGAATTATGGAGCCAAATTGAATTTTGTTGGGATTATTGAGACTGAGGACGAGACGAGAAGTGACCAAAGACTGAAGACAACACGAAGACAAACCGATGACAAACCGAATACAGGCCGAAGACAAACCGAAGACAGACCGAAGACAAACCGAATACAGGCCGAATACAGACCGAAGACAATCCGAAGACAAACCGAATACAGACCGAAGACAAACCGAAGACAAACCGAAGACAAACCGAATACAGGCCGAATACAGACCGAAGACAATCCGAAGACAAACCGAATACAGACCGAAGACAATCCGAAGACAAACCGAATACAGACCGAAGACAATCCGAAGACAAACCGAAAACAAACCGAAGACTAACCGAATACAGACCGAAGACAAACCGAAGACAAACCGAAGACAAACCGAATACAGACCGAAGATGACCGAAAACAGACCGAAGACAATCCGAAGACAAACCGAATACAGACCGAAGACAAACCGAAGACAAACCGAAGACAAACCGAATACAGACCGAAGATTACCGAAAACAGACCGAAGATGACCGAATACAGACCGAAGAAAAGCTGAAGACAGACCGAAGACAAACCGAAGACAGACCGAAGTCAATCAAAGACAGAAGATTGAAGCTTCACTATGCCATCAACATCACCTACTCATGCCCAATCCCAAATCAATCTAACAGCCTCTCAATCATACCCACAAAACCAAGCAACAAAATGTATTTAAAATCTAAATAAAGCTCTAAAATGTATCCAACATGCAAAAAAATCCCTTCAGATAAATAAATTGTATACATAGGATAAGCTCCAATATCAACACATGATTCTGAAACCGGATATGAAAATATCTTCCGGATATTGCTGTGTCAAAATCACAAAATTTTATTTTTTGCTTTTTTTTTATCTCAGTTTCTAATCGCTTTTTGTGCTTTATGCTAAATATATGTGAAATAAAATGTAATTGAAATGTTTAAAATGTATTTAATAAAAAAAAAAGTTTTGTAGCAAAAATGATGAGGTTGCTATGGGGAGTGTGAAATGGTGGTTGGGTTGGAGCATTGGGATGGTTGGGTAGCTGATGGATGTTGAATGTGTGCAGACTGAGATGGCAATTTTGATTGTTGTATGAGGTTGATTTAGACGATTCTGGCATTAGGACGACTTGACTCTACTTTGGAGCTGACTAGACTCTGTCCTGATACGGACTTGACTCTGCCTTGAATCGGACTTGATTCTGCCCTGAGTCGGACTTGACTCAAGTCAACTTGAGGTCAACTTGACTCTGCTTTGAGGTCTACTTGACTCTACATTGAGGCGAACTTGACTCTGCCCTGAGGCGGACTTGAATTTGCTTTGAGGTCAACTTGACTCTATCCTGAGGTATACTTGTCTCTGCTAAGTGGCCGAGTGTGCCATTGAACCGATTTGAGTCTGGCTGACTTGGCACCAAATTTTCAAACATCAATCCTTAATTAACATCCAAAAAATCTTCAAAAATTATCAAAAACAACCCCAAAATCCATCTCAATACATGATAAACAAAGTCCTTGAATCAATTACATCTCTCATCTATCAACTTAACAACCCCAAATAATTTTAATTAATTTTCACTTACTTAACAAACTTAAAGGAAATCCTTCAAAAAAAAAAAAACTTTTTCTTTTCAATTGACAACCTACACATGTCTAACAAACTCAATTCAATCAACAGAATTACGACTGAGTGAAATCGACAAAAAAAAAATTTTTATTTTATTAATTTTAATTACACAAAATTTGTGATTAAAGGAAGTCTTAAGTAATTAAGGAGCTGCTTTGCTGCTTTTGTCGCCCACGAAATTAATTTTCTATTTTTATTGTTGATTAGAAATTGAAGACTTAGTGCTGATTTGATGGATTTATAAATATTTTGGAGCTAATTGAGTTAGTTTTGGAGCAACGTCAAGTTGACGTTAGGGTTGAGTCAAGTCGGCTTTACGGGAGAGTCAAGTCGAGCTCAAGGCAAAATCAAGTCCGCCTCAGGACAAAGTCAAGTTGACCTCAGTGCAGAGTCAAGTCAGCCTCAAGGCAGAGTCAAGTTGACCTGAGTCAAGTCCGTCTCTGGCCAGAGTCAAGTCCACCTCAAGTCAGAGTCAAGTCAGCGTCAGGCACCAGTCAAGTCGACCTCAGATCAGAAAATTATGTTTCATTTTTAACGTATTTTTGAGATTCAAATTTTAACGATTTTACAAAATTTAAATTGAGTTGCCTGAATCTCAGTTTTTATTGGGGAATCCAAATACAGCTGAAGCCGCAATGACATATCCCAATTGATCCCCTACCAATCCCTCCACAAAATGCGAAATAAGCTATCTGATATTCTAAAAATGGATTGCGTCAAAAAAAGCCCAATTTAATCCCAAAACTGAATTTATTTTCACCATTAAAATTACATTTTGTCATCAAAGTCCTGAAAATTGTGTTCGAACATTTTTCGTCTAATTCTATCAATCTATCAACACACAGCAACAAAGTCCAACAAAGGAGGCGACAAAATAAATTAATTTATCCCGAGCTGCATGGGGTAAAATGTTGTCATTTTTGTGGTGATTAATGTTGGGGAATGGTTGTAAATTAGGTATGGCTAATTATGCTGATTTTAGAGTTTATTATGTCATCTTAACAGAATCATGAATCTCAATTTGGATTGTGGCGGGAAATTGTGAGCCCCCTTACTACCCCATGCCTTCTCCTCCTTAAGTGTTACGTAATTTTCGAAGGTTCCCTAATTTGAAAACAATCATTAAGGATGGTTTTTGGGATTATTGCCTAGAAAATTGCAAGAAAATTGAAGAATTTTGTACAAAAAACAGGAAAATGCTGTGGTTACCCCAGGGCACCCCCATCAGGAATCTCACTGTTGAGTTGTCTAGACCTCATTTTAGAGTCTAGACTGCAGTGCAGTCGGACATCGTCAAATGTCATTTAAACACATCGTAGACGTTGTCATGTCCCAACTCCTATCATATGCCGCTCGGTTGTAATTGAACGCAATATCCTGTTTGCATTCATTCACACTTACTCACATCAATAAAAGGAGAGAGAGAGAGCGACACAAAAAGGTACAATGTATATGCTGGAGTGAATGTGACAGGTAATTAGAAGCAAGGAACAAAATTTTTCATTCTGTGATTGAATTGAGGTTGTTTCCATTTACAAAGCAGTGAAAAAAAAATTTCATTTAATCTTCAAAGTAGGATTTTTTTGTATGAAATAGACGAGAATGGATAGACTGTGCGATGGAATCTATGAATTCATTTTACGCACTTTTGATGATTTTAAATAATTTGATTTAATACTTTTAAAAGCGCGTGTGGGGGATTTTGATGTGCTGCGAATGCTGTGAATTTTTAGGTAAATTAATTTAGGTGAATTTTGTGATTTTGAGAGGAGTTTTGGATATAAAATGGAAGTGATGATGTCCTTTGAACTCTGCATGACATTGCCTTTACATGTTCTTGAATCTAATCAATTTTTCAACTGAACTTATCCTCAAACTGAACTTGTCCTTAAAACCGAACTTGTCCTCAAACTGAATTTGTCCTTAAACTGAACTTGTCCCAGAAACTAAATTTGTCCTTAAAACTGAAATTGTCATTCAAGCTGAACTTGTCGTCAAACTGAATTTGTCCTTAAATTGAGCTTATCCTAAAATTTAGCTTTTCCCAAAACTGTACTTGTCCCTAAACTGAACTTGTTCTAAAAGTGAACTTGTCCTTAAACTGAACTTGTCCCAGAAACTGAACTTGTCCTCAAACTGAACATGCCCTCAAATTGAACTTGTCCTTCAAACTGAATTTGTCCCTAAACTGAACTTGTCCTACAAACTGAACTTGTCCTTCAAACTGAGCATGTCCCTAAGCTAAATTTGTACTTGAACTGAACTCAATACCTTCACACATCTACAAACAGCGTAGATACGCATAGAGCATAAATTAATCAACACAAAAACTTAAGAATAGAAGAAGAATAAGAAGCTCTTGAGATAAAATTTAATTATTCACACAATTTCCATATAATTGAAAAATTTTCACAGAGAGATTTTTCACTCAAAGAAGCACCTTATGATTAAATAGTATGAAGTATGGAGGCAGCAATAAAGATATAGAAGGTGATCTTAAGTGGATTAAATTCTGAAGAAAAAAAAAATAAAATTAAACGAAGACGTAAAAGTAATAAAATAAAGAGAAGGGAAAGAGGCTTTTCAATTTTCACTTATTTGGAAAATTTTCCCCCTGTAAAGATGACGAGATGCCTGCTGGATTTAAGTATAAGGAATTGATTAAAAAAGGATTTATTACTTTTTTGTCAACTCAGGAGTAAATTTCATTAAATGATGATTGGCAATACTGTTTTAATTTTGTTGGGGATAAGTTCAGTTATAAGATGAGTTCAGTTTTTGGACAATTTTAATTTAGAGACAAATTAAGTTAAGGGATGAGTTCACTTTGAGGACAGTTTAAAGGCAATTTCAGTTAAGGGACAAGATCAGGTCAAGTTCAGTTTAGGGACAAGATTAGTTTGAGAATAAGTTCAGTTTGAGAACTAGTTTAGTTTTGGGACACGTTCAGTAAAAAACAAGTTCAATTTAAGGACAAATTCATTCTAAGGACAAGTTCAGTTTAGGGACAAATTCACTTTTAAGGACAAAATCATTTTAGGAACATGACTAGTGATAGGACAAGTCTAGTTTAGAAATAAGTCTAATTTAGGGACAAATCAGTTTGAGGTCAAGTTCAGTTTGAGGATGAGTTTTGTTTGAAAATGAGTTCAGCTAAAGGACAAGTTCAATTTGAGGGACAAGTTCAGTTTAAGGACAAGTTCAATTTGAGGGACAAGTTCAGTTTTAAGGACAAGTTCAGTTTGGGGACAAGTTCAGTTTCAGGACAAGTTCCGTTACAATCAAAAATCAACCCATCTTGATTACATGATCCCACAAATCATATAAATCATCAAAAACAATAAATTAAGATTTTTGTTGTAAAATTTTTAACATAATTAGCGAGCTGTGAACAAACTTCACCGAAGCATCAAGCTCAACAATCAACCCATCTACATTTATTTATATATACAAAATAGTCATAAAAACAAGGCAAACAAGTACACAGCTCAGTCAAGAGAGTGGAAAATGAGGAAATGAAAGTTGTCGAAACGAGATAATTAACATTCTATTGTTTACTTTTTTTTTCAACTCAGTTTTGATGATCGAAAAAGTGAAAAACAAAAAAAAAAGTATTGGAGGTGGAAAGCTGTTTTTCGCAATATCCGTAACTCTTAGTTACTCAAACGAGCATGAACAGAGTTAGTGTAAAAATCAAAAAAGGGCTTTTTTAAAAAAAAATGCTTTAATTAACATTTCAACTGAGATTTTTGAGAGATGGTGGGGGGATGAGGATGGCTGGAGATCAAGGCTGAATGAGACATAATGAGCATTGTGTCTTGGAAGGGACATTGGCTGGCCTGGACCTGGAATTCTTTGAATTTGTGTTTTTTTTGTAACTTCCAGGTGTAAAGGCTGCTGTACATAAAATTCAAAGTCAATTTTGAGATTTGGTGTAAAGGAGAGAAAGTTTGCCATACAGACACACATCACGGAAATGTTGACCCCAGACTTAGATCATACTCAGGGGAAGGGAGGCGAGGGTTCAAACCCACCAACCCATCCTTCCTCATTTTGCTTCTTATAGAGCATTTCAAGAGTTGGGCATGACGAGTAAAATTTAGTTGCATATCCAAGAGTCTCTCTAGCATGTGGACACCACTTCATGTGGACACAAGTAACAAACTCCCAAAAAATGCGCCTTATGCCCCCAATCATCCACAATATCACAAACGCACTTTCTACTTCTGTTCCTTCAACCATTTTTTTTCGGTATTCATCAAGCCAAAGCATTGTAAATTAGTTTTTCTTCCCTTCATCGTCCTGGAATTTAATTACAATGCCTTATTTTTTATGCATTTAAAACTCAAGCATAAAGTTAGAAGCAGCGATTGTGAATGGAAAAAAATTTTAATTATTGTGCAAATTTTTTCTTTATTCCTTTTTTTTTGCAGATTTTTTTCTCGTTGTTATTTTTGCATAACATAAATGCGATTATTTTATTAATTTGCACAGAAATTAAATGCATGACTTGATTGTTGAAAAATGTGGAAGTTGGAAGTATAAATGAATGTGTTTTTTTTTGTGTGGAGGGGTTTGTGCCTTATATGGAGCTTTGATAAGAGAATTATGAATGAAAATAGGGAACATGTCAAAATAGGTCAGCGGTTGTTTTGTGGCACAATTAAATTAAAACTTCCGGGTGTGGATTGGGCTAATAAGATTGTAGGTTAGGTAATAAGTTGGGTTGATTTAGTTGTTGATCTTAATTTTGTATCAAATTGTGCTGATTTATGGGAATTGCTTCATACTAATCGATAAAACATAGCGAAAATTTGGTGACTTGTAAAGGAAAAATGATGAATTTTGAGGTTAAATTGGTGAAATTTTAACTAAAATAATCAATGAACTATCTTGTACCCACTCGGAAGTCCATATCAAATGACAAAATTAATGAAATTTGGAGTAAAATTGAACAAATTTTGATAAAGTTGATGATATTTTGGGTCAAATTGTCAATAATTAATCCCCTGCCCACTCGGAAGTTCATGTTACATTATAAAATTCGTAAATTCCGAGTAAGTTTAGTAAAGTTTTGTAAAAATATTGATGAAATTTCGGGTCAAATTTCAAATGAACGACCCCTTATCCACCTGGAAGTTCATTTCAAATGATCAAATTGTTGAAGTTTAGACTAAAGTTGACAATTTTGAAATAAAATTGGTAGGTATTTGATAAAATTTTAGGTAAAATTGTGAATGATCAACCCCTTATCCACCTGGAAGTTCATGCTAAATGATGATTTTGGTGAAATTTAGAGTAAAATTGATAAAATTTGGAGTCAAATTGGTGAAATTTTGATAAGGTTGATGAAATTTTGGATCAAATTGTTAAGGAACGACCCCTTATCCACCAGGAAGTTCATGAAAAATAATTAAATTTGTAAAATTTAGAACAAAATAGACAAAACTAGCAAATTTTTAGTTAAATTTTAAAAAATTTCTAAATTTTTCCTCTAACTTTTTTAAACGAACGACCCCTTTCCCACCAGGAAGTCCATGGAAAAATTCTCAAATTTCTGTCCAAACTAACAAAATTAGCAAAATTTGTTCTAAATTTGCTTAAATTCTCCAAGTATTTCTGCAATCCATCCCATATCCCACCTGGAAGTTCATCGTCCACTTCTTCAAACTCACATCTACGAAACCTAATCTTCTTATGTTCGCACTAATAAATTATGAATTATGTTAATTAAAAAAAATAAGCAGAGAAAAAAAGACGGCAAAAAATGTCAATTCACAATTTTTTCTTCATCCTCGACTCCAACAGAAGTGCTAATAAAAAGCAGCAATAGCAATAATAATAACAATAAACTCAATGTGAAAATGAAGAAGAAGCTCCAATTTCTATCCAACATATATTGTTGACATAAATATTAATTAATTCATAAGCGATTATAAATGGATGTTATTAATGCCTTGCGATGTCTCTATTATGAATCTTGTATCTTTTGGTGCTGAATACCTTTGATTTTTTGTCATGAAATTGGGGTCTGGGGGCTTGGTGGTTATGTTTTGGTGTAAATTGGCAGTTTTGGAGGATTTGGAGTTATTTTATTGGCTGTCGAGTTAGGGCTGAGTTGAAGTCATTCTTGAGTCAAATTGACTATGGTGCATGGGGGGTCGGGGGGTTGGATGGCTTGCGCTTATGTGCTCTATAAGTTTGGGTAAATGAGCACATGGGTAAGGTAATGAATGCAGGATCACTTAAAACCCTAGCAAATTCAAGCTTGGGGTAACCAGTTGGCATAGGGTAACCAGATGACTTGGGATAACCAGTTGACTTGGGGTAACCAATTGGCTTGGGGTAACCAGTTGGCTTGGGGTACCCAGTTGATTTAGAGCAACTAGTTGGTTCAGGGTAATCAAGTTGCTTGGGGTAAACAAGTGGCTTGGGGTAATCAGTTGGCAGGGGGTATCCAATTATTTTGAAATAACCAGTTTCTTTGGGGGTAATCAAGTTGGCGTGGGGTAACCAGGCAATGTGGGGTCAACCCCACCCCCCCTAAATCCCCAATTTCACCCAAAACCCCAATTTTCCCCATCACGTAATTAGTGAACAGCTCCTCATAATTTGTCCTCATTTTCACTCGATTTGATATGATGGAACTGTTTCCTTGAATGGAATCAAAATGAAGCACACAAAAAAGCCTTCCATTTTTACCCCAACCAGCATTTAGTCAATGTAATAATTACACATAATCATCCTCGAGCTTCCTTAATTGGAAAATTAATCAGGATTTTTCCCTCGCAATTTTATCTCCATTTTTGCTATTTTTCTTTCTTCAAGGAATGGAATGGAAGTAGAAGTCTTTTTATAGAACATCGTCATCATCATCATCAATGTCGTTTACTGAGAAGTGAATTGAATTGAATTGAAATGAAGGAACGAACGAAGGTCTTTATAGATGATGTAGATGTGTGAAGCTTTACATTTTATTGGGAGTTGTTGTGAGAGATGATCTATGAATACATTTTTGGGGATGGGGTTGGTGAGGAAATGGGGTTAATATGGGGATTTTGTTGATTTTTTGGATGTAATTGTTGACAATTTTGAGACATTTTGGGATTTACTTTGATTTTTAAGCTAAAAATTTCATCAAAATTGGACAAAATTAGGAGAATTTTGACAAATTTATCAAAAATTTTGTCAAATTAATCAAAGTTTTAATGAATTTTTCAGCATTTTTGGTAAAATTGAACAAAATTTCATCAAATTTATCAGATTTTTGGTTGAATTTTCGATTAAATTATTCACTATTAAGGTCAGAAATATCAAACTTTTAGTCACATTTGCAAAAAATTAGTAAAATTTGCCAAAGTTAGTGGAAACTTTATTTAAATTTACCAATATTTCCATTAAATTTATCAAAATTTTCATGAAATTCATCAAAGTTTGGTCAAAATTATGAAAGTTTTTGTCAGATTTGACAGAATTTTAGACAAAAATATCAAAATTCATTCAAATTTACAATAATATTCACTGTCTTTCATGCTTTGTGGTCGTTATTCTGTTGATAAAAATGCTTTGCTCATCAAAATCAGCAGTTACATACCTGGAATGATAAGAAAAATAATGAAATTAATTAGTAAAATTGATTAATTTTTATCATAATTTATAGAAATCATGGATATTGTGTAAGAATTTGAATATTTAACGATAATCATATTCACACAAAATTGTGTGAATATATTTTGAGTTGTAATCAGCCTTGAATTAGCCTGATCTTTCTCATAAATTGGAAAATTGAGCACTTGACTCACTTATGACAGTAAAATCGTTAGATTCTAGTTAGATCCCTAATCAAGTGAAATGGTCTTAATCAGCTCCGTAATGACTAATTTTGACCAACTTTTACAGTAATAAAGACAATTAGCTATCAAGATAATCGAGAATAATTTTAATTTCTGATCGCTTTCCTAGTCTTTTCTCAATTCTATTTCATTCCGAGAACTTGCTTGATCGAAAAATAGTCAAAGCCTACTATTCGCCTTAGTTAGAGTCTCTATGAGCGAAGAGTTCTTGAAATCGAGACCTAAATTTGACGGTATAGAAATATTCTCTTGTATATAGTGCTTGCAGTGTCCACCCTAATGAGCTGGAGGTTTAACACTACGATTTTAATCTGTTCTCTTGTATTCCCGGTCTCAATCTCAGTCTCGTTCTTAAAACCATGACTTCGAGACACCCAAAATTAGAATTTTCAGAACATTATTTTGAAGGATTCAGTGGTGATCAACCAAAATCTAATGAATGAAGTCGCCTTATTCCCCTCGGAGTCCTACAAACTTAGGTTTCCAGAAGACTCGAACTAGAGAAACTCATCCTCAGAAACCATGACTACCAGCCCTGCTCCCAAGTCAGCCATTACATCAATTCCATCACCTCCACCAACCACCCCATCCATTGATGTTTTTCAGAGAGATTAATAATCAAAAACATTTCAAGATAAAATCCAATTCACATTTATCCAAATATAACTTGCAACTTTGTTTCTACCTCAAATCTAAATCCTATAGACAGCATAAAGGCAAGGCAAGAAAATAAATAATAAGGAATCAGCAGAAATAAAAGAAAAATAAAATCCAATTAACAAAAGGTAAGAGAAGATGATTATGACGATGATGAACCAAAAAGCTAATTCCATCATTTTTTCTTTACTTCCATTTTCAGACTCGAAAGCTTCTTCATACCCGGGCAATAATTTCTTTATCATTATCGTCCAACTGTGAAAATTGTTGATTGTGTTCAGGTAGAGATTTTCATTCTTTTTTTGTTGTTGTTAAGCCAAGTCAGGCATGGGGACATCATTCTGAGAATGTATTGAAGGATTGATTAAATTGTCATCATTTTGTCAATGGCTTTGGACTTTTTATTTGAAGACTGTTTAGTGAGGCTTGACAAGAATTTCAATTTAGAAAACTGTTGTGATTAATTTAATTGTTGTTGTTGTTGTTGTTGTGTTCGGGGAAGGAATTGCTTTTAATGGTGACATTTTGGTAAGGTTGGTTTTGGTTGGTGATTATACTGAGATGAGCGAATTTTCTATGAAGATGACTTAATCATTATCTACCAAAAATGATTGAATTTCCATGAAAATGATGAAATTTCAACCAAGATGACCAAATATTCTTCCAAGATGACTAAATTTTCTACCTAGATGACCACTTTTCTGCTTAGATGACCAAATATTCCTCCAAGATGACCAAATTTTCTACCTATAAGACCATTTTTCTTCCTAGATTACTAATTTATCTACCAATATGACCAAAACATCTACCTAGATGATCAAATTTCCACTAAATTATCTAGCAAGATGTCCGAGTTTTCGATCTAAGTGACCAATTTTCTCTCAAGAAGACTAAATTCTTGACCAAGATGACCAAAATTATTTCAAAAATGATCAATTTTCTACCAAAATGACCAAATTGTCCACCAAGATGATCAAATTTTGTACCTAGATCAACAAATTTGATGAATTTTCTCACCAAGATGACCTGAATTTCTACCTAGATGACCATAATTGTGTAAGTTTTCTGAGCAAAATGAAACTTTTCCAACTTGACCTAAAGTCCCTTCATACTACAAAAATGTCGTCCATAACCTCAATATCCATCCCAGCAACCTCAACCAGAAAGTAGCACTAAAATACTTTTATTACATTTTATAGTTTCCATTATCAAACGAGTCAGATTGCAAAAGGAGATTTTATCATTTCCATTGTCTTATCTCTCCATCTCACTCACTCTCCCCCACATTAATATCTCCATCTCCCTCACAATAATTCATTCATCCCCACCCCTACTTCCACTGCCCAACAATTTTCTCTGTCATCCTTTTTTTTTTCAAGGTATATTGTGGTTGAGTAAGTTAACAGCATGAGCTGTATATAAGGGAGGGGGGAACTGATGACTTACATCACCAGATAAAGCAGCTTCTACTGCGGCATATAAAAAAAAAAGAAGCAAGCACAAAAAACCCATTACCTTTCACTATGATTGTATCATATCCGCATCCTAATCAAATAATCTCTTTCTCACTCACATCTTTCTTTACTTTTGGGTCTTGCTTGCTTTTTACTCATCAAACTAGAAAGGACATAGACTCTAGCACACACATGTATATGTGTATATATGTGACATGGAGAAATGTCAAGCAAGATGAGCTTAGCACGTTAAAATGGATGGTAAATTGTGGACTCTTGTAGCTCTTTTTTGTGTTGGAAATGAGAAGCAATCAATTTTGGTATTTATGAGGCACTTTGGTGGATCTGAGATTATTGAGCTTCTGACAGTCCATAATGACTGAGATTCGCTCGACCCAAATTGACTGAACTTCGCTCGACTCAAATTGACTGAACTTCGCTCGATCAGAAATTGACTGAACTTCGCTCGACTCAAATTGACTGAACTTCGCTCGATCAGAAATTGACTGAACTTCGCTTGACTCAAATTGACTGAACTTCGCTCGACTCAAATTGACTGAACTTCGCTCGATCAGAAATTGACTGAACTTCGCTCGACTCAAATTGACTGAACTTCGCTCGACCCAAGATGACTGAACTTCGCTCGACCTAAAAATTGACTGAACTTCGCTCGACCTAAAAATTGACTGAACTTCGCTCGATCCAAATTGAATGAGCTTCGCTCGACCCAAGATGACTGAACTTCACTCGACTCAAATTTGACCGAACTTAATTTGAGCTTAACCCGAGATGATTGAACTTCGCTCGACCCAAAATAACTGAAAATGCGCTTTATGTCCTCTCAATCTCAAATTATCTCCTTACTTCCCTCACTCCTCATTATTATTATTGTTGTTGGTGCTACTGCTACTATTATTCGGTATGTGCCTTTGTATTTTATTAGATTATGTATTATGGTGGCTAGATTACGTCCATAGATATGACAAGACATGATAGAAAAATGATGACAAAAGGAATGGAAAATTTTTTGAGGAAAATTGGAAAATCTTGTGAGAAAATTCATAAATTGATGAAGATTTTTATGGATAGTAAGGCATTATTTGATTGAATGGATGAATTTAATTAGATAACCTCAAAAAAAGTAATCAACATAACCTTAAAATGTCAAAAAATTGCCAAAAATTTCGGAATTCCATTTTTATTGCTCACAAAAGACCAACTTTTTTAACTTCCTCGTCAGACTTTTTTCGCTTCCATATCTTTTTATGATGATGATGCCACAACAATTTTCCTCACTTTTTTTCTTGTATTTATTTATTTTCCTTCGTGCCTTCATGCCTTATTATCATTTCTATCCCAAGTACTTTTCTTCATATTATTTCTGACGGGGAGGGTATAAGGCATGATAAAGGAAGGAAATTGATGTACAAGTTAAAGTATCTGAGAGAGAGAGAGAGCTCGGAGGAGGTGTGAGAATCTCAGGCAATAAGGCGAGAAAATTTCATGCAAATTTCTTTTGCTATTGGAACGAATATGTAAATTGGATTTATAATTCACTTGGATGGATTGTTTTCCTTTCTTATTTCTGTGCTCTGTTCTGTGGAAGGTTTGAATTATTCATTGACTTTTTTTTGAAACAGTTTTGTTTATTTTCGGGGAAAATTGAAAATAGACATTTTTTTTACCGAGATGATAGAATTTTTGAGCTCGACCCGAGATGATGAAATTATTTGCTCGAACCGAGGTGGCAGAATTTTAAGCTTAGTCTGTGAAAACTGAATTTTAGAGCTCGACCCGAGGTGACTGTATTTTGGAGCTCCATCTAAGATGATAAAATTTTGAGCTCGACTTAAGATGACTAAATTCTAAGCTCGACCTAAGATAACTGAATTTTGAACTCGATCTAAGATGACTGAATTTTAGAGCTCGACCGAAGATGACAGAATTCTAAGCTCGACCTAAGATAATTAAATTCTAAGCTCGACCTATGATGACTGAATTTTGAACTCGATCTAAGATGACTGAATTTTAGAGCTCGACCGAAGATGACAGAATTCTAAGCTCGACCTAAGATAATTAAATTCTAAGCTCGACCTATGATGACTGAATTTTAGAGCTCGACCTAAGATGACTGAATTTTAGAGCTCGACCTAAGATGACTGAATTATATTCTCTACTCAAGATGATAAATAAAATCAGCTCGACCCGAGATGATCAAATACTTAGCTCGACCCGAGATGACAAAATACTCAGCTCGACCCGAGATGACAAAATACTCAGCTCGACCCGAGATGACAAAATACTCAGCTCGACCCGAGATGGCAAAATTTTCCAATGAATCAAAATTACCAAATTGTTGAACAAATTCATCCCCAAAATCTACCACAAATCATCCTAACAATCGATCCATAAACCACGCAAAATTCAACTCAATCCCATTTTTGTGCCTTTATATTCTCAAATTATCCTCAATAGACTCATCCTCAATCCCCTCACTTTAATAATCTCCCAATCATGTTGAATTTCCTCCAATTCACACCGAGACCTTAATCCCTAGTAAAAAATTGCAAATCTACAACAATCTCACGGTATAAAATAAAAATATAATTTCATTTTATGACTTTTTGCTCTTTGATGATACCCAGCCAACCCCCACCCCACCTTCCCTTAGAGCATCTTGTTTGCCCAAACAGTAGTGAAATGTAAAAATTGAAATGAGAAAATATGAGCAAAGGTGCCTCACCCTCCATGTCTTGGATGACGATGAGTACATATATCAGAATAATGTCTTAAAACTTCTTATTTCCCTTTTTTCTTTTATTTGTTCTAATGCAGGGGTGGACAACCTTTGGTTCGCGGCACCTAATTCATCAATTTGTCATTCAACCGTATGCTGTGTGCGGTTTTGATCAAGGCTTATCATCAAGTTATTTGCCAATCATCCGACTAAGGTGCCGCACTACAAAGGTTGCCCACCCCTGCCTTAATGAAAGTGCGAACGCGGGAAAAAGTTACAAAAAATTAGATTAACAAAAAAATGAAAATGGAAATTGTGGAAAACTTTAGAGTTGTTAAGTTGGTGGAATTTAATTTTCGCAGTACCAAAAGTAAGTTTGTGTCATTTTGCAGCAGGAAGGAAAAGTGAGGAAATTTTAATTTATTTTGTTGCTCCTTGTTAGGCTGGAAAAATTTGAATTTTATTGCCGTGTCGTATAAAGTTTGATGCGACAAGTTGTTGAGGTAATTTTGAGATGAATTGTTGAGTTTGTGAAGGCACCTGAATATTAGCATTATAATGTGAAGGCGGCTGAAACTCAAAAATTCTATTGTAAATGTACCTGAATCTCAAAAATCTAATTTTCATATTTCAAGATCCAAGGTCGAAAATCGCGTCCATTATCCGCCATTTTGTCAAATTTTTCTCCACTTCGAAAAGTTTTTGTCCATAAAATTGACCCAATTTGATAAAAATTGATGAACTTTTTGGTGATTTCGATAGAAAAAAGTGGCAAGCGTTGAAATAATTAAGAATTTTTATGCAATGGGGCCATTCATAAATTACGTAAAGCAAAAAATCGACATTTTGAACCCCCTAATTTACCTAAAAATTTTAAAACTTTAGTGTGAAGGCACCTGAATTTCAAAAATTCCTGTGTGAAGGCACTGGAATCTCCAAACTCAATTGTGAAGGCACCTGAACCTAAAAAATTCTAGTGTGAAGGCACCTGAATCTTATGATCCAATTGTGAAGGCACCTGAATATTGGAATTCAATTGTGAAGGCACCTGAATATTGAAACTCTATTGTGAAGGCACCTGAATATCAACACTCAATTATGAAGGCACCTGAACATTGAAACTCAAGTGTGAAGGCATCTGAACCTCAAGAAATCTAGTGTGAATGCATCTGAATCTCAAAAATTCATTATATTGAAGCTAGACTTGCTAGACAATAATCTCAAGATTCACACAAAGCAAAATGCAATTTCTCCTCGTATAGCTCAACAGATTCTGTACCTTAAAGCATTCAGCACTTAAATAATTCTTCTTCCCCACATCCTCTCTCTCCCTTAAAAAAAAAAACTTTTCTTGCTATTTTCACATTATAAAGCACATCAGCATATACAACATCATCTCCTTGCAGCTCTTATACATAAAGACGTTCATCTACATTTAAAATATATTAAAGGTGAACATTTAAGACATCTTTTTAATCTAAAATGAAATTATTGCTTTGCTCTTTCTACCTCCATGTTCCTTCATGCTGCTCACACTCCCTTCCCTTGCCTTTATATTCTTATGTGTTATCAAGCTCATTTTCTTGTACATATACAAGAATGTGATATGGGTAAGTCCTTGTGATGAAATTTTGTGTGGTTTTTCAATGTGTGTGGTTACTTGAATGAAAGATTGTTGCCTTTGTGCTGAGCATGACTGTATACGAAATGATGAGGATAAAGTTTTCTTAAATACTTTTTAAGGAATTATGAGGAAATTTAATGAAAATCAAGGATTTTGCACTGAAAGGATCTTATTTCAGCTCGACCTGAGAATATAGCAAAATTGGCTCGACCCAAGAAAATCTAACTTTTAGCTCGAATCGAGAGAATCCAAATTGAATCGAAGCTCAGCTCGACTTGAGCGGATCAAATCTCAGCTCGGTTTGAGATGATCAAAATTCAGCTCGACTCGAGAAGATTGAATCTCAGCTCGACCCGAGAGGACAAAATTTCGGCTCGACCCGAGAGGATCGAATCTAAGCTCGACCCAAGAGAATTAAATCTCAGCTCAATCATAAAGAATATAATTTTAGCTCAACCCGAAAGTGTCTAATTTTAACTCGAATCGAGAAAATCCAAATTTAGCTAGACCCAAGAAGATCAAATTTCAGCTCGACTTAAAAGGAAAAAATCTCAGCTCGACCCAAAAGGATTGAATCTGAACTCTATCCGAGAGGACCAAATCTTATTTCGACCTAAGAGGATTGAATTTCAGCTCGACCCGAGAGGATCAAATCTCATTTTCGACTTGAGAGGATATAATCTCAGCTCGACCTAAGAAGATTGAATCTCAGCTCGACCCGAGAGGATTGAATCTCAGCTCGACCTAAGAAGATTAAATCTCAGCTCGACCCGAGAAAACTGAATCTCAGCTCGACCTTAGAAGATTGAATTTCAGCTCGACCCGAGAGGATTGAATCTCAGCTCGACCTAAGAAGATTAAATCTCAGCTCGACCCGAGAAAACTGAATCTCAGCTCGACCTAAGAAGATTGAATCTCAGCTCGACCCGAGAGGATTGAATCTCAGCTCGACCTAAGAAGATTAAATCTCAGCTCGACCCGAGAAAACTGAATCTCAGCTCGACCTTAGAAGATTGAATTTCAGCTCAACCCGAGAGGATTGAATCTCAGCTCGACCCAAGATAATTGTATCTCAGCTCGACCCGAGAAAACTGAATCTCAGCTCGACCTAAGAAGATTGAATCTCAGCTCGACCCGAGAGGATTGAATCTCAGCTCGACCCAAGATAAATGAATCTCAGTTCGACCCGAAAGAATTGAATCTCAGCTCGACTTAAGAGAATTGAATTTCAGCTCGACCTGAGAGGATCTAACCCAAAAGTAGTCGCAAGGAATAATAAGCATAAGAGCACATATAATGCAAGAATTTTTTATTCGATGAAATAGCAAAGTACAAAGAAGAAGAAAATTCAAATTACATTTCATATACACAAAATAAGAAAAAGAAGAAGAAGAAGGTTGATATTATTCGATAAGAATGCAGAACAAGGCACACACATCCCAAAAAAGTGTGAGAACGATGAAGAAATAAAGCCACAATGAATGATAATTTCCTTTTCTCCTTTTTTTAAATTCCAATTGATGTTCTTCTTCTTTTTCACATTCTTTTTTATTATTGTTGCAGGCAAGAAAATTAATTTTTTTTTTCACTTCTATTCTTTTGCACAAAAAAATTTCCATTTTAATGCTCAATTTATAAACAAGTTGATGATGAATGAATATATAAAAAAAAAGATATAAACTGACTGGGGGAGAGGAAGTATGGGTGAATTGATGGGGATTTTGAGATTGGCAAAGCACTTGCTTGGAATATTGAAAAATTAGATCCTCTCAGGTCGAGCCGAAGCTAAGATTCTGGGGTCGAGCTAAGATTCGATTCTCTCGAGTTGAGTCAAAAGTTATATCCTGTCGGGTCGAGCAAAATTTTGATCCTCTCGGGTCGAGCTGAGATTCAATCCTGAAGTTAGATCCTCTTAGGTCGAGCCAAAGTTTGATTCTCTCGGGTCGAGCCAAAATTAGATCCTCTTGGGTCGAGCTTAAATTCAATCCTCTTGGGTCGAGCTGGATTTCAATCTTCTCTGGTCGAGCCAAAAGTTAGATCTTTTTAGGACGAGCTCAAGTTAGATCCTTTCAGGTCGAGCTAAACGTTAGAATCCTCTCGGGTCGAGCTGAAAGTTAGATCTTCTCGGGTCGAGCTGAAAGCTAGATTTTCTCGGTCGAGCTGAAAGTTAGATTCTCTCGGGTTGAGCTGAAACTCAATCCTCTCGGATCGAGCCAAGATTAGATCTTCTCCGATCGAGCCAAAGTTTCATTCTCTAAGGTCGAGCTGAGATTCAATCCTCTCGGGTCGAGCTGAGATTTGATCTACTCGGGTCGAGCTGAGATTCAATCCTCTCGGGTCGAGCTGAGATTTGATCTACTCGGGTCGAGCTGAGATTCAATACTCTAGAAGTTAGATATTCTCGGGTCGAGCTAAAGTTAGATCATTACGAGTCGAGCTGGATCCTCTCGGTTGGAAATGAGATCCTCTTGGAAATTTTGAGGTTAAGTTGTCTTCAATCTTAAAGTATGAACTTCAAATGCTCAATTGGACCCGTAAAATAGACTTCATGAATCAATCATGAACCATAAAAAGCCGAGCAAAATTCAATTCAATTTCCATTCCTCTAATAAAGCACCGAGCATTATGCACAGCAAAATGGAACATAAAAGAAGACGAAGCGCATCAAATTGACCGACTTTAAATCGCATCATTCACAAGTCACATCAGCAGCAGAATTGTAAAAAATGTAAATTAATAAGGAAGCATCCATTCATTTATTAATTAATTTCATCTGTTCCCATCCCAGCTTCAATAGCAATAATCATGCATGACTAAAAAAAGTTCATTTCCCATATGCTAAATTTCCTTTAATTGAATTTATTTCTTTATGGCTTATTGTGACAGTTTTTTCCATCCATTTTTATATAATTTATGACATGGACAACTGGCTGCACAACCAGTTAATCGAGGCTGAATAGAGAAATTAAATTCCGTCTCTTTTGTGCGACTGGAGATTAAAAACTTAATGGAATTAAAAAGTCAAGTCATTATTTTTTTTGGATATCAAATGAGACAAATTGGTATAAAATTCAAATTAAGCAGTGCTGACTGAGGTGTGTCACTTGTTAATCAAAAGACATTTATTGTGTTATTGGACATAAAATTCGTGATTTTAAAAGTAAATGGACTTAAGAGATTGATAGGCAAAAGTGTAAAGAGGTAAAAGTCAGGTTGGAACTAGATAAACCTTTTAATGAGTCTGATATGATTGTAGTCTTATTGAAATGGACTATACATGCATATAGACCCCACAGGATGCTTTGGTATAGAAGGAGCCACTAATGTCCATAACATACTGAACTAACAGAAGTTTTCAAAGGAAAGAACCGGCTGTAGACGTTCTCTATGACCGACAATGGACTCATGTGATCCCCAGACAAGAATATAACTAGGTAAAGATGTTAAACTAGGATGCCATACAGTAGCATATCATGGATCATTATTTGAGCAACTCTGCTCAAGACTAAAGCCAGAAACGCTTCTTTTTGATGAAAATTGGGACACTTCTAAGTTTGGGCAGCAAGTTAGAAAAGTACAGCAGCATTCCGGCAAATATACAGCAGATGCCCGCCCTTAGTAGTGCGCAAGGTTACTTAACGACTATGAATATTAACTTAATGGACCTAAAAGATCCATTAATACACCATGGCCGATGAAGATCAAAACTAGACTACAACTCTTTTCGGAATCTACAGATAGTTTAGTCGAAGTAATAATCATAAAACAGCCCAGTGTTGTTCAAACTGTGTCCCGCGGCACATTTGTGTGCTGTAGAACAAGTTTACGTATGTAGCCAAAGATTTTTTGGAACCCAAATGTGTCATGGCTCAAAAAAAGTATAGACTACACCAGAGTTGCAATGCAGGCACCTGTCACAGGCAAAAACCGTACAAATTCTTGATAATTTTCTAGTTTTTTTTACAAAACCATATAAATTCTCAACTCTGGACTGCACTGTAAAAGCAAAAACTACACATCATACTTGACTTTGGACCTGAATTGGCTGGAGTCTTTGGAGTCTTATTGTAGTCTGGTGGAGTCAGATTCTCAGGTTCCTACTAACTTTGATCCAAAGTCAAGTATTTTGTACAGTTTCTGGTATTTTCCATACCTTTTTGAGCCATAGCACACTTTGGCTGCAGAAAATCATTATTTGGACACATGAGCTTGCTCTAAGGCACATCAGGGCATATAAGTCACCCCTAACCCCCCAAAATGCGCTCTAAATCACCAAACACATCCTTCACATCCTCTTTTAATATTTCAAAAAATCTTAAGTACATTAAGCGAAGATTAAAAGAATTAGATGAAGTAAGAAGTATATCCACATATGAATAATGTTTTAAGGAAGAAGTGGAACTAATAAAAATGCTAAAAAGGTAAATTCAACGTGGTAGAGTAAGTGAGTGAGATGGAGATATATCATCATAAAATGTATCATGTTATAAGAGGCAGCATATAGCCGAATATCAAGGCATGAATTAAGAAATTTGTTATGCCAATCTAGTAGCAAATGGAATGTTCGTTAGAATAAATTTAATCGTTCTCTGAGATCCATTAAATATTATGGTTATAGCTGTCGGATTTTTATTTTATTCTTTTTTTTTGTTCTTAATACACTCACATTACCAGCATGTATTATAGTCTTCTTGTCGGAAGCTCAATGCTTCTTGTGTTTGTTTTATTTTTTATTTTGAGAAATTTGTAATCAAAATTTAACAACTATTAGGCGGTCCAGATAGTTATTCATCATGAAATTGATTTTTATGTCCATTTGGAGGTTATGTTGCTGGGATTTTTGGATGGATTTGAGGCTTAGGATTGCAAACTGAGGTGGAAATTAGGGGTGTCGATTATTTGGGTTTTTAGGATTTGTACAAATCCCAAATACCCAAATCCCAGGACCCCAAGTACTTGTACAAATCCCAAATCCTCAATAAGAACAAAATATCATTATAAATAAGCGCATTTTCTGGGATTTTAGTTCAACGCATCCAGATGCAAGTCAAATGTTAACCATATATTGTTATTTACTGTTGCAAATCTTGTTTAAAATCCTTAAAACTGCGAATTTTCACCTGAATTTTCTCAAATAGATTTTGAAACTCTCGAAAACGTGAAGCTTCATCTTAATGTTTTTAATTGATAATAATGGCAATTTTGGCCATCAATTTCTTAAAAAATTTGAAAAATCTTAGAAAGTTATGGCTTTTCGCCTCAAATTTCTTATATCAAAGTGAAAATTCATGGAAAATTGTAAGTTTTAGTCTGGATTTTCCTACACTAAATTAAAAAAGTCTCGTAAATGGAATTTTCATTATGATTTACTTAAAATTACGGACCGGCAAAAAAATACCGATCTGTAGTTTTTCTTGACAAACCCTAGATTTTTCTCACCAAATATTTATGAAAATATTAATGAATAATTAAATTTTGAAGAACTAAAAAAATAATAATATGAAAAAATATAATAATATGGGAAAAATTCTATTTAGTAAAGATTTGTACAAGTACTTGGGTACAAAACCCAAGTATTTGGGGTATCCCAAATCCTTACAAAATACCCCAAATCCCAAATACTTGGGATTTGTAATCGACACCCCTAGTGGAAATTGAAAGGAGATTGATTTGTGAAAGAAAATGCTTTGTGACATGATACACATTGGTGGTATGTTACATACAAAATCACATAAAGCATGTGACACATATATGACATGCGACACACATACGCGACACAACATTCGTCAGACACCAGAGAGAAAAATAGTTTGGATAACATTTGTGTGATATGACACAAACTTTGTACAACATCAGTGTGACATGACACACAATTTGAACAATGTGACATGACACACAGTATAGACAGAATTAGTGTGACATGACGCAAAGTTTGGGCAACATCAATGTGACATGACACACAGATTGGGACAACATTAATGTGACATGGCACACAACTTAACGCATATAAACGCGCAGCTATGGACCTTAAGGTCTGCAAAGCTAATGTTAATTTTTTTTTGGCACACAACTTAGGCAACATTAGTGTGACATGACACACAGCTTGGACAACATTAGTATGACATGACACACAGTTAAGACAACATTAATGTGACATGACATATAGGTTGGACAACATTAGTGTGACATGACACACAGTTTGAGCTACACTGGATTAGTTGAGTAATTTTACTAATTGATTTCGTATAAAATTCCATTTCAAATTTATGTCAGCCACATGTTGCAAAACAATCTTGATGGGGTATGCAGGTGCTAGAAAAGTTACATTACAAGCGAATTACCCCCCAAGACACTCAAAAACTCAAAATTTATCAAAAAATTAAAAAAATCCTTTTTTTTCCATTCCAATAAGCTCATTAACACGAAAGTTTTTCCTTAATCAACTGCTTCATAGTCAATTAAACAATTTCTCAGCAAAAAAAAAAAAGTAAAAAGTAAAAAGCCTTAATTTTATAATCAAATTCAAAAAATCTAGCGAGAATTTTCCTAATGAACAGTCAGAATAAGTAAATATGAAGCCCCTGAACAGTCATAATATTTTTTTCTGACGGTAATAAAGAACCTTGGATGCTTGTGAATTGGAAGTACACACAGGGAGAGACGAAAGGCAGTAAGCAGTAAGCAGTAAGCAAGTAATCGAAATAAACAACAAAAGAAGGCACAAAACAAGAAATTAAAAAGAGAGTAAAACAATAAAAGCGAATTAATTAATTTTGTTCAGCTTCTTTTTTTTATTCTCATTTTATTTGGAGCGTACGTACAGTAGACAGAATGGTGATGTTGTTGTTGCTCGGAGAGTTGAGAATTAAGTCATTTGAAGTGAGAAATTAAGGTTAGGGATTGGAGCGCATTTTTATGGAATTTTTGAATGTATTTTTAGAATTTTGATTTTTAACGGATTTTTAAAATTTAAATTTTTTAACGATTTTTAGAAAATTTAAATTTTTAGCCGAAATTTCAAATTTGAATTTTTAACGAATTTTTTGAATTTGAATTTTTACCGAATTTTTAAAATTTGAATTTTTAACGAATTTTTTGAATTTGAATTTTTACCGAATTTTTAAAATTTGAATTTTTAATGAATTTTTAACGGATAATTAGAATTTGAATTTTTACGAATTTTTTGCATTTGAATTTTTAACGAATTTTTGAAATTTGAATTTTAAACGGATTTTCTGAATTTGAATTTTAAGAAGATTTTTAAAATTTGAATTTTTAACGGAATTTTAAAATTTGAATTTTTAACGGAATTTTTGAATTTGAATTTTTAACGATACTTCAAAATTTTAAATTATAACGGATTTTTCGAATTTGAATTTTAAAATTTAAATATTTAATGGTATTTTTGCGTTTGAAATTTTAACGATTTTTTAAATTTGAAAAAAAAAATTCCCAAATATTCCAAATTTTAAATTTCAAAATATCAAATCTTCAACGGTTTTCAATAATTCAAAAATTTTAACGGTTTTCAAAAATTTAATTTTTTAACAGTTTTAGAAAATTCAAACATTTAACGGTTTTTATTTGAAATTTCAAAATTTTCAAAGGCTTTTTCCAAATTTAAAATTTTTTTTAAATTCTTCAAAATTTCAACGGTTTTTAAAAATTCAAATTTTTTAACGATTTTTTGATCAATTTCAAATTGTTTAAAAGGTCAAATTTGAATAAGTTCAGTTCCGCCCAAACTGCTCAATCAGCACCAAACTTGACTTCCAAAATCCCAGCTCAGAACAGAAAAAAAAACTCAGAATGAGAATTAAAAATTAATTATCTTTTTGAATTGTTGTGAAATAAGCAAAAATGAAATAAAAATAAGAAAAAAAAATTGAAGAATTTTACGAGATGATAATAAAAAAATAAGTAAGTAAATAAATGAATAAATACTAGACCGAGAATTGGAATTCTCTACCGCAGAATAGAACATAGCGAAACGTGTGGTCAAGCCATAAAAAAATGGAATTAAGCTTGAATTTTTCTCAGAATTTCATGAATCATGATTTGTATTTTAATTTATTAAATATTAATAATTTTCAATTAAAATTGTTGTTTTTTACATGATGGACATGGACATGATCTAGAGCTTTGCTTGTGCTTGTGCTGTGCTGTGTGATGGAAAGAGTTGATTTTTTATTGGATCTAAATTGACTTTTTTAATTATTTTAATCGCTTTTTTGTCTTTTTAAGTCTTTTTGTGTCTATTTATGGAACTAAAGTCGGATTTTTATGGAATATGAAGTTGATTTCATTTTGGTGAGATTAGTTGTTAAATGACTAATTTTTGGAACAAAAATCAATAATTTTAATCTTCTAATATTTTAAATAAAAATTTTAAAAAAAATTTAATTCGGTCATCTCGGATATTTTTTGTCCTCTCGGTAAATAATTGGTCTTCTCAGTAAAAAAAAATTGGTCATTTTAGAAAAAATTGATCATCTTGGAAAAGAAATTAGTCATCTTGATATAAAATTGGTCATCTTGGTAGACAAATTAGGTCTTCTCAGTTTGAAAATTTGGTCATTTTAATTTACAAAATTTTTATCTTGGTATGTAAACTTGGTCTCATCAGAATAAAAATTGGGTATATCTCGGTTTTTAAACTTGATCTTCTCAGAATGTTAGCTTGATATTCTTGGTTTGCAAATTGAGTCTTCTCAAATTGCTAATTTAGTCATTTCAGAATACACAGAATGCAAATTAGGTCTACTCAGAATATAAATTGGGTCTACTCAGAATGTATGGTGAGTCGAGGTGGCTCGGTGGCGGAATGGTTTAGTACTTCGGTACATAATTATTGCAACACCGATCTAGCGATCATGGGTTCGAGACTCGGCATGGGAAATTTTTCACATGTCCTTTTTCGAATCATATGTAGTGGAAACGCGGCTCACAGCCTCCCTTTGAAGGCTACAGGCAGTAATGTCATCAAAGAAGTGGTTCGGATTCCACTATAAACTGTAGGTCTAGGTTTGAGCGAGAGATCTGGCGAATCCTCCCTCGTTAAACTCCCAATAGCCATGAAACGCATATAAACGCGCAGCTATGGACCTTAAGGTCTGCAATGCTAATGTTTATTTTTTTTTTTCTACTCAGAATGTACATTTGGTCTTCTTGGTATACTAATTCGGTCATCTCGGAACAAAAATTCGATCATCTTGGTAATCAAAAGTGAATTTTTTCAAGTATTTCAATCCCATTCATAAAATGCAAATTCCAATGTTTATATTTAAATAAAATCTTTAATAAAAATGAATAAAATTGTTTACGGATTTGCGGCATTCGCGAGCATTAAGCATCGCACATGAAGCAGCAGCAGCAGCAAAGAATGATACACATAAAAAGTGTAATAAAAACAAAAATCGGAGCAGTAAACAGTCTCGCAGACATCGGAATGTTATGAGTGGGCTTAAACAATAATTATGACAGGTTGAAGGCATGCACGTTGGGTGGGCGAGAGGAACAAAGAGGAACTGAAAAATGTGTGGGAGTTGTTGCATGTTGCGATAAGCTGCTGCTGCTGCTGCATTTCTTTTTGGCATCATTAATTTGTCGTGCTGCAAACAAATTTTTATCAATTTCATCACAATTTTTCCCCTTTTTCCTACTTTTTGGGTGTGGAAATTGAGAATGTAAATCCATAAAAATTGAATATTTACACAATAAACTCGAGTATTTGAGTGAATTTAGGGATTCTAATGTTGATAAATGTTGTGGATAATGTTGGGAGATTTTTATTGATTTTTATACAGTTGATTGGATAAGATTTGTTGATATTTTTAGGGGTATTTTGATGTACTGAGTTAATAAATTGATTTTAGAATTCAATCTGAATTTTTGATGTATTCCGAGATGACCAAATTTGATTTCTGAGAAGACCAATTGAATCTGAGAAGACTTGGTTTTTGAGAAGAACAAACTTAGATTTTGAGAAGACCTATTCTGCATACCGAGAGGACCAAACTTGAATTCTAAGAACATCAAATTGTGCATTCTGAGAAGATTAAATTTGAATTCTGAAAAGATTTAATTTGCAAACTTAAAATATCAAGTTAGATTTGGAGAAGATCAAATTGGAAAATCGAGTTGACCAAATTTATAATTTGAGATAACAAATCATTTATTGAGGTGACCACTTATTATCCGAGATGATTGATTCTTATCCGAGATGATCAAATTTTTACCGAGATGACCAATTATTTACCGAAATGACAGAATATGTTACCGAGATGACAGAATATGTTACCAAGATGACAAATTTTTCCAAGATAATAAAATTTCACTAATTCTCAATGAATACTTAGACAATCTCATCAAGTCTTTACAAATCAATTCTGAAGTGATTTTAATCCAATTTCTCCAAAAATAATAAAATTAAATCCCCTCGGAAAACCTTTCACATCCTATTAATGAACTTCAAATTACAATGACCTCCTTGAACGTCTACAAACAAAACTATTTTCGATTAAATCTTACAATGATTTGCAATTATTTCATTTCAATCCAATTAATTTTTCCACTTTTTTGTGCTTGTTCTTGTCCCTGTGCCTGTCCATGTCCTTGAACACAATTCCAATCATTTTTCATTCTAATTTCACTCTAAGAACCCAAAAATACATTCGAGAATGACAAATTATATTTGCAGCATTAACTTTCTTTCCATTCCATTATTCCATCCATGTACAGCATGCAGGCAGGCAGTATCAAGTGAGTCGAGTGTCATTAAATCGAGGAAAAATTTACATAAGCAAGGAGGAATTAACGAGAATGGTTAAAAATATAAAAGGGGGATGCAAGTATGCTATGATAAGTAAATGCAAATCCATTTCTGTTTGACACGATTTACTTTTTTTGATATGAGAGAAATTGATATGAGATTAAGGCAAGTTGAGTGATGTAGGGGATTTTAGGGTTTATATGAATAGATATGAAGAGTGGTTGTGGGGTTAATAGAATATGGGGGATGGTGAGTGATTATTGGTCATGAATTGAGATTTAAAATGGGATTTTTTGAATAATTTAATGCATTTGTGTCATCTCGGTATACAAATTTGGTCATCTCGGTATGCAAATTTGGTCATCTCGGTATGCAAATTTGGTCATCTCGGTATGCAAATTCGTCATTTCGGAATACAAATTTGTCTATATCGGTTTATAAATTTTTGCAAATAATTTTTCATTCCATTAAAAAAGGTCATCAAAGTAAATAATTTTGGGAAGAAATTGATCATCTAAGAAATAAATTGATCAGCAGGGGAGTAAATTGTTTATCTTGAAAAATACTTAGTCATCTCAGTAACCATTTGGTCAACCCGGAAAAGAGTCAATCATTTTGGAAAAAAAAGTGATCATTTTGGCAAATAACTGGTTATCTCTGCTAATAAATGGATACTCTTGGGAACAAATATCACCATCTCGGCAAGAATTTAATTCACCTTGGAAACGAAGTTGAGTCATCTCGGTAAGAAAATAATTTTTATCAATGTTAAATTAAACATTCTCGGTAGAAGATTAAGTAAGTTTAGAATGTAAATTTGGTCATCTCAGAATACAAATTTTGTCATTTCAGAATACAAATTTAGTCATTTCAGAACAAAAATTCCATCATCTCGGTGATCAATATCCTTCCCTTAACCTTCAAAAAACACCAAATTCAACAACATTATTCCCCATTAACCACTTTATCAAGCCCAAAAAATCATAATTCTTCATTAAATTCACCTCAAAAATTATCCGCAAAATCATAATTCATCCAAAAATTTTCACGATAAAAATTCAGCACCAAGAAAAAGTCAATTTGAATATTCAACAACAAGCACAAATGTTTGTGTCCACAACAGCACCCAAAAAACAGTCAGGCACAGAAAGAGAGAAAAATTGAAGCCGGAAATTTTGCTTAATGTTCACTAAATGCATTCATTTACTGAACGAATTGACTTCCTACGATTAATGCTGAGTATAGGATAGGGGGGAGTGGGGGAGGGTTGGGGTTGAATTTGGGGGTCAGGGGTAAAACCCCTCAATAATTTTTGAGATTTTTTCTCGATTTTTTTGGATTTTTTGAGGGAAAAAATTTGGAATTTTTGTCATAATTTGGGGGAGGGGTCACCTAACCCCTGGGTACCCCCCTGCCTACCCCAAAACATTTTCAAATTCATTTATGTGTGATTTTTTGTTACTTCATGTTCATTCAGGTCGCAGCGATTATTTTTTATATTTTTCTCATTTTTCTCCGTTCTGTTCTGTTTTTTTGGCAAGGAACTAAGGAATTAAGGAACAGAACTGAAGTTGGGTAGGGGACACTCGATTGTGTGTTTATAATTAGAAATTGTTTCCATTCTCATTTGTATTTTTATTTATTATTCTTTCCGTGCCTTGCTGTATTTTTTTTTTTTTGTATTATTTTGGAGGGATTGCAGCTATATGAATTTAATATACAGGAACAACAAAAACAAGGGGTTGCTTATAGCTTGTTATTTTCTCTTTTCATTTATTTTCTACTTTTTTTATTTTATTTTTTGTATGTCTATTAAATTGTTGCAAAAAATGCTAGTTTAAATGAGGATTTAAATGTTAGATTGAAGATTAAGGCGCACTTTAGAACATTTTTGTAGAATTTTGTAATTTTTGGAAAAATTTAGTCATCTCGGAAAAATTTCATCCTGTCGGAAAATTTATGTCATCTTGGAAGAAGAAAAAATAAAAATTGGAATGTTTTCACACTTTGAAAAAACTGTCACCTCAGAAAAAATACATCCTCTTGGAAAAATTTCGTCCACTCGGAAAAATTCCATCCTCTCGGGAAAATTCCAATCTTTCGGTAAAAATGCATTTTATCAAAAAACTGTGTCTTGTTAGAAAAAATTTAGTAAAAAATTTAAAATTTTAGCAAATTAATTTCATCATCTCGGTAAAAATTTTGTCATCTCGGAAAAGTGTGTTATCTGGGAAATGTTTTAGCAAAAAAATTGAAACTTTTTGATAAAAAAATTTTCATATTTTCAGAACAAATTGGATCTTCTCAGTAAGAAGTTGCATTTTTTCAGTAAATAGCTCCATCATCTTGGTAAAGAAAATGCATATATTTAGTAAAATACTGCATCATCTCGGTTACAAAAATTCATCTTCTCGGTTACAAAATTCCATCCTCTTGGTACAAAATTCCATCTTTTCGTAACAAAAATGTATCTTCTCAGAACTTAAATTTATCCTTTTAATAAATGATTATATCTTCTCGGTAAAAAGTTTTATCATCTCGGTCAAAATTGCATCATCTCGGATTTTTTTAAAAAAAAGATGCTCTTAATGAATTCAGACAAACTACATACACAACCTTATCGTACCTTCAAAACAAGTCACACAGAAACACAGAAAAAAGGAGGAAAAATGAATGCAGAAGAGATGAAGTTGCAGGAATTGAGAGTCGAAACAATGTGTAAATCACATGCTATAAATTTTATTTTTTTTTTCTTTCCTATTCTTATTATCCTGAATGAAAATTAGAATCAACATTTGAATTAACAAGGACCTGAACTTGATAATCTTCAGCAAGTCACTTTTTAATGAATTTTTTTCCTCTTTTTTTTCTTCTTTTTTTTGTTAATTTAAGAATAAGTTGACTTTTTGGGTGATGATGACGATTAGGATGAAATAATGATTTATTTATGAACATTTGTGCATGAATTTCTATTATTTTTTTTGATACATTTTAGGGGATTTATGGGAAATTTTATGCTAATTATTCAATCGAGATATTTCAATAATGGAAATTGAGGCTAAATTGATATTTTTATGTCATCTTGGTGACAATTTGAGTTGTTTAATAGATTTAGTAAAATTAGGAGAGATTTGGTCATCTTGGGGCATATTTGGTCGTCTTGAGGAACAGATTTTGTCATCTTGGTTTATGAATCTTGGCGAAAATTTGATCATCTTGGTACTGATTTTGTCACTTTAGTACCAATTTAGTCATCTTGAGGTGCATATTTAGTCATATTTAAAAAAATTTGTTCTTCTTGGGATAAATTTGGTCACCTTAGAACAGTTTTAGTCATCTTGGAATAAATTTAGCAATCTTGGGCCAAGATTAAGTCATCTTGAGAAACAAATTCAGTCATCTTGAGAAACAAATTCAGTCATCTTGAGAAACAAATTCAGTCATCTTGGAATAAATGATGTCATTTCGGACCAGATTTAGTCCTTTTGGCAAGAATTTAGTTAACTTGAAACAAGTTTAGTCTTCTAGGTAGAAATTTGATCACTTTAGGACAGATTTAGTCATCTAAGGATTGATTTGGTCATCTAAGTCCCCTTATGAAGCCATTTATCATAAAATATTCCAAAATAAATGTCCCAAATCTGAATAAACTCCTTACAAATCAACAATATTAAAATTGTCCCAAAGCAATTCCTTCAACTCCAAAAAAACGTCTTAAAAATTCATCCAAATTTTCATTTGTTTATTTTATTCAGTTCAATGACTTTTTTACATCCACAAACACAAAAAAAAACTCGCGAGAATCCCAAAAAAAAAAGCAAAACTTTTTTAAAATTCTCAACGAAAAAAATTTTCTTTTAATTGCTAGCAAAAATTTATCCTTCTCGGAACTGTAAAAATTGTGTATCTTATTTCTGTATTTTGATCACGCAAACTGCTCGAAAATCAGCAGCAGCAGCAACTGCGACAACAACAACAACAAAAGCCATTCATTCATAAAAGTCGATTTTTGGGTGGAAATAAAGTCAGTCAAGAGGAAAATTTTTATGCGCCTCGACCGACGTCCCTTTTTGTTGTTGTGTCTGTGCCTGCCTGCCTGCCTGTATGTGCTGAAAGATTTATGGAATAAAATTGCAATTTTTGAGGAATAAAAAAAAACTGAAATTAATTGTCACTCGATTTTCACTCGTCATTAAGGGGATGGGACGGATGGAATAAAGCCTTTAAAGAATTCTTTTGAGACATGGCATGATGGTTGGGAGGAGATTTTGAGAGGGTTTAGTAATGTTCAATGGATGAAAATTGAATGAAGACTTTATGGTTATGGATGATTAAAAGGAGAGAATTTTGTGATATTTTAGAAATTTTGTGGTGTTTTGAAGAAATCAGTTCTGTCATCTAGGTAAAATTATTATGTCATCTCGGAAATATTATTCTGTCATCTCGGCAAATAAGTTTTATCATCTAGTCGAGTTCGATTATCTTAGTAAACATATTCTATTATATTAAACATTTTGTCATCTTAGAAATTATGTCATCTCAGAAGTTCTGTCATCTCAGAAATTATGTCATCTCAGAAGTTCTGTCATCTCAGAAACATTCTGTCTTCTCAGAATACATTTGTTCATCTCGGATCTAATTTAATCTTCTCAGCTAAGATAATTATTAATCGTTTGAATACAATTTATTCAGCTCAATAGATTCTGATATTTCAGAACTAATTTGGTCATCTTAGATTTAGTTTGGTCATCTTAGTTGATTCTATCCTCTTGGTACACATTTGGTCATATGCTACTTAATTTGGTTATCTCAGTAGATTGTCTTTTGTCATGTCAGTAATCAATTGATCATATTGGACTTAATTAGGTCTTCTTGGATCTAATTTAGTCAACTCAGTAGATATTGTCTTCTCGGAATAAGTTTGACCATCTTGAAATTAATTAATAATCATATTTTGTCATCACGGTAAACAAATTCTACCATCTCGGCAAAAACATTTTTTCATCTCAGATCTGTCTCAATTACAACAATTTAAATTCATGAATAATATTTGACTTTTCAATCCCAAAACCCTCTCAATAACCTTTTCAAAACTTTTTTCAACATTTTTATTCTTCAAAAGCAATTTAAAAATCGATTAAAATTCCCCCAAAAAAGCAAAAAAGAAAAAAATGATGCAAATTTTTCTGGTTCCACAACAAGAATCTCACCTCAAAAATTGAGAAAAGATTTACAATTCTCAAAAGGAAGCAAATTTGCATTCTCAAATTTCACCAAAAAAAAAGGAGAAAAAAAAAGAAATAAATCAAAAAAGGAACTAGCGACAAACTGCACATAAAACACTTTGAAAGCTATCAAGACTTGAAAATCTCTTTTTTTTATTCAGGATGAAATTCAATGAATGAAAATTATTTTTACCGAGGGGACGAAATCCCATGAGCTCATCATCGATGAGCACGAAAATCTGCTTCATTTCTTTACTTTCCCTTCTTCTTGTTCCTTCTTTTTTGTCCCCTTTTTTTGCATCAATCAGATTTGCGCCTTTAAACTGTTCTTTCAACAATATGAAGACACAGCACGAAGAGGGAACCTGAGTCACATATACATGCACATGTCTAAGGGTAACAAAAGAGATTAAAATTGCAGAGATTCCATAAAGAACAGGAAGATTGATAAGAAAATACATTAAATAACATATATTCATGTATGGATGGACTTATTTACATTGACGAGAACAAACAGATGGATAAGTACTGACTGTGGAATTAAATGACTTTGATTGAAATCATTTGATAAAATAGAAGGATTTAGAGACATTTTTTGGATGGATGCTCTGAATTAGTTGGGAGGAATTTTTAGGTTAAATTTTGAAATTATTTCGCAAAAAACTGCAAAAAAAATCTTAAAGTTGCTTCTGAGGTGATAAAGTCTATCGAGATGACCAAATTATAACCAAGATAACGCAACTTTTCTTGATCATGATGAGCAAATTAAGTTGAATATGACAAAATGTATACTGAGATGACTAAAAGCCGAGATAACAAAACTAAGTTCAAGGTGATAAAATGTTCACAAAAATAATAGAATTTACCGAGATAGTTAATTTAGTTCCTAGATGACCAAATTTATTCTGAGATGACAAGATTTACCGAGGTGATGTAATTAATTTCAAGATGACATAATGTGTAACAAGATGACAAAATTTACCGAGAATACTAAATTGTGGTTAAAAATGACCAATTGCAGACTAAATTGACATAGTTTACTGAATTAATCAAATTTCTTTTGTCATTTTGAAAACATGTTAAGCCGAGATGTCCAAATTAAATCCAAAATTACCAAATGTATATCGAGAAAACAGAACCTACTGAGATTATCAATTAAGAATTAACTCAGAAACCACGAATAAGGCAAATTTATTTCCAAGATAATAAAATGCCCCTTAATTAAAATGATCAATTTTGTACCAAATTCACCAAAACTGTACCAAGATAACAAAACCTACCGAAATGACGCAAAATGTTCTTTTCAAAACATTAAAAAAATTCTGTCCAAAATGACCAAATTAATTTTAAAATGACAGAACCATGAGCCGATGAGAAAATACAGTCTCCTTACTGAGATGATCAAATTTATTACCGAGAAGACACAATCATTCCAAGATGACACATTTTTTCCAAGATGACACAATCATTCCAAGATGACAATATGTTTCCAAGATGACATAACCTTCAAAAAAAACTAATTTAAATCTATAAATAAAAAAATCCTAAATTATGTTACAAGCTGTTCACAAATTCATTTGATTACACCTCTCACATGTCTCACTAAGACCCCTCATGTAATACAAACTATCATGCACAGTCCCGAACCCCTAACAGAATATCCATAATGACAATAGTGAACGTGTGTCATCGTCAGATTTAATTCCATTGGCTTTAATGTGATGCAATTGAATATTAAAAGTGATAAGAATCTTTAATGATTGAAATAAATGTTGGAAGTAAGTCACGCGACCTGAACAGAAGCATCCTCGACAATATGGACTAATTCGACTGATAAAATTTCATTTTTATTATTTTTTTTTTATACAGCACATGCGATGGATTTTGACTTGATTTTCAGTCATTTAGCTTATTTTTTTGTTAATTCAACGGATCATTTACAGTTACGACTCGAATCAACAAGAATTTTCTATGAATAAATATTTCAGCTTCATTGTTGCTGTTGCTCTTATTGTTATTACTGCTGTTACTGCTGCTGTTGTTATTGGTGCGCATCAGAACAGAAAAAAGAGACTAAAATCCCTTCAACGTCATTCAAAACAAATTTAATACTTGAATTCATTCGTTTTTCGTTTTTTCACGTCCCGAGAGGTGCATTAAGAAGAATCGGAACATAAATTGAGAGAAATTAACCCGAGATGGAGAAATTTTACTGAGATGGTGGAATTTTTTCCTAGATGACAATTTTTTCTGAGATGACATAAATTTTCCTTATTGATACAATTTTTACAAAATTATAAAAATTATCTGAGATGAAAAAATTTGTTTGAAATGACAATTTTTATCCGAGAATACGCAATTTTTCTGAGACGACACATTTATCCTTAGGAGACCAAATTTATCCTAGCAAACACAATTTTTCCAAAAATAGGAAACATTAAAATATGACAAAATTTATTAAAGACTCCAAAATATATATTTTTTTAAATATTTCTGAGATTTAAGAAATTTTCCTAGATGACACAATTTTTCTCAGATACTCAAATTTTCCAAGATGACAAAACATATCTTAAATGACTGTAAATATCTTAGATGATCAAATAATTTTGAAATGATAAAATTTTCTCAATGTATCAAAAATTGTCCGAGATGACTAAATTTTTCTTAGATGACAAAAAAAAAACTTCCGAGATAATAACATTTTCTGAGAATTCAAAACGTTTCTTAAGATGACAAAAATTGTTAAAGATTACTAAATATTTCTGAGTTGACACAACTTTTCCTAAAAGACAAAATCTATCTGAGATGACATAAATTATCCAAGATGACACAAAATTTTGGTTAAGATAACACAAATTTCTTAATTAATAGAAAATTACTGAAAGGACACAATTATTTCTAGGTGACAAAATATTTCCAATATGACACAATTTTGTGAACATTTAAAATTGTTTCTAAATGACAAAATCAATTCAAAATTGAAAAATATTTCTTAGATAACACAATTATTCTAAGATGACAAAATATTTCCGAGATGACTTAATTTCACAAAAATTTCAAATTTTTCTACAATTTTAAGTTCTTTCAGTAATAGCAAAAATTTTCTGAGATGATGCAATTTCACCAGGATGACACAATTTTGCCGAGAAGACACAATTCTACCTAGATAAAAAAATCTTTAAAGTATTCAAAAAATCTACACGAAACCCTTCTAAAATCCACATCAATTCATACATCACCCGGGGGCACTAAACGTCGAACGAACAAACGAAAAAATCTTTCAACATCGTATTTGTTTCATTTTAAAAAGTCATCAAAAGAGAGAGAAACGGAATCGAGTGAGTAAATTCCCAATAGATTCCCAAATTGTAATATTATAGTTCCAACTTCGGATATCTTATTTCAATGACGAGGGAACGCAACTCTTTTTACAGCCGGTTTTGTTTTGCTTATTTTGTAAATTAATTGGAAATTGAGTCGACCCAGTCGGGGATGTTGCCGAGATGACGAAATCTTCAATGACTGCTGCGACTTAAATTTGTTTATTTTGAGCATATTTTTTTGGATGTAAAATCTGCACAAAAAAGAACTCAAATTTCCGTCGAACGTGATTGACATTTTGACAACAATCTGTTCCTACAGACAAGGAACAGCAAGCAGCAAGAAGCAAGCAAACAAAGATTGTTGTCTGTTCAAGTCTCGAAGGCTTCATTATTCAATGTGATGAAAACATGCTGACTTTCTTATAGATTGACAATTGATTGAGCATATGCCGAACATATATAGACGAGAATATGAAGAAGATTGAGGAACATGGATGGATATTGAGAATTTTGTGATTTTGAGAAGGTTTTGGGTCTGTCTATGGAACTATGGGGTAGTTCCTGGGAACGTAAGGTTTCTGGTATGGGGAGGTACTTAATGTATGCCTCTAGGTATGTATCAAGTAAGGAACAATGACAAAAAAGTAACAAAATTGACAAAAATTGTCCTAAAGTTTACATGTCGGTACCGGTCAGTTCCGTCAGCTCCGTCAGTTCCGTCAGTTCCGTCAGTTCCGTCAGTTCCGTCAGTTCCGTCAGTTCCGTCAGTTCCGTCAGTTCCGTCAGTTCTGTCAGTTCCGTCAGTTCCGTCAGTTCCGTCAGTTCCGTCAGTTCCGTCAGTTCTGTCAGTTCCGTCAGTTCCGTCAGTTCCGTCAGTTCTGTCAGTTCCGTCAGTTCCGTCAGTTCCGTCAGTTCCGTCAGTTCCGTCAGTTCCGTCAGTTCTGTCAGTTCCGTCAGTTCTGTCAGTTCCGTCAGTTCCGTCAGTTCCGTCAGTTCCGTCAGTTCCGTCAGTTCCGTCAGTTCCGTCAGTTCCGTCAGTTCCGTCAGTTCCGTCAGTTCTGTCAGTTCCGTCAGTTCCGTCAGTTCCGTCAGTTCCGTCAGTTCCGTCAGTTCCGTCAGTTCTGTCAGTTCCGTCAGTTCCGTCAGTTCCGTCAGTTCCGTCAGTTCTGTCAGTTCCGTCAGTTCCGTCAGTTCCGTCAGTTCCGTCAGTTCCGTCAGTTCCGTCAGTTCTGTCAGTTCCGTCAGTTCTGTCAGTTCCGTCAGTTCCGTCAGTTCCGTCAGTTCCGTCAGTTCCGTCAGTTCCGTCAGTTCCGTCAGTTCCGTCAGTTCCGTCAGTTCCGTCAGTTCTGTCAGTTCCGTCAGTTCCGTCAGTTCCGTCAGTTCCGTCAGTTCCGTCAGTTCCGTCAGTTCCGTCAGTTCCGTCAGTTCCGTCAGTTCCGTCAGTTCCGTCAGTTCCGTCAGTTTCGTCAGTTCCGTCAGTTCCGCCAGTTCCGTCAGTTCCAACGGTCCAAAGTCATACAACGGTCGCCCATAGACTCAAATTTCGTATGACGTTGAGTCGACTTAAGTCCGCCATTCAATCTTCTCAAGCAGTTCCTCATCATTTCCACAAACTTAAAATGAATCCACAAATGTAAAACATTTTGATGGCAGTTCCAATTCCAAAACTTATGAATCTCCCACATTTCCATTTCCACCGACCATCTTCATCACCATAACCTAGATTTATGCTCAAATAATCACCAAAAAAAAAGAAGCTACAGCATATCCAAAAAAAAGAATGTTCATCCCCGACCACAACAACCTCAAAAAAAAACAAGTCAAAACTTTAAATAACCTCAAAAAAAAAAATCAAGTAAGCATAAAACCTGGATGTGTCTGATTAATAAAAACAACAAACGAAATGGAAGCAGCAACAACAACAAAAATGTGGCGCATCTGTGACACGACGACAAAAAAAGGGGAAACTCGAGTATGAAGGATGGAAATGATGACAATGAATGGAAAATCAAAGTCAAATTACAAGCAGCTCGAGTGCTGATGTTAAGGAACTGACAAAAAAGGGTTTTTTGGATATAAAGTTTGTTGGCTGTTACAGCAAGGGATGGAAAATTAATTGCCTTGAAGGATGTGAGTTGAATGTTTGAGGTAATGAGGATGATTTACATAAAAAGGAGCCTTGGAGCTGTTTGTGAGAATCGCGGTGTGTGATGTGAATTTAGTTGAAAGGGTGAATTTGAATTGTGGATGAGATTTGAGGATGAATTGCTTTTTATGGGAATTTAGAGATGTTATTTGATGACAATTGTAGGAAATAGCACTCGAATAATTTGAATTTGGTATCTAAATGTGGATTTAAACAGATCCAAGAGTTGAGGAGCAAGGGAGAACATCAATGGCTGATTAAGGCCGTACTTTGGATCAGAGTAAGCAGAATTCTAATTTGAAGTTCAATTTCAATGAATTTTTGACTCTATTGGAGTTGAGTTTTGTAGTCCGATTGAATTTTAATGCAGTCTGGCTGCCAGAATCCTGTCATTTATGCTTTAGACAAAGTATGATGCAAATAAGTATCAAATTCTCTAAAAGATGCAATAGATTTGTAATTTAACAATCAATTCATGTCAACGGATTATTTCAGCATTTTTGAACACGTTTGTCTCTAAAGTTTGAATAACTCCACTGCAAGTGGTTTAACTAGATATTTGTACTACAGACTTTAGTGAATTCACATCCACAATATCATCCAACTCTGTTACTTACTTACTTACTGGAACAATTCTCCGACTAGGAGCCTAGGTTATTACAAAAGACCTTTCATCTGACTCTGTTACTGGCCACAACCAATTCTGTTATTCTTCAAAAAACATAGAAATATCTGAATTTGTCATTAATAACCAAGATAATGGATTGAAATCAGAATAAAAACAAAGAAAAAATGCTCAATTTAAATGTTGAACAGAAGCTCAATCTCCAACCGTAGATGGCCCAGTTGAGAAATTTTAATTTTCCTCTCAAAGTACAAAATAGTACACAGTTTCCATATTTATGAACAGCTACTAAATCTAGAGCTCTAGAGCATCAGATAATCGTGATTTTGAACGGGACTGTATTCAGTCAACCCAATATCCCCTAAAGATGCAAAGACGGAAAATTTGTAGAGTCAGATAGAAGGGCTTTTTGTAGAAACCTAGGCTCCACATCTGAGCATGGTTCTAGTAAGTATGTAAGTGATATCACCTAAAATGACATTTATATTGATGACAATAGAGAAAAATGAAAAAATTAAGGCATAATTAAGTCATTACATTGCTTTAGATCTGTCCTTGATTGGAATCTACAAAATAAAAGACGCATTCAAGCTCCAAAAGCAACTTAACTCAGAACAATGATGAAAGATTGTCAGCTGAATGTAGAAACAGACAATTTGTGCAAACTAGGTGACAGAACCAGCAACAGAGTCAAAATGGATGCATTTTGTTTTAATCTAAGCACAATACAGGAACATAATTAAAGTCAATAAGAGAGTATTTCATTAGATCAGAGTTTGAAGTCAATATTGACTTGAGTCAACTCGACCCGACTTCGAGCTCTGCATTAGATTGATAAGAACAAGGAATTATTTCCTCAAAATTTTCATGAAGCCGATCTTAATGAGAGAGAGCGGGGTTTGTGAGAGTCTACGTAGCAAATGCTTGATCCCCCATATTACCCCATAAACTTAACGAGCCACGACATCGAGTAATTCTCATCAAATACTTTCCCATATACAATTTCCCAACCCAAACCCAAATCAATCTCTAATCATCGCCAAAAAAAAACATTGCAAAAAATGAAAATGAAAATTTCCTCACGAAAAGAAAATAAAAGAAAATCACTTTTCAATAATTGAACTTCATAAAGTTCTCATAGCAAGCAAGTCAAACAAAAAACGAGTAGCACAAAAATGCGCAGATCCACAAAGAACATTCTCATTCCACCATGTACAGCACAAAATGAATGAAAATGAGTAGAAAATTCAGCCCAAGAAAAAATCGCGAAAAACCCTTCCTCATTTTATGGCCGTGCCCTGCTTTTCGTTCCTTATTTGTTATCAAAACTAATCGATCTCCCCTCTTTGTTAAGCAGTGCTGCATTGTTGTTGTTGTTGCTGAAAATGAAAAGTGGCTTTTTTGTTGGATTTCCACCAACAATGTGTCGGAAAATGGAAAAATTGGGAAAATTTTTATTAGAAAAATCGCGATTTTTTTTGTTTGTTTGGTGCGAAAATGGAAAATGAAAAAGAAAATGTGTGGAAAATTTTTCTTTTTATGGGAAAATGAAAAAATTTTTTTCAAGGATTTTTCCGTTTTTTTTGGAATCAATGTTGGGAAGGAATTAGAAGGAATTGAAGTGGATTTAAATAGATTTTTTGTGATTTGTCGATTACTGTTGAGTATTGAGTGCTGTTGAAGAGATATTGCGAATTGTAGTTTAAGGATGTTGATGAGGATTTGAAGGAATTGCTGATTATTCAGAATAATTTGGATTTTTTTGGATCAAAAAGTCGTCATATTAAGGGAATTAGTTGGAATAATTTATTGTTATTTCCGGATTATTATTGAAATTCGAATTATTTGAGAATTATTAGGAAGGCTATATGCTGTATTATTGCTTCGACTTTTGATCAATTCTATTATGTCCCTACGGAATCTCAATAGAGTCCCGATGTTTTATGAAAATCAAATGGTCAGCCTACTTATGAATATTTGAAGAAAACGACGCTTAAACCCTTAATATCCTTAACTGTCAGAAGTTTGGAATAAATTAATCAATTTTAGACATTGTCAACGTACAAAATAGGGCTCATTTGCATCGAATTCAAGAATGTAAGCAAGTTTTGTAGCATTCTGAGGCATATTAAGTCTCAATCTAAAGTTTACAGTTTGCAACCGAGTTTTAATCCTAACAACCAAAGTCCAGAAACGTTCAAACAACCACAATACATACGCTTAATAAAAGAGTAAAGGCATATCCAAAATACCTCATCTAAAGGATGACAGTCTCAAGTGCAGCTCACAAAATTTGTAAATTGTTTTTTTAAAATTTATATAATTAATGACAATTATTGGATTAATGCAATAATCCTAAAACTGTTTAATTCGGTACAGAGACAGACAGTCCTCCGGAAGTCAGACTCTAAAATGGAATCCTGCCAACTCTAACTCGATCGTTGTTTGTATTAATAATTCTTACTTGTTGCAACAATATCCATGATTGGTGACATAAACTGTTGAACATAGTTTAAAGCTTCATTTTTTTTACATACCTAGAATGATAAAAATAGACAAAAAATTGATTAGAAAATTTGAAATTTATTTAATTAGAATTTAAAAGTTATTAATAATTTGTAGAAATATTTTGAATTAAATTCCAATCTTAAAATGAGTCCTGAATAGCACAAGTCGGCTAATCAATCCAAAATTCAGCAAAAGCTTGACTCTGGCACAAACCAAATGGATTAAATTCTAATCTGAATTGAAGTCAAAGTCATGACAGTCTGAGTTGGATTATTTGATCGATTAGCCAATTTGTGGTTCGGACATAAAGATGATTCTGTCATAAATTCTCAACAAAGAGTTAGCAGGAACAATAATGGTCAGAAGTCTGGATTCCAATGAAGTTCAAAAAAAGATCTGGCAGGACTTTGAAGTCCGGACTCCATGTAGGCGCCTCCACATTGGAGTCCAGTCCATTCTGATTCAGACCCCACTAAAGTCCAGCCAACCCTCCCTTCAACCTTCAGAATCCACAAAAAATCCTCAAGAAATACAAAAATATCATTAATTCCCTCCATCCATGTTCCACATTTACGTGACTTCCAAAATCTATTCAAAAATATTCATTTTTATTTCATTTCTCTCTTCATTTCTGTTTCTGCCGATTCGTTAATTGCCACTTCCTCAATTCCCTCACTTCATAACTATTATTTAACAAAATTCAAAGTTCCTTAATAGCTAGAATTAGTCGAGTTAGCTGCTAATCTCATATTATTATCCTATGAGCATTTTTGTTATTTTTTTCTTTTTTTTTTGGATTCTTTATTGGCCGATTAAGAATTTAATTGGATGGGAATTGAGTGGATGTGTGAGGAGTTTGAGTTGATGTGTGGATTTGGAGTGGATGTGGATTTGAGTGGATGTAGATTTTGATGTGAATTACAAAAGAAATCAAACCAAAATTTCGTCAATTTGTGATATTTTGAGGGGTTTAAGTTAGTCTGAACAGATGTGTTCAGCTCTGTGGAGGAGGAATTGACATTCTATGTATGGATTGTCAACATTTGGAGTAGGGTTTGGGGTATTTGTACCCTCTTCCCTTCCCTTTTTGTGACAAAACCCCAAAAAATCCGAACTTACAAGTATGATTCGGACTTTGGATTGAAAAATCTATTTGAGTGTCAAGGGAGGGATAAGGAGGGATGGAGGTTGACCCCTATGACCCCTCAAAACTCACCTATGAGCTTTACAATTGTTTTATTATTTGATAGCAATTTTTAAACATTTTATTCAATTTAACACTAATTTTACCGCAAATTATGCAACAAAATCTACAAAATCACCATTTTTAAGCAACAATTCCTCAATAAAATCCCAAATTTCAGCCTCAACATCATCAAAAAATCCAACAAATCAATTTCTATTGTTATCAAAAAGAAAAAATCCTTCAAACATTGACAAAAGTCACCTACAAGACCTTTTTCTTTATAATTTCTCATACGTAATAACTCTATTATTAATCCACACACAACACAACAAGCACCAAAGGTCAACATAAATAGAAGAAAAAAAAAATATCAAGCCATAGTCATTATCCAACTCAAATGCCATGTCCATAACACATCTATTGTCACCCTCAATGCTACCCCACCTCCCCAAGTTAAGTCAACAATTCTCAAAAATCACACACCGCAAAACTTTCTTAATTCACAACGTAATATTTGAATAAATCAAAAGCAATCAAGTTTTCATTGAAAATTTTACTCCCTAGTGATATGTTTGCCTTACTGTTTGTATTTGATAGTCCTCGACGTCCTTACACACTCAAGTTGAAAAGTCAATAAGTCGTTCTTTCTTTTATTGTTCATAAAATGGAACTAGGACTTAGTTTTTTGAAGGGAGGTGAATTTTCAGAGGGGTTAAAAAAGTGTCAGTGGGACACTTTCAAATATTGATGTCGTTAAGTAGAATTATTATGTATGAGTTGCGACTTGACTCTTTCAGTTCTTGTGCGTTAGTTTGTTTTTGCTTTTTGGAAGTGACTTGAGGAATTTTTTATGATTTTTTATGAGGAGGAATTTTTGGAAAAAGTTTGTTTTTTATGTTTGTGGATATTGGGAATTGATGTTGATTTAGTGACTTAATAAAGTATTATTATGAAGTCTTTCAAGCTACTAGTTCAATTTAGAATCTCAAATCTAGTACTTAAATTTAAAATGTCAAGTCTATCAATTCAAACCTAGGACTTCACATCTAATACCTCAAATCAGATGCTTTAAATTCTAGTATCTCAAATTCGAGTAGCTTCAAATCTAGTACTTCAAATCTAGTACTTCAAATCTAGTACTTCAAATCAAGTATCTCAAATCAACTACTTCAAATCTAGTACTTCAAAACTAATATTTAAAATCTTGGACCTCATATCTAGTATCTCAAATTTAGAATCTTAAATCTATTACCTCAAATCTAGTCCTTCAAATCTAGTATTTCAGATCTAATACTTAAAATCTAGTACTTTAATTTAGTGGTTCAAATCTAAAATCTAGTACTTCAATTTAGGACCTCAAATCTAGTATCGAAAATCTAGTCCATCAAATGTGGTAACTCAAATCTAATACTTTAATCTAGAATTTTCATTTTCCAATCTAGTACTAGACTCAACTTTAGTCCTTAAATCTAGTCTTTCAATTTAATATATCTAATCTAGTACTTCAATCTTGTATCTGTAATTTCGAACTGTAATCTTGTTTGAGAATCAAGTTCTTCAAATCTAGTACCTCAAATCTAATATTTTAAATCTAGTACCTTAATCTAGTAATCTCGTTTTTCAATCTAATATTTCAGTCTAGTACTCCACTCTAGTCCTTAAATTTAAAATCTCAATTCAATCTAGTCCTTCAATCTAGTACAAATCAAATCTAGTTCGACCACTTAGTTTTTTGATCTGGTCTTTCAATCAAGCCTAGTTTATTAATCTAGTACTTCGATAAATTTAGTACTTTCATGAATTTAGTACATCCTTGAATCTAGTACTTCCTCAAATCTAGTACTTCCTTGAATTTAGTACTTCGATGAATCTAGTACTTCCTTCAATCTAGTACTTAAAATCAATATATAGTCCTCCTGTTCCTTAACAAACTTAACATCCAACATTCCTTAAAATTTACTTCAATTTCTAATCTCTTCCAATCCATTAAAATACTTCCAAAAAACACAGAGCATTATTCCCCAATTTATATCCAATATTCACATCTTACCCCTCCTAATCCCCAACCACCCTCTTAGTTCTTGAAAAGAACTTACTGTATTTTTTGGAAATAGAAAACTTTTGAATAATACACACAAAAAATAAGCAAGTCCAAAATGAGATAACTTTTATGCCTATTTTATTCCAACCCTTCTAATTTTATCACTTCTTTTTTTATCAATTCACCTTCTTCATGGCCATATCTTCACCTCCCCCCAACCCCCCTACCCTTTAGCATTCGCAATTTCCACATTTATTCATTGTTACGTAAATAAGAAAGTAATAAAGATGGAAAAAAAATAGGAAGGAACTGAAAAGGTTTTTTGATCTTTTTTGCTGCCGCTTCTGTTGCCTGTCGAAACAAAGACTTTTTGGATATTGGGGGAGTGTGAGGAGATGAGATAGACGCATACTATATACATTGAGTGTCTTCATTATCGCCTTTTTATGGACTTCCATGCGATATATGTGCTATGTGTGCCTTCTTTTTTGTCTTTTTTGGACATTTAGTGAAAATCGATGAAAATTATCAAAAAAAATGTCATGGCATGCTATGGGTGATTAGTTATGTTTATGAGGTTGATAACTGTCACTTTTGGGGATATTGGATGGCATTTGGGGAGAAGTTAATTGTAATTAAAATGGTATTTTTAGTGACTAGATATGAAGATTGTGGATCAAATGGGGGGATAAATGGTTTGAAATCGTACAGTGGATACGACTATTGGGATTTCGAAGTACTTCGCTCTAAAGTCGTAAGTTGAACACTATTATTGACATTTTTGCCAAACTTTCGCATTAAATTAGATCAAAATTGGACCAAAATCGTACATTTTAAACGAGTATTGACCATTTTTGTATCAAAATGGACTAAAATCGTACGCTGAGCACAATTATTGACTCCTTTTTGTTATTAAATTTGACCAACATTTGACCAAAATCGTACTCTATACACGAGTATTGACATTTTAATAAAATTGGACTAAAGTCGTATGTTGAACACAATTATTGACACTTTTCTATCAAATTTTATCAAAATGGATCAAATTCGTACGTTTTACACGGTTATTGTAATTTTTTGGTCAAAATTGGTCTAAAATTGGACCAAAACCTTACAATCTACACGAGTATTAACACTATTGTAATCATATTGGATCAAAGTCGTGCGTTGAACTCGAATATTGACAATTCAGAACTAAATTGGACAAAAGTCGTACGTTACACACAACTTTAGACAATTTTATACCAAATTGGATCAAAATTGAACAATAGTCATACTCTAAACACGACTATTGACTCTTTTTGCATCCAAATTGGATTAAAGTCGTATGTTGCATACGAAAATTGACACTTTTACATCAATTTGTTACAAAGTCGTGTGATATATACGACAATTGACATTTTGGAATTAAATTGTACCAATATCGTGTGCTCTGTACGATTATTGATTTTATTTTATCAAAATTGAACCGCAGTCGTACGGTTAGTCCGATTACTGACACTGTTGTATCAAATGGTCCAAAGTCGTATCCTTTACACGATTTTTAACTTTTTTCCATCAAATAAGTTCAAAATTGGTCCAAAATCGTATGACCTGAACGATAATTGGCATTTTGGTACTAAAATTGGACAAAAATCGTATGATGAGCACGAATATTAACACTTTCATTTCAAATTGGACCAAAATCGTATACTGTTCACGATTACTGACACTGATGTATCAAAATGGATCAAAATTGTCCAAAAGTCGTACATTGAACACGATTATTGGCACTTTTACACTAAATTAGATCAAAATAGGTTCAAAGTCGTATGCTGAACGTATGAGTGTATGCCTTGAACCATTTAACAACCCTCAATAGCTATTACCAACCGCAATATTTCTTCAATAAATAATCATACATAACCTCCAATATTTTTCGTACATTTTTACCTATCAATTCACTGATTCTCAAATAACCACGAACGAATTCAGCATTGAAGCTCACAAACCCCATCCAATTTTTCCTTTCTAAATCCACCCTCTCGTCGATATCCGTGCCTTTATATCTACATAGTTTGATGAGCAGCACAAGAAGAACAAAAAAAATCGAGAAAAAATTGTTTTTTCGCACGAATTCGGCTTCGATTTATTCAGTGTGTGTTTTTATTTCCATACCCCACCTACCCACCCACACCCTGCCATGTGCCATTTTACTGTAGAAACTGCACCCAAGCGAAAGGCAGCAGCAGCAATACTGTATGGATGGAGATGCGAAATTATATTTATTTTCCATCACATTTTTCCTCATTTTCCTCATTTTCCGATATCGTATGCTATGGAATAGGAATAGGATATGAAAGGGGGGAGCTGTGAATAAGACGAAGTCGGTGTTTTTTGCTACAATTTCCGATTTTTCTTTCTCTTCCTGATTTTCTAGGTTGTGGCACTTAAATGTGATGGTTTTTGTGAAATTGGAGAAAAGTGGTTGGAATTGTACGACTATGGGACAAATTAGTGATACTCTAGAGAACCTTAGGAAATACATGAATTTGGAACAAATGACTAAAATATTTGAAATTACACGATTTTAGACAAAATGACTAAAACTGTAAGAAACACGCTATTTTGGACAAAATGACTAAAACAGTAGGAAACACACGATTTTATATTAATTGACTAATACCGTAGGAAACACACGATTTAGGACCAAATGACTAAAACCGTAGAAAACACACGATTTTGGACTAAATAACGAAAATCGTAGGAAACACACCATTTTGAACCAAATGACTAAAATAGTAGAAATTACACGATTTTAGACCAATCGACTAAAACCGTAGAAAACACACGATTTAGGACCAAATGACTAAAACCGTTGGAAATACACTATTGTAAACCAAATTATAATAATGTCAAAAACCGCAGTTTAAACACGATTTTGGACAATTTTGGACAAAACGACTAAAACCGTAGACAACGCACGATTTAAGACCAAACAAACAATTTACCATCAATTGCCTAATACTGCAGTTAACATCCAATTTTCATCCAACATCAATTCATGCAATGAACCATGCAATTGAACTCATGAATACTGAATAATTCAAAAATCGTGCACAGCATACGATTTAATGACTAAAATACCAAAAAGTCAAGAAAATTGCAATTTACTAATTTAATCAAGGCATCCACCGCATTCCACGCACGATTTCTTTTAAAATTGATTGATTGACATTCCCCAAAAAGTATACAGCAGCAGCAGTGCCACTGCCTTGCATCCTCTCTCTGAGATATTCTCTCAAATTCAACTTAGTTTGCTTTCTTTCAACTTCCAACATTCGCCCTATAATCAGGAACAAAAAAAAAACTTTTTTTTTTATTTATTTCATTGTTGTGTAAAATCTGAACTGAGTGAGATGATAAGGGAGAAGGAAGATGAAGCGTCGGTTTTGAAGGGGAGCGCTGCGCTGTGTGTGCTTGATATTTTCTTTTATTTTGTTTTATTTCATTTTATTGAACTTTTTTTAAGTTTGGGATTTGTATTGAAAATTGGAGGAAAGGATGTTGATGTGTCTGTTTGTCTGTCTGTCATTCAGTTCATCTGTCTGACTCTGAATCAAAGTATCAGTCTATCAATTACTCCTATTATCAGTTCGCTTGTAACTCGGTGTCTCAGTTCGTGTTCTACTCCGCCTAGTAGTCCTTGTGTCAATCCACCTGGAAGTTCATGTATCATTCTCCTTGTCAGTCTGCCTAGTAGTCGGTGTGTCACTTAACCTGGTAATCAGTGTGTCAATCGAACTAGGAGTCAGAGTGTCAGCCAACCTATCAATCCGCCTGGTAGTCAGTGTTTCGGTTCGGGTGTTAGTTTGTGTGTCAATCCTCTTAATAGTCGGTGTGCCAGTCTATGATACAGTCAACTTGCTATTTCGTGTATGAGTCCATCTGGTAGGTCGTCCGCCTATCAGTTCGAGTGCCAGTCTATCTGGAAGTCGGTATCATAGTCTAGCTGGTCGTCCGTGTGTCAATAAGTCTGCAACTCCGTGCATCAGTTCGATTAGTAGTCTATGTGTCTGTTCGCCTGGTATTTAATGTATTATTCCACCTGATAGTTGAAGTGTCAGTCCGCTTATGTCTCTCCACCTGGAAGTCGGATGTCATTTTGGCTATCAGTCCGCCTGTCACTCCGAGTATCAGTCTGTATATTAGTTCATGTATCAGCTCATCTGTCAATCCACCTGGAAGTCCATGTATCAGTCCGCCAAGTAGTTCGTGTGGCAATCCACCTGGAAGTTCATATGTCATTCCGCCCGGTAGTCGGTGTGTCAATCTGCCTAGTAAACCGGATAACAGTCCACCTACCAACCCATCAACCTATCCATCCATCCCAAAAAAATGCGCCTTACTCCCTCATCACCACCACAACCAAACTTGAATTTCTATATTTTAAATGTGACTCATGCGAAAAATGCTCTTCCTTTAAAGGATGAAAGGAACGAAAAAAAAAAGAAAAAAGTAATCGTATTATGATTCGGTTAAGTGAGCAATTCGATGGACATTTACGGAATGTAATCAGCTGATTCGTTAAATAAATTTTTTATTTGTTCTTTTGGATAGAATATTTATCTTGGTGCTGGTTGTTCGGATATTCTCTGCTCGGTTTGGTGATTTATGAGACTTGGGGAGTGCATTTTTTTACATTTTTAATGACCTAAAGGAAGGATCTCCTTTACATTTTAGATTCAATTTTAGTGATTTTACTTGGGTATGCAACATGCTGGTCGTTCCTTATTGATTTTTTTTGCTTTGCTTTGCTTTGTGTAATAGCATCACGTAAGGACATGGATTTAAGATTTGAGAGAATTTGCAATCTTGTAATTTTGGATCATTTAAATGTTGTCAATTTAAGGTGATTTAAGGAACTGAAGTTATTGGAATGTCTAAAACCGTGATGTACACACCATTTTGAGGGCTTATATGAAAAGTTGTCAAAACCGTACAGAACACACCATTTTGGCCGTTTAGATGAAAATTCACCAAAATTGTACTTTGTGCACCATTTTGGTCAAACAGATGAAAAGTTGTCAAATCCGTACATTGTACACCATTTTGGACATTCAGATGAAAAGTCACCTAAATCGTGCATTGTACACCATTTAAGTCATTTAGACGAATAGTCATCAAAACCGTGCATTGTACACCATTTTAGTCATTTAGACGAATAGTCATCAAAACCGTGCATTGGACACCATTTTAGTCATTTAGATCAAAACCGTTCATTATACACCATTTTGGTCAAGTTTTCAAAAGTCACTAAAATCGTGCAATGTGCACCATTTTAGTCATATAGATGAAATTTCATTAAACCGCACATTGAGCACCATTTTGAGTGTACTTGTGAAAAGTTATCAAAACCGTGTATTGAACACTACTTTGGTCATTCGCATGAAATGTCATAAAAACCGTACATTGCACACCATTTTGGTCATTAAAATAGAAAGTCAACAAAATCGTACTTTGTGCACCATTTTGGGGGTTCTTGTTAAAAGTCATCAAAACCGTGCATTGTACACCATTTTGGTCATTTTTATGAAAAGTTATCAGAACCATATATTATGCACCATTTTAGTCATGTAGATGAAAAGTCATCAAAACCGTACATTATGCACTATTTTGGTCTTTCATATCAAAAGTCATGAACAGTCAATTTAGGTGAAAAATCACCATAATCGTACAATCTACACCACATTAGTGTTTCAAGTGAATATTCAATTACATCAAAAAAAAAAAATCCTCCAAAATCGTACATTACACACCACTTCAACTCAATTCAATCACCATAATTTGCACACAAAAAAGAACGTGAAATTTCCTTAACAAAATTATTATTTTTATTACATAACTAACGGGTAACAGCACCAAAAAAATAAAAAGGTTGCAGAACCGAATAAAGTTTACATGTGTACACAACAATCATGCATATACACAGACATTCCAACACATGAACATCCACCCAAAAAAAAGGCATTCGCACACATTAAGAATCAATAAAATTTTACATAAAAAGGTAAAATGTCAGGCAGTCATGGAACCTCCTCACACTTTATTATATCCAGCACAGTACAGCATACAGCAATTGAATGAATCAAGTGGATAGAACCATATGGATCTGACATTCGGGGTCGACTGAATGGATGGAAATACCCCCAACTTGTGTGCGGGTATGAGACATATAAAATATAGACATGTATGCAGGCATGTGCACATATTACTGCCACTTTATGCATGCATGTCTATCGTCACCAATACATACGCAATTTCTCGTCTCTTTTTCAAGCCATGCAAAAATGAAAAATTCAATTTTGTAAAAAAAAAGGAAAATTGCTTTGTATGCAAATTTTACTCGGTGCTGCCAATTTAAATTTTGCTCGATTCTAGTGCGAGGATGGGTGGAATGTGAAAGGAAGGATGAATGGAAGGGAAATGAAGAGAGCGGAAAATTGAGAGAAAGGAATTGAGGAATTGAGGATTGAGAGCTTCAAATTGCGATATGTTATGTGACTGTTTGTTATTCAATTTTATTACAGAATGTGCTGAATTTATGGAGTATGAAGTCATAGATTGCGAAGGAGTTTGTGTATTTTGGAAGACATAAGGGTATAATAGGGAACAAAATCTGAACCGAGACTGGCGTGAGATTGGCCAGAAGCTACATTCATCCAAACTTGATTCAAATTAAAGCCAGGACGACCTAAAAATGAACATTTGCCACTTTGTCTACCTTCTGGGTCTTAAATTGATATTAAGAAGTTTGATAATCTCAACCAAGACAAGGTACATGTAACCATACCAGGTGCATCAGTATACATTGTCCAATAAGCTATACTATACCAAGTCATATAGTAAATACCAAAAAACCTAATGCAGGAAACCTGCAGAAAACCTAATGCAATGAGTCAATGGAAATTCATCTGGTATAGTGTAAGTCATTCGCTTAATATGATTAAGTTATTAGCCCGGTTTTGTTAAATGACACACACTTAGTATCTATAAGTGATACACTTGATATGTCTTAGTGATCCTCTTGGTAAAGATAAATGTCTCATCTGGAATTGTTAAACTGTACATCTGATACCATATCAAACTAATACTGAAGAAAATAAAGCCCAATCTGAGATTAGTCGATTGTATGTACTATTTCGTAAGTATTTCCATTGTGTACGGAAACAAGTAATTGGATTATCTGTGAGCCTGTTCTAATCGAAAAAGCTACTCTAAAGTGTCATCAAACACACCACTTTGATCAACTGAAGCCTCAAACACATCCAAAATGGTCATCTTATAGTTCTAGATTGACTCATATCAGTCTTATGTACACAACTTATGGCATTACACTAGGGTTTGTCAAAATTAGATGCACAGGTCTGCATAGATGTAATTAAACATGCAGGCTTGATCATCTACAACAATAGAAACTGCAGGCCTGCAAATCCTACATTCCACTCAAAAAAAGCGTACTCAGTACCACCCAAAAAGTCAAAAGTAGCACTCAAAGTAGCACCCAAACCCACAACTTTACCCATCCTTTCCTTAAAAAAGTCACATCAAAAATCATCTCAAATTCAATTCCTCCAGCATCCAAAAAATGGCTTCATCATTACAACAACTGCTTACAAACTCATTTTCAAAGAAAATTGTTCACATTTAATATGTAAATTTTCCATTCAATTCCTGCCAATTTAAGGCACATTCAGTACATGAAACATCAGAGAGCATAAAAAAATTGAGCAGTCAAGACACAAAAAAACTCTCAAAATATTGTTGTTGTAGTAGAGAGTAACACAGCTCCCGGCAAGGTGAAGTGAAATGGAAAGAGAGAGAGATGGAGAGAGAGAGGAACAGCACCAAAAAATTGAGAGATTTTGTTGCCTGGGATCCAATTAATTAAATTTTCATTTTTCGGGATCGCCGTGTTCAGCAAATTTCACGCGCTTTGCATCACTGCACTTTTGAGGGTATATATCTCCTCCTTTTTTGTGCTGCTTCCTTCTGCTGTGACTGTTCTTGTTTACGGTAAATTCATCCATACGTTCACGTTTTATATATTTTATCTACTTTATATTTTCATCATTGATGGAGATGATTATTGAAGAAGATTGAGGAAAAGGAGTGAGTGGATGGGGTTTTTGGGTTAGGGATTCTGTGTTGTGCTTTTTTGATATGTTCTGTGGGATTTGGAAGGATTTTTTACTATGAACAAAGAAGGATGGAATTATTCGAGTATGTATAGTGATAGAATTGAGATTTTATGGCACAATGTTAAGCTTACAACTCGGTAGAAGGTCGAATAATTGCAGGATGTTCTACGATGGACACTTATTAGGATCTTTTTCCCAAAACCAGCTATTTCTAACAAGAAAAGAGATCGATTTTAGGTGCCGTAGTTTTTTTGTTTAATATGTAAGCATACTCTTTGCCTGTTAGGGTATATTTCATGGCTCTTAGTCATATAACACTAGCTTTTGAGTGCCCTAATCGATCAAGCTATGACTAGTGAGCCGTATTTCTAGATATAAACATAAACAGCAACTACCAGCAAAGGTGTTGATAATTAGAAACTGGGAGAAGTCATCTTAAGACAGATCCACCTTCCGACCAACTCGAAATGCGACAATGCGCCATCCGGCGACTTCGTCAAGGAAGTAAACACGAACAGCACAATGTCAGTCAATAGAGCATGATTACATTGTGACCATGATGCTTTTTTGGACGTTATCGAGATTGAGACTTGGTATCGAAATTAATCGGGACCAAGACTTCAAAGAATTGCCTTGTAATCTCGATCCTGATCTAACTCCCAATTTCGTCCAATTCGAGATTTTAGGAAACCCTCCTAATAAAGTTCAAACAAATCGGTTAATTTCTCAAACATCTTGCTTCAGGCCGATGTGACTCTGGACAGGTGACGGAATTTAACCAAATCCAGTAGCAAGTCTGAGTCTCGCCGGCCTCGTATTGAATTTTGGGTCAATCAACCGACTTGTGCTGTTCTGGAAGGTAGAACACGACTTTCATCAATTTTGATTAAGTTAACTGAAATTTCACATGAATTTAAGTACATTATATTAATATCAAGTAAATTGTCAGTCGACGACTGTAGTAACATCACCAAATATCCCGATTCACATCATCCTATCCCTTAAAACAACATACATCCCTAAAAACCCCTTTGATGGATGAAAATTCATTCAACTTGAAAATGAAAATCTAAAATACAAAAAGTATATATTCCATCGTGAACACAGGATGAGTGAGTGAGAGAGATAGAGAGTAGTATTGAAACAAGAGGAGTGGAATCAAGTCGACTGAACCGGGATCGGAGTGATAAATTGATAATCATTAATGAGTCGTTCGCGATTGAAAATGCAATTAATCTCATGAATTTGATTAGAAATATTTTTCATCCTTTATAATGTTTGATGGATTGAATGAATTTTCTACTTTTTTTGGGGTTCATCTATTACAGCATGATTATTTTATAGATGAGTGAGTAGATAAATGAGTGGAAAAATGAAAAGAGGTGAGAAAAATGAGAAAATATTTTTTTTTTTGACTAAAATTTGGGGGTTGGAGGTAAAGAGTTGCTGGAATTTTAATTGTGAGGATGAATTGTAATTAAAGTGAATGCCGAATTGGAAGTAATTGTGGGTTTGATTAGAAAATGGAATGAAGCGTCCTTGTCCTTGTCTTCGGTTTGTCTTCGGTTTGTCTTTGGTTTGTCTTCGGCCTGTCTTCAGTTTGTCTTCGGTTTGTCTTCGGTTTGTCTTCGGTTTGTCTTCGGTTTGTCTTCGGTTTATCTTCGGTTTGTCTTCGGTTTGTCTTCGGTTTATCTTCGGTTTATCTTTGGTTTGTCTTCGGTTTATCTTCGGTTTGTCTTCGGTTTGTCTTCGGTTTGTCTTCGGTTTGTCTTCGGTTTGTCTTCGGTTTGTCTTCGGTTTGTCTTCGGTTTGTCTTCGGTTGTCTTCGGTTTGTCTTCGGTTTGTCTTCGGTTTGTCTTCGGTTTGTCTTCGGTCTGTCTTCGGTCTGTCTTCGGTTAGTCTTTGGTTTGTCTTCGGTTTGTCTTCGGTTTGTCTTCGGTTTGTCTTCGGTTTGTCTTCGGTTTGTCTTCGGTTGTCTTCGGTTTGTCTTCGGTTTGTCTTCGGTTTGTCTTCGGTTTGTCTTCGGTTTGTCTTCGGTTTGTCTTCGGTTTGTCTTCGGTTTGTCTTCGGTTTGTCTTCGGTTTGTCTTCGGTTTGTCTTCGGTTTGTCTTTGGTTTGTCTTCTTTCTATATTCGACAGGCCGAATCGCTAATCATCGTCAATTTTCGTCTGTGATCGACTTCAGTCTTTGACCAAACAGTCATTCTACCCGCAAAACAACCCACAAACTCAATCTTATCAAAATTTAATGCTTAAAACGCAAATTTTTCTTTTAAATTTCTTTTTTTCCCATTTCCTTAATCTCATCTCAATAAATGTTTTCTGAAAAAAAAACCTCATCAAATCACATTTTTCATGACTCATAATTCCCGTCCTAAAACGCAAATAATTAAATTCATAAAGGACGTAAAGACAAATTTTTTTCATTTTTTTTTTATATTCAATCCTCAAACTCATCAACTTTTAGAATCTCATTAAAAAGAATTGAATGAAAAAGAAAAAGAGAAAAAAAAAGAAGAAAAATTTCGCATCAACAACAAAATGAGTGGAAGATGGGGGTGGAGTGTGGGAGGGGTTTGAGCGCATTTTGGTGGGAAATTGGGGAAGGTTTTGGGTTTTTTGTTCAAAACTGTTCAAGAAATTCGACAAAATTTGATGAATTTTGATGGATTTTTGGTAAAAATTGATGAATTTTGGACGAAATTTGTCCAAAAATCCATCAAAATTCGCTAATTTTTGAACAATTTGATCACGTTCAGTCAAATTTGATAACAAATTCACAAAATATTAGTTAAATTTCATCAAAATTCATCAAAATTTAGCAATTTTAGTCAAAATTTTTTCATTTTTCATCACAAATTCGTCAATTTTCCTTCAAAAATTCATCAAATTTTGTCAATTTTAATCAAAAAAACCATCAAAATTTGACGAAAAATCTTCGAATTTTGCAAAAGTTAGTCAAAGTTTCCTAAAATTATTTAAATTTTCATCAAAAATTCATTAAAATTCAGTCAAATTTCATCAAAAATTCTTCAAATTTAGTCGAATTTCATCAAATTTTGCAAATTTTCGCCAAAAATTCATTAATTTCATTCAAATTTTGTCAATTTTTAACAAAATTTCTTCACATTTAAACAAAATTCATCAAATCCACCCTCAAAAATCCCCAACTACCCCACGACATCCAGTCAATCCATCACCACAACCCAATATAACCCAAAAAGAGTCAAAAAATAGCGCTAAAAAGAAGGGAAAATATTTATGAATATAAATTAATCGACGAAAAATTCTTTTTTTTTCTGTGCCTTTTTTCCTCCTTAATATCTTCGTTCCCTCCATTAAAAAAAATGTTTCAATAAAGATGAAGCAAGGCACAATAAAAAAATTTCGCATTGTCATCATCTTAATTTAAAAATTATCGATTATGAATATTGCTTCTAATAGAATTTACTGTGCGATATCTTTTTTTTGTGCGGTTCAAAATGTGCTGCGGAACCCAGATCGATGTGCAGCAGGGGTTATAACAATTCGGAGGGTGAGGATGATGATTGGAAATGGAAATTATGGAACGAATTAACCATTGATCCGAGACCAAAATGAATGAATTTAATAAATTAATATGAATGGATGGATTTTTATGGACTCGGGTTGTTGGGGTGGGGTGAGGGTACGGGTGCATAAATATTGTGTATGATTTAATGGTGAAATTTGTAATTTATGCAGTAAAATTGCATACAATTTGCACGACTATTTCATTATTTTAATGAGCATTTGAATTGGAATTGAAGCATTGAAGTGACGATAGTGGTGTGGATTGTACGACTTTTGGTCAAGAATTGACAAATTGAACTTATTAAGGTCTGATCAAATCTTGCTCAATTTTAGTCAAGTTTTGCTCAATTTTTAGTAAAGTTTTGCTCAATTTTAATCAAGTTTTGCTCAATTTTAGTCAGGTTTTGCTCAATTTTAATCAAGTTTTGCTCAATTTTTAGTCAAGTTTTGCTCAATTTCAATCAAATTTTGCTCAGTTTCAGTCAAGTTTTGCTCAATTATTGTCAAGTGCTGCTCAATTTTCAGTCAAATTTTGCTCAGTTTTAGTCAAGTTTTGCTCAATTTAAATCAAGTTTTGCTCAATTTTAAAATAATCTATCCTTCAATTTCACTATCTTTACAGCACATAACCTCAAAAAAACTTATACAATTTGATAATTTTATATATTTCATTCAGCCTCATTTACCTCAACTATCACCCTTAACCTTAACTAGTTGTAAATATTTATCACAAAAAAAACATAACCTAAAAATTCAATTTAAAAAAACTTTTTTATTTTTCACACCTCAAAAACATTTAAAAATATTTCACAATCCATTTATATCCAACAAAAACTTCATCATCAATTTTCTATTAATTTTTACGGCATTTCCATATAAAAAAAAAACTTCATCATTGGCCATAATCATTATGCATTTTCCATGCATGATGAATTTTAATGTTTTTTTTGTACCAAAATCGTCGTCCCTTTAAATATATATCAACCCCTGTACCCCCTCCCCCAATAAGTAAAAATAATTACATTATCATCGTCTGTCAATTTATATTTATAATATTCACATGTTTAGGTATAAACTGGTTGTCGTCTAGCTATACATTTAATGCAGTAAGGTTGACTGTTTGTATTTTAAGGGGTTGCAATTGAGAAATGCAATTTAATGACAAAATTTATGATACATGATGCAGTATTGTGGTGTTGAAGGCCTCATAAACATTTAATGATTCATAAAAGATTGACAATTTTTTGGATTTTTGGGGGACGGGAATGGAAAATAATTGAAAAAATAATATTGAATTTATTGGAGATTTTCGGGGTGTTTTCGAGGTTATGTTTGAAATTGAATTTGAGATTTTGATCAATTTTTGTGAGAATTCTGCAAAATTTTGTCAAAAATTTAATTAAATTTTGTGATTTTTTCACAATTTTTGAAAAATTTTGCCGACTTTAATTTTTTTTGTCAATTTTAGTCAATTTTTAACCAATTTTAATCAATTTTTAGACTCTAAATGGTCAAATTTGACTATGCAGGATGCCAGGAGTTAGACAGCACTGGACTCTAAATCGACTCCATTTTAAGACTCAATCAAAGAGCAACTCAAAGTCAATTAAATCCTCTTAAACTAGCATTCTGTATTTAGGGTTCCCAATGTCGGAACCGTCACGTTCCGGGTAGACTCGGAATCAGCCTCAATCTCTAGAATTGGTCAAAACTAGATTAAACCCTTACAACCCTCAAAATGCTCATAATTATTACCCAAACAATCCAAATATTCTTCAAAAAAGTCACTGCACCCCATAAACACCATCCACATTCATAAGTCCATATTTCACAAAATCAATACCCTTAACAATCACACAACTATAATTAGCTGCATAAAAATTATTTTAAATTGACTTCTAAACAATTCTTAACAATCCACAACTATCCACAAATCAGCGTCACCAACAGGCAATGCTGACTGAAATTTTATTGCACTCAACAGCAATAAAAATGTTAAAAAGAACCATTTTAGGATCCATAAATGCACAACTTAACTCCAACGACGATATTTTATTGTGTACCGAATAGTTTATGGAGTTCCAACTGAGTTTCACGTGTTTAAATTTACATTTTTTTGGGTCAATAATACATTAAGTTAAAGTCTGTGGCGTGGAATGACGTCGATGATGAAAGCGACACTTTTTATGGCTCAAGAAACAGTTTTGTGACTCATTATTGTTGTTGTTGTTGTTGCTTACTGAATGACTAAGTGGTGTCTGGGATGATGTTTTGTGTGAATTGAATGATTGATTGGAATGGAATGGGAGACTTAATAGGATGTGGTGGAGTTGATTGTTGTAGGTGTCATGCATGTGGTGTGAAAGGAGGCATTTGGCGGTATTTTGGAAGATGCTAAGAGATCAGTGACCGTTTGGAATTTGTGTAGATTCAAGGATGGACTGAGCAAGATTTTAAGATGAAATATGTTAAAATTTGAAATAATTTTGCCAATTTTTAACCAAATATTGACAATTTTCAATCAAAATCTGGTAATTTGGACTCAATTCTGTCAATTTTTTGTCATATTTTGGAAAATTTTGAGCGAATTCTGCAAAAATTGTTAATTTTCAGTCTACTTCCTATAAAATTTATGCCAAATTTAATTAATTTTTGACCAAATTATACAATTTAGAGTTAAATTCTACCAATTTTGGCAAAGTTCTGTCATTTTTAGTCACATTTGGCAATTTTTAAGCCGAATCTGTCATTTTATACCAAAATTCTGCATCAAACACATTCCCCGACATGCTTAATGATTCATTAAATCTTAAAAGCAATGACTGCAACCTTGAACAAGTCTAAACAACCCACACAACAGTTAATTTCATCTGATTATCGTGACTACAAAGTCTTAAGTCTAAAGTTACAAATGAGCAGCCATCCGCCATTTAATGAAGTGCCAAAAACGATCAAAAATAATAATAAATAAATTAATAAGTATTAATCACAGTAACTCCACATGAGTATGAATGCATAAGTAGCTGACTTGTTCCTTTAACTCAACGGAAATTCCTCAATTTTTGACATTTCAATTTAAAGACTTTTTTTTATATTTTATTGACTTGGCAAAATCTGAATAAATTTTTGATGAATAATAATAAAAAAATTGATTTTTTGACAATAAAATTCAATCAATTTGTCATTCAATTTTCTGTTAGATTTTGAGGAACTGAACTCGATTACGCATCGACTTCTAAGAAATTCATTAAAACTCAATTTGAGCTCAAATTTATTATTCAACTTTTGATGATGTAAATGTCAACAGAATGTCGATTTTTATCGCAAAAGGTTACAAATGGAAAATTTTAAGACTTTTTATTAATGAAGCTTTTTTGAGGAACAAAATTGACTTATTTAAGTGGATTTGTGATGAAATATTTGACTTGACAGCCTTGGGTAATGGGAAATATTGAAGGAAAAATTAGTTGAATTTTCAGTGTTTTTGGAGAAATGGAAATTTTTTAATTTATTTTGAGAAAATTTAATTTAGTTTTTAAATTTTAAAATTTTTTAATAAAATTAAATATTTTTTTTTTTTAATTTTCTATTAAATTTTTTAAAGATTTGCCAGAATTTGGCTAAAATTTAGTAGAAGTTGTCCAGAAAATTGGCAAATTTTAACATAAATTTGATTGCAAAATGGTAGTTAAATATGACCAAATCTCCAAAAAAAAATGAGAGAATTTAACACAAAATTGCCAGAACTTTACTGAAAATTGGTTAAAAATTGGCAAAATTAATCAATCAATTAGGACAAGAATTGCTCAAAATTCCAAAATTTTATCAAAAAGTGTCAAAAAAATCGTTTAAAAATTTGAAGAATAAATTTCAAAAAAATGAAAATTTTTCAAAAATGGCAAAATTGACCAAAATTTATCAAATTAGTCAATTCCGCATCCTAAACAGAACCCAAAAATTCTACTCCAAAATTGAGGTTTTCGCAAACATTTCCATTTCCAAAATTCAATCACAATCTAATTAATATGTGCAGCAATAATCACAAATGTTCATCAAATTTATTCCCATTTATATCCATCAATATTATAAATTCCATCCCGTAAGCCACCAGCCATCAAGAATATCATCAAAAATTACAATTAATATTGACTATTTATTGTTAAAACCATCATAAATTACCATCAAATTGATGAAAATTTCCATAAAATTCAGCCATTAAATCAATAATAAAAACCACCCAAAAAGTCAAGTGCGGCTGACAGGAAGAAAATATCCGTCAATTTTTTTTTTGGGTCTTTATCAATTTTTGAAAAAAGTTATAAAATTAATTTTAATATTTTTGAAAAAAAAAGACGACAAAATGAAAAGAAATAAAAATGAAGACTGAATAAACAGAGAAGATTTTTTTTATTAGCAATAAACAGAATTTATGGATTATGATTGTAATGCTATTATGAGGAATTTGATAGTTATGATTCTGCTTGGTGGGCAGGGGTGCTCAAACTTTGGTTTTTGGGACGGTTTTGCTTAAAAAATTTAGAAATTTAAGATTGAAAAATTAAAATTTCTTGATTTTTTATACTTTTAAATTAAGTTTGAAATTTTAAAAATTTTTAAATAAATCTAAAAAATATAAAAAAAAGTTAAAAATTTTTTAAAAAATTTAAAAAATTTAAAAAATTTAAAAAATTTAAAAAAATTAAAAAAATTAAAAAAATTTGAAAAATTAAAAAAGATTTAAAGAATTAAAATAAAAATGAAATTTAAAAATTTTAAAATTCGAAAAAATCAAAATTTATAGAAATTGAAAAGTAAAAAAAATTAAATAACTGAAAATTGATAAAAATAAAAAACTAAGAAGTTTAAAAGTTCTGAAATTGAAATTTTTGAGAAAAATAAAAATTAAGAAATTTTTAATTTAAAAATTAGAAATATCAAATTTAAATAAAAAATTAAAATTTTAAAATTTCATGAAATCAAAAAATATATAAATTTAATTTTTAATCATTTCTAAAATTTAAACCTTTAAAAACCTTAAATAACCCCGCACATCATCCACACAGTTTACCCACTCCTGACATTCACATTTCACTTCCAAGTATCAACTCTCAAATGCTGAACAATTCCGAAAATATAAAATATTCTTATTTAGATAATTTCTCAATGAATTTCACAATAAATCAATTAAAATTTATATTCGAATCGTTAATTATGTAAGCTTCATGCTTGTGTAATATTTGATTATTTTTTCATTTCCATTTTAAGTCGCTTCTTTAATTTATAATTCTGTGAAAATTTCAATTTAGACAATTTTGAGAATTTTAAGGCTTTAATGTGGATTTATGAATTTTGTGTTTTGAGGTTATGTTGTTGTTCGAGGAATTTGTGGGGTAATTTGAAATTTTGATAGAAAAATAGTTTAGAATTGTGTGCGGAACTGAATAATTGAATCATTTTTGGTCAATTTTAATAAAAATTTGATGATTTTTGAACAATTTTTGATCATTAAAATTTGTGAATTTTTCCAACAATTTTTGCATTTTTGTCCTTTTTTTGAACAATTTTGATAAATTTTTTGTTGGAATTTTTGGAAATTTAGCAATTTTGATATTTTTTGTTCATTTTTTTGCCATTTTTTTTGATAATTTTTTTAGCAACTTTCTTCAATTTTTAATCGATTTTGGGCATTTTTTGTCATTTTTGACAATTTTGTTCGATTTTGCAGATTTGATTTAGATTCAAAAATGTGAATAAAGGGGATAGGGTGGGTAGGGGTGTTGGTTTTACAAACCCTACAAATTTTAAGAATTTTACTCAAAATAGGACCCAATTTTAAACCCCAATTACCAATTCCCCCCTTCAAAATTCCCCTCAAAAATCATTCACCAAAACCCATCAAAATCTCATTTTAAAACTTAAATACATTTTCGTGTCTTTCCATACTTCCAACAAATAAAAAATAAAAAAACTTTTTTTATCATCAACAATATTTTTTTACTATTTTCATAAATTTATGTATATATTTTTTGTTCTTGTCGTTGTTAGAAAATGAAACAAAAATAAAAAGTTAAGCTGTCATATTCATAAAAAATATTTTTAAATTGTAAGCCATAAAAAATGAGTCGCGGAAGAAGATGGAAAAAAAGAGACGGAATTTATTAATCATTCAACAGTTCATTCATCACATGGATTTTGTTCTCAGCTGATATGAAGCAGTGGAATGATGATTTTGAGTGAGTTTTAGTGCTGAAGATGTTGATTAGATTTAAGTGTGGAATATGGTAATGGAATTGATGGATTTGTGTGGTGGAGTTTGGATTTTGGTGACAGATGGTAATGTGGGGAGATGGGGAAGGGTACCCCAAACACCCCACCCCCCTCTTCTCTCCATTTTAAGACAGAATTCTTCCATTTTTTGCAGTTTTTCATACAAAAAATCCCAAAATTTCCTCATTTTTTTGTCCAAATAATTGAAATACTCAAACAGACATGCAGCATGACTATGCTCTCAATATTGACCATCCTCAACTACATTGTCTGACTATCCTCATCCCCACCCTCATTTAAGTCTTTATGCTCATTGTCTATTAGCAATTAATTACAAAACATGCTGAAAACTTGATGAAAATTCAAAGTGAAAAAAACGAAAAAATTCTCAAAATTCACGATGAAACAGTTTTTTTCTGTTCTGTGGTGATGACAAGCTGATAACAGTCTCGATGATGTTTAAGCGAAAGCAAAAATTTTCTCCTTCGAAGTTAATTTTCATAATTCATTCAAATTAATGATGCGCAAATGATGATGTTTTTGGTGGATTTTAAGAAGAAATTATTAGCGAAAATTTGATGATTTTGTTAGTTTTTTGGGATTGTTTTGAAGTTCTAGAGCAGCGGTGGGCAACCTGTGTGCTGTTAAAATTTATTTAGGAATGACATGAGTCTTATGCCTTGTGTGGTTTCGATTGAAGCTTACAACATGATGTCTTTTGTTAAATTCCACAAATAATTCGATGTCATGGAACTCCAAAAGCAGCAAAACTCATGATTAATTTAGGGAAGTTAGGGTAAAGGACCGTTCACCCTAGATACCGTATGTTAGGGTTATATGACCACGACATCCCTTACAATCTCCAAAATCAGCCTTAAAACTCTTCTGAATAAACCTAACTTTCCATAAAGTGTGTAAATGTGGAACATATGCAGTCATTTACTGCACTTTCCCTAACCACACCAATTACCAGCCTCCACTTCTCGCGATGATGGGACACTGTCAAATGAGGCTCTAATTAATACAGGATACATAGGCCTAACAAGCCTATACCCTCTTAAATTGAAGCTAAGAAACCCAAAAGAAGAGCCGGACTGGAATTAATAACATTAGAGAAGGAATCAGTGCAACAGCACAAGAAATTAACATAAGTAGTCGTTTTGGCCAGGAACAGAAATCTATTCAACCACTTTATTAACTCTAATCCTTTATTGACTCTAATCCACTGTGAAACAAAAGATATTAATCATTAAGACTAAATTCTATAGAACTAACAATCTGAAGCTTAACAGCTGGAATGTGCGGACGCTTTGAGGACTGGGAACATTATCAATATTGGTGGTTGAACTTCGGCACCAAAAATGCAATTTGCCGATTTGGACAGTATTACACTTGGGTTTGGAAATTGGCAGAATGGAAGCCAATGATAGAACCAGCTTTAAGAGCCATTTAAGAGAGCCCATGGATCACAATTGATCTGAACTGACAGTAAAATAAGCAAGTAAGAAAATAGAATTAATACCCTAACAGATAAAGAGCATGTTCTCAAGAGCGTGTCTTACTTAAATACACCAGCTTAGCCTTTCTTCAAGCATTACACTCAGCTTACTCTACTCTTCAAAGCAAGCTCTTTGCCTGCTAGGGATATTTACAAAAATATACCAAAAATATGTGAATAATCTTAATAGTTTATTGTGAAATGCACACGAAAGACTGTCGAAACATTTTCATCCCATTAACCTCGATCAACTGAAAATTATTTCCCATCCTCAAAACTCAAAACACAAAACATCAAAAAAATTTCCCAAAAAAAAAACCTTTAAAAAAATTATTAAAAAAAAAATCACTATTTCTAATTAATATTCCAGAAAATAGAACCACAAAAAAGCAGTCAGTCACACAGTTAACATGAAAATGATTTTAGCAGTTGCACATAATCCATCAAGTCAATGGCTGTTTATGTTGTTATTTAAAATAGTCAGTCGAGAGGAATTTTCCCATATTTTTTCAGAGTATAAAGACGACGACGAGAGAGTGAGTGAGAGATTAATTGAATAATTAGTTACCACATGGGAACAACTTCGTGCTTCTCACATGCATGCGTGTATGAGTTTATGAATCACGTTTAAGCATAAGTTCTTCTTTAAGCCAATTTTAATTTTCTTCTTATTGTTCGCCCTTTTTTGTTGTAATTTTTATATAAATTTAACTCATTATGTGCTCGATCTGTGTGCATGTTTAATGAGATTGTGGCAAGTAGGGAAGGCAAATTGGTGATGAGCTTTAACTCAGCTTCAGTTCAGCTTCAGTTCAGCTTCAGTTCAGCTTCAGCTCAGCATCAGCTCAGCCTCTAGCTCAGCGCTAGCTCAGTATTTGACTCAGCTCTAACTCAGACTCTAGCTCAGCTCTAGCTCAGCTCTAGCTCAGCTTCTAGCTCAGCCTCAAGCTCAGCTCTAGATCAGCCTATAGCTCAGCTCTAGCTCAGCATCTAGCTCAGCTCTAGCTCAGCTCTAGTCCAGCCTCTAGCTCAGCCTCTAGCACAGCATCAGCTCAGCTTCAGCTCAGCCTCTAGCTCAGCGCTAGCTCAGTATTTGACTCAGCTCTAACTCAGCCTCTTGCTCAGCCTCTAGCTCAGCCTCTAGCTCAGTTCTAGCTCAGCCTCTAGCTCAGCTCTAGCTCAGCTCTAGCTCAGCCTATAGCTCAGCATCTAGCTCAGCTCTAGCTCAGCTCTAGTCCAGCCTCTAGCTCAGCCTCTAGCACAGCATCAGCTCAGCTTCAGCTCAGCCTCCAGCTCAGCTCTAGCTCAGCTTCAGCTCAGCTTCAACTCTGTTTCTAACTCAGCTTCAGCTCAGCCTCTAGCTCCAATTCTCTACCTCAACAGCTTCCCTAAATGATTTCCTTTCCCACCCGTTGAGTTGAACTCAATCCTCAATTAAATCACATCAACTTCTTAATCCCATCATATCCATTTATGACTCATAACTTGCTAAGCTGCGCAATTTAAAGAAATTACTCATAATGTCTCAAAATCTGCCCCATGCGTCAAAATATACAAATTTATTGTATGACTGTACGCTCAAATAGCACGTCTTAACATGTGCGTCAATTCATCTTAACATGAAATACAAGAAGCACAGCAAGATTGTGACCAGATGACAATTTTTGTTGTAAAAATATTATGAAGTATTGAGTTACGAAACGTTAATGAAGTAGAAAATTTGATAGCTAAATTAGTTGTTTTGTGTCTTTTTTTTTTCTTGGGGATATGATGAAGTTAAACAGGTAGCTGCTTGGAGGCTGTTTGAGTGAAATTTGAAATATGGGACCTGATTGGCGTGATCCTGACTTGGTGCGCATATGAGCTAGACACTGAGCTAGAGCTGAGCTAGAGGCTGAGCTGGAGCTGAGCTGGAGCTGAGCTGGAGCTGAGCTGGAGCTGAGCTAGAGGCTGAGCTAGAGGCTGAGCTAAATACTTCATGTGTATTCCATATATTCTCAATAAGTACCCCCATATGTACCCTATTTACCCCTTATACGTAGAACACCCCAATTTAACCCCCAGCATCAAGTCAGTCAGACCAAAATCTTCACCTCAACTCAAATTTTCCGATCAACAAGAAAAAAACAAGAAAAAAGAAAAAACATTTTCCGTGTCTCATCTTGTAAGATTCTTTCAATCACTTAGATCTAATTTCTGTGTTCTTTTTTTGTTGTTGTAGGAAACAATGCCCTGAAAACACACAAAATAAAATATCAAAAACTTCTGCGTATCTCATTTAATATAAATGAGATATTTTGGTACATTAAAAATAAATAAATTTTATTTCAGTTTTTTTTTGTTGTTGGGAAATGATAAGCAGCTATAGCACATCTACACATAACATGCATATGCGTACTAATTTAGATGAATGCGTGGGTCATAGGAATCATCGAAGATGTAGAAGAATGAAAAAACAAACAGAACAAAATTTTTTGAATTTATTATGTATACATACATAAATTTTTACTTAACTAACTCTATCGTAACATATATTTTGAGACGCAAAGGGGGACATGAAGTTATGGAAAAATTGGATGGAGGATGAGCTCAGCTGTCAGAGCGAAGCTGTGAGATGAGTTAGAGCTGATCTAAGGCCGAGCTAGAGTCGATCAAGAAGCTGAGCTAAAGTCGAACTAGAACCGAGCTAGAACCAAGCTAGATGCTGAGCTAGACACCAAACTGAAGGTCGATCAAAAACCGATCTAAAACCGAACTAGAACCGATCTAGAGCCGAATCAGAACCGAGCTAGAAGCCGAGCTGAAGACTGAATTAGAACCGAGCAAGAAGTCGAGCTGGAGGCCGAACTAGAACCGAGCTAAAAGCCGATCTAGAGCCGAACTAAGACCGAGCTATAAACCGAGCTAGAGGATGAACTAGAACCGAATTGGAGCTGATCTAGAACTGAGCTAAAAGCCGAGCTGAAGACCGAGCAAGAACCGAACTAGAAGCAAAACTAGAACCGAGCTAGAAGCCGATCTGAAAGTTGAGCTAGAACCGAGCTAGAAGCCAAGCTGGAGTTTAAGCAAGAACCGAGCTAGAGCCCATCTAGATCCAAACTAGAAGCCAATCTGAAGGCCGAACTCGAACCGAGTTATAAGCCGAGCTAGAGGCCGAACTAGAACCGAGTTGGAGCCGATCTAGAGCCGAATTAGAACCGAGCTAAATCCAATTTAGAACCAATCTCGAGCATATTACCCAACCATAAAATCCCCCTTAATTTCTCTCCAAACATTTTATTCATACAACCAAATCACCAAATGATGCTGTAACATACTGTCTATATGCTGCATATAGAATTAATATGAGACATGAGATAATAAAGAAGAAAAGAACAGAAATAAGAAGGGAATTGTAAAGTTGACCTTTGCCATTCGCTTCGCATCTTTTAATCGCTTTCTATATGCTTTGTGTGGCTTATCTACATAATAAATATATGTACATAGTTTATAGGCATGAATACATGGGATCGGTTCATAAATAACATTTACGATTTCTTACTTCATTCATTTTGACATGTTTAGCTTCCATTTAGTTATTAGAGGTTCTTAACTTATGGTTGGAAGAGGTTGGAGAGGCTTGGTTGGTAATGGTGGATGAAAGTGGTGTGAAGTGTGCGATTTTGGGGGATTTAGGAGGTCATAGAGACAAGTTAAGGTTAGCTACATCTAAATATGGACTAAAGTTGTGCTGAGCGTACGATTTTCAACACATAAGCATTAATTCATGAGATTTTGAGCAATTTAAGGGTCATTGAGTTGAATTAAGGCTATATGGGTTGAAATAGTGGACGATAGTCGTATTTACCGTGCGATTTTCAACACATTAAGCATTAAGGCATGAAATTTTGGGTCAAAAAGTTGAATTAAAGTTAGGTGGGTTAAAATATGGACGAAAATCGTGTTTAGTGTGCGGTTTTTGACACATAAGCACCAAGGTATGAGATTTTGGACGATTTAAGGGTCATAGAGTTGAATTGAGGCTGGATGGATTGAAAAATAGACAACAGTCGTGTTAAGCGTGCGGTTTTCAACACTTTACCACTAAAGTATGTGATTTTGAGTGAATTTGGGGATCAACGAGCTGAATTGAAGTTAGGTGTAGGAGCATATGGACGATAGTTGTGTTTAGTGTGCGGTTTTGAACACATAAGCTCTAAGACATGTGATTTTGAGTGAATTAAGGGTCAAAGGGTTGAATTGAGGTTTGATGGATCATAATATGAACAATAGTGGTGCTTGGTGTGCGGTTTGAGACACATTAAGTGTCAAATATATGAAAATGACTTGAATCTTTACTTAATGAGCTATAATTGGGATGTAGGTTGGTATAGTCGGTGGATAATGGCTTCTAGGGATGCAGAGGATGCTTGTGGACAGTAAACAGGCTCCCGGCCAACCCCGGCCTGTTCCCAAACCTCTATACCGACCCCAAAGATAGCCCTCTAACCTCAAAATTCCCAAAATGAATCAAAACCTTTCAAAACAGATAAACAGCATAAATGCACAGAAAATAAAAAATCTGAAAGTCTAATGTGGAACTTCATTAGAAAAATATTATCACCGTCATCATCATTTATATAATTTACATATCCATAAGTGATTGAATATCATAAAAAATAAGTTATAATAGCAACAACAGTAATAACCTTAATAATAATAATAATAATAATTTGTGGATGGAGCAGCATATATGAAAATATGTAAAAAAAAATAAGACTCACGAAAAATTCTCATTTTTTTCTTCTTTTTTTACGCCATACGTTTATGATATATCTTTTATTTCCATTTCATGTTTCATCTCATAAATAAAGAAAAAATAACATAAGGAAAATAAGTGAATGCGAGTTGGGAAGGCATTGGATATTGGATAATGGAAGTGATGCTGTGCATTATTAAAATTTTTGAAAAATTGTTAAAATTTTGATTTTTTAAAAATAAAAATTTAAAAATTATTTAAAAATTGAATTTTTAAAAATAAAATTTAAAAATTTAATTGAAATTTAAATTTTCAAAAATAAAACTTTAATAAATTGATGAAAATTTGGATTTTTAAAAATAAGAATTATCAAAAATTTGAATTTTAAAAAATAAAAATTTTAAATTTGAATTTTTAAAAATTGAAAGTTAAAAAGTATTAAAAATTTCAAATTTTTAAAATTTAAAATGTTAAAAAATTGTGTAAAAATTGAATTTTTGACAAAAAAATTTGAAAAATTGATTAAAAATTAAATTTTTGAAAATGAAATTTTAAGAAATTGTTTAAGAAAGAAAAAAAAATTAAAATTTTTTTTGAAATTTGAATTTTCAAAAATTTATTTAATTTTATTTGAATTTTTAAAAATTTATTAAAAAATTTGAATTTTTAAAACATAAAAATTTTAAAAATTGTTGAAAATTTGAATTTTTAAAAATGAAATTTGAAAAATTATTTTAAATTTGAATTTTCAAAAATAATAAATTTATTCAAATTATTCAAATTTGAATTTTTAAAAATAAAAATTTAATTGGATTTTTAAAAATAAAAATTTAATTGAATTTTTAAATTTTAAAAATAAAAATTGTTAAAAATTCAAATTTTTAAAAATAAAATTTTGAATTCCAAAAAACCGTTAAAATTTCAAATTCCCTCATTTTCGGCCAGTCCGCCACAATTTCCATCCACAACTCCTAGCTTCCAATCCCAATTACATCTGGGATATCAAACAACATGAATAAGTAGCAGTCGATGTTGTTGTTTCAAGTGCTGTGTGATGCACCAACTGCAGTTTATTGCTTTGTTTTTCTTTGACTTTAAAAATTGTTTTATTTTTTTTTTGTTGTTCCTTCCTTTATTCGACGAATTGTTTTTTTGAAAATTTTACATTTTTATTTTTATTCTTAGACTCAATTCATTTTCGCCGACAGTTACTTCTTCTTATTATTAGTATAATAAATTGTGTGGTGTGATGGAAGTAAAAATTAGGGATTGGAAATTGGGTTTTTTGAACGATGGTGGGGGATGAATTTGAATTTGAAAGAAATATCAATGTGAAAGAAATATAAATTCAAATTTTAGAAAAATTAAAATTTAAGAAAATTTCAAAATAAAAAAAATAAAAAAATTTAGAAAAAAAATTAGAAAAATTTTTAAAAAAATATAAATTTTTAATGTAAAATTTCAAATTGAAAAATTTTACATTTTAAATTTTAAAAATTCAAATTTTAAATTTAAATTTCAAAAATCCAAATTTTAAATTAAAAAAAAATTAAATTTAAAATTTTTGAAAGTTTCAATTTAATTTTAATAAAAATTACAAATTTAAAAAAAATAAAAATTTAGAAAACAGAAATCCGTTAAAGATTCAAAATTTAAATTTCTAAAATCCATTGAAAATTCAAAATTCCAAAATCCGTTAAAAATTCAAATTTTGAAAATCCGTTAAAAATTCAAATTTTAAATTTCCAAAATCCGTTAAAATTTCAAAATTTAAACTTCCAAAATCCGTTAAAAATTCAAAATTCAAATTTCTAAAATCCGTTAAAAATTCAAAATTCAAATTTCTAAAATCCGTTAAAATCTCAAAATTCAAATTTTCAAATTCCGTTAAAAATTCAAAATTCCATCCATATGCTCCTCAATCCACAAATTCCAACTTCCAACTTGATTCCATCCATAATTTAAATTCTAAACAACGCAACAAAAGATGAAATTCTCTTCTTTTTTTGATATTTTTTCAGCTTCTTCTTCATCTTCATCTTTAAAAAAATTAGGAATCTAAATAAACAATTAAATTTTATATTCATAAGCTATACTAAACACACATCACATCCAATTCGTTACATATGTGTGTACAGTCATTACCATTCATTCCATTGTCAATATTTCGACTCTTTTTTCTTGTTCCTTTTTATGGCTTCATTCGCATATTATTGATGAATAATTGTTGCGTTTAACTTAACTTTTTATGTATTTATGTAATAAGTCTGCTCATATTTTGCAGCAAGTCGTAATGATGATCCTATTCTTTGGAGATTCTGCTTCTTATTGACTGTATAGACTTGGATATTTAGTGGAATTATTACTTTAAAATATGCTTAATGGCTTAGTGTCTAAATTGTGTTTTTTTTTTTCATGATAATTTGAAGAGTTTAAATGGATTAAGTGGAGTGAAATGGCCTGTGGCTGATGATTATGTTGTAAATGGGATTTGAGAAGGTTTAAAGAAGAATTAGGAACACTGGATGGATGTGGGACAGATGTGAGGTAATCGAATAGTCACAGTAATTGAGGTTAAATTGTGGACTTTATGTTGATGGGATGTTCAAATGAAGCCAAAGGGTCGGACAATCATCAGAAAAATTGAGAGTCAATTTTACAATTTTCTGACAGAATTCTGCCAATTTTCTGACAGAATTTTGCCAATTTTCCGCCCACAATCTGTCAAATTCTACCAAAAATCTGTCAATTTTCCGTCAAAAATCTGCCTAAAATCTGTCACTAACCGCCAAGACTCGTACAATTTTCTGCTGAAATTCTGCCAAAAAATTTCAAATTTCTGCCAGAAATCATCCGATTTCGGACAAAAATTTGAATTTTCTACTCAAAATTTTTCAATTTTCGTCCAAAGGCTTTCAATTTACAGTCAAAATCACAAAGTGGTGTACAGCGCACAGTTTCATACTTAATAATACATTTGATACCAAAAGTGGTGTGAAACGTACGGCTTCATACATAATTTTATATATGTTACTAAAAGTGGTGTACGGCCTACGGTTTCATGCGTTTTTAATACAAATAACATCAAAAGTGGTGTAAAATGTACGGTTTCATTCAAAATTATGCATTTAAAGCCAATAGTGGTGTACAGCACACTGTTTGAAACGTAATAATCCATATGACGTCAAAAGTCGTGTTTATCCTACGATTCTAATCAAAATTTCACTAATATCAGTCAAAGTCGCACGCCGCACACCACACGCGACTCATAGACCCCACAAAATCCCCAAAACAATTAACACAACACGATTTATTCATATAAAGTTCAACTTAGTCAGTCCATTAATAACCACAAATTATCACATTTGACACGATCAACATTTTATCAATCACATTGTTAATTACAGTCGTCGTCGTCGTCAGAAGATACACGAACTTTTTAATCTAAATGAGCCTCTTAAAATATTCATATTGACCATATCCAATACCTATAATTGATGATGGACTGACTAATTAGCAGCTATTTTTCATCATCATCTCTTTCTGACTCGTCTTTTAATATTTATGACTATATATTTGTGAATTTGTGGAGATAAATCGATAAGTTATTGACATTGGAAATGAGCTTAGGATTTTTTGAGGCTTTATTGGCTTTGGCTTGATTTTTTTGTGTTTATTGATGTGAAATTTTTGATAAAAATGAATGTGATGGGTTGAATAGGTTTGATGATCTATGGCATTATGACAGTGATTTTCGAGAATTCTGAATGGACAATAATGATCAGAATCGCAGTTTATTGGGCTTTTAGCTTTGATAGAAGACATATAGCAACTAATGCTAGAAGCCCGGAAAGGACATGATGTAGAAATGGCTGAAAATCTGGACCTAGATTGACTTGACTCTGTCCTGAGACAGGAATTCATGGAATATGGTCTGAAATCAGAGTCAACCTGAAGTCAGGTCATCCTATCAAGTCAAATGTTGTTCATTTGACAGGTTAACTTAGGTTGACTTGACATTTTGAACTGGAAAGCTGACTTGGCACTGTATTTGGGTTAAATCCAGATCACAGAATGTCAGGGTCACCCTGGTTAGTGTCTAATTATGGATATATTCTAATATGATCAAAAGTGGCACATAACACACGAATCTTAGCATTTTTTACAGAACTATGACCAAAAGTAGTGAAGAACACACGATTTTTAGCCATTTTTAGAACTTTGACCAAAAGTGGCACAAAACACACAATTTTTGGCAATTTTTTAACGGAACTATGACCAAAAGTGGTGTTAAATACACGATTCTTGACATTTTTACTAAAATACGTTTCTCAGTTAGTATCGTATTATGGATCCGTTAACTGACTTGTGCAATTCGGGCATCTAACAGAGCTTGAAGTCGACTCGGATTTTGTATGGAAAAAATTGACTCAAGTCGACTTGATTCCATATAAAATTGGAGTTGACTTCGAACTCTTTTCGACTATCCAGCATATTACCCATCATTCCCAAACAATCCTCATCTCTCAAGTTATTTTTTGTTATTTTTTATTTCAACTATTGCTCTTTTTTTTGACTTTCCACTTCTTTTGTTGTTTTTCTTCATCTTCTTATAGTGCTGGCTAAATATGTAAATTCAAATAAGACGAATAGAGCATGTTTATGTATGGAAATATGTTGAAGATGAAGAGCATTTATCTCACATACGAAGCGGCTTTATTGCTTATCATTAATAAGAATTATCATGTGCAGTAAACGATTTGTCAATGATTATTAAGATTTGTGACTTTTAACGGTGAATTTGTTAAGGTGGAATGACTTGATTGCTGGATTTTGGAATTTTTTATGAGATTTTATGGTTTATTGGTTGATGAATGGATATCTTATGACGTCAATGACGTCAGAGGTACGGTTTCCATGATGTGGGGTTAGATACTTCTGTGACTGTGTGGTTAGACAGTAGACCAGATATCTGAATCCCTCCCCTGCCAATGGTGAAGCACTGATTCATTGTATTCTGGTCAATTTTGATTAATTTTCAACTATTTTAACCTGTTTGACCCTGTGGAATACACTGTTTTGTGACAAAGCGAGTTCGATACCCACTAGAAGCCAATCTCGAGATTTAAGAGTTGTCGATATGACATGGATTCACCCAATGTACACAACATTGCATATGAAGAATCAGAGAAGCCAACTTGTTACTCTTGGCAACTATATGAGAATATTCAAGAGTTCAAGGGTGTTCAAGGGTGTTCAAGGGTTCAAGGGTTCAAGGGCTTAAGGTTGAATGTCCATGATTCAATATTCAAGTTTCAAGGTTAAAAAAACAGTCACAATACCCAAGACAATACAGAATGACTAACAGAAGCTACGATCGCATTAGCAATGCCTCCAGTCGTTAATTTCGAGTAGTTACACATCCCATATCTAGAACCAGAGTTGGCAGGGCTTTTTGGTGTCCACGGATTAGGGTGTGGGAATTGGATGTCTGTGGTCACTATGGTGGACCTCAAGTATGGTGTTGCTTCCTAAAATGGACTACAGTGTAGTTAAGACTTCAATGGAAGCGACTTCATACTTGAGGTCCTCAATAGTGACCCCAGGACTACCAAAACTCTTGCCAACTCTGTCTAGAACCCTACTTCCTTCCTCCCTCCTAACAAACACTTCCAGAGCTAACCCAATCACCCAAAAATCCAAAGAATCATCCCATAACCCTCTTCAAATATTCCAATCACTTTCCATCACTTAATAACAATCTCTTAAATGTTCTCATCCCAAACAACAAACAAAGCAGCACAAAGCAAAGCAAAAAAAAACGAGAATTCTCACTTAAAAGAGAAATGAGACAGCAAATGACAGAGACAGAACATCAAGAAGAAAGAAGGAACACAACAATCAATCAAAAAATACGCAGCAACAACAAAAATAAATATATTTTTTTTTCTCAAATCGGGTCGGTTCCCGAAAAAAAGAAAAGAAAGAGATTTACACGCACACATTTGAGATGCGGTCGTAAGGCTAAAGTGATTCATTTAGATGATTAGAGGTTCTCGCGATGAGATTAGTGGGCGAGTGAATGAACTCTGGGAAGATGTGTAGTTGCGAATTCTTTCTTGGGGAGATTGTTTATGTTGGAGTGACGATGAGATTTATGGGATATTTTTTTTGGAATTGATTATGTTGAGATTTGATGGATTTTGGAGAAGTCTGGGATTTTTTTGAGGTATTTTTGAGGAGATTTGGTCAAAAGTAGTGCAGAGAACACGATTCTTAGCACCACTACTAGTGGCATAAAACTCACAATTATTGGCATTTTTAATAGAATTTTGATAAAAAGTGGCACAAGACACACGACCATTGACCATTATTACTAAAATATGACCAAAAGTAGCACATAACACACGATTCTTGACCAATTTTATTGAAATATGACCAAAAGTGGTACTGAACATACGATTCTTGTCAATTTTGTAGAACTATGTTTAGATAATAACTAAAAGTGGCGTAGAACACACGATTATTGGCATTTTTATAAAACATTGGCTAAAAGTGGTGTAGAACGTACGATTTTTGGTATCTTTGTAAGACTATGACAAAAAATGGTACAAAACACACGACTATTGACAGTTTTACAGAACTATCACAAAAAGTCGCACAGAGCAAACGATTCTTAACAGCTTTCATGAGCTAATATCAAAAGTTACACAGAACACACGATTCTGGACCATTTTTCCTAAAATATGACCAAAAGTGGTGCCAAAGACATGATTCTTGTCATTTTAAGACAAAATTTGATCAAAAATGGTACAAATCACACGATTCTTGGCCTTTTAATTGTAATATGATCAAGAATGGTGTAGATTGAACGATTTTTGACCATTTTTTTACTAAAATATGACCAAAAGTGGCACAACGCACACGATTTTTGGCATTTAGAGAAGAAATATGACCAAAAGTAGCGCTGAACACACGGTGAATAACCATTTTCCTAAAATATGACTAAAAACGCACAGAACACACTATTATTGACCATTTTTATAGAATTCTGACCAAAAGTGGCAAAGAATACACGATTCTTGGCATTTTAATTGAGATACGACTAAAAATGGTGTAGAATGAACGATTCTTGACCATTTTCACTAAAATATGACCAAAAGTAGCGCTGAACACACGATTCTTAGTATTTATACTAAAATATGATTAAAATAGTGTCGAAGACACGATTATTGACCATTTTAATGAAATATAGTCAAAAGTCGTACAAAACACACAATTCTTGACCAAAAGTAGTACAAAATGTACGACTCTTGACATTTTCATAACAACAAGATCAACAAATCCCATCAAATCGACTCCCAAACTCCATCAGAACCGGTTTAGAACCCCCAAAACAATCCCGATTCCGTATAACCCACCAACCAAGTCATTTCATCTTATCTTAAGCACATCATGTAAATGAAAATAAGAATATAAATTTTTTTACATGAATAAGACACAATACAGAGCAGAGCAGCATAGTGAGACGAGCTCGCACGATGATGTCAGGGCTTTTGGCATTTCTTGTGTGTACAAAGATGAATGACTTGGTCATTTATAAAAGAGAGTAAGGAACAAGAATATGTGACCTAAAGTCTGCATATATCATTTTCTGTATGTTGTCTAACTTCTAAGCATGTATATCCATTTGAGATGGTAACATGATGATATGGAATATTTTTGGATGGATTTAGACTTGAACCTTTTTTTGGATATAGTCACTTGATAGTGCTATCTCACTCTATTTATCGCCATTCATTTTTCTCACTCTATTTTTGCACAACATTTTTGGAATTTTAATGCGTTTGTGTGTGACTTGATCGTTAATAATGTTGGATAATAAGGAAATTGATAAGTCACTGTGGTTTGATGGCTTTGGCTGATGGGCTTAAGAAAGAGTTAATTGAAGTTTTTTGGAGATTGAAAATTGGGAAGATTTGAAGGGATTGATTGGTTTGGGGTACTTAAAGTCGTGTGTAGCGTACGACTATTGGTAAAACTTGAAATGATGAGTTATCTAACACAAAATCCAGTTGAATTTTGGCACAAAACAGCCAAATGAATATGGCTCAATGTCAGCCAAATGAGTCTGGCTCAAAGTCAACCAGATGAGTCTGGCTCAAAGTCAACCAGATGAGCATGGCTCAAAGGAAGCCATATAAGTCTGGCTCAAAGTCAGCTAGATGAATCTGGCTCAAAAGAAGGCATATTAGTCTGACTCAATGTCAGCCAGATGAACATGGCTCAAAGTCAGCCAGACGAACATGGCTCAAAGTCAGCCAGATGAACATGACTCAAAGTCAGCCAGATGAGTCTGGCTCAATGTCAGCCAGCTAAGTCTGGCTCAATGTCAGTCTGCTGAACAAGGCTTAATGTCAGCCAGATGAGCATGGCTCAAAATCAGCCAAATGAAAATGGCACAAAGTCAACCAAATTAATATGGCTCAAAGTCAGCCAGATGATTCTGGCTCAAAGTCAGCCATAAAAATCATTTTTAGCTCAGAAGTTCAACATCAACCAACACAAATCAATCATCATCTTTCTCTTCTTCTTTATATCCAATGCTTCATCTATTGATACTCAATCTAGTCTTCAAAGTAACAACAAAATGAATATAAAAATTGAATTTATCAGACAAGCCACAACAAGAGAATTAATAATAAGAAAAATTGAAAAATGGAAATGATAGAAAAGTGACACGATTTATACGTAATTATAATGAGGAATAGACAACAATATAGGAACAACAACAACAACATCTAACAATGTTGCGATCCACACACAACACAAAAGTTTCATGCTGCGATTCCAATCTTTTCTTATTTTTTTGGATATAAACACGTCTGCTAGCAAATGCTTGCTATCCCGCAACGTGTAGCATTTCGTGAATAATATGAGAATGGATAGGAGATGAGAAATGGAGATGAAGATGAAACAGAAGTGAAAAAAAGAGAAATAGAATAAATTAGATGAGAAAATATAAATTTTTATGAAGATTTGCATCTGGAATGTAATGAGATTATTGGATGGGTTCGATAACACTTTTTTGGGTGATTTTACATGCTCAAATGAGATTTTAGAGCTTAAAAAGATTTAAATTCAAATCAATCAAGCTAATGTCCCATAACCACCTGGAAGTTTGCATTATTTCAGGCTGGAGTCAATCCGTCCATTTCTACATCGCATGCTTTCCTTGCCCCGAATTAACAATCCAATGACGTTCCAAAACTGAAACTAACATATCCTATATCCATCTGGAAGTTAACAATATTTTGGTCTAAATTCGGATTTTTGGTCTGGAAGTCAATGTCAATTTGATGGTGAAAATTTGAGTCATGCTTTTTGGGCTATGCCATGTGCCTTGAAAGGTATGAATTAAAGATCTAATAACGTTAATAAATTAAACATCATACCCCATATCCACCTGGAAGTCAATACTATTTTGAACATTTTAAACCATTGTTTGATCATTTTTGATATGTTTTACAATCTTGAACTATAAAAACATACAGAAGATGTTAATTAAGCATACAATGTCATTCAAAAATCAAACATAACATCCCATATACACCAAGAAGTTCAAAATATTATTGACTTTAGGTCGCATTTTTGGCCATTTATACGCCGTGTGCCTTTTGAGATACGAATTAAGAACCAAATAACGTTTCAATATTGAACCTAATATTCCATATACACCTGGAAGTCAACAGCATTTGAGAGTTTTTGATAATTCACACAATCTGTTCAACAACCTTGAAACAAATTAGCATACAGACGATAACTTAAAGATCAATAAACATTTCACTGTTAAACATAATCTCCTACATCCACCTGGAAGTCAATACCAGTTTTATCATTTTCGATATATTTCTCACAACCTTGAAAAGAAGAAGACACACAAAAAGCGAATTAAGCATCCAATCACGTCTTATATTCAAATATAGCATCCTATTTACACCTGGAAGTCAACAATATTTGATCAATTTTGATCATTTTTGAAAAGAAAAATGCACTCAAAATAGACAAATTAACGGCCAAATGCCACTTGAAAATCAAACATAGTAGCCCATTTCCACCTGGAAGTCGACAATATTTTGATCATTTTTGGACAGAAAAAGACGCACTAAAGACACAAATAAGCCGAATTAATGACCAAATAACGTTCCAAAATCAAGCATAACAACCCATTAACACCTGGAAGATTCCACCTGGAAGATTCATCATTTTTGAATAGAAAATTGCGCTAAAAAGGAAAACCAAAATGACAAATTAACGACCAAATTCATTACACCTGGAAGATTGCGCCTGGAAGATTCCACCTGGAAGATTACACCTGGAAGATTCCACCTGGAAGATTCGTCATTTTTGAATAGAATTGCACTAAAAAGACAAATTAACGGCAAAATTCAATTTGAATATCAAACCTTATAACCCATATCCACCTGGAAGTCAAGAACCAAATCCACACTCTAACTAAAAAAGAACGTTAATTAAATTCCTTTCTATTACAATTCTTCATGTTTTATTAATTTTTTTATTCCATCCACTCTTCTTGTTCCTGCTCATTTCGCCAGAACCGAACACAAAAAAATCCAAACATTTTGTAGATCAATCATAAACAAAACAAAGAATGTGACAATGATAATCAAGATATCTGCTTTATGTCATTTTTCAAGTCCCACAAAAAAATTATATATACAGCATGTATGTATTATGGAGATAAACTTATGACTTCCATCAAGAATTTTTATTTTCATGTTTTACAATTTTTTGTTGTCTAAAATGACATTTGGGACTGTTTAGATTATGTTGAAAGGAGTTCCATTAATTGTTAATGGATTTATGAGATAGTTTTTGAAATGTAAGTTGAGTGATTGCATTTGGATGTTGAGGGGTTGGTGTGAGTAGAAGCGCATTTGGAGGGGATGACATTTTTGGGATTTTGGATGATTTTACATGACTTGGCATGCTGATTGCTCATCATTCTTGAAGATAGATTGTCAAAAGTGATCATAGTCGTACGTTGTATACGGTTTTATACTTTTTAACTGAAAAGAAGCCTAGCATCAAGCAAAGGATGTCACCTTATACACCAAATTCATTAAAAGCGTCCAAAACAGTGAAATGCGCACTAATTTAGACACAAAATTGGATAGGAAGTGTCCATAATTGTACCTTGGACACAATTTAATGCGTAATAGCTGAAGGTATCTAAAGGGAAGCTTATAATATGAAAAATACACAAAACAGTGCTGTGCACACCACTTTAGAGACTAAGTTAATTAAAAATGCTCAAAATAGTGAAATTTACACAATTTTAGACACACAATTAGTAAAAAGTGTCCATAATCGTACACTATATACGGTTTGATACACCATAGATATAATGGATCTTATTGAAAGTCTACAAACATGGAAATGTCCAAAGTAGTGTAATACGCACCATTTTAGACAAAAATTGTTAAAACTGTCCATAATCGTACTTTACATACGGCTAGCTTGTATGTCATAGCTAATGGTATCTAAAGAGAAACCTTTAATCATGACAAATTTCCACAAAATCGTATGTAGCGCACCACTTTAGACACAAAATGAATAAAAACAACTCAAAACCACCATTTTAGCCTCAAAAAGTCAATAAATTCCTCGAATTCTAACAATCCATTCCAAGACCATCAATAAATTATGAAAATCAATACATAACCAGCCTGCATTATCCATGCACATAATCAAGTACACACAAGTGCACATATAATAACAATACAGAAGCCCTCCTTAATAATGTGCACTAGGAAGAAGCTACCCATAAACATAAAGTATAAAAGATAAGGCACAATGTATGCAGTACAATAATAATTACAAGTTTAGTTGAATACTTGAGACATACGGGAAATGCCGTCTGGCATTAAACAATGCAGCAGTGTCTGCCTATTCTCAAAATGCCATTATCTCCTCTTTTGCCACCAATCATTCTTTCAACATGAAACATGAAATGAGAAAGTCCATAGAATGGAAGATGATGGAAGAAGAAGAAGAAATTCACAAGAAACTGTTATTTATTGGACTCTTTTGAGTCCTTTTTGTCTTTTTTTGTTGTTGTTGTTATCTCTTCACTTTATGTTCGCATATGTTGGTGTGTGTTCTACACAGAGTTGGATTTTTTGGGGTGTGGGTGATTCAGGTAGTGAATATTCTGAGAGTCAGTACTATGTTTCTAGCATTCTAGTTGTCTTTTAGTCTAGTACTAATCTAGTACTCCAATATTAATCTAGTACTCTAGTATTGATCTAGTACTCTAGTCCCAATCTAAAACTCTTGTACTAATCTAGTACTTCATTGCTAATCTAATACTTTAGTACCAATCTAGTATTTTATTATCAATCTAGGAATTTAGTATTATTTTTTAATCCATTCCTAATCTAGTACTTTAAAGCTAATGTAATACTTTAGTACCAATCAAGTACTTTAGTAACAATCAAGTACTTTAGTAATAATCTAGTATTTTAGTACCAATTTATTACTTTACTCCTATTGTATTATTTAAGTATCAATCTAGTATTTTAGGACTAATCTGGTACTCCAATATTAATCTGCACCGGTAAAAATCTAGTACTGAATAACTAATCTAGTACTTGAGTACTAATCGAGTGAATTAGTACTAATCTAGTACTTTAGGACCAATCTAGTACTTTAGTATTAATCTAGTACTTTAGTTTTAATCTTGTACATTAGTTCTGATTTAATACTTTAGTACTAATCTTGTATTTTAGTTCTAATTTAGTATTTCAGGACCAATCTAGTACTTTAGCACTAATCTAATACTTTAGTACTGACTTAATAATTTAGTCTTAATCTAGTACTTTTGTACAAATCTAGTATTTAAGTACTAATTTTGTACTTTATAACTAGTACTTTAGTACTAATCTAGTAAATTAGTACTAATCTAGTACTTTAGTACTAATCTAGTACTCCAATATTTTTGCATTCTAGCACACAATTTAGTAACTCATTCCTTAAACTGTCGCATCAAAACTCAATTCCAACTCTGATCTTTCCCAATATATGCACTTAATACCCTTCACTCCATGTCACTATGAGGCCGACCAGACGCACTTAAATGCATTCCCATCAATATACAAAAGAACATAAATTTATTATCGCATCTATTTGTTGTAAAAAAATAAATAAAAATAAATAAATAAAAATTTGTTCTTTATCTCTCAAATGACATAATGTTGCTGAGTGTACATGCATGTCCTTGTACACCGAACCACCCATGGTGACTTAAAACTTAAAAAAAATTCTCTATGATTCATTCATAAAATGCGAAGATGTTTTAAAGTATAAAAAAATGTGTGCAGAACATGACGAAGACTGGAATTTAATTATTCATGCTGGGTTGCTCATTGCTGGCTATTGTTCGACAAATATTATTAATATCCACAACCAATAAAGCTTGTGCTTAATATTTTTGGTGAATTATTGAAAACAGCGCGGTTTACTTGCTGTGCCTTGCTGTATCAATAATCAATAATTTTTGGGAATTTGTGTGGTTTTTTGATGTTAGGATGCATATCAATTGTGGGGATGTGGACAAATTTATTGATATTATGATGTGCTCCTGATGAGACACAATTTGATGTGTTTTATATTGACTGACATTATGATCGAAGATGAACAGTCCCTCCCACCTCTTCAATTAATTTGGTACCGAAAATAGAGATAATTGATAGTAATTCTCATAAATTGTTCAATTTTGTTGATGCTGTCACTTGTTGTAGATGTAGAGAGTCTTTCTATATCTTTAAGATATTTGCAGGATCCAGAAGTACTTTCTGGATGTTAAAGTAATTTGACGCTCGATACAAGAGAGCCTCGATCATCTTGAGAGAGTCTTGCTTAATTTGAGAGATCTTAGCTCAACTTGAAAAAACCTCGCTCGACTATAGAGAGACTTGCTCGACTTAAGAATGCTTCGCTCGACTTAAGAGTGCTTCGCTCGACTTAAAAGAGAACCTCGCTCAAATTGTGAGAGCCTCACTCGACCTAAGAGAGTCTCGCTCGACTTAATGAGAGTTTCGCTCGACTTAAGACAGTCTCGCTCAACCACAGAGAGCCTCGCTCGGTTAAGAGAGCCTCGCTTGACTTTAGAGAGCCTCGCTCGACTTTAGAGAGCCAAATTTGACTTTAGAAAGCCTTGCTCGACTTGAGAGAGCCTCGCTCGACTTGAGATAGCCTCCCTCGTCTTGAGAGAGTCTCACTCGACTTAAGAGAGCCTGGCTAGACTTAAAAGTGTCTCGCTTGACTTAAGAGTGCTTCGCTCGACTTGAGAGAGCCTCGCTCAGCTTAAAAGAGCCTTGCTCGACTAGAAAGAATCTCGCTCGACCTAAAATTACTTCACTCGATTTGAGACAGCCTCGCTCGACTTAAGAAAACCTCGCTCGACTTGAGACCCTCGCTCGACTTGAGACCCTCGCTCGACTTGAGAGAGCTTCGCTCGACTTTAGAGAGCTTTGCTTGACTTAATGAGAGTCTCGCTCGACTTAAGAGAGCCTCGCTCGATTTAAGAGAGTCTCGCTCGACTTAATGAGAGTCTCGCTCGACTTAAGAGAATCTCGCTTGACTTTAGAGTGCCTCGCTCGACTTAAGAGAGCCTCGCTCGACTCAAGAGAGCCTCGCTTGACTTAATGAGAGTCTCGCTCGACTTAATGAGAGTCTCGCTCGACTTAATGAGAGTCTCGCTCGACTTAAGAGAGCCTCGCTCGACTTGAGAAATCTTCGCTCGACTTGAAAGAGTCTCGCTCGACTTAAGACAGTCTCGCTCGACTTGAGAGAGTCACACTCGAATTAAAAGAGCCTCATTCGCTCGACTCAAAAATATTTCATTAAATTCCAAATAAATCAATATTGACTGTACAAAGCCTCAATTCAATAACACCTCATTTTATAAAACAGCAAGTAAACCGCGCTCCTCATTATTCATTATTTTCTTCCAATCATTTAACATTAATAATAATGAGCAAGTAACAAAAAAAATATTTCCATTGTATTCATTATTTAAATTATTAAAAAAAAAACTCACCTCGTCCGTTTCTCAACAAATTTATATTGTTATATCCAGCACCACCCATAATACTATCGTCATCACTACGATCACGACACTCCATTGTGGTGTTGAACTCATATGATGATGATCCTAGCATATTTACAAACATTCACATGTACACATACACACACAAAATTTTACTTTTTTTTAATATTTAGTCGATAATTTTTTTTTTTTGTAATTTTTTGGTTCCTTTTTCACTTTTTATGCTTATGATGATGCTTTTAACACTTTCGGCCACCAAATCAACTTCATGGTCACGGATTAGAAAATTTACTGTCTGGCCCCCTTGAAGGCCATTATTAATGTGCTAATGGGACTAGCTTGATGTTTAAGCACCGCATATTATAAATTTTGTGTTATTTTCACCTTTTTTTTCTTACTTCTTCCTTGAAGTCACACAGAAAAATTAAAATACACAATGTTGAGATGCTGAAATAGAGATTTTTATTCTGAAATAGACAAAAAAAGAGAGAGAAATTATAAGTCAATCATCAAGTTGAATGGAGATGCTGAAAGTGATAAAATAAACATTTGGAAATGGGGCTTTTTGGAGGGTCGTTGTGGGGAATTTGTGCGAATTTTGAACAGTTTAACCTCAAAATACCTAACCTCAAAGTTATCCTAACCTCAATGTTCCTAACCTCAAAGTTCCTAACCTCAAAGTTCCTAACCTCAAAGTTATCCTAACCTCAAAGTTAACTTAACCTCAAAGTTATTCTAACCTCAAAGTTATCCTAACCTCAAAGTTATCCTAACCTCAAAGTTGTCCAAACCTCAAAGTTATCCTAACCTCAAAGTTATCTTAACCTCAAAGTTATCATAACCTCAATGTTCCTAACCTAAAAGTTATCCTAACCTCAAAGTTGTCCTAACCTTAAAGTTGTCCTAACCTCAAAGCTATCATAACCACAAAGTTGTCCTAACCTCAAAGTTATCCTGACCTCAAAATTATCCTAACCTCAAAAGCCCTAACCTCAAAGTTATTCTAACCTCAAAGTTATCCTAACCTCAAAGTTGCCCTAACCTCAAAATTATTCTAACCTCAAAGTTATCCTACCCTCAATGTGCTTAATCTAAAAGTTATCCTAACCTCAAAGTTATCCTAACCTCAATGTTCCTAACCTAACCTTAATGTCCCTAACCTAAAAATTCCTAATATCATGCTTTCTAACCTCAAAATCCCTTCCCTTATACTTCATAACCTCAAAAATTCCTAACCTCAAAAACCAAAAATTCTGTCAAAATTCCCACAATGGCATCCAATCCACTCCAATTCTCAGTATGCCCTCCATTAGCACCATCGCGTCATCAAATGAAAATTTTATAAACAAAAAAAAAAGAAGAAAAAGAAGTGAAAATTTGTAAACACTTCATTTTCCTCTCCATTTCCCATATCCCAAAAAAACCCAAAAGTTGCAAAAAAAAGCCAGTCACACACAAAAAAAAAAAAATAACCAGTCACAGTCGTCATCATCAAGTGACGATGGAAATGCAGTTTCCTTTAATGTTCTAAGTGCCCTTCTCGAGCTAAAAATACGACATTTAGTGCCTGTGTATTTGTGTACTTCCGTTGACTCTTTTTTTTGTTGTTGTTGTTGTTCCTATATGCTGCTTCATTTTTTTTGCGAAATCTCATATTGTTCACAGATTGTTCACAAACATCCGGACTACTGCAAGCTGATAAGAGTGGCGAGAAGCACACATTGGAATGTTCCAAGGTTCATGCTTGGCTGTGCTGCGAAGTTTATTTTAATACAAATGTTATTTTTATCAGTTTTCTGGCTTATAACTGAATTGATGTTTAGGCAGTGAAACAAACATTCTCGGACATTCCATAATGATTGTTTGCAATGTCAAATGAAGTTTGGATTTTGAGGCGATGTTATCATGAACTTGAATATATAATGGAGATGGAATTATGGTGGTAAAATTGGCAGTTTTTGCTGTGGATAATTTTGATGATTTGATGCAAAAGTTTGCATTTTTGAAGTGGAAATTGATGCATAAGTTTGCATCTTTGATGCGAAAGTTTGCATCTTTGATGCAAAATTGATGCGAAAGTTAGCATCTTTGATGCGAAAGTTTGCATCTTTAATGCAAAAGTTTGTCTCTTTGAAGCAGAAGTTTGATTTTTTGAGCCCAAAATTTGCATTCTTGAAGCCAAAAATGGAAGAAGCAGAACTTTGAAGCAGAACTTTGAATCTCTAAACTGAATTTTGCATTTTTGAAGCAAAAATTCGCATCATTTGAGGCAAAAAAAAATAAATTTTGAAATAAAAGTTGGCATCATTGAAGCAGAATTTTGCAAAAAAATAAAGAAGTTTGCATCTATGAATCAAAAATTTGCATCTTTGAAGCAGAAGTTTGCATCTTTTGAAGTAGAATATCGCATCTTTGAGGCAGAAATTTGCATCTTTGAAGCAGAACTTAGCATCTTTTAAACAGAACTTAGCATCTTTGAAGCAAATGTTTGCATCTTTAAAGCAGAATATTCCATCTTAGAAGCAGAAATTTGAATCTTTCGATACGAATTTTGCGTCTTTTGATTCTAAGTTTTTTCTTTTGCAATGTTTGCATCTTTCGAGACAAAACTTGCATCTTTGACGCAAAACCTTGCATCTTTGAGGCAGAAGTTTGCATCTTTGGAACAGATTTGCATCTTTAAAGAGGAAGTTTGCATCATTAAAGTAAAATGTTTCATCTTTGAAGCAGAAATTTGCATCTTTGAAACAGAAAACCCCACATTTGAAGTAGAATCAGCAACTCGATATAATAAACCTTAAATACTCAAATCAAAATCTAGTCGCAAGTCATCAAAATGTCACAAAAGAGGTCTTAAAATTCCTAAATTCCCTAAAATAAAGTTATATCCTCACAAAGTATATCCACACATGTGTCTCACAAACATTGTCCCCAATTTTCATTCCCTCTTCATCTTTCGTTATCGCATATTGAAAAGCATGCAGCAACAACATAAAGAAATAAGAATTGTTATTTCTGTAAATTCCTTTTGTTCCTTTACATCTATTCCTAAATAAATAATCATGCAAATGTTATGTCTGTTTGCTCTTTTCTGTGACTGAAAAAAAAATCTTATCATCTATCCAACATAATGAAAATATCTAAAATCTCGAGTTATTTACAAAGCATGTATACATGCAGCATATACAAATAAATATGTGTGCATAGACACAATGAGTGGAAAATATACAGGAAGATAAAATTGTGCATAGACAATAAATTTTCATTCTTTTTTTTTGTGTGTCAATTTTACTAGGCTTAGTCACCTTTGAAATGACATATTTTTGGTTAGATTTGGTTTGGTTCCGTTTAGCGTTGATTTGAGTGATTTTTGTCAATTTTACGGCTGTTATTTGACTAATTTGTGGTTCAGGGTTGAGTCAAGCTAGGCTATGCAGCCTACCAGTTCATCTGCCACAGGTAGTCCCTGGCAAATTGTGGAATAGATCATCGGCGGATGGCCATACCCTTCGGAAAGGGCCACATACAGCAAGAACCACCTCTGAAAGCCATTATTCAGCTACAGAGCTCAAAGTCTACTTCGATCTGCGTTCAACAGGTTTTGACCTATTATATCTACATGTACATCAACTCTACTAGGGATGCCTACTCCAATTAAGCCACCTAAGAACCATACATCCAAGCAGAGCTTGAAGTCGACTCAGATTTTGTATGAAATAGTCCACTCTGCTCCATACTAAATTCAAGTCGTCTTACAGCTCTACATTCAATTATACCAGTGTTGTCTAAACTTGTTTGAGCCACGGCGCACATTGGTGGTGGGCCACGACTAAAACCGCACATGGCATGTGGTTTATGACATTTAGAACTCATTTTGGCTGCAAATTAGTGGGCTGAAGGAGATTGTTGGGTAATTAGGGAAGATGACTTCGCCGCTGTGTGTTGCGGCACACAGCTTGGACAACACTGGACTAGACATGTCAAATCCTGTCCATACAAACTAGTTCCTTCCTTCTTATTACCCTAAAAGATGCAATTTCATGAACAATCCTACCCAAAAATGGATTCAAACTTAATAACAATAACTGTGAAAGAATTTTATGCAACAAGAATTTTTTGCTGTGCTAACATCTGGAAGCAATATTGAAGGAATCTTTTTTTATGCATGCATATTTTGACAATGTGAAAACCACATGAAGATACAGATATTAAGTCTTAGTTAGTAATTTAAGATATTTAATTTTGAAGGAAAATGAAATTAAATGAAATTTAGACTCAAATCAGACATTTTAGAGTCAGAGTTGGCTGCAGAGTTGGGGGGTCTAAGCACTAAACTTAGAGGTCCAGACAGCAAAAGTAAGCCAACTTCCTTTTTTGGAGTCTGAACTCAAGTGATGCCTTGATTCAAGAAACTAGCAAATTCTGGGAAATTGGCAAAATTTTGGCAAATTTGAGCAACAAATCCAATTCTAACCTCACTTTTTAAATATTTACATCCATAAATGAACTGATTTTTTTTGATTATTTGTTCTTGTTATTTTCTAATAAACACTCGACGATTTATTATTTTTATATCTAAGCAAACTTTGACGACTTGATTGATCTGCGGAAATATTTCTTCAAATCGTTAAGTTTTAAATAAATATACTTATTTATAAGTGGATTGGATGGCTTTGATCTGGAATATTGATGGGAATCTTTCGGTCTCAGTTTCAGCATCGGGACCCCTTACCCCTCTTCCTTAAGCGTTACATAATTCACAAACATTCCCATCAATATTCTCAGATCAAAGCCATCCAATCCACTTATAAATAAGTATATTTATTTAAAACTTAACAATTTGAAGAAATATTTCCGCAGATCAATCAAGTCGTCAAAGTTTACTTAGATAAAATAATAAATAATAAATCGTCGAGTGTTTATTAGAAAATAACAAGAGAAAATGATCAATAAAATCAGTCAATTTATAGATGTAAATATTTAAAAAGTGAGGTTATAATTGGAATTTCTACTCAAATTTGTCAATAATTTTGCCATATTTGGATTAAGTTGTATCATTTTAATCTGATAGATTCGTCATATATTAGCATTTTGCAGTGTTTCTCAAACGTTTGACACAGTAAACCACATTTCTTGGTCACATTAGATCAGTGGTGGACAACCTTATATTCCGCGGTACATTTTAGTGGTAAGCTTCGAAGCCAAAACCGCACAATACATACGGTTTATGGCATTTTAGAGGCTCACTAATGTATCGTGGCACACAAGTTGTCCACCACTGCATTTAATGAATACCCATCAAGATACCCAATCCCGAGTTCAAATACCCTTCCCACCATGCTCTTTCCATTACACCCAAAGGGTTTGTCTACATTTAACCGTGTCATGGAACATCATTGAGCAGCACTGTCATAAATACTGCCCTAAATAGCCCAAAACAGAACCAATAAACATTAAAATTCCATGAATTGTCTGAACCTCTTTGTATACCCCTCATAAACCCCAGGACATGTGTATGAATCCAAATCTAAATCTAAATCTACATTAAAGATATGCACATATGCATGCACATTCATCCGCCATACAAAAGTATGTCTTTTTAGTGTTATGTCTCTCATTATGGCAAGTTAAGCTCTTTCTCTGCCGTAGAGATTATGTGACTTGAAACGTGGGTCGACATTCAAATAGACATACATACATATATATATGCATAATAATGTGCACAAGTAGCTATAAAATATCGTGTTACAGCCATGAATAAGCGTGGAACCGTATGGATCTCATCATTCTCTGTCTGTTTACTTCACTTTTTTTTTTTTCTTTTTACTTTTTCTTGAATGATTTTTAATTTAGCGGGTCAGGAGCGTATGCAGGAGTATTCAGGAGTGGAGAGGGGAGGGGACTAGATGGTTAAGGGTTAAGGTAGGAGCTAGGGGATAGGGTAGGGACAAGGGTAGAGGCTAAGGACTAGTGGCTAGGGTAAGGGAAAAGTGTAAGGACTAGGGTAAGGGCTAGGGTGAGGGCTAGGGTGAGGGCTAGGGTGAGGGCTAGGGTGAGGGCTAGGGTGAGGGCTAGGGTGAGGGACATGATAGGGTGAGGGCTAGGGTGTTAAGGGCTAGGGTAAGGGCTAGCGTAGGATAGAGGATAGGGTTGGGGCTAGGGAAGGGGCTTGGGATTAGGGTAGGTGCCAACCCTCCCTACCCAATCTTTTATCAAAAATTCTTAAATTTGGTAGGTTTGGCCGTAAGAAAAGTGAGTCATCGCCTTCAAGGATGGGTGCCGAGGGGTCAACAGCATTCCTGACTACACCCCTGCACCATGTGCTGCCTCAGCTTAGTCGAAAACTCAAGAAAAGAAATTAAAATTTTTTTGTTTTGTTTCTTCTTTCGGTGCGAGATAAAATCAGAGAAATCATAAGAATCTGAATATGTGTTCACATATATTATTAAATGTGAAATTGTGGGGACCTGAGAAAGGTAGGAATAGTTTAATTTTGAAGGTTGAAATTTGAATGATATTGATCGATAGAGACAAGAGTGATCGATTGGATATTTTTTGCTACTTTAGAGAAATTTTTTTAAAGGGTTTTTGTGTCAATTTTGTGGATTTTGAGGTTTATGTTGAGGATTGATCAATATTTGAGATATGATTGTACTTTTGCCACTTTTTTCTTGACAATCAGTCAAAAATTTTGGTATTTTTGACAATTGTGGGCAATTTATGAGCTGAAAACTATTTGAGGTGGATGGCAAAAATTCAAAATGGCGGATTGTTGTTTCAATTTTGGTGAATTTGTGTCCAAAAACCTTTTTGAGGTGAATAACAAAATCACAAAATGGCGGATCTTTAATGAAGAATACTGAAAAATTTGGTCTTATTTTTGAAAATTTTGGAAATATTAGGATGTTTTTTGATGCATGCCACTTTTTTCTAACAAATTTTTCAAAAGTTTGAGAAAATTATTTAAATATAGGAAAATTTAAGACGAATTACTTTTCGAGGTGGAGAGTAAAAATCCAAAATGGTGGATTTTAATTAAAAACTTGAGAAAATCATGCTTAATTCTTAATATTTTAAAATTTTCGATAAATTAAATGTATTTGTTCACTTTTTTGTACCAAAATGTTCAATAAATTGACAAATATAATCTAATTCAGCCAAATCAAACCCAAAAAGCCTCCCAAAGTGTAAAAAAGAAGCCCAAAAATAACAGACATTTTCTTATCATCCCCATCTTAATAACAGCAATTCCTCCAAAAGATATCCCCAACTCAAACAGGCAAAAAGAGAGCATCCACAAATCACATTTTTATCCGAGCCACACTTCAGCAAAAAAACAAAAAAAAACAAAAACAAAACAAATTTATAACCACGCTCAGATATCTCGCAGTGAAACCCTCATCATCTTCATCATCATCATCTATCGCCGGTGCTTATTTTGTTGAAACAAAGAGAGACTAGCTCGAGAGTTTAACGAACAAGAAAAAGAAAGAAAACGAAATAAACACAAAATAAAATAACGAAAATAATCTTAAGAAACAGAGAAGAGAGAAAAGTTAAAAAAATTAATTAGAATTCAGCGATTCATTTCGCGTAGGTGGATATTTCTTTAGAAATTCGCTAAAACGAATCGCTGAGAAAAAGCAAAAAAGAGAGAATGCGAGTGAGTGAGATGGGTGCGCGCACATTATACAATTGCCATATGCATGGGTGTCTTTTGAAGGAACAATAATAATGGCAATAATAATATGAATATGTTAAGAACAAAAGACAATGAAAGATTGCAAGTCGACATGCAAGCTATTCTTATTTTATTCCTTTTTTATTTTGCTATTTTCTGTTTGGGGCTTAGCTTCGATTTGGGTTATTGTGTGTGTGGGGGTTTAGCGGAAGATTAAAAGTTGATGGAATGAGATGGGATATTTAAGGCTGTTTTGACTGTTAGAGATTAGAGTGAAGTTTTGGGAGTATTTACGAGTTGATAATCAGTTTTAGACATGAAATAGCATCAATTTTAAAAAATACAAAATGGCAGATTTTTAATGAAAAATTCAAAATTTTCAGGTTTGATGACTTGAGAAATTTTAATTTCTTTACTATTCTATCCTTGCCACTTTTTTCTATGCAAAAACAACAAAGTTTGCTAAATTTCATAAACTTTTAGTCAAATTATTGATGAAAAACTTTTCGAAGTGGACCATAAATTGAGAATTTTGTAGATATTTTCAAATTTGCTTCAATTTGTAGCCTAATAATCATAAAGTTAGCATATTTGACATGAATTTGAAATGAATTATCAAAAAAATTACAAAATAACCCTCAAACCCAAAAAATGCGCTCTAACCACCCCAACCCAAATTACTCTCCAACTTGCCATTCTCCTTTTTATCTTTCTCATAGCCTGTAAACTTTGTATTTTTGTTCTGCTTGCCTTTCACAAAAAGGGATTGCCATGCCATATAACAGCAAAAAAAAACTTGTGCTGCACATATTGAGTACAATTGAGACATGTTGAGTCCTGCTTTGACTTGAATGATGGAATATCTTTCTACATTTTTTGTGGGTCTTATTGGATTTTTATTACATTTTGTCGTTCTCTCTCTTTTTGTGTGTTTTGGGTATGGAAGTTGAATTTATGCAAATGAACTTTTTTTTCTGGTTTAAAAATATGCAAAACAAAGGCAAAACGCAGGTATATGAAAAGGAGATTGACTTTATAGTCGTTGTCGGATGACTAATACCGAAGATACTTTTTAATTATTGAAATGCCGACTGTTAATTTGACTTTTATTCCCTTTGGTACGTCGTAAATTATAAATGTTGGAATTTTTAAGCAGAATTATTGAATTTTTTGGGCCAAATGTGCAAAAACACAAGTGATTTATGGCCTTAATGTCTGCAACATTATGGTCTGGATTGAAAAAATTTGTTGTCATCACCGAAAAGTCCATAAAAGCCCACATGCATCTTGAATATTAACTGATAATCTAATCTCAGCTTTATATTTACGCTTATGCAAGACAAATCAAGTTTCTAATCAAAATCTCAAATTCCATCTCTTAATTAATATCTAATGCCTACTGCAACCTTTACAGCATAATTATAGACAACAACAGAAGTATCAAATATCAATAATAAATGTCATTTTTTTCACATAGATGAATAAAAATGCCAGAAAAGGCATGTTGCGGAGGTTGGGGTAATTATAGAGATTATCGAGTGGGGCTGTTCATCAGTTACGTAACGTGAGAAATCAATATTTTGAACCCCTTATCCCTCCTATCCCTCCTATCCCTCCTATCCCTCCTATCCCTCCTATCCCTCCTATCCCTCCTATCCCTCCTATCCCTCCTATCCCTCCTATCCCTCCTATCCCTTCTATCCCTCCTATCCCTCCTATCCCTCCTATCCCTCCTATCCCTCCTATCCCTCCTATCCCTCCTATCCCTCCTATCCCTCCTATCCCTCCTATCCCTCCTATCCCTCCTATCCCTCCTATCCCTCCTATCCCTCCTATCCCTCCTATCCCTCCTATCCCTCCTATCCCTCCTATCCCTCCTATCCCTACCTGACACACCTGACACACCATGACTATATCTCTGTAGAGTTCTTCCTAGTCCGAAACCGCACACGGCATACGGTTTATGACATTTTCAAAATTCACTCTAATATCCCGCGACACACAGATTACTCACGACAGCTACAGAAGCTTCTCTCTACTCCCCAACCCCTAACTCCCTACACCTCCCCTTACTCCTCCCCCATTCCTAATACCATCACCTAACTACTGCACAATCCCCAATATGCAAATAAGAACAAATTTAATGATCAAGTCAAGTGAAAGTTAATGTTTCGTGATTCTGGAATAAAATTTATATAATTTTAGGTGTTTTGGGTCAGTGAAATGGAGATATTGAGATGTGTGTTGTTATGGTGTCATATGGGATCATGTGATTGATGGACGGAGGGATTAGATGAATCGTGAGTTAAGCATGCAGGTTTAAGAAGAATTGTTTGAATTTTTTTTTTTGTATTTTATTTGATGAAATTAGTTGGAATATTTGGGGATAATGGGGTAATTTGAAACAAAATGGCGGAGGATGGTGGAATATGGAAGGTTGGAAATTGAGGCGTAATTGATGAAAATTTGTGTAAATTTGAGGTTATGCCACTTTTTTCTTATATTTTTAGCATAAATTTGTGAAAATTGAGGTAATTTTATTCATTTTTGGGACCAAAAACTTCCTAAAGTGGAGAATAATAAAAAAAATGGCGGAATTTATTGACACAAAAATTCAGATATTTTAGGTTATTTGGGATGTAATCTTGTAAATTGAGTATATTTGAGCTCTTGCCACTTTTTTCATTGACTTGCAACATAAATTTGTGATATTTAAGCTAATTTAGGTCATTTTTAAGGCTAAAAACTTTTTGAGCTGGAGAAAAATTCAAAATGGCGGACATAAAATTCGGCGGACTCTAAATGAGGCAATAGGTCCTATCGAGCGTCCATTCGCAAGGAATGGATTTGAATTCATTCACTTAAGCCTCCTAATCTTCAACCATTCACATCCTATTCCATCATAATTACATCAACTAGCAACCAACAACTAAAATATAGTACTAAAAATGTATTAAACGAGCACGTGCTGATAACATCATTTCCATATTCCCATGATAACACTCAATAACGATTAGAAAATGAGTTTAACTCAACAATATGCTTCATATGTCCAATTAAAGTAATTAAAAAAAATCCCAAAAAAAGACTCAAAAAATTCGATAATTTGCAGTGAAATTCCAGAGTTTTCATCAATAAGATACCTGTTTGGGCGCCCATTGTTAAGCACAATATAAGTAATAAATTCTAGAGAGAAAATCATAAGTTCCATAAAATTATTAATAGCTCAGTCAGCATGCAATAAACATAAAACATTTTCGGCATAAAAAAAATTAAGCATCGAACTGACCCCTTTTTTAACTCGTTGATCTTCTACCCATTACTTCCATTTATATATTATAGATGAGACTATACAATGTATTTTTTAATGACTCTTAAATGAATTAATTTATGACAGTGAAAAATAATTCATTAAACGGATCAGATTTCTGGTTGGATTGGGAATGTAAACGGATCCTTGCGGTGCGATTTTGCGGATATATTTTGCGACAAAATTGGCGACAAATTTGGCATTATATGGAAATTTTTGATGGTTTTTTGAGTAAATTTTGACTATTTTTAGAAAACTATATGAAAAAAATATTTTAAAATTGTCTGGAAAGCACATGACGTAGAATCAGACCCCAGGCAATCAAGACTCTAGCTCTAGGCCAGATTCAACCCAATCTGGATTAAAAGCAGAGTCAAGTAGACCTATGTCCAGAATATCGGCGATTTCTTCATCATTTGCCTTCCAATTTGAGAACTTAATTCGAAAAAATGTCTAAAAAAGTTGATATTTTGTTTTACGTAATTTATGGATGACCCCTTTAAAGATAATTCCTATCTCTTTCGACGCTTGCTACTTTTTTCTATCGAAATCATCAAAAATTTCATCAATTTTCATCAAATTTGGTCAATTTTATGCCCAAAAACTTTTCGAAGTGGAGAGGAAAAAATCAAAATGGCGGAAAATTGGGGGATTTTTTGCTAATAATTCCAACAAATTTCAATGCTTGCCACTTTTTTCTATCGGAAAAGCCAAAAATTTTATCAATTTTCATCAAATTAGGTCAATTTTATGGACAAAAACTTTTCGAAGTGGAGAGGAAAAAAACAAAATGACGGAAAATTGGAGGATTTTTTGGAAATAAGTCCAACTAATTTCAATGCTTGCCACTTTTTTCTATCGGAAAAGCCAAAAATTTTATCAATTTTCATCAAATTAGGTCAATTTTATGGACAAAAACTTTTCGAAGTGGAGAGGAAAAAAACAAAATGACGGTTAAAAGCAAGAATCACCGTTTAATTTGAAATTTAGTTATTAGTCAATATTGATGCTAATTTCTTTAGAGATTTCAAGGTTATTTTTGGAAAAGTAGGAATTGTGACCATCAATACCCCATTTACCCCTCTTAGTGCTTCCCTAGAACACCTCAATTTTCATTATTACCCATGAAAAATCCTGACAAAATCCACCACAAAGGACCTTTTAGCGCATGCATTTAACATGCAACTGCATTATTCCTAGATAATTGACTGAAAATACTTATGTGAATAATAACAAAAGGCATTAAGTAACTCAATAAATTACCATATTTATTCCCCTCCATTCTTTATCATTCAGCAGCTATCGTTTAGTAAATCCATAGCTTGAATAAAAGGCAAATACTGGCCATACTGACGTTTTTATTAATATTATTATTATTGTTACTTCGTCAACAACATTTTTTTCCTCTCAATTTTCATGCATGCATTTCACATTCTAAGAAATGGAGACATTCATTTGAATGATTCAGTTCAGTTTGGATACTATATTAGCATATTTCACAATATAATCTTTAAACTTATATCTTTCTTCTTTCTTTTTTATTATTATTACGTATAGTCAATATTGCTTGGCGATGCAAAGGCACACAAAACACAGAAAAAAAGAACATTTTCATACTCATGTGAGAAAGAGCATGAGTGAGTGTATAAATAACAATCTTTTAAATATTTTGTAAATCGTCAGGCTATGGAGAGTGTGAAAATTATGACTATTGAGAATTTTAGAAATGATTTTTAGGTTATGGTGCATTTTCATTGAAATTTTGAGGTTTAAGTGCCTTCGCATTAGTGTTGTTGAAGTTCAGGTGCCTTCACACTAGAGTTTTGAGGTTCAGGTGCCTTTACACTAGAGAAATTGAGGTAAAAATGCCTTTATAGTACAATTTTAAGGTTAAGGTGCCTTCACATTAGTGTTCTTGAAGTTCAGGTGCCTTCACATTAGAGCTTTGAGGTTTAGGTGCCTTCACACTATAGTTTTTAATGTTCAGGTGCCTTCACATTAGAGCTTTGAAGTTCAGGTGCCTTCAAATTAGAGTTTTGACGTTCAAGTGCCTTCATACTAAAGTTTTTGAGGTTAAAGTGTCTTTACACTAGAGTTTTTAAGGGTTTAGGTACATTAGTGGGGACAAAATATCGATTTTTTACATTACGTAATTTGTGAATGGCCCCATTGCAAAAAATTCTTATTTAATTCAACGCTTGCCACTTTTTTCTATCGAAATCACCAATTTTTTTTTCAATTTTCATCAAATTATGTCAATTTTATGAACAAAAACTTTCCGAAGTGGAGGAAAAATTGACAAAATGGCGGATAATGGATGCAATTTTTGACTTTGGATATTGTGTTTTGGAAATTGGAGTATTGAGATTCAGGCGCATTCAGGCTAGAATTTAAAATTTCAGGTGCCTTCACATTCAAATTAAGAAGTTCAGGTGCCTTCACACTAGAGTTTCAGCGGTTAAGGTGCATTCACATTAGTTTTTATTTGAGGTTTCAGGTGCCCTCACACTAGAGTTTTGAGAATCAGCCGCCTTTACACTAGAAGATAATTATTCAGGCGCAATTAAAAAAATTGAAAGGTTCAGGTGCCTTCACACTAGAGTTTTTAAGGTACAGGTACATTTACATTAGAATTTTGAGGTTCAGGTGCATTCACATTAGTGTTTTGAGGATTCAGCCGCCTTCTTATTAGAATGCTAATATTTAGGTGCCTTTACAATAGAATATAGAAGTTCAGGTGCCTTCACATAAGTATATTTGATTCTATATCTGCATATAGTTGCCTAACCCAGTCATGTGTGTGTACATACATTTATTTATATTATACACATATATTCAGATTCTTTCTCTTCATCTTAATTTCGCATTCTTCTTTAGTCACTGCTTTCGTGATTAGTTCCAATGCCGGCGCGCATTTATGGGATTTTCTGTTTATACTGTCTATTTTGTTATTTCTTCTCTCTTTGCTTTTTTTACTTCTCTTTATTATTATTATTATTCGAATGTTTAGCGGTGAATGCCGTGTATAGGCCATGCTATATATGAATGTTGAGAAGTTGGAGAAGTTGAGAATCAAGAGAATTGAATACATACATATTGAAACGGGTGGTAAAAGAAGAAGTCATGAAAGGTTCTTAGGAACTGACCAAATGGCACACAAAGTGGGTGGTTTTTCATATTTTATGTGGAAATTTTTGCCAAATTTTCATTTCATGATGAAAATTGATGGAAAACTGACGAATTGTTGGTGAAAATTTTTGGACATTTTAGTCAGTCGAGTGGAAAAGTCGAGTTTAAAATTACAGAAGGCTGAAAAATCGTTTTGTTTTTGTTTTGTTGGATGCGCTTTTTGTTGAGGTGAGGGGAGGGGACGGTGGGGAATAAAAAGTGCACGGGAATGTTAAAAATGAGAATCATTCTTGATCTTCTTAATTTGTGAATGCAGAACAAAGAATTTTTGAGGTTTTGTGTTATGTGAGTTTTTGAGATTTATTGGATGGAATTGAATTATTATGTTGAGATTTTTTTTTTGATTTTTAATTTTTTAAATTTTATTTTATTAAAAATTGCAATTTTAATTTTATTTTTTTTTTTAATTTTACCACAATAAAAATTTAAATTTAAAAAAAAAAATTCAAAGTTATGAAATTAAATTTTGTTTCAATTTAAATATGAAATTTTTTAACTTTATTTTAAATTAAATTTAAAAAATTTTAAATTTTATTTCAAATTAAAATTTGAAATTTATAATTTGAAAAACTAAATCTTATATTTTTATTTAAAAACACATTTTAATTTTAAAAATAATTTTAGAATTCACATAAATTTAAATTTAAAATTAAATGAATACTTAAAAAATTATCAAAATTAAATTTCAATTTTTTTTAATTTTAAATTAAAATTTTCAAATAAAATTTAAAAAGTTTAACTTTAGTTTTTAAATTTAAATTTTGAATTTTTATAATTTTAATTAAATTTTAACTTTAAAAAGTTTTAAATTTTTTCAGTTTTTAATTTTTTTTTAATTTTTAAACTTTACACATTTAACTTTTTTAAAATTCAAATTTATTTCAATTTTTAAATTTTCAATTTTTTAATTTTTAATTTCCATTTTTTTTTAAATTTTAGATTTCAAATTTATTTTGATTTTTTATTTTAAATTTTTTTTAAAATTTTCATTTTTTTTTATTTTTAAAATTCCAATAATTTTAATTCTTTTATAATTCTAATTAATTTTAAAATTAAAATATCAAATCTCCCTCTCAAACTTGCTAATTCAAAATATATTTAAATAATTATTATTTTTTATCAATTTTCTTTCTTGTCGTAAAAACAACATTAAAAGTTCAAAGAGCATCAAGGGTTCCAACAAAGGCCATAAACAAATAAAATAAATTTTTAGAAAAAGCCGACACAATTCTTATCTCAAAAACTATCCCTAAATATTTAAAACATTCTATTTGTTATGCTTTAATTTGTTAAATTAAAATTCAATTTGACCATTTCTTTTTAAATTTTTGTTGCTCATTATGAATCGTTCCTTTTATGAGAGATATCCCATGTGAGATAAGACATATTGGGGCAGATAACATCTAAGGACATGACATTTGTCATGGAAAAGTAATTTGAAATTTTAAAGTTTTTTTTGTTTTGTTTTCAAATTGTTTTTGTTGTTTTTTTTTTGGGGGGTTAATTTGTATGGATGTTAAGGAGATTAGGGTGCTCATGAGCTCATTTAGATTTGTTATTTTGATAGAAAATTAATTTTCAAAATTCAACAATTTTTGAATTTTAATTAGAAGTTTGAATTTAGTTTGGGAAATAAAAAGGTAAATTTTTAAATTTTGATTGCAAAATTTAAATTTAAAATTGGTTTAAAAATTTAAAACTTAAATTTGTATTTTGAAAATTGAAATTTAAAATGTTAAAAAATTGAAATTTTAGAATTTTAAAAAATTAAATTCAATAAAAATTCAAAATATTTTAAAATTGAATTTTAAAAATGTTAAGAAATAAAATTTTAAAATTGATAAATTTAAATTTTAAAAATTGAAAAAAATTAAAAAATCCAAATTTAAAAATTTTAAAAAATAAAAATTCAAAAATTAAAAAAAAATTAAAAAATTAAAATTCAAAAATTTAAAAAATTAAAATTTAAAAAATAGAAATTTGAGAATTTTAAAAAATCCTAAAATCTTAATTTTTTTTCAATTTTCGGTTATTTAAGGTTATGATTTGATCAATTACCGACCATTTATGACCCCTTACATCATCCCTAATCCAACACTAAATTTCAATTATCCATGCCAAACTATAAATCTCTACCGACAATTACCTCATATCAATTCCATTCTAAGGATCTATCATCCTATTCATATCCTTCCATATCTGTCCATTTAAATCAATATCAATTAACCTGATATGATCCATATCTGCCGATGGATATCTCTCTCTCTATCTCACTCACTTTACCTCCCATACATCCAATAAAGTACACGAAGAAAATTTTTCAATCAATCGATAAATCACAATTAAAATTGAAAAAAAGTCTCTTCTATGCCTTCACACACACACACACACACACACACACACACACACATGTACATCATCTGATTCATAATCCATTCCCATCCACAACGCTTTCAATTTCAATCAGCACATTTAATTTTAATATGAAATCACATTCAGTGCCATGAGTCATTCACGGCTATCAATCGTGAAATATAAGATTTACATTCTCCAGACTTGCTTCTTGCTTCTTTTTTAGACTTGCAAATCTTTCATAACAGTTTACACTTAGTTCTGCTATTTTTTTTACACAGTTTTTTCTGAGAGTAAATCCATGAGTGAGAAAATGTCACAAAAAAGTTTAAATTTTCAATATTTCTTTAAATACGGCCCAATTCCTTACTTTTTACAACTAAAGTTGTATAAAAACTTGGTCTACAGCTTCTCTGAACTAAACAGTATAGCTTTTATGCTTATTAAGGAAGATATTATCAAAAAACTTCCGTCAATCGGTTAAACTTTCGTAAAATTATTTTACAAAAATTATAATATTTCGATAATTACTCAATTTTGCTACGATGAAATCATTTTAACTCATAAACATACCCAAACTTCATTCATTTATGTCTATTTAAAGTTCTTTAAACTCTTAATTAAGTCAATATTTGCAAAAAACTGCGTCAATCGGTTAAAACTTTGGTTTTTACGTACGTAAAAACGTAAGAAAAATATTTCGAGTTTTTTTAACTTAATTAAGTTTGTATGGACATAATTGCATTAAATACAATTGCATTTCATTCCACCGGCACTACTTGATGGCTTGTTAAAAGTTCGAGTTGTAGATGTTAGCAATTATTGATATTTTTTAAAAAGAAATTAAAAATAACAAGTTGAGAAATATTGCACATCGAAATTTTCAGTTCCCTTTACTCATGGATTTACCCCTGAGAATTTATTCATAATTTTTTTATGTTGTTTTGGTTTGTGGAGCGTTTTTTGTGCTGGCTGAGGAGATTGGCGAGAAGTTTCGTGGGGAAATGGATATTTGGTCATTTAACATATTAGTTGGTCATGTCTGGGCAAAATTTGGTGAGGAACGTTTAGAAAATACTACTTTTAGACCCCCTCATCCCCTCATCGTACCACAACACTGTGTAACAACCTCAAGAACCGAAATTGTACTTGGTAACAAAATTGCAAACCCTCCTTACCCCTTACCCCATTTAGCCCTTATCTTAAGGTACATTTATAGTCTAACACTGGAATTTATGCATCTAAATAGCACAAATCGGTTGATCAATCATAAATCCGGCGTAATTGTTGGTATTAAGTTTCGCTAGAGTCACATGAACCTGATGCCTGATTATGAATCAATAAACTGGTATTGGCTATTCTGGAACAAGTTATCTGTGTCCTTTAAGAGATAATAGAGATGGGGTCACATATGAGTACACTAACTGTCTATTAAGAATCTAGTCAGATTCTACAAAACTAAGTGTTTGAAGGCGATAAGCCAGAATCCTTAAAAATTTAAATACAAATAAAATGTATCCAAACTTTGTACATAATTAAGTTAAAAATTTAATGAATAAAAAGTTTATTTTTAAAAAAAAAAAAAAAAAAAAAATGATGGACAATGTTGTGAGAAGCTACACATTTTTGAGTTGCGAAAAATCCCAAATCCCAGTCAAATTATCCATTCTCGTGATATTAGTCGAAGGATTTAAGCACATTTTTGCTCAGCAACCTAATTTCAACGGCAAATCAAGTTCGTTGTTACTAAGGTAAGGTAAAGTAACTCAATAGAACTGAGCCCGACTGAGCTAATGCTTCAAATCCGAGATAATAACGATTGCTGAGATCTTACGACTCAGTGAGTAAGACAGTCAGTCAGTCGGCCAGCTAGCCAAGCAGCCGAGAAGCCAAGCAGCCAAGCAGCCAAGCAGCCAACCAGCCAGTCAGTCAGTCAGTCAGTCAGTCAGTCAGTCAGTCAGTTAGTCAGTCAGCCAGGCAGCCAGCTAGCCAGCTAGTCAGTCAGCCAGTCAGTCAGTCAGTCAGTCAGTCAGTCAGTCAGTCAGTCAGTCAGTCAGTCAGTCAGTCAGTCAGTCAGTCAGTCAGTCAGTCAGTCAGTCAGTCAGTCAGTCAGTCAGTCAGTCAGTCAGTCAGTCAGTTAGTCAGTCAGCCAGGCAGCCAGCTAGCCAGCTAGTCAGCCAGCCAGCCATCCAGTTAGTTAACCAGATAGGGGTAACTTGACACAATGTTAAGTTAATAGTACAGGTTTACTATATTAATGTTTCACTAGAAAGTTTTAGGAATAAGATGTACAATGACATAAAGAAGAATGCTCACAATGTAAATGGCACCATGAATTACTATACACAAAATTTTAGGGAAATTCAGCATTTTTATCTAATCGGAGAGTACAAATTCAAATTACTCCGACATTAGGCTAGTGTTAGGTTGGTATAAAGCCAGATCATGTATAAAAAATCCAATAAGACTGGATATCCGGAATTAGCAGAAATTATTGAAAGTTAAAGCAATCTACAGACCCGGCAATGGGTCATCGTGCTCCATAGCCAAGGAATTAAGTAAGTATAAGGCTGGATACAGCCGTTCTCATGCTAAACAAGAAGGCTTTTGACACTCAAAATTAACTAAAATTCTAGTCACTTAACTTCTAAATTCATGTCCACAAAACTGAAAAAATTCCTTCAAATTGTCCTCAAAAAAATCCTCAAATTTGCATCCTCACAAGCAGTCACAACAACAAACAACAAAACAAAAACTTTTTATTTTTTTTCCATAAATTTTCATTCATTTTTTTTTCGCAATCAAAAAGTCACAAATACAGCAGCGCCTTTTTATTCCTCAAAGGCATCTCCTGTGATTTTTCTATATATATTTTTTACAACATAGTTAGAGACATGACCCATACACGCAAAATATACAGTCTATACACACACAAGATTTTTTTTCCCACTTCCTGCCTCCAAAACCGACCCCCACACCGACTGGAAATTGAAGATTTTTTCAAATTTTTTCCTTTTTTTTGCAACTTTTTTTAAGATTTTTTTTTGAATTTTTTTATTGATTTGAAATTTTTCACCTTTTTTTTAAATAATTTTCCTCCTTTTTTGAATTTTTCCAATTTTTCACTTTTCACAAAAATTTAAAAAATTTTTTCTTTTTTTTCACACTTTTTTTTTATTGAATTTTTCACACAATTTTCCTCAATTAATTTCACAAAAAATTAACAAAAATTTTTCACATTTAAGTCACAAAAAAAATATTAAAAAAAAAATTCCCTTGTCTTGTCTATGTCCGCACAGAGCAACCTTTATGGCTTAATATTTATATCGCGTCCGCTTTCAACAACGACTGTGACTGGAACTGAATGTTATTTTTTTGGTTTGGTGCTTCTCACGTCTGTATGAGCCTGGGAATTGAGAGAATAAAATTCATGCGCGTGACTCTCCAGACACACAAAATTTTTGCTTGTGCTTTAATTCCTCTCCCTTTTTTTTTGTTTAGTTCGGTTACACAGCATAATCTAAATAAATCTTTGCGTGGTGGATGTTCTATGTGTAGCATATGCCTTACTCTCTCTTTCTCTCATTTACTCTCTTGAATATTAAGGTTGTATTAGTGAGGCAATTTATGTTTAAATGCTGTCTGGCTGATGGATGTGATTGTGTTGGTGAGAGGATTTTGTGGATGTGTTGGATGCAGGGATGATGACTGTTTTTTGAGACATTTTTGTGAGAATTTTGAGAGAGCAAGTAAAGAAGACAGCATGATTCTCAGTTAATGTGGGAATTGACGAATGCAGCAGTGGTGAAGTGGTCCGAGCAGGGGCTGATTTCTCATGTACTGATATGGTACGGTAAAATGATATCAGTGGCCTAAATGGTCCTAAAAGATCCCAGGTTCAATCCCAAGTTATGTCTAATTTTCGAATCTCTTTTTTCATTTCACCGTTCTAGTTATGAACATCGATTCGTGTGTACGGTGCAGTTTTGAGGTCTTTGGCACATAATGTGTCTCCACTGCTGGGTATACAAGGATATACTAGTATTTGGATGACTTTCATTACGACACTTGTGTACACGTATTGTAACTAGTTACATTGCAGGGTACATCAAGTCTTATGACGTACTCGTGTCTTTGCAATGTGCAGAGCTTGCAAGTGGTTCGGATCCCACTATAAACTGTAAATCTAAAGGATGTGGTACAACAGATTTAAATTACAGTGCCTCCAGCTCATAAGGCTGGGTCCTTCAAGCATTACATATACGGTATGTATAGTACGGCATAGGTACACTACTAGTATGATGCACCATTAGAGTTGGCAGGACTCCAATAAGAAAAAGAATAAAAATCTTTTTAAAAAAGGAAATAAAAATCTTAAACATAAAAAAACCGTTACAAAATAAATGGCTTCCAATTCTCGGAAGGGGTGACCCCAATTGCCCCCCTGGAAACACCCTTGCCCAGAGCTTATCTATAATAAAGGGTAACCATAGTCATGAGCATCATCCTTTGTCAATTCGGATTCAGGTAGCTGTTAACGATTACGGCTCCTATGGCTAATTGACAATATAAATAAAAATTGATCTGTATTAAATTTCATATAATTTATGACAAACTGACTGTCTAATTCTCTCACAAATCTCAAATTGTAGCTAAAAACAAAGAGCTCAAATCGAACATGTGCTTTAAATTTTGAGATTTTTTTTTCCCTTTTTGATTCTCAAACAAAACAAAATAGAAAAAAATTGAGCATAAAAATTGAGCGAATAAGAAGAAGAAATTCTCATGCATAGTCAGCTCAACAGCACAAGATTAATGAACAAATTGTGGAAAATTAGAACAACGACAATTTTAGGTCCAATTTTAGACTGGAAAATTAATGAAAAATTTGGAAAAATTTTGTGATAAAATTCAATGAAAAAAGTCACAAAATCTCCTTAATTCCAGCAGTCAACAGTCATAAATTTGAATTTGTAAGAACTGCTAGAACTGCTAGAAAAAATTCTTCAACCTGGAATAGAATGTAAAATTTTGAAAATTATTTAGCCGTTACAGAATTTTAGTATTGGAAGGGATGTATTTATGAGAATCAATTGTGATGCAGAACTGCGCTAAGATGTATAGCAGTATATAATTGTTTAATGCAGTGGTGGGCAACCTGGATACCCCGGTACACTCAAAATCATCCAAGCTTATCACCAAGAGTCAAAGTAAACTGACTTCCGATGGGCTGGACACGTTATTAGAATACCTGTAGAAGCGCCACTAAATAAAGTCTTTAAATCAGACTTTGTGGATGGTAAGAGAGCTCGTGGTAGACCGAAGAACTCCTGGAAGGAACCTGTCGATAGATACATCATTGCATTTGGTATTGACAATTGGCAGGCGGAAGCTGGCGATAGAACCAGTTATAGTCGACACCTGCGGGATTCCATGGACCACAATTGATCTGTACGATCAGCAAAGTAAGGAAGGAAGTAAGCTTTAAGCCTGAAAAAAGTCAAAAATAAAGCATTTAATTTGTTAGAATTTTATAACTTTTATTTCCAATCACCAAAATTAAAAATCAAAAAAATGTTAGTAAAAATGGCAAGTTTAATATATTTATGTATTTAATAAGGCAGGCTGGACAGACATGATTTTATGACATGATCAAATGTCCAGCCAATAACTCCACTGGATCCACAATTTCTGATTATTCAAATCGATTTGTGGACACGTTATTGATCCAATCGATGTATTTAGTCACATCCGTAAATACAGCATAAGTGTCAACATCACATCCATAAGGTCCACCCCTCAATGATGATGAAACAATTCCACGAAGATAATAAGTAGTTCCATTAGTCACAAATAATCCACTTCCACTGTCACCATTGCAGACTCCAACACCAGCTCCAGTTCCTCCACAAAATGTTCGCTTACTTGACAGTGGAGCTAATAAATAGTTTTGAAGGAAGCAGTCTTCGTTGCTGTGAATCGGAGTTTCGAGTATTTTTGGGATATTTTCATGTTTTTTCGTTACGTCTTCACTTTTTCCATATCCAACAACGACACCAGTTGATGCAGATGTAGCTTGGACAAGACAAATTGGTTGGACGAATTCACTTAATGTGACTTCTCGGTCCATAACCAGCACGGCAATGTCAGCATCAAAATTCCGTGTAAGTGTATTCCAATCAGGATGAACATTGATGCTTTGAACAGCATGAAAAGCTCTTCCGATCTCAACTTTTTTGTCCAGATTATAAATGCCAAGTTGAACGATAATTTCACCTGCCAACTTCGGCTTATCCTTATGTTTCTCTTGAATGCAATGTGCAACTATAATGAGGAAGTGAAATGGATGATTAAACCGAGTGTACAAAGAGCGTGCTCAGTTTTGTGAGCACGCTTCGGAGCATGCTCAACTTTATGTCACATGACACTTTTTAAAAAATGTCTTATGTCACACCACATTCCAGAGCATGCTCACAATGTGCTCTGAGCGCTTAAAAGAGCTTGATCTCTGAGCGTGCTCAGATGCTCAGATCAGCGAAAATTTGAGCATGCTCTTAGCGTATTATTTGTACACTCGGGTAAGTGCTTAGCCTCAGTAAACATATCAAGCTTACCTGTTACAACTTTTTGCTTAGACACAAGTGTTCCGCCACAAAGAAAATCACCAGATAATGTAGACAGGACTGCAACCCTGAGGAGAACAAAAGATTAATCACAGCTACTGATGTGCAAGTCTGGACTAGCCAGTCTAAAGACAAGAAGAAGGAACACTAAACATGCAGTACTCACCATGGAAAGTCACCTCTTGTGACATGTCTGCCACCAATTATGTTTCCAACTCCATTGACCGACTGTCCACATTGATAAGTACGAGATCCATCACGCTGGATTTGTGTTGCTATATAATTCTCAAAACATGTCTTCAGACTAGCTTTGATACGTTCGATTCCTCCGAGTTCTTTATTACTGCACATGTTGCCCTCCATATTTATCCAATTAACTGCTGTATTATCAATAAATTTTTCATCAATTTGACTGATTTTGTTGTTATGCAGATAGATTAGTTTTAAGTTCTTATGAACACCAAAAGATGCTGCATCAATTATAGTTAACTTGTTACTATACATGCTTAACCATCCTAAATTTCTTAAAGGTTCAAATGTATTGTTTGGCAGTTCTGAGATTTCATTGTGGTCTAGGAACAGGATTTGGAGGTTATGTAGACCAACAAAGGAATTTGAATTTATGCGCTTAATTTTGTTATTATGAAGGTAAAGTTGCCTTAAATTTATCAAAATCTCAAAGGATTTATCTGGAACTTCAGCAATTTGGTTTCCATTTAATTCCAGCCATTTTAAATTGCCTAAATTTTTAAACCATTTTGAATCAATTGACTGTAGTTTGTTTTTCCATAGAGTAAGATGATCAAGCTCAATCAGTGGATTAAAAGTATTTGATGGTAAAAAGCTGATTTGATTTCCACTTAAATCTAATAAATTGAGTCTATTTTGGGATGAAAATAAATTTTCAGGCAATGTTGTCACTTGACTGCCTGTAATCCATATTTGTGAGAGTTTTCGAGTTCCAGCCAGTAGTTCATTGGGTATGGAGTTAAGATTAGCTCCTTTTAGACTCAAAATATCCAAATTTTCACACTTTTCTAATGAATATCCATCAATGGAATTTAAAGCAGCACCATCTGAGTCTATAACTTCAAGATTTTTAAATTTTTGACAAAAAACTGATGAAAATGTGTTTATGGTGCTGTATTTGGGAATGAAGAGGAATCTGACGTCATCATCGGTATGTCCAGCATCATGTTGTCCACTAATTCTTGTCACTTTGTTGATAGAACTTTTATTATTTGCACTTAAGATGCAGGTATAGTGTGATTTTTCCTGATATTTCAAACCACTAGACCTAAAATAGTTATCGCCATATTCACAGTCAGCTGATTGAGCATCAACACAGCTTTGCATCCACAAAATACCACAGAAAATCAACAAAATATTCACATTCATTTTTGATAATAAAAAAACTGATTTTTTTTATGACGTTTTTTTCTTAATTCAAACACACACAAAAGCTGCGATCTTAACCGTAGATCAGCAGCACACAAACTGAGAGAGGAAAGCAAAAAAAAAATCTCAAAAAACAAGATTACAACAACAAAAATAGAAAATGCGGCGAAAACATATTTTTTATTTGGCAATTCCATTCATATTTTTGGAGATTCTCTCATTTGTGGGGTCACTTGATGATTAAGTACCTCAAAAAACTGGAATTTTTATTTTATTTACTCTCCTCCGAGACTGGCTTGGTACTGGTCAGGTCTATTGCTTTACTATATCAGGTTACAATCCAAATTTGTCTTGCGTCTGAGAAGCTACGAGCTACGAGAAGGGCTATGGCCAATTATGTCAGAATTACACTCTCCGCATAAGTTGCTCAGGCTGCTTAGAGCGACTCTTGCAAGTGTAATGTATGACAAGGATGTTCAAGGCTCAATGTCAAGTTTGTTTGAGTGTAGGACAGGACTGAGGCAGAAGGACTGGTCTGAAATTGAATGGAACATTTTTTAAGAAGTCAACGCTGCTGCTTGAATTTATCAACGACGTGGACATTGTTGGAAGGAATATCAAGTAATTAAAAGAAGGACAAGACAAAGTTATTGATGGTGACTGCTTCAGAGAGAACAAGGAAGTTTGTTGACTTGCATCTTATCATTAGGTCGAGTTTGTCTACATTGAGGCTATGGCTATTATCAGCATTAACAATTTCCATACCTCATAGGATTTTGAGTGACTCTCAGTTCTTTTTCAACGAAAAAATACACAAATTTTACTCTTTATCGATGCCGACGATTTGAGAGCCAAACGTAGACCAACGAAAATGTACAAAATGGATGTAAATTGAGAGAATTGAGTGAGTAAAACAAGCACAATGTTAAGCTGTTGAAGAAAAAGAGAATTGTATAACATGTTATAGTTATGAACTGATCACATGCGGCTATTAGCAGTGGCGTAGTGGAAACAGCGTCGGACAATAATAAAAATTGTCAAGCATGTCCAAACAAAACATATTAAGCTTCTTATTAGGTACAAGAATAAGTTATTGCTTATATAGTTTCAAAATAAAATAAACTAATTTTCTAAATCAACTTAAGAATCTCAATACGTAAAATCTACCTGCTGTACTGAATATAAAGCACATGTTAAGTTTGACTGCTCATTCATTCGATCAATTCAGTTGGAATTGACAACAAAACATTCAAATTTTAAACATTTGTCTTCATTTTGAAGCTTAATAAGCAAATACAGAACACCGAGCAACAATTACCAGAAGTAGTAAGCAACAAAGTCAAAAATGTCATTTTCATCAACAAAATCAACAACGGAAATTACATGCCGTGCAAAAACAACAATGTGGCATCCAGGACATCGTAAAATTTACTCATGTAACATCGTCAGATCTGATTTACGTCCGATTGAGTACGAGCCATTAACATTCGATCTAACACATGATGAACCTGGTAAGACTGATGAGGATGTTGAAGCTATTGTCATTCTTGACTCAAAAATCTTTAGAATTCCAAAAAATTTCGAACAAATTTTCATAAATATTCGAATTTTGTGCATTAAACAATGCGGATTGGAGAAGATTGAACGTAAGGATCTACAAAATTTTACATACCTAAAGGAGATTTGGATGCCAAATAATAAATTAAAGATGCTACCTGATAATTTGTTTATTGATCATCCAGAAATTGAGAAACTTTCATTCTCAAATAATCAATTGTCGGTGATTGGTGAGAGATTATTGGAACCAATTGATGACTTGAGATATGCAAATTTTAATAAAAATTTAACAATTGATGTGACATTTGATGCTGATGCTGATGATGATGATGTTGATTGTGCTGATTTGGATCATCTTAAAGAGATTATTAAGAATAGCTGTAAAGGCTTAAATCGATCAGTTTTTAAGCAAAAAAAGAGAAATTTTGATTATATTAGGAACAGCCTCGATGCTCATCAACATTTATCAGCTAGTACGGATACAATAACTACACATTCAAGTACAACAATACAAAATGCATCTGTGAACAAGACTGAAACATGCAGAATGGTTTTTCGTAAGCATCACTTTTTTACGTCCCCAGGATCATCAAGTAACTCTGAAATCTCATACCAAAGAGTCAATAATGTATTTTATAGACAAAATAATCATGAAACACCAAAAGGACGTCCAAAATTGAGAAAAAATAATCGCGAGACACAAACGGATAAGAAAACATTTTCAAAGGATCTTAATGGCTTTATGCTGCGTGATACATTTAAAGACTTTTCAATTAGGAACAGCCAAAAGACATTTAGTTGCCATAAATTTGTTATGGCTGCTCGGAGTCCAGTCGTTTGTGGAATGATTAAGGATAATCCATCATTACGTGGAATTAATTTAATGAATGCAACAGACAGCATAATTCAGCATTTATTGGAATTTATTTATGATGATCAGATGCCGGATGTTGATGAGTTTGGTGACTTTTTGAAGATTTATGAATTGTCACTCAAATTGGAATTGACTGATCTTGTTGAGTACGCAAAGACAAATATTTTAGCTAAAGTTACGACAGAAAATGCAATTGACTGCCTTGATTTGGGACATAAGAATATGGATCATGAATTGAAGGTTAAAGGACTTGAAATGGTCCAAAAATTATTTCCACAGAAAAAGTTTAAGGCTAGTCTGGTTGAGGATTCAAATGCATTGGGTAAAATGATTAAGGAGCTTAAAGCTATGAAGAAGGCAATCGATGAAGCAACATCAAAATTTAACAAATTAAACTTTTTTGAAAGTAAATCATCACTTGAAAAGTATTGAGGAAATTGGACACATCTTTTGAATTTTTTAACATTTTTAATTTTAATATTAACGAATTTTTCATTTTTAATTATTTTATTCAATTTTAACATTTCAATAAATTAAACAATTTAAAACAAAAATACTTGTTACATTACTTAATAGATTTACTTAATAGATTTAAAAGCAGGATTAGAGGCTACTCACCCATACCTCTATGGGGACTCACCACTAGGGTGATAAAAAAAGGTGAATTTTTGGATCTGTCAACATAAAGTACTCGAAAATTTAAGAATTTTGATACTCAACACTTGCTTTTCAGGCACTCCTCCGTACTTCCCCAATACTCCATCGTTCCTTAACACTCTCTCCTCTCTCCCATATCTCCCTTTCTCTTATCCCGCCTTCCAACCATTATTATCGAATAATTCACTCGATAATAATCAATAAAATAACAGCTATTCAGCTCAATGGAACCAGACCCTAGTACACTAGTGCATTTCGCGGCTACCGATTGCTTAAAGAGTAAGGCTGCACCAGGCCTCTTTACTCAATAGACTTAGATTAAATAAAATATCAACCTACTCATTTGAATGACACTACTTGACTTGTAGACTATTACTGCCTACAGTGTGCAAAGGAAGGGAAGGCAGTGAGTCGGGTTTTCATGATAAATGACCCGAAACAGGACAGTTTCGAATAATATCTCTATCCATAGATTGAAAGCCGTTCTAGCAGAGTAGATGTTGCAGTAATGAGATACCTAAGTACTAAACCAGTGGTGGACATCATGTATGCCGACGAAAAGGTTTTTGGAAATCTCATGAATCGGATGCCATGTACAGTTTTGATCAAAATTTACCACTAAGGTGGGTTCACGAGATTTTCTTGGATGTGTTGAAATTTCAAGTGAAAGTCAGCTATAGAACCAGCTTCAGGCGACTCCTGTGGGAGGTCATGGATCACAACTGATCTGTACGATCAGCGAAGCAAGTAAGTAAGTGTTGAAAAGGACGCTAGAGGATAGAGCTGTCTTCAGACATTCCCTACGCGCCCCAGCCAAGGAAGTAAGTACGTAAGGTGAGACCTCGGCATTACTGTACGAAACCATTCCATCATCGAGTCACTTTGGCTCCCTTTTACACTTAAAGGCTATAATTTATGAAGCAACAGTGTAGTCCAAAATATGTGCCGTAGAATCTATATTATAAACACTCAATTCCTTTGCTGATACAAAAATGGAAGCCATGTGAAGCTGAAAATTCTGAAATGGGCGCCACGGGCGCTTCCGATACTCTAGTAGACTCAGATGTGCAAGTATGGCTCATGATATGAGAATATAGATAATGGTACGTAAGGGTCAGACACTTCAAAAGTACGGTCCTGTACATGGAAGTATCTGACTGTTAATGGTAAAGAACCTGAGTACCGCGACACACTTGGTGCTCATCACTGTTGTAGACCTTGACATTTTCACCTCAACGCCCTCAATTCCCCCTCGAAATCCTCCACAAATCAACAGCAAGTCGGAATGTAAAAAAGTAAATAAATTCAAAAATTGACAACATTGAAATGCCAGCAAAAAGTCCCAAAAGTCCACCGACATAAGACACAACATCCGAAAATGTAAATTGTTGATATCTTCGATATATAATCATATCATCCATATTCATCCTTACATTAATCACCGTTTCTTTATCCGACATATTTGTCAAGTGAATTGTACGATAACTAAGTCCATAGCTGACTAAATTGCATGTTGGTAGACACGAGCAGTTCCGTTCCGGTGAAAATATTAAGGATGTTTTCAGATTAAAATGCAATTCACCTTGACAGAACTTTTTGGATCTTGATATATTCAGGCATACATCATCCCATGATGCATACAGTTGATCCAAGTCAACACATCCACATTCATTGGATGTAATGTTAGTCAGGCACTCAACCTCACAGTTCCTTTGGGTATATTTATTGAAATATTTCAACTTCCGTTCACCATCAAAGTAACATCCACGATCAATTGGATTTAAGCTCCTTAAATCGTCATCTGTTCTGATGACTTCAACAGTCACTGTCACATCCGTTAAGGTTCCGTACATAATTTGTGAAAAATCCTTTCGGGCACTAAAGTTGGGTAAATAGTCTGATGAATGGACTATAAATGATGGATATATGCACTTCATGTATGGATTGACTGGTTCAGTCATCTTGAATGTAAATATTGGATGATCTTGTCTGGTGAATTTTAATGGATATTTGAGGTCTTTTGGGAAGTTCTTCATATGATGAGATTGAGTTGAGACGTTACTGACGTAGTGGAAATGAGGACTAGTTCTGAAAAGAATTGAGATTTTTAGAATCTGACTCGATGATTATGCTTGACTGTACATGACAGCTTTAGACTGTTTACAACTGTATTGGACTGTCAGTGACTGTTTTTAGATGTTTCTTGCTGTTATTGGCTGTTTTAATCAAATTATGAATGAGTCTTACTGTGCCTGACTGTGTCTATCTATGTCTGACACTATGTTCGATAGTGTCTAACTGAACCTAGAAATGTCCGACTGTGTCTGACTTTATCTGACTGTGTCTGACTGTACATGACTGTACATGACTGAACATGACTGTGTCTGATTGTATCGGAGTATTTGTGATCGTCAATGACTATTTTTGGTGATTTTTGACTGTTAGTGACTATGTCAGATTGCAACTGAATGTCAATGATCATTTATGGATATGTCTGATTATGTCTAACTGTTATTGTCTGTATTTATTAGTCAGTCACTCCAAGTGGATAAAAGTACATTGCTACTAGTTGATGGCTAGTTAATATCTAGTTCTAATTAGGGTTTCTGAAAAACCGCGTTTTCTCAAAACCGCGGTTTTGCGGTTTTCTAAAATTTCAAAAACCGCGGTTTTGCGGTTTTTTGCGGTTTTCAATTTTCATACAAATCTATGAATTTTTTTGAAAAAATTTAAATTTGGGGTTTTGTGCATAAAAGTATTAAATCTTTCTATTTTCCACCATTTTATTTAGATTTAGTTCCAAATTAGTTGATAAAATGGATAAAATGTTTTAAAAAACTATTTCTTGGAAAATTCTTTAAAATAAAAGTTATTTTTACAAATTTGCAAGATTTTAGTCCAATTTTTCAAGTTAACAAAAAATTTAATTTTTTTTTTTGAAATTATCTTTGAAAATTTACAATTTGTGAATTTAAACGCATTTTTTCCATACAAAGATCTAAAACCGCGGTTTTTTTATTTCAAAACCGCGGTTTTTTAAAAACCGCATTTCAGGTTCAAAAAGTGCGGTTTCGCGGTTTTTGGAAAACCGCTTTCAGAAACCCTAGTTCTAATGTAGTTTTGACTGTTTTTGACTGTATCTGCTTATTTCTTGACTTTAACTGACTGTATTTGACTGATATCGACTGTGGCTTGCTGTATTTGACTGTTCATGACTGTTTTTGGCTATATTAATCTGTGTCAGAACTTTTTATTACTGTCAATTACTATTCCTGACTATATCTGACTTTAAAAAGCTGTTTAAAGTTGTATCTGACTATGTCTAACTGTTACTGAATGTTTTTGACTGTATTTGACTCCTTCTGACTGTAAGTAATTGTTTCTGATAGTATTTAGTTGTTGCTGACTGTCAAAGAGTCTATTTTTGGCTGCATCTAACTGTTTTACTGTGTTTGACTGTGCCTGACTGTGTCTTACTGTGTTTGATTGTTTCTGTTTGTGTCTTGTTGTGTCTGACTGCGTCCGAATGTGTCAGACTGTGTTTGACTGTGTCTAATTGCGTCCGCGAGTGTCCTGACCGTGTCTAATTGTGTCTTGCTGAATCTGACAGTGTCTGGCTGTCTCTGACTATTTATTATTGTTAATTCATCAAGCATACAACTTACTCATTTACATGAAACATTTCGTGAGCATCAATCAAATTAAATGAGTATCCAATTCCTTTTGGTGTTCGAACTTCTGCAAATGTTGGCTGATATAATCCATTAAATGCTGAAAATTGATCCTTAAACCAATCAATTTGTGAATTTTCTTTCAACATTTCCAAAAAGTATGGCATATGACTAAAGTTGAATGTTGAGTAATAAGAGTCGTAAATTTCTGAGCAGAAAAAGATTCGAGTGACATTCCTAAAAAGGACCAGTTTGTGAATTAACAGTAAATTAGATAGGATGTTAAGGAACGAACTTGATAAAAGGTATTCTTGTTGTTGAATTATTTAAAAATATTCCAGCTTCCCATCCATATTCAGAATAATACTTAAGATCAATGTATTCCTTATAATTCATCAACATAGTCATTTCAGGCACAAATGTAAAAGCAGGAAATGGAATCTGAGGATTAGAAACTGTAAATTAGACATCATAATGACCAAACAGCCTCTTACCTCCTCAATCATCTTGAAATTATCATCATAGGCAATTATTCGACTGTCAGGAACCTTCTCACGTGCACTTAAGATCATATGAAAGCAGCAAGTCATTGTGAATATGATGAAGAATATCCAAAAGACACTAAAAATTAAATTTAATGTTAAACTAAAGAAGAGGACACACGGATCAAGCACAGTGCCGTCAAAACTGTGTGCTGCGACACGTTAGTGTGCCATGAACCGCGTGTCATTTTCAGTTTCGATCGTGGATTAATATCAAAGTGATCCATTGAACATAAAAGTTTGGACAGCATGTCTCCCACAGTGGTAAATAACCTGTGTGCTGCGACACACTAGTGTCACGTGTCATGATCCGCGTGTCATATCGTGGCTTAACACCAAAGTGTGTCGTTGAACGAAATTGGTCTAGTACAGTGGTAAGCAACCTGTGTGCCGCGGTAAATTAATTAACCGTCAAAAATATTTGGATATGACATGAACCGAATGAAGTGTTCGGTTTAACCATCAAAGTGTGCCGCGAGTAATAAAAGGTTGACCAACACTGGCCTAGCATATTAATGAATAACCAGGATCACCCTCTGGATAGAATCCCATAAAGACCCAAAACTACTCACTTGCCACTTTTTGTAAATTCAAACATAAAGTTGAATCCATGAACAGAAGTTTCACCAAAATAAGACATGAAGGACTTCTTAATCTTTGCAACTTTAGAGTCATTCTCATTATTTCCATGAACTGGATGGACATTTCGATTTGATTTCCTTAAATTCCTCAGCAACAACCGAACTGTAAACCAATAAATAAGCTCAACAAACGACAGTGCTGAAAATCCAGCAAAAAGTCCAAAAATTCCACCAACAAAGGCTAAAAAGTCAAGCTCATCAAATTGCTTCTTACGGATTAACTGATTGAATGAGCTGCTCTTAAATTGAACCCAAAATCCTAATTCTCTATTTTTGTGTTCTGAATTCATGCTGAAAATAATTTGTTTGATTAATGATTCTTGGGCAAGGGATTGATGTGAGTGGTAGTACGGGATGGTAAGGTGTGTGATGCACATATACCATACTGATTGTGTTACTGTGGCATACCATCGCACCATTTCACCATACCAGATATACTCATGTACCATGCAAGTGGTACACCTTCACCGTGCCATTCCATACCATACCATCACCATCAACAGAACTCGAAGTCAACTCAAAATCCAGTCAATGTTTCTATACTAAAATACGAGCTGACTTCGAGCTCTGCTTGGTGGTCGGAGGTGTAATATGAAGTCACGTGAAGGGATGTGAACCTATGAGATGCCAGGTGAAAATTGGGAGGTATCAGGGGTAATGGGGGAGTAATGTGATGGCATGTGATGTCTTGTGAAGCTGAAAATTCTGAAGATGGGCGCTACGGATGCTCCCGACACTTAAGTCTAATATAAAATTAATCAACTCACTCTGCCTCACCATATCCATAAACATCAAAGTCATATTTCACCTGACTGCATGGATCATAACATTCACAAAAGCTTTTCTTCGTCTCAAACTCCTGATTAACTGTTGCATAACATTTTTTATCATATTCTGAACAGATTCGTGTCGTTGAATTACGAATCATGAAAAATTCAACGCATCCACATCGACTAAGCAGAAAGTCAGCTTGACATTCATATTCACAGTTGTTTTTTGTGTAAATTTTGAAGAATTTCAGCTTCTTTTCGTGTTCAAGGTAGCAGTTCCGCCTGAAAATGTAAAGAATTTTCAATTAACTGTTATGCAGTCTGTTCTGTCATCAATCCAGAGGGAGCTCCTATACATCAACTTACTCAGCAGGTTCAAGTCCATGCAGTGACTCATCAATCGTATTCAGCTGTGGATTAATCAAAACTTTTGTTTGAATTTTAAAATTATTTTTAAAAATAATTGACTTTTCTGATGGCAATTCATATGGATCATGCAGTAAGCATACATATCCATTAAAAATATTCGGAAGTGATGTAACACGTCCTCGATATTCAGGCCAAAATCCAATCCATAAACCATCATTTGATGAATAAACTTTTCTTGGTTTAATTTCGGGTGGTGGAAAATGTAAGCCTTTTTTATTACGTTGGATATACCTTATAGTCTCAACATAATGAAAATCATCGGATGTCTCATTTAAATGCATTAAATCATGACTAAATGCAATATTGTATGTAAAGCATAAACCCCATGGTGTTAGAATTTCAGAGATGTATATGTCCAAAGAACTAATCCAAATAAATACCAACAGCATCAAGTCACTGAATTCTTTTTGGAAATTATTTAAAATTTCAAGAAAATCATCCGTTGATATTGATATATTGACATTTGTAAAGTAGTCGTATTTGTTGATTAAACTGATTGCATGGACACCTTTTAATCTGAAATTTATTTAGTTAATTAATGGATGGATGTGTTCTAGATCATTGGATCCTACTTAATCCTGGTGTATTCTTGTATATCCTAATAAATCTTAGTCTATTCTACTCAATATCAGTCGATGCTAGTCAATTCTAATCCATTCTAGTCAGTCCTAGGCCACCCTATTGTCACCTAGTCCACCTTAGTCACACCCTAGTCTACACCTAATCCACACCTAGTCCACACCTAATCCACACCTAGTCCACACCTAGTCCACACCTAGTCCACACCTGGTCCACACCTAGTCCACACCTAGTCCACACCTAGTCCACACCTAGTCCACACCTAGTCCACACCTGGTCCACACCTAGTCCACACCTAGTCCACACCTAGTCCACACCTAGTCCACACCTGGTCCACACCTAGTCCACACCTGGTCCACACCTAGTCCACACCTGGTCCACACCTAGTCCACACCTAGTCCACACCTAGTCCACACCTAGTCCACACCTAGTCCACACCTGGTCCACACCTAGTCCACACCTGGTCCACACCTAGTCCACACCTAGTCCACACCTAGTCCACACCTAGTCCACACCTAGTCACACCTAGTCCACACCTAGTCCACACCTAGTCCACATCTAGTCCACACCTAGTCCACCCTAATCCACCCATCTCAATCTTAATATACCCTAGTAGTCTGTCTGAAACCAACTTACATTTCCGGATTGACTCTTGTTATATTGAATGTTCCATCTGAGATTTGCTTTATCACCCAACTATAAACTTCAAATTTACCGTCGGGTACGAATTTTCTAGCAAATTCTTTACGTTCGTATTCCATTTCACGCAATGTATGCTTCTCAAAATAAGATGCGATAATTGAATTTGATAAAAATTCCAAATTAAACTCGGGAATTAATTGTGGACAGATTGTTACAGCTGGAAAATTAATCTACAATGGACAAGAAGGTGAATAAATTGAGTCAATTAAGTCTGACTGATTAAGCTTGACTCTGACTTGGTGCCGGAATTAAATCGAATACAGGATCAAATCAGAGTCACACTGATGAGGGCTTAATGGCTTTCGAGACTGACAATTTGACTTCCCAGGAGCAATCTTATGATTTATCGATGAATTCTCTTGTAGTGACCGTGTCGGTTCCTATATTGATCACAGTCTCGGTCTCGAAAATTCATCAAAATCATGTCTACGACGTAAAACCCGCCTGAAGCCGGATGTTTGATCGATTAACCGACTTGTGCTATTTGAGACTCACCTCAGAAACTGGAACTGACTCATCCGATAGATAAAATACAATTGGAAAATTTTGTATTCTTAAAACAAGTTTAACGACTAAAATTGACGTGAAAATTATTGAAAAAATCAATGCGACGATCCAGAAAATTCTATAAAAATTCTGAACATTAAAATCAAATTTTTTAAGCAATTTTTTGACAATTTTTTACCTTTCAATCAGATGAAATCTCCTTGACATGTAGGCAAGTCCATGAATAGATGAAATTTTGGAATATTTTTCAAAATCAAGCTTCAATTTTGGGAACTTGAGATGCATCATTAATTTGTGTCTAATTAGACTAGCTTAACTAATTAAAATGTGAGCCATTTAGTGCATTTCCATGTAGCAAGTCAGTCATTAATAATTCAGACTGTATTTTTAGACCCGAACAGTACATGGCTGTGAACTGCATTTTCTACCTTAAAAATGAGTCAAAATCAGACTGTTTGCTTAGTGCAGCTTTGCATCTTTCCTTTAATATGACAACGCAACGGTGTCCTAGTGAACACAATGTGCAGCTCGGGATATGAACAGGTACAATGTTTGTTGCATGATAATGCGATTAACATGCAAGGTATAATAAGTAGAATTTCGACATGCAATGACCGAATAGCTGAATATATCAATTGTTATCCATAAACTCTCACAGGTGATGCCTGAAGCTGGCTCTATCGCTGACTTCTGTCTGCCAATTTCCTATATCAAGTTTTACACTGTCTCTATCAACTGATTCCTTCCAAGAGTTTTTTGGTCGTGCAAGAGCTATTTTACCATCCACAAAAATCCATTGACATTTAAGTAATGCATTCCCGAGCAGCACTGAGGCTTCACTATGCTGTCAGGTCTACGACATGATGTTGTGCTTAAATTGATTATTTTTCCTTTTTCCCTTTATGTCCATCATGCAATAACATTTGGACACTACTTCCAGTTGCCATTCCTTTATCTTCATAATCATCACTTCCACCGACGCATTTCTTTATGTCAATATTGAGAGTAATCCTCTCTGAGTATTATTGTAACTTATAACTGAAGAGAGTAAAATTCTTTGGATGTCCACTTGTGTTTGGCTATATCCGTGACTATATTAACTTTAACACATTGATGCATAGAAATCGATTCCGTGACATTTAAATGGAGCATTAACATTCAACAGACAGCCTTGATCATTGACACATAATGGCACATTGAAGTGAAAGGAACGAGAGGATATGAAGTACTGATATGGTTAAGGATTTAAATCCCAAATTAGGATTGTAACCTAAGGTATGGTATGGTGATGTGATACACCTGATATGGTAAAGCAATAAACCTGACCAGTACCAAGCCAGTTTAGGAGAAATTGACTCCAGAACCCGAGGTTAAATAAAATAAAAATTCCTGGTTTTTTGCGGTACTTAATCATCAAGTGACCCCACAAATGAGAGAATCTCCAAAAATATGAATGGAATTGCCAAACAAAAAACATGTTATCGACCGCATCTTCTGTTTTTGTTGTTGTAATCTTGTGTTTTGAGATTTTTTTTTGCTGTCCTCTCTCAGTTTGTGTGCTGCTGATCTACGGTAAAGATCAGAGTTCTTGTGTTGTGTTAAAAATGAATGTGAATATTTTAATAATTTTTTGTGGTATTTTGTGGATGCAAAGTTGTGTTGATGCTCAATCAACTGACTGTAGATATGGCGATTATTATTTTAGGAATATTGGTTACGGATTGTGGACCAGCTCATACTATACCTGCATCTTAAGAGCAAATAATAAAAATTCTATCAATAAAGTGACAACAATTAGTGGACAACATAAGGCTAGACATACCGATGATCACGTCAGGTACTTTAAAATCAAGAACGGCACCACCATAAACATATTTACATCAGTTTTTTGTGAAAAATTTAAAAATCTTGAAGTTATAGACTCAGATGGTGCTGCTTTGAAATCAATTGATGGAAATTCATTACAAAAGTGTGAAAATTTGGATATTTTGATTCTAAAAGGAACTCAGCTTAACTCCATACCCAATGAACTGCTGGCTAGAAATCGAAAACTCTTACACATTTTGATTGCAGACAGTCAAGTGACAACATTGCCTGAAAATTTATTTTCATCCCAAAATAAACTCAATTTCTTAAGTTTAAGTGGAAATCAAATCAGGTTTTTACCATCAAATATTTTTAGTTCCCTGATTGACCTTGAACATCTTGATGTACGCAATAACAAGCTACAGTCAATTGACTCAAAATGGTTTCAAAATTTAGGCAATTTAAATGAGCTAGATATAAGTGATAACCAAATTGCTGAAGTTCCAGATAAATGCTTTGAGCTTTTGACAAATTTAGAGAAACTTCGCCTTCATAATAACAAAATTAAGCTCCTACATTCAAATTCGTTTGTTGGTCTACATAACCTCAATGGTCTGGACCTTGACGGCAATGAGATCGCAGAATTTCCACACAATACATTTAAACCTTTAACAAATTTGGAATGGTTAAGCATGTATGGTAACAAGTTAACTGTAATTGATGCAGCATCCTTTGGTGTTCATAAGAACTTAAAACTAATCTATCTGCAAAACAACAAAATCAATAAAATTGATGAAAAATTCATTGATAATACAGCAGTTAATGGGATAGATATCAGAGGCAACATGTGCAGTAATGAAGAACTTAGAGGAATTGAAAGCATCAAAGCTGCTCTGAAGATATGTTTTGAGAATTATAAAGCAACAAAACCCAAAACTCAGCAACTTTTGACTTCACATGTTAAAGTCACACGTACTCAACAATGTGGACAGTCGGTCAATGGAGGTGGAAATATTATTGGTGGCAAACATGTCACAAGAGGTGACTTTCCATGGTGAGTACTTAGTGTTCCTTCTTCTTGTCCTTAGACAGAAGCTTAGATTAATCTATCGTTCTTCTCAGGGTTGCAGTCCTGTCTACATCATCTGGTGATTATTTTTGTGGCGGAACTCTTGTGACTAGCCGAAAAGTTGTAACTGGTAAGTCTTAGCATGTTTACTGAGGCTAAGCACTTAACCATCCATCTCATCTTCTTTATTGTAGCTGGACATTGCATTCATGACAAGCATGCGAAAAAACCGACGTTGGCAGGTGAAATCATCGTTCAACTTGGTGCTTATGATTTGGACAGAAAAATTGAAGTCGGAAGATTTCCTTATGCTGTTCAAAGCATCAATGTTCATCCTGATTGGAATACACTCACACAGGCTTATGATGCTGACATCGCTGTGTTGGTTTTGGATTCAGAAGTCACATTTAGTGGATATATCCAACCAATTTGTCTCGTTCAAGCATTAACTGCTACATCTGCATCAACTGGTGTCGTTGTTGGATATGGAAAAAGTGAAGACGTAACGAAAAAACATGAAAATATCCCAAAAATACTCGAGATGCCAATTCACAGCAACGAAGACTGCTTCCTTAAAAACTATTTATTAGCTACACTGTCAAGTAAGCGAACATTTTGTGGAGGAACTGGAGCTGGTGTTGGAGTCTGCAGTGGTGACAGTGGAAGTGGATTATTTGTGACTAATGGAACTACTTATTATCTTCGTGGAATTGTTTCATCATCATTGAGGGGTGGACCTTATGGATGTGATGTTGACACTTATGCTGTATTTACGGATGTGACTAAATACATCGATTGGATCAATAACGTGTCCACAAATCGATTTGAATAATCAAAAATTGTGGATCCAGTGGAGTTATTGGCTGGACATTTGATCATGTCATTAAGTCATGTCTGTCCAGCCTGTCTTATTAAATACATAAATATATTAAACTTGCCATTTTTACTAACATTTTTTTGATTTTTAATTTGGGTGACTGGAAATAAAAGTTATAAAATTCTAATAAATTAAATGCTTTATTTTTGACTTTTTTAAATCTTACAGACTTCCTTCCTTACTTTGCTGGTCGCACAGTTCAATTGTGGTCCATGGAATCCCACAGGTGTCGCCTAAAACTGACTCTATCGCTGATTTCAATTTGCCAATTGCCAATACCAAATGCAATGCTGTATCTATCGACAGGTTCCTTCCTAAGGTTCCTTGGTCATCCAAAAGCTCTTTTACCATCCACAAAGTCAGACCTTATTCAATAGAGCTTCCACAGGTCTGCTAATAACATGTCTACCTGATATATTTCCAAATTGCTCATGTACTTGAATAATCTTAGATAAAGCATCAATAATTGATCTGATATTCCTTCCATCAATGTCCAAGTCGTCGACTAACCCAAGGAACTGCTACTTTTTATTATAATTATCATTTTATTTCAGTGTTGATCAGCTTTGACAAGATTCCTGGAGTCAAATTCCGTCGTAAAGTTGACATGACTCTAATGTTCATTAGAGTCCAGCTCAGAGGAGTTCGGACTGCATTGGAGGTGACTCCACTACTGCTTTACATCCTTACAATCATGAAAAATTAACAAATTATCAAAAATAATTCACCAAACTTTCATAAATCATGTCAAAAAATAAGAAACAACATAAAATACATTGTCATGATAAGATAGCGCTGTGCCTCAAACCAGCCAGTCAACGAATCGAATATTCAGTCAGTTCACAAATGTTGATCGAAATAATTGAAAATATTACTTTAACAATTGCGGTTTTCATTCGAAATTGCATTATTAATTATTTTAAAAATTGGAAAATTCGTCAACCAAGAGTTGATATGGTTTGATTTTAACGGAACTGGAAGTGATTTAAGTGATGCAATCACAATAAATAAGTGAAATTAAATTAGTTTAATTTGTGATTAATTAAAAAAAGTTAAAAAATTTAAATTTTAAAAGTGAAAATTTGAGAAAAAAGTGAAAATTTAAATTTGATAATATAACAAAAATGGAAGAAAATGACACAAATTATTATTATAATACGACAGAGGAGGAAGCTGATGATGATGATGAGGAAATGAATTATAATTTTAAAAAGTAAAAAAAAAACTCATTTTTGACCCCTCCTACCCCATCCTAGCCTTTATAATGTTCAGCAGCACCCAGAGGAGTGAGACAGAAACATTTTGGGACGGGGTTTTGGGATTCATCTCCCCTCCTACCCCTGGAGCGTACCAAAAATTGCTGTTGGGGTTAACAACCAACCCTCCATCTTTTAATGTGCCCCATTTCCCCCACTCCATCTCCTTCTTGTTGAATCCCCCTTTTATGGCACATCCATACCCCAGAGATGAACCAGACATTGCTGTTGGGGTTGACAACTAACCCTTATTCTTCGAATGTGTCCCATTACCCCCACCCCATCTCCTTCTTGTTGAACCCCCCTTTTATGGCACATCCATACCCCAGGGATGAACCAGACATTGATGTTAGGGTTGACAACTAACCCTCCGTCTTTTAATGTGCCCCATTACCCCAAACCCATCTCCTTCTTGTTGAACCCCCCTTTTATGGCACATCCATACCCCAGAGATGAACCAGACATTGCTGTTGGGGTTAACAACTAACCCTCCGTCTTTTAATGTGCCCCATTACCCCAAACCCATCTCCTTCTTGTTGAACCCCCCTTTTATGGCACATCCATACCCTAGAAATGGACCAGACATTGCTGTTGGGGTTAACAACTAACCCTCCGTCTTTTAATGTGCCCCATTACCCCAAACCCATCTCCTTCCCAAATGTATCTAAACCCTCTAGTATGACACCCTCTACCTACGGTATACGCCACTACCCCGCACCCACCTCCTCTTACAAAATACACACCCTGACAACACTCAACCTTCCCATTATGCCTTCTATATCAACCACACAAACCTTAATTCATCTCTTCTCTCAATCAGATCACCAATCGACTACAAACTATGGGACTCATTTCAAGATCCACCAGTCGAAAAGTCATCAGGCTCATCAGTTGACTCAAAATTCATAAATGAATCAATTAAATTATTAAAAATTTTCACATATTGGTTTGTGCTGGTTGTCGTTGCATGTTCGAGTGTCTTATCAAAATTGTCATTTTTGTTAATGACATCAAATGTTTCGGAAGGAACAAAAACAAGCTATTGTGATATGAAATGTGAGTCATGGACATAATGATAAGTAAACATTGACTTTTTTGAGTATTTGGTCTAGTTTGTAAGGCATAGAGTCAGTTTGTGTGGCATGTGCTGGATGTGGTCTAGTTTGTAAGGCATAGAGTCAGTTTGTGTGGCATGTGCTGGATGTGGTCTAGTTTGTAAGGCATAGAGTCAGTTTGTGTGGCATGTGCTGGATGTGGTCTAGTTTGTAAGGCATAGAGTCAGTTTGTAGGCATGTGCTGGATGTGGTCTAGTTTTTAAGGCATAGAGTCCGTTTGTGTGGCATGTGCTGGATGTGGTCTAGTTTGTAAGGCATAGAGTCAGTTTGTGTGGCATGTGCTGGATGTGGTCTAGTTTGTAAGGCATAGAGTCAGTTTATGTGGCATGTGCTGGATGTGGACTGACAGTTGAAATATCAATGTGCAGTCTTGTAGCTGCTTGATCTTACCATGGACGTCAAAATGATCAAAATTGATGAAAATGAGTTTCCGGTTCCAGGCTGGCGTGGCTCTGACTTGGTGACGGGCTCGTTTTGAATTTGGTACGATGTCAGAGTCATGCTTACTTGGTGCTGTATTTTAGATCGATTCGATGACTTCAATCTGATCAATTTGAGACGATTGAGGCTTTCTGGCCATCCAAATCAATTGTAGTCCATGGTCAGCATTAGATCCCGGCTAAGACTAGCTCTGTCCATGGATCTGAACTAAGTCAGCTCCATCCTTGACTTCATCACGTCAATCACCAAATTTAACCTTAAAATCTTTCCATTTTAGTACCAGAGAAGCATCTCGCATCAACCCAATCCACCGAACTCATCACAGCATGGCGCTGGGCCATAATCATTGCCTTTTCAGTGCCCGAACTAGGAACATGGATTAAAGCACTAAGGCTGTGCTTTTTCAAGAAAATCAGGACATTTGAATGGAAGGAATTTACATTTGTCATCATAACCGAGAGCTTTTATGTGATTGGATTGTGCTTATTGGCATTTGTTGTAATGCCGGAACTGGACTCGATACAAGGTGTCATGATAACTAATTTGTTGTGCTTTATACCGAGTATATTGTGTAAGTATGGGATGGAAAGTGGATATTCAGAGTTGGTAGGACATCTGGGGTCGGGGTTCATATGCAGGGGTATGAAGGGGAAGTTTGGGGTTAAACCCCTCAATGTCCAGCCAATTCTTAAGGGTACATACCTGATTTGACCATTTTTGATCCAAAAAGTCCTCAATTTCCACAATCTTAATTTTCAGGCATGCTATCAAGACCCTACAAAGAGTCCAAACGTGCTGCAAAGAGAATCCTCGACTCATCATCAATAGCCATTCAACTACTTGGATTATTTGTCTTTCCGCTAACAGTACGAACAGCTAGTCACAAAATTTGGTTACTTCCAGTTGCTGGATTTTTGATTTCATTTCATTGGTGGGAAAATTTTGTGACTTATTGTAGTCCGTGGGGTAAGTTGGAGATTGTTGTGATATTCTTGGTCGGAAATGAGGTTCAAATTGACAAGGTGGAGCTGTCATGGATGCTGAATCATCAATATTATGTGTAGGCATGTGTGTCATGCAGGATGGAACAATAAATCGGTTTACGGGTTAACTGGGGACTTGAGATTCTCGAAATATCCTGCAGAATTGAAGAGTTTGGATCTAATAGGGTAAAAGAGGGTACTTGGCAGGGTTAGGGTCTATCTATGGAAGTACTATTAGTTCAATGTAATTGTAAAGGTTACAAACTGTGGCTGGTTTCTTAACTTACCTGGGATATCCTACCTTACCAGAGAAGACGGGGTTATCCTAGGTTACTCCACCTCACCATATCCTAAGTACCCTTGAGCTGAAAGAAGAGTAGGTTAGGAGGGGTAGGCTAAAATAGTGCAAATTGAGATAGGATATCTCAAGTATGGTAGGGTATCTCAAGTATGGTAGGGTATCTCGAGTATGGTAGGGTATCCTGGGTCCCTCTTCTTCCTCTTCGGTCACCTATATCAATTTGAACCTTATTAATTCTCAAAATTTCCATTAAAATCAATCAATTTTTCATAAAATTCATGACTTTTATTTCCAGAACCAATTCAATATCTCGCCTACATCCGTGACAAATGCTACAAATCAAGATACAAAATCTATTTAGTCATTGCACCATATAAAATCATTTTATTCTTTACATTAACAGCAATCATCACCGAGACATCACTTGACGCATTTTTTGGGAATTTTTTTGAGAATTTTACAAATCATACAGTTTATATTCAGGAACAGAAGCCAATATTGAGTGATAAATTGCCAGATTTGACAGAAATTACAAGTCAACTTTACTCGACACAGATCAATACAGATTCAGACGTGATTTGGTGGACGATAGCCATACAAGTTCTATCATCGTATATTTGCTATATTTTTGGAAAATTTGCATGTAAAATTCAAATTCAAATTTTTTCATTTTCACTTCCAATTAATATATCAGTTCCGTTGACAATATCAACATTAATTATCGTAACTGGACTTAGACATACGAATTTGTGTGCATTTCATGATTACCTACCGGATTATGTGTTTTTTAAAGTTCCACCTGAAGACTTTCTATTTACATTTATTGTTGAGGAATTTTCATGGATGTGGGTGTTCTGGATGTTCTCACAATGTTGGGTAACGAGACATTTATGGCGACCAAAAGGAATGAGAAATGCGAGTACGGAAAAATTGTTTATTTTGCCAATTTATGATGGATTGATTATTGATCAGTCGATGGCTATGAATCGGAGAAGAGATGAATATGAGGAATTTGTGGACATTGAGGTTAGGTTTTTTTAGGTTATATTGGTATTATTTGTCCCCTCTTCCATTTCCCCACTTCCATTTCCCCACTTCCATTTCCCAACTTCCATTTCCCCTTCCAACCTCCCTCCTTGCCCTTGAGTAGATGTGCCCCTGGGTAGATGTGCCCCTGGGTAGATGTGCCCCTGGGTAGATGTGCCTCTGGGTAGATGTGCCCCTGGGTAGATGTGCCCCTGGGTAGATGTGCCCCTGGGTGGATGTTCCCATGGGTAGATGTGTCCTTGGGTAGATGTGTCCCTGGGTAGATGTGTCCCTGGGTAGATGTGCCCCTGGGTAGATGTGCCCCTGGGTATATGTGCCCCTGGGTAGATGTGCCCCTGGGTAGATGTGCCCCTGGGTAGATGTGCCCCTGGGTAGATGTGCCCCAGGGTAGATGTGCCCCAGGGTAGATGTGCCTCTGGGTAGATGTGCCCCTGGGTAGATGTGCCCCTGGGTAGATGTGCCCCTGGGTATATGTGCCCCTGGGTAGATGTGCCCCTGGGTAGATGTGCCCCTGGGTAGATGTGCCCCTGGGTAGATGTGCCCCAGGGTAGATGTGCCCCAGGGTAGATGTGCCCCAGGGTAGATGTGCCCCTGGGTAGATGTGCCTCTGGGTATATGTGCCCCTGGGTAGATGTGTCCCTGGGTAGATGTGCCCCTGGGTAGATGTGCCCCTGGGTAGATGTGCCTCTGGGTAGATGTGTCCCTGGGTAGATCCTTCCTTTTTTGGACCAACCTAAAACAATTGTCTCATCCATTTCCAGACCGATCTAAATTCACCATCAAATCAACTCTATTCAGAACCCCTCAGCACCATCGATGCTAAAGCTCTCGCCAGTAATCTCAGCAAAGAAGGTGTAACACCGCAAGATCACATTCCGCAGATTTTTGTCTGTGCAACTATGTGGCATGAGACAAAAGAGGAATTAATTGAATTTTTAAAGTCAATTTTAAGACTCGATGAGGATCAATGTGCTAGACGGATGGCTATGAAATATGTACAACCGAATAAGAATGAGATTGATAAGGAGTATTATGATCTTGAGAGTGAGTATTTGAGGAAATTAATTGAAGAACAAGGTCAGGGGCAATTATCCGGGCGCCATGGGGTAAAGTATGGGGTAAAGACGCCTCGGGTTAAAGACGCCCCTGGGTAAAGACGCTCCGGGGTAAAGACGCCATGGAGTAAAGACGAAATGGGGTAAAGACGTCATGGGGTAATGACGCCATGGGAAAAAGACGCCATGGGGTAAAGACGCCCCTGGGTAAAGACGCTCCGGGGTAAAGACGCCATGGAGTAAAGACGAAATGGGGTAAAGACGTCATGGGGTAAAGACGCCATGGGGTAAAGACGCCATGGGGTAAAGACGCCATGGGGTAAAGACGCCATGGGGTAAAGACGCCATGGGGTAAAGACGCCATTGGGTAAAGACGTTATGGGGTAAAGACGCCATGGTAAATTATGGTCCGTAGCAATGTAAATGAGCGGTAATTAAAGCTTATTCCTTTGATTTCAGCTCATATATTCTTCGACGATGCATTTGTTGGTAACAGATCACTTTGTGAAAGTCCAGAAGCAACACCAATCAACTCATATGTAAAACTGTTGATTAACAACGTTGAGGAAGCTGCTTGGGAGGTGTATAAAGTGAGAATGAAGATTCCACCGCCTGTTAAGATTGTAAGTTTACTGAAATGTCATCAACAGCCTCATTTAAGGCACTCTATTTTTAGGTATGTCCATACGGCGGTCGTCTCATCTGGACACTTCCTGGTCGTACAAAAATGATTGCACATCTTAAGGACAAGAATAAAATTCGTCATAAGAAGCGATGGTCTCAAGTCATGTACATGTACTACCTACTCGGCTATAAGATCATGCAACTTGATGCATCAGCAGAACGGAAGCGAATTATAGCACAAAATACATTCCTGCTGGCACTCGATGGTGATATTGACTTTCAGCCACGTGCAATGACACTGTTGATTGACAGGATGAAGAATGATAAGGATTTGGGTGCTGCATGTGGACGAATTCATCCGATTGGAAAGGGTCCAATGGTTTGGTATCAAGTCTTTGAATATGCAATTGGACATTGGCTACAAAAGTCAACGGAACATGTTATTGGATGTGTGCTGTGCAGTCCGGGTTGCTTTTCATTATTTCGTGGTCGTGCCTTGATGGAAAATAGTGTAATGAGGAAGTACACAACAAAATCTGATCAGGCACGTCATTATATTCAATATGATCAGGGTGAGGATCGATGGCTGTGCACATTGGTATTGAAACAAAAGTATCGTGTTGAATATTGTGCTGCATCTGATGCTTATACACATGCACCAGAAGGATTTAATGAGTTTTATAATCAAAGACGACGATGGGTGCCGAGTACAATTGCGAATATTTTTGATTTATTGGCTGATGCAAGTGAAATTTGTAAAATTAATAATAATATATCACGGCCGTATATATTTTATCAGACAATTTTGATGTTTGGTACTATTATTGGACCTGGTAAGTTAATAACCTCAAAATTTGGCATACTAACCTCAAAACTTGACATTCTAACCTCAAAATTTGTCATTCTAACCTCAAAATTTGTCAATCTAACCTCAAAATTTGGCATTTTAACTTCAAAATTTGGCATTTTAACCTCAAAATTTGGCATTCTAACCTCAAAATTTGTAATTATAACCTCAAAACTTTCATTTTAACCTCAAAAATCGTCAATCTAACCTCAAAACTTTCATTCTTACCTCAAAAATTGTCAATCTAACCTCAAAATTTGGCATTCTAACCTCAAAATTTGTCAATCTAACCTCAAAATTTGGCATTTTAACTTCAAAATTTGGCATTTTAACCTCAAAATTTGGCATTCTAACCTCAAAATTTGTAATTATAACCTCAAAACTTTCATTTTAACCTCAAAAATCGTCAATCTAACCTCAAAACTTTCATTCTTACCTCCAAAATTGTCAATCTAACCTCAAAATTTGGCATTCTAACCTCAAAATTTGTCAATCTAACCTCAAAATTTGGCATTTTAACCTCAAAATTTGTCATTCTAACCTCAAAATTTGTCTATCTAACCTCAAAACTTGTCATTCTAAGCTCAAAATTTGTCTATCTAACCTCAAAATTTGTCATTCTAACCTCAAAACTTGTCAATCTAACCTCAAAATTTGTCAATCTAACCTCAAAATTTGTCATTCTAACCTCAAAATTTGTCAATCTAACCTCAAATTAGTTATTCTAACCTCAAAGTTTAGCATTTTAACCTCAAATTTGTAAATTTTAACCTCTGCCAATTTAATCTCAAAATATGGCTTTCTAACCTCAAAATTTGTCAATCTTAACCTCAAAATTTGTCATTTTAACCTCAAATTTGGCATTTTAACCTCAAAATTTATCATTCTAACCTAAAAATCCCATTTTAACCTCAAACTTGTCATTCTAACCTCAAAATTTCCGTTCTAACCTCAAAATTCCCATTCTAACTTCAAATTTCTTCCCTTTCAGGCACAATCTTCCTCATGATGGTCAGTGCCGTCCAAGCCGTCTTCCTCATCGACATCTACATCGCATTCGTCTACAATTTCATGCCCCTCATGGTATTCATGCTCATTTGCTATGTCTGCAAACAAAAATTTCAACTTCTTGCTGCCTTCATCATCAGTGTCATCTACTCACTCATCATGATGGCTGTTATGGTTGGAATTATGATTCAAGTCATTGAAGATGGCATCATGTCACCATCATCAATGTTCTTTATGGCTGTAACATTTCAAATTGTCATAACTGGATTGTTACATCCACAAGAGATGTATGCATTGCCAGCTGGAATTGTTTATTATGTGACAATACCGTGCATGTATATGCTGTTGACTATATATTCGGTGTTGAATATGAATGATGTTAGTTGGGGTACGAGGGAGAATCCACAGGAGGCTGGGCCGGCTAAGGTGAGTATTTTAAGGAACAGGTTCCAAAATTCGACCAAAAAATGACAAAAATCCTCAAATTTTCAGGACGAAAAGCCAGTAAAGTCCCGAAATAAATTCCAAAAGATTCTCGGCTACTTCCGGACAGTAAATGAAGACGAGGAAGACGGTTCCATTGACATCTCATTTGCTGGTCTCTTCCGGTGCATCTTCTGTACCCATAAGAAGGCAGACACAACAAATTCACAGCTTATTCACATATCAGGAACTCTAGACGAGCTTAATACCCGAATTATCAATTTAGAGCATAAAATAACACAAGAAATTCAGTCAGAAGATGATGTGGACAGGATATCGGATCATGAGATACTTGAGGACGTTCCATTGATGGCTGAAATTAAGGAAGACAAGAAGGGATTACTACCTGACTGGCTATACGATCCAGATCTTAAGGATGGCGATACCGAGACAATTTCAGCTGCGGAAGAGCAATTTTGGGTGGATTTAATTGAAAAATATTTACAGCCACTGGACATGACGGCAAAGCACAAGGAGGAGATGCAGAATCAACTTAAGGCATACCGGGATATATCGGCATTTGCATTTATTATGAGTAATGCCTTATTTGTGCTGATTGTGTTTTTGTTGCAACTTAATAAGGACTATCTGCATGTACGATGGCCATTTGATATTGAGAATGACATTTCGTTTGATCAGTCGACATTTGAGTTCTCAATTAGGAGGGAATATAAGAATTTGGAACCAATTAGTATGCTGTTTGTGGGATTTTTTGGTATTGTACTTGTTGTGCAGTTTATAGCCATGCTGTTTCATCGATTTGCGACTATTTCGCAAATATTGGCGACGACGCAAATTGATTGGTGAGTAAGGGACAGATTTTGGGCAGAAAATTGAAATTTGGCAGATTATTACCCGAATTTTGTAATTTGGCAAATTTTGAGCAGAAAAAGAAGAAGAAAATTTGACCGATTTTTAGCCGATTTTTGAAATTTTGCAGATTTTAGGCGGAAAAATTAAATGATTTCAGCCAAAATTTAAAATTTGGCAGATTTTGGCAGATTTTTAGCCGAAATTTGAAATTTGGCAGTTTTTCAGCGGAAAATTTGACCGATTTTTAGCCGAATTTTGAAATTTGTCTGAATTTGGGCAGAAAATTTAAAAGATTTTTAACCGAATTTTGAAATTTTTCAGATTTTGTGTGGAAAATTTGAAAGAGTTTTAACCGAATTTTGTAATTTTGCAGATTTTAGCCGAATTTTGAAATTTGGCAGATTTTGGGCAAAAAACTTGATAGAGTTTTAACCGAATTTTGAAATTTGGCAAATTTTGAACCGAATTTTGAAATTTACCAGCTTTTGGGCAGAAAAAATGAAAGATTCTTGGCTGAAATTTAAGATTTTGACCTAAAATATAAAAGTTCTGAAATAATCCATGAAAAAAATACCAAATTTTGACCCCTTAAAAATTATTTATCATTTATTTTTTCATAAAATTCACAAAATTATTTCTAAAATCCCCAAAAATTATTCCCAAAAATTCTTTAATTTGTCAATTATTCAAACTGGACATCATCAGCTCCTCCTTGCAGTGTCGACGCCTGTATGTTCTCCATCTCACTCAACGTATGACGTTTTGTCAATTTTTTCGCCTTTTTTGTCGTCTTTTTAGCTGAACCTTTAACTTTATCTTCATATTTGCTCAATTTACGGCTCATTATGTCTTCAAGTGTCACTTGACAGCTTTGAAGCTTCAAATCTTCAGGATGAACTGAGAATTTTTGATGGATTTTTGACACATCAAAAATTTTGGATTTTTTTGATTTTTTAGACTTTTGAGTTTTCGTCTTTGGTGTTGTCTTGGTGACTCTGTTATATGATCTCCGTTCACTTAATGACATTGATAAGTAGACACTGGATATTTTGGATTTAACGACTGGTGTGGATGGTACGCTGATACTTGAACTATCAGATTCCAGATTTTCAGTGTTAATTTTAGCAATTGTTGATGAATTAATCAGCAATTCAAAGTCATTGTCTTGATTCTCAATTTTTGAATCATTTTCTGAATCATTTTCTGAATTTGTGACTGTTTCCTTGGAATTCTGATGGAGATTCGCGTCCATTGAAGAGCTTGATTCAGATGAATTCAAAGTTTCTGCTTCATCGGATTGAATTGATAAGACATCGACATTATTTGCTGTTGTTCCTTCATCTAATGAAGTATTTTGAGTGATTGATGATTCAAGTTGATTGACATTGACGTATTCTAGTTCTGATAATGTTTCTTGACCGTCGGATGATGCATTGTAGTCATCTAATGATCTATCTTGGTCTTTTGATGATCTTGTTAGTCCTTGTTGTGATTTATCCTGATTTTGTGATGATTCTTGGTATTTTGATGATCCTTCTTGGTCTTTTGATGATTCTTGGTCTTCTGATTGTCTTTCTTGGTCTTCTAATGGTCCTGCTTGGTCTTCTGACAGTCTTCGATGTCCTGATTGCCCTTCTTGGTCTTCTAATTGTCCTGCTTGATCTTCTGATTGTCTTTCTTGATCTTTTGACAATCCTCGTTCTTCTGATTGTCCTTCTAGTTCCTCCGATGATCCTTCCTGATCCTCTGATCCATTTTGACTATTTAATAATTCATTGTCTTTTTCTGATGATTCTTCTTGTTCTACAGATGATCTTTCTTGATCTTTCGATGATTCTTGTTTACAATTTGATGTTAAATCACTTCCTTGGATCAAAACACAAGATTCAACTTCAATCTTACCCTTCACATCCTTATCTAAGTCTGCTGGAACCAACACCTCCTCATTCTTCTTATTCTTTCCTTTTCTCATCTTTTTAGACTCTTTTGATGCTTTCTTCAGCTGATTCTTGACTTCTTCCATTTCCTCCTTCTTCAACTTCTTTGGATTAACTTTTTTAGTCTTTGATGTCTCAACCTTTCTTTTCTTTGGTTCAGGTCCATCAACTTTGAGTTTTTGTTTTCTTTCCTTTTTGGGAGCAGTTGAGTCAAGCTTTCTCTTTTTGCATGGAGGTTTGATTTTAAGTGATTTTGATCGTTTCTTGCTGCTTGGCTTGAAATCTTCGTAAAAGCCATCCAATGTTGGATTTGATTTCATTTCAAAGAGGATTAGGTCATAGATGTTGTTGTATTTGATTTCTGACTCATCGGATGGTTTTGGTTCTTCAAGATTATTTGTGTCATTTGAAGATTGAGCAGTTTGGTCATTGCTGACCATTAATGACTGACTTGCTGCCTGATTTCCATCATTTTCTTGAGATTCTTCAATACTTTCTGAAGATTTTACATCCTTTTGTTGTTCAATCAGTTCCGCATCAACTTCAGACTCAATTTTGTCAATCTTAAGCCACATTGGTTGCTTTGGTGATTCAGGCAGTGCTGCTGATGGTGATTTGATGAACTTTTCAATGAAATTGACTGAATCTGAGTCTGAATGTGTGTCGATCAGCTCGTCCTTAACGTTCAATCCAATTTCAAATGATTCCTTGTTGTCATCATGAGAATATGTAGGAATGTCCAATAAAACTTCATCAAATGCCTCAATATGCTGATTCAATAGATTGTCAGTTCCAAATTCATTGTCCCAGAAATGATCATTTGGTGATTTTGGCGTGGATTCTTCAGATGGATTAATTAGGACAATTTGACTGTCTTTTCCTTTTGACTTCTTTGGTGCCTTTGGCTTCTTTTCCTTCTTTGAAGCCTTTACCAAAATTTTATCCAATTTTTCCTTTTTCATTTTTGGAATTTTCTCCTTTTTTGTGACTTTACCTTTGACTGATTTGGTTGTTGTTGGTTTGATGATGATTGTCTCGTTGCTGTTGGTCACTTTCATATGGTCACTTGATGGTGCGGCTTCCGGTGAACAGATTAAAAATTCTTGAAACATTTGCATTTTTGAATTGTTTTTTTTTTTGATGATTTTTAACGGTTTTAAATTTAAATTTTTGAAATCTTTTGATGAATTTTTGAACTTTTTTTGATGAATTTGAAGATTTTTTTGAAAATTTTAATTTTTTTTTTTTTGATTAATTTGAAGATTTTGAACTTTTTGTTTGAAATTTTGAGCTTTTTTAGAAATTTTTGAATATTTCTCAATTAAACTTGTTGTGGATATGAAATTTGAGATGCTAATGATGATTAGTTATTCAATATTTTAGGTTTATATACTCAATCAGGTAGCAGAAGTTCATGAAATTTTTGGAAATTATGAAACTTTATTGTATAATTCACAATCAATTTTTGAGATTTTTTTTGGTCTTTAGGTAGTATTCAGGTAGTTGAATCAAGTCAAAATAGACTCAGAATTTAATGATCAAAAATTGACAATTTTTGGGGTACTTACTTACTTACTTACTTACTGGAACCATGCTCCGACTTGGAGCCTAGGTTGCTACAAAATGCTTTCCGCCTGACTCTGTTGCTGGATGTATCACAAAGCTTGTATAATTTCTCAGTTTTGGCATCTAACTGGCATTCCTTAATTACCGTCCTATGCCATGTTGCTCTTGGAGCACCTGGACGCCTTTTCCCTTGTGGATTCCAACCAAGGGCAGTTTAGCAAGCTTGTGTTACAATTTTGGGGTCATTAACATGAAATATCGACTTTTTGACTATCCCTAAATTTCTCCTTATAGCAGTGAAATGGCATCAGTGGCTTAAATTGGTAGATTCAATTCCTAAATCATGTCTAATTATTGAAGCTCCTTTTTCCATTTCACCGTTCTAGTTACGAAGCTTGGTTCATGTATTTGGTGCAATTTAGGAGGTTTTGACCAGGCTGAGAAACTAGGTGGTAATTTGGCGGTTTCCATAAAAATGCAGCTAAATACCGCGAGATTAAGACTTCGACTAATCTTCGGGTCTTCGGGTTTTCGGGTCTTTGGATCTTCGTCTCTTCGGGTCTTTGGGTCTTCAAGCCATTGGGTCTTTGGTTCTTCGGGTCTTCAGGTTGTCAGGTCTTCGGGTCTTTGAGTCTTTTATTATTTATATTTGTCGTTCGCTCCTTAATCCAAATCTATCATTTCCAGGTACTTCAGCAAGCGTGTAAAAGACACAATATCAACATCCGAATTAAAGAAGAATTCAGTCGATATAGCACATCATTTACAACGTCCACGTCCAGAATGGGAAGATGACGATGAATATGAGCCAATAACACATAGAAAAGGTCGTCGTGACACCATCCACAAGCTCCTATTACAGCATAAAAAGCAAAAGGATCAAAGCAATTTAGAGACAAATTTTAAGCGTGAATTTTTCAAAGATGGCGATTTAAAAATTAAAAAATTAAATTTAAGTCGTAAAACGACTCAAATTTTGGATGTGATGAGAAAGTCAATGACTGAATATAAGAAGCCAGTTGGACTTGCGCCTTATCCATATATGACCAGTAATGACAGCTGTTATAGCTTAGCAGCAAGTGACCGTGACTCATTTACAATTTATCAGAGATCATCTTACCAGCCGTCATCAAGGATGTCGGTTCTGTCAGCTGAATATGGAAGCTTGAGGCCACCATTTCCACTTAGTGACAGCATGCATAGTCTGGACAATACGGATGTGACAAGAAGGAGGAAAATTAGTGATCCAAATGCACCAAGATTATCACAAACGTCAACATCGAGGCTGCTTATGCCTCTAAAAAGTGCTATGAAAAAGTCAAAAACAGCACCTGTAATTCAGGGTGTCAACTTCCTTAACGGAATCGACAATTTGTCGTTTATTAATGACGAAGGTGAAATGGAAATGAAGGAAATACGAATGAGTTCGATGAAGAATTTGTCAGACATTTGTGAGGAGGATCGTGATGGAATTGGACATTTTGAGGCATCGGATGCGGATGAGAGCTTTGATGAGGATGATCAGGCTATTGAAATTAAGATTCGTGATAAGGAAAATGAAGCATAAATGTCAAGATTTAAATAATTAATTTTTGTATAATTTGGGGAGAATTTTGATGGAACTAGGTGATTTTATGGTTGTGCTTAAGCAGAATTTGAGATTGATTCGTAAAGGAAAATGTAGTTACCGACTCTCGGGTGTCATCATGTATCTAACGGCTCTCGAGATCGAGATCAAGACTTCGACTAGTCTTCTCGTATTCGGATTTTCAGATTTTTGATCTTCGGTCTTCAATCAATTTGGTCTTCGGGTCTCTTGGTCTTCGGGTTTTCTGGTCTTCGTGTCTTGGGGTCTACGAATCAACGGATATTCGTGTCTTCGTTTCTTCGTATCTTCGTATCTTCGGGTCTTTAGATCTTCGGGTCTTCGGTTTTTTCTCGGGTATTCGGGTTTTCGAGTCGTCGGATCTTCGAGTCTTCGGGTCATCTGGGCTTCGGATTTTTGACTCTTCGGATCTTCGTGTTTTCGTGTCTTCGGGTCTTTCTGTCTTTGAGTCTATCGGTATTCGGGTCTTTCGGTCTTTGGGTTTTCGGGTTTTAGAGTCTACGAATCTTCGTGTCTTCAGGTCTCTTAATCTTCGGGTCTGTTGGTCTTCGGGTCTTTTGGTCTTCGAGTCATCCGGTTTTAGGGTCTACGGATCTTCGTTTCTTCGGGTCTCTAGGTCTTCGGGTTTTAGGGTCAACGAATCTACGGATCTTCGTGTCTTCGGATCTTCGGATCTTCTGGTCTTCGGGTTTTTGGATCTTCGGGTCTTCGAGTCTTCGGGTCTTCGAGTCTTCGGGTCTTTTTGAGTATTCGGGTTTTCGAGTCGTCGGATCATTGGAAGATCTGGTCTTCAGATCTTCGGGTCTTCTTGTCTTCGGGTCTTCATGTTATCGGGTCTTTGGATCTTCGGGTTCTCATGTCTTCAGGTCTTCAGTCTTCAGTCTCAAGTTCTGTTAAATACAACTTTTCAATAGTCTGGTTACAAAAGTTCAATAAAGGTTGGAATATAAGCAAAATCACTAAATTTTTAATTTATCTACATCACTCAATTGACAATACATTCAAATACATTGCAAGTCACTGCAACATACTGCAAGCAATATCCACATTTTATCTATTTTTAGCACCTGATTAAATATTGTCATTTCGTCATTTCCATTCAACATTGGCATGCATAAGAGATGCATCCAGGTAGAAGAGGGGGTTTGGGGTTCAACCCCGTCCCACCTTACATTTTTAGACCAAAATCTTCAATTTTTTCTCATTTTCCAAAAAGATTCTAACCGCGCCTCTGCCATGCATGCAATAAAAATATTGATTTTTCAGCTGATTAAGGTAAATAGACGCAGGGGATTCCCTCGAAGTTTGTTATCAATTTGATTAATTAACTCTTATCGGGTATGACATTAAATAAAAAGCTTATTGGGATTCTTTCAATTCCACATTTTGTGTATGTGCAAATTATCTTATCAATGTGATTGAGTTATTAATTTTATTGAAGTCTATTTTATTAAGTTGTACAGTTTTTCAGGTGTATATTGTTATAAAGCGCATTTTTGTTTAAATTGTGTATGAAGGCTTTGAATTGTATTAGGCAGAAGAGTTTGCTGGAAAGCTTAATATTTGGAGTTGGACTTGCGGATTAATCATGGTAATTGCTTAGCAGTGTTGGAAGGGACCAAAGAAGTTGGACTGAGTCCTACCTCATCCTACCTGGATACTCTACAGCGTAATAGAGTTGGCAAGGAATTCAAGCGTGTGAGTCGCATGACTTCCTTCCTCCTGCCAACTCAACATGGCTTTTTTTTCGATTCCAACTCTCGGAGTCCAGTCAACTATGCTAGACATGAATGACGCATCCAGATGGGAAGAAATAGGCATCGAACCTCCAATCCGGACAATATTCCTGGATTAAAGTTGTTTCTGAAGAAATGGGGGTGTTTTTCATAAGGTAAGGATGCCTACAAGTGTACAACCACTTCCAATCTAACCTAAAACAGCATCAATACCTTTATTAATATCTAAAATTAATCAATCCTGCAATAATCAGTCACCAAAGTCCTAAAACCCTTCACCCACCAACCCACTCCGTCACCCTACCCAAACTGCACACAAAACTCCATCCATTTCTCATCAAATAATCAGCAATAACAAATAAGATAAGCAATAAGCAATAATGTTGAATTATTTCAATAGTTCAAGTATTATGCCTTATCATTATTATCCCGTCAGTTCATTCGATACACTGTTAAATTATAAAAAGAATTTCATCAAGCAGTGAGACTGTCAATTGTTGATTTTGATGTGAAGTGTTAAGAACTTCCAAAAAAAGAGTTGTGAATTGTTTTGATTTTTTGGAGTGGATTTAGTGGATTAATTTGGTGTTATTGGAGGGAATTAATTGGATTATAGAATGTAAGTTATGAGAAATGTGAGAAATAATTGAATAATAAGCGTGGATCTGATCGCCATGGGTACCTACCCTCGCCCACACCCTACATCCTTATGTCTCTGTCTCATACACTTGGTAAATGAGCAAACTTAAGGCTGATTTATCCGGTACAGCTATGGTACAGCAATAGTGTAGGAACAGTACATTTGGAGCTCGAAATAGACTAAAATCCGAGTTGAAATAAAAGAATTGACTCGACTTCATACAAAATTCGAGTCGACTTCTAGCTCGGATATGCTGTTGGTGTAGTTCAACCTGGTATGCACATGATGTAGGTGCACACATGGTGTAGGTAGTACACATGGTCTAGATTGTACACCTAGGTGGCAAACCTACACCTATACCTACACCTATACCTACACCTATACCTACACCTATACCTACACCTATACCTACACCTTTACCATGTATACCTAGGTGACACACCAATACCTGCACCATGCGTACCCCTTGACCCTACTAAGTGGAACCTTATCAATACCTCAACAATCAGCCCCCTAACCTTTAATATAAATACCACAATAATAATTTTCAATCCTTTACCCCACCTCAGGTTCATCACAAAACTGCTAACCTCACTTTACATCCTCACATTCACCCCTAACCCCATCACATCAGCCACAAAGATTGAATGCACATATCCCGAACCAAATTTCTTTTGGGCCGTATTTGATCGTGCCTATACATGCGATGGCATTGTCATACTTGATGGAAATGATGAAGTTGTCACGAGTGTAAGTCACAGTCATCGACATCCACTTAAGAATGATCACGTCCAGGGTCTTGTGATTATACATCAAAGAAATTTAGAGAAATTTCCACGCGGAATTGAAAATAGCTTTAAATATTTGAAAGGAATTGACTTGGAAGGATGTGGATTAACGACAATATCAAGTGACGATTTAAGGCCATTTAAGGAACTGCTGCAAATATCATTTGATGAAAATAAATTGTCAGAACTTCCGCCAGACTTATTTCAACATAATTTGAAGCTTAAAAGGATTGACATTGAAGGAAATTTGCTGTATCATGTTGGACTTGACATATTTAGTCACTTACCCCACCTGACTGTTGTTTATATGAAGCATAATCTTTGTACGTCTGAAAATTCATTTGCATTAAGGAAGGAGGACTTGAAGGAACTGACATGGGAGTTGTCTGTTGAATGTCCACCAACATTGTCTATGCTGTCAACTTCACTTTTTAAATCGAATAAATTTGTTGATAATGTTAGGAGAATATCTAGTGAAAATACAGAGGATGTACGAGAGGAAGTAATGATGAGAATTCAAGAATTGGAAAGACAAATTCAGGAACTTAAAAGAAGACTTTAAAAAAATTGGTCAAATTTAATGTGATAAAAAATTTATAATTTTAAAAAAAAAAATAATTAAGATAATTTATTGATGAATAATTAAAGATTAAATTGCACTTAGTTATTACTGCTTACTTCGGGGTAGGTATTGGTACACAACTGATCAGACTCCATACCACTGATGCACCTTTACCGTAATATAATGCATCAATATCGTACGGTACAAGTATAACTTTTTGCAATATCAGGTACCACTGTACCGTAGCACTGATAAACCTATACCGTACTGTACCCTGCCATACCTCAACGTTTCCTACCAAATCCTACCGAACTCTACCACATCCTACTATATTCTACTGTGTCCTCATACCCTACCGTTTTCAACCATACTCTATTGTAACTTACTATAGCATACCATACCCTACCGTACATTACCATCCCTAACTATATCCACCCATATCCACTCTTACCCTACCGAACCCTACCATAACCTACATTTCCCTACCTTTCACTACCATATCCTATCATACCCTAAAATACCATACCGTACTCCATCATACTCTACTGTACCGTACCACCATCGAAGAAATGGACAACAAATCTTTAAAAAGTAAATCACCGTAAAACAATAGAGGGTGCTCAAGCTATGGCGCAATAGAATGTTGAGCACCTTATTTGTCTGCCTATGCTACAGCTTCTAATCTAACTCAGTCGTAAAGATCAAATGTTATTGATCTGAAATTCGACACCAGACTTACTTGACTCTCTCTGGTATGGTGATAAATTTGATTTAAATTGGACATGTCATAAATAGATTCAAAGTAAATATGAGCTAAATCCAACTCTGTCGCCGAGTCATAGTCACGTCCCCATAAAGCTATTGATTAGCTGAGCCTGAACCAGAATTAAACCAAATCAGGTTTCATTGTCATAAATCAATGTAGATGTAGCATAGGCAGTCGCCTAAGCCGTATGCAAAAAGGATGCTTAAGCACATGTTCCATAGCAGTTAATATCATTATGCACACTATGAAGTTCCTGTCTTGCGACATGCATACATATTTTGCCATAACATGATATTGAACATGTGCTTGAGAATCCTATTTGCATACGCTTTAGGCGACTGCCTACGCTGCAAAGGTGGATTAATGATTGATTCAAGATATATAGATGTGTACATACAAAGTATACTCGACCATACTCGACCATACGGAATTTCGTATACTAATGTAAACAATAACATTTGAAAAATATTGTAAAATTACATTCAAAAAAATTCAAACAAATATAAAAGGATACATTATTTTTGAGCTTTAGTCAGTTAGATTAGCATATAGTAAACCATTTACAATGCTTCTGTACTAACTAAACTCATCTAAAAGTAGGAAATTTTGCAAATCAAATTTTTATAAATTTTAGCAATTTTCTTTCGTAGTGTTAGTGTTTACGAAAAATTCAAATTTTTGACCGTTAAAAACGACCGATTTTTTATATGAACACATCTATATATCTTGGATTGATTATCAGAATTTGAGGCTGATTTAAACTGTCAGAGTCATGTCATGGTAGGGTACATAAAGCACTGTCCCAATGATGGCTGAATTTGAGGTAAATTAGCTGAATTTTGAGAATATGTCAACTGAACTTAATTTAGAATCAGATCACGACTGAATACAATCGGATTATTGATTGATTTACCAATATTACACCATGACACCGTCACGCCCGCCTAAGACTGCATCAGAGCAGCTATTCAGGATGGCAATCTTGTGACAGCTTCCAGTTTATTTTGTCATAATGGAAGTTTTGCTTTCCCCAACTCTGTACGCTACATAACTCTGGATAGAACAATACAACGTACCTAACCACAATTTGTGCGTCACGAAAGCACACAAACCGAGTTGGTGTAACTAGAACAGCTCAATAAGCATCCGAATCCAACTATACTCTCCCTGGAATTGAATCTGGATCGTTAGAACCAGGGTTGTTAAAAGCGATTACCAGGGTTGTCACATGTAAAAATGTGTGGAAAATGTGTGAATATCCACATATATCCACACATTTTTCCCTGTGCACACATGAAATATGTGACATATGTGTACACATTCTGTAAAACAGAATATGTTGTAACAACCCTGGTTGGAACGATAGTCCGACATTCTAACCACTTGACCATTGCCGCTTTTTCGCTGCTTGGCTGCTTCCATTATAAGTATTAATTATTATATTGCATTTACCGTCAATTGCACTTAAATGCCGTTTCATAGTTAATTATAATTATTTGCATGTGTAAATTATCCATTTTAATGAGCATGCTAATGGATAGACCAGTGATGGACAACCTTTATGTTTTTTTTTTTTGTGGTGGTCCTGGAAGGAAGCTCGGTGGTCCTGGAAGGGAGCTGTCGATAGAGACAGCATTGCAGTTGGTATTGGCAATTGGGAGGCGGAAGGCGGCGATAGGACCAGTTTTGGGTGTCATATGAGGGTGGGTCATGGATGTACAGTTGATTGGGACCAGTTTTAGGCGACATCTGAAGGTGGCCATGGATGTCCAGTTGATCTGTACGGCAGTTGGCACTCTAGTGTGTAGGAGATACACAATAATGTGCCGCAACACACAGGTTGCGCACCACTGTGTCTATCAAACGATTATACCAGAAAATGACATTATCAATCTAGTCAGTAAGTTCCTTGACATCATGTCAGATGTAAAAAGTCTAAATTCACATTTAAAATTTTACAAATTTTTGCTTTTCAATATTTTTCACTTTTAACATTAAAATTAAATTTAAAATCATTAAAATTTGCCTCAAAAGGTTTTTGTGTCTATTTTATAATTCGGTGCTGTCTGCTATTTGTGTCCATATTCTATCTACTTTTATTTTATTATAATAATTTTCATAATATATCAATTAAACATAATATTTTTGGATTTATATTGAAAAATGTTGCGACAATATTGACATGGATTAGATCACTAAATGCGACAGTTGAAGCTTTTGTCAAGATTAAAAGTCATCAGAAATTTTTCATTTTACTTTATCAATTTACGGACCGTCTACAGCAGTCGATGACGGTTAAAATATCATTTAAAAAATTTCATAAAATTTTAATTCGACGTCAATTTTATTGTGTAATTTTTTCATGGATTTTAACAATTAATGATTTATTGACATTGGATAGAATTTCCGGAAGTGGAATTTTATATCAAATTTTTGTACATTTTGTGTCTCATATGACTAGATTTTTAATTTTATATAAATTTTGTCTAATTGTTGACTTAATTTGTCTTTGTTTGATGAATTTTTGTGATAATTTGGACATGATTGAGGCATTTGATGTGGATAATCCACAATTATTGAGGACAATTTACATGCTTAAACGGAGTTACATTTGTATCATTGAAATGACACATGAATTGAATAATTTTATGTTTTTAACACTAAGTACATGCATAACAACCTCATTTATGTGGCTACTTACTCGATTTTATCAAATTTTACTCATAATTTTGAATGGAAATCAGAATGGAGAAAATATTGCAGGTTAAGTATTAATAGCTGGGTTTGCACTTAATCGAAACGGTTCCTAATGTTACCCTGGTAACCCTACCTTCCCCTCATGTCCTAATAGATACCAGAATGTCCTATCCAAACCCTACCCACACCCTACCCACACCCTACCCAAACCCTACACCAAACCCTACACCAAACCCTAACCCAAACCCTAACCCAAACCCTAACCCAAACCCTAACCCAAACCCTAACCCAAACCCTAACCCAAACCCTAACCCAAACCCTACCCCAAACCCTTCCCCAAACCCTACCCCAAACCTTAACCAAACCCTACCCCAAATCCTACCTTAAATCCTACCCAAACCCTACCCAAACACTACCCCAAACCCTACACCAAACCCTACCCCAAACCCTACCCCAAACCCTACCCCAAACCCTAACCCAAACCCTACCCTAATCCTACCCCAAACCCTACCCCAAACCCAACCCCAAACCCTACCCTTTTCCGATCCAATCCAGAGTTTGTTGCACTTCGGGAGTCGGACTCTATTGGACTCTAACAGTTCGACTGTAATAAAGGTCTTGCCAACTCTGACTTAATCCTACTTATTTTATATACTTTCAGAGCCAGTTATTAACTTCATTTTTCTATCTCTTGATTTTACATTTATTGTCTTTTGCGCACAAAATATTGAAAATATTGTAAGTATATTCAGATAATCCAGTGGTGGACAACCTGTGTGACACGGCACTGTGATGAGCAACCTATATGCCATGGCACAGTGGAGTGTGACATGAACCATACACCATGTGCGGTTTTGATCGAGGCTTACCATCAAGAAGTGTGCCGTGAAAAATAAAAGGTTGTCCACCACTGACTTAACCTTAAAAATTGACACAATTCCTATTTTTCAGATGACAACAATAATTAATAAATTGAATTATCTTGATGATAAAGTTAGTCACAATCGAGACTGTCTTGATGCACTTAGATCATTATATTATCAGATTAATGCACAACCTGTTGAAGTTGCCAGCTTTGGAGTTCAGAAAATAAATAAATTATTTTTTGTTGGAGTCATCATGTCGGCCATATCGCATGCAATAATATTGATACAATTTGAAAAATAGGAAATAAATTCATGTGGAAACTAGAAAATTTTTTGTTGATTTTGGTATAATATACAGCAACATCCTTCCTGTTCGTGCTTTTAATTGAGTATTATGACTGTGACATGCAGGTTGCCTCCAACTTATTTACAGTAATTTATATAATAAATTAATTATTTGACATTTCCCAAGTTAATAAGCAATTTTACTGATTGATTATAGCACATGCCATGTCTCTGTGTCTCTTTGTGTCTCTATGTATCCCACTGTGTCTCTCTGTGTCTCTCTGTGTCTCTCTGTGTCTCTCTGTGTCTCTCTGTGTCTCTCTGTGTCTCTCTGTGTCTCTCTGTGTCTCTCTGTGTCTCTCTGTGTCTCTCTGTGTCTCTCTGTGTCTCTCCGTGTCTTTCTGTGTCTCTCTGTGTCTCTCTGTGTCTCTCTGTGTCTCTCTGTCTCTCTGTGTCTCTCTGTGTCTCTCTGTGTCTCTCTGTGTCTCTCTGTGTCTTTCTGTGTCTCTCTGTGTCTCTCTGTGTCTCTCTGTGTCTTTCTGTGTCTCTGTGTGTCTCTCTGCGTCTCTCAGTGTCTCTCAGTGTCTCTCTGTGTCTCTCTGTGTCTCTTTGTGTCTCTTTGTGTCTCTCAGTGTCTCTCAGTGTCTCTCAGTGTCTCTCTGTGTCTCTCTGTGTCTCTTTGTGTCTCCTTGTGTCTCTCTGTGTCTCTCTGTGTGTCTCTGTGTTTTTCTGTGTCTCTCAGTGTCTCTCTGTGTCTCTCCCTGAATACGCACCTCTTAATGATTCTCAACAAATTATTGTGTACTCGATGATATGTCAAACAGTTGACATGCAATACAAGAATTAACAATTATGCATTGGCAAGTAGACATGCTTTATATGATTAGTTCCATGTTAAGTTCTAACAAAATCACATCACATCCAAGACCAATCAGTGTTAAAATGTCAAAAATAAAAGAATTGAATAAAAATTTAAAAATTCTCGAATTAATTGGCCTTCAACATTTTTCATTATCGGAACCAAATTTAAATTCAAAAAGTTCGTTAAAAATGTCAAAAAAATTCATTTTTAATTTAATTTATCAATTTTTAATTGTTTTTTTAATTTGTAATATGGAATATCGACATTTTAAATATATGAATGAGGCATATGACTCTGAAAATAATATTGGATATACATTTAGGCTGATTACAGTCACAGCAACATCAATACGAACGGTTGTCGAATGTCTTGAATCAGTTTTAAAGGCAAAAAGTAATCAAAAATTCTTTATTAAAGCTTTTAATTTAAATAAAATTTTTAAATTTGAATTTAAAATTGAAATTAATTTAAAAAAATTAAAAAAAAATTTAAAATTTCAAACAATTTTTATTCCATTTTTTGCGATCGGTTTGGTTGGACTTGACTTTTATGTTCAGGACATTTTTGATGACTTTTGGATGTATTGGAAATTTTTTATTTATTATTTTGAGGTTATTTTAAAATTTTTTCTTTATTTTAAATTTTGTCTTTATTTTGACTTTATTTGCATATATTTGGAAAGTTTAGTTGACATTTTAGATCAAATACAATATTATAAGCACAATCAGATGCTTATGCTGCATAAGATTTATAAAATTAAGACATCATACATTCATGTCATTAAAATGACGGACGAATTAAATAATTTCATATTTTGGTCATTAAGGGCATCACAAATGAGTGAAATGATGTGGATATTGTGGATGATTTATTATACTATATTCTATATGACTTATTATTATGGAACTGATGAAGGTTTGGATCTATGGGATATTGCAGGTAAGATCAAGACCAATACTCAAGTTGATACTAAGATCGAGACACACAGAAGCACAGAGAGACACAAAGAGACACAGAGAGACACAGAGAGACACAGAGAGACACAGAGAGACACAGAGAGACACAGAGAGACACAGAGAGACACCGAGAGACACATAGAGACACAGAGAGACACAGAGAGACACAGAGTGACACAGAAAGACACATAAAGACACAGAGAGACACATAAAGACACAGAGACACACAGAGAGACACTGAGAGACACAGAGAGACACACAAAGACACAGAGAGACACAGAGAGACACAGAGAGACACAGAGAGACACAGAGAGACACAGAGAGACACAGAGAGACACAGAGAGACACAGAGAGACACAGAGAGACACAGAGTGACACAGAGAGACACAGAGAGACACAAAGAGACATACAGAGAGACACAGAGAGACACAGAGAGACACAGAGAGACACAGAGAGACACAGAGAGACACAGAGAGACACAGAGAGACACAAAGAGACACAGAGAAACACAGAGAAACACAGAGAGACACAGAGAGACACAGAGAGACACAGAGTGACACAGAGAGACACAGAGAGACACAGAGAGACACATACAGACACATACAGACACAGAGAGACACAGAGAGACACAGAGACACACAGAGAGACGCAGAGAGACACAGAGAGACACAGAGAGACACAGAGAGACACAGAGAGACACAGAGAGACACAGAGAGACACAGAGAGACACAGAGAGACACAGAGAGACACAGAGAGACACAGAGACACAGAGAGACACAGAGAGACACAAAGAGACATACAGAGAGACACAGAGAGACACAGAGAGACACAGAGAGACACAGAGAGACACAGAGAGACACAGAGAGACACAGAGAGACACAGAGAGACACAGAGAGACACAGAGAGACACAGAGTGACACAGAGAGACACAGAGAGACACAGAGAGACACATACAGACACATACAGACACAGAGAGACACAGAGAGACACAGAGACACACAGAGACACAGAGAGACACAGAGAGACACAGAGAGACACAGAGAGACACAGAGAGACACAGAGAGACACAGAGTGACACAGAGTGACACAGAGAGACACAGAGAGACACAGAGAGACACAGAGAGACACATACAGACACAGAGAGACACAGAGAGACACAGAGACACACAGAGAGACGCAGAGAGACACAGAGAGACACAGAGAGACACAGAGAGACACAGAGAGACACAGAGAGACACAGAGAGACACAGAGAGACACAGAGAGACACAGAGTGACACAGAGAGACACAGAGAGACACAGAGAGACACATACAGACACATACAGACACAGAGAGACACATAAAGACACAGAGACACACAGAGAGACACTGAGAGACACAGAGAGACACACAAAGACACAGAGAGACACAGAGAGACACAGAGAGACACAGAGAGACACAGAGAGACACAGAGAGACACAGAGAGACACAGAGTGACACAGAGAGACACAGAGAGACACAGAGAGACACATACAGACACATACAGACACAGAGAGACACATAAAGACACAGAGACACACAGAGAGACACTGAGAGACACAGAGAGACACAGAGTGACACAGAGTGACACAGAGAGACACAGAGAGACACAGAGAGACACAGAGAGACACAGAGAGACACAGAGTGACACAGAGAGACACAGAGAGACACAGAGAGACACAGAGAGACACAGAGTGACACAGAGTTCTGAGTGACACAGAGAGACACAGAGAGACACAGAGAGACACATACAGACACATACAGACACAGAGAGACACAGAGAGACACAGAGACACACAGAGAGACGCAGAGAGACACAGAGAGACACTGAGAGACACAGAGACACACAGAGAGACGCAGAGAGACACAGAGAGACACAGAGAGACACAGAGAGACACAGAGAGACACAGAGAGACACAGAGTGACACAGAGTGACACAGAGAGACACAGAGAGACACAGAGAGACACATACAGACACATACAGACACAGAGAGACACAGAGAGACACAGAGACACACAGAGAGACACAGAGACACACAGAGAGACACTGAGAGACACAGAGACACACAGAGAGACGCAGAGAGACACAGAGAGACACAGAGAGACACAGAGAGACACAGAGAGACACAGAGAGACACAGAGTGACACAGAGTGACACAGAGAGACACAGAGAGACACAGAGAGACACATACAGACACATACAGACACAGAGAGACACAGAGAGACACAGAGACACACAGAGAGACGCAGAGAGACACAGAGAGACACAGAGAGACACAGAGAGACACAGAGAGACACAGAGAGACACAGAGAGACACAGAGAGACACAGAGAGACACAGAGTGACACAGAGAGACACAGAGAGACACAGAGAGACACATACAGACACATACAGACACAGAGAGACACATAAAGACACAGAGACACACAGAGAGACACTGAGAGACACAGAGAGACACACAAAGACACAGAGAGACACAGAGAGACACAGAGAGACACAGAGAGACACAGAGAGACACAGAGAGACACAGAGAGACACAGAGTGACACAGAGAGACACAGAGAGACACAGAGAGACACATACAGACACATACAGACACAGAGAGACACATAAAGACACAGAGACACACAGAGAGACACTGAGAGACACAGAGAGACACACAAAGACACAGAGAGACACAGAGAGACACAGAGAGACACAGAGAGACACAGAGAGACACAGAGAGACACAGAGAGACACAGAGAGACACAGAGAGACACAGAGAGACACAGAGTGACACAGAGAGACACAGAGAGACACAAAGAGACATACAGAGAGACACAGAGAGACACAGAGAGACACACAAAGACACAGAGAGACACAGAGAGACACAGAGAGACACAGAGAGACACAGAGAGACACAGAGAGACACAGAGTGACACAGAGAGACACAGAGAGACACAAAGAGACATACAGAGAGACACAGAGAGACACAGAGAGACACAAAGAGACATACAGAGAGACACAGAGAGACACAGAGAGACACAGAGAGACACAGAGAGACACAGAGAGACACAGAGAGACACAGAGAGACACAGAGAGACACAGAGAGACACAGAGTGACACAGAGAGACACAGAGAGACACAGAGAGACACATACAGACACATACAGACACAGAGAGACACAGAGAGACACAGAGACACACAGAGAGACGCAGAGAGACACAGAGAGACACAGAGAGACACAGAGAGACACAGAGAGACACAAAGACACACAAAGACACACAGAGAGACACAGAGAGACACAGAGAGACACAAATACAGACCGGAACTAATAATTCTTCCTTATTTTAGTCATTACAGTCTACATCGCAACAAGCTTAGCACTAATTATAATTTTAAGTAAAAAATGTGAAAATATTCAAACTTTAGTGAGTATTTTGAGCTAAAAATCACAATTATATTAATTTTAATTAATCTTCAATGCAGGTTGACAAGATAGTCGAAAAGCTCAACAATTTAGATGATAATCATCTAACTCGACAAAGTAGATTTGCCATATTTTCACTACAAAATCAAGTCACAATTCAACCAATACAAATTTTCAGTTATTCTGGTGAAAATATTAATAAATCATATTCTGCAAAGGTTAGTATTAAGCACATATAGTGTTGAGATCAGTCATAGGATTCGGTACCCGAACAGACAGGAAGCATGGTCAATATGGTTGCAAAATTGAGCGTGATTGATTGAATTGATTGATTTTATTGATGATTATGCTCATTGGGGTGAGTATACTCATGGCTACGCTCATTACCGCGAGCCTGCTCACTGTCTGTTCAGGTCTTACTCAGAATTAATTCCATTAATTACATATTAAGCACTAACTAAGTTCAAATTACATAATCTTTTAGATTCTATTGTCAATCATATCAAATGTCATCATTTTAATTTCTATACTGCAAATTGAGTCTGACAGGAAGTAATGTCATGCTGTATTATCCAAAACATGATGACTTATAGACTACGCGGGATGTCTAAGTCTGCGCATTGGGAATATTTAATTAAAACAAATGAAATTGGATCCAAAAATTGATTCATTTCTGTTGAAATCGTCTTTAAATTATGTAAACATCAAACTGGTTATTTCCACTCATCTTATGGACTTTAGACATGACTGAAATGTGCTTAAATATTGGACATGTATTTTGGGAGATAATTTTTATATAAAAGCAGTTCCTGTGCTGTTTTGACTTCACTTTTAAATCATCTGCCTTAAGTTGAGGATCATTCTGAAGAAGCTGTGAGCTGTGCCTTGATTTGGTCAACAATATCAATTTATATCCTGCATTTGGGGACTTGACGTTGGAACTGAAATTGGAAAAATGTTCAAAATAATTTTGTGAGTTAAATTTGTTAATTTTTTATGGATTTATTGATGCTTAAATGTCTTTTTTGACTAGATTTCTTCTGTCCATGACTTTGGGACTATTCAGCACATCACAAGCTGCATCTCTTGACTGTCAATATGCATCAGTGCTATGGAGCACACTAGGAACAGTTTATCGTTGTGAAGTTCAAAATTCAGTCACAATAACATCACTTGATGCAGCACAAATTGACTCAGTGACTGGTTCACACCTGGCTGGATATACTAATGACAATGTTGAGGCATTTTCCTTTCAAGCCAAAGGAAAAATTCATTATTTTCCACGTAATTTAAATAAAATCTTTAAGAATCTTAAAGGACTGCAATTTTACAAAAGTGGACTTAAGGAAATTCATCAAAGTGACTTGAAAGACTATCCAAATTTAAAGCATCTTCATTTACATGGAAATAATTTGGAAATATTGGAAAAAAATTTATTTGAATTTAATCCAAATTTAGAAATAATTTCATTATCGCCAAATAATATTTCGCACATTGATCCTAATGTATTTGACAAGCTGACTAAATTGACGCATTTGTACCTTGGTGACAATACATGCATTAGTGTGGATGCTTTCAATAATCAAGCGGCTGTTCAAAAACTCATTAAAACAGCTAAAACTCAATGCATAAATTCAGATTATTCAAATTTGGAGCATAAAGTCAAGGACCTTGAAGCTGCATCTTCAACATTAAATTCAGAGCAACTCAAGGAAAATCTGGAAAAATTGGAAAATGATGTGAAAAATTCAAATTTTCCAAATTTCTTCCAAATTGAACTTCAGGACTTGAAAGCTGATCAAGTCAAAAAGGCACAAGAAGAAGCTACAACAACAACATCCACAACAACAACAACATCAACAACTACAATAGCGACACCAGCAACATCAGAAGACACAAAATTCGAGACATGTTCAGCACTAGAATCAAAAATCAACAAGATTGATGAAAAGTTGACTAAAATTATGAAGGCACTTGACATTAATGAATGACTGTACAATTTATGAATAAAATTTACGAAATTTGACAATTTTAATCCTTTTTAAGCAGTTCCGCATGCAATTTCAGCTTTAAATGTCAATTTTAAAGACCAACAAAACTTAAAATCTGGTATTTAAATGTCGGCTGAGCTGTAAAGCCTGTCATGAATCCACCCCACAATCCTATGTCCCAATACCCTCAAATCTATATCCAAAATGGACATAGTCACATTAAATAGTCAGTAACCTTAAGTCAATCACATTTATCGCCTTAAAATGCACTAAATCAACCGATGTATGTCCATCATGTGCTACAATGCATCTTATAGTCAATAAGAGGACGGAGTGGAACTGATCCGACATTTTAGAAGGCAATAGATCGCGTAGTAAGCCAAATAACTCATATCAGACTTGAAATTAGTAATTGACAAGCGGTAGTCAGCTTGTCAGGAAGGCCATGGATCACACTTAATCCGTACAGCCAGGAAAGTACGTAAGTAAGTGGAACTGATTCGAGTGAATGTCGTCAGTTGGCATTAAATGAGATTAAGTTGAGATAGAGCAGGAATAATTGTAAAAATAGACATAAAATTGATAAGGCACATGCTGTGGATTGTCAACAAGTTTAAAAGTGTTATTTATGCAGTTCCATTGATAATGGATCAAAAAGGAATCTTCATGTAGTCATCAAGGTACTTTTATGCCTTATCGTCATCATGTTGACTCTATGATGACTACATTGTGCTGCTCGGTGTCAATTATTGATGAGATTTGGTAACTAGAAATTATGAAATTAAAGGTCGGCTGTCATCTGCCAATTACCGATACCAAATGTCATGCTGTCTCTATCAACAGCTTCTCTTGATCAGTTCTTAGGTCTTCATTGCGTTCTCTTGCCATCAATAGAGTTTGATGCTCCTTGATGGCATAGATAAACAATTGACATTTGATACAGTGATACACTGATAGATCCAGTTGATTAATGCACATGGTGAAATTAAGGCACACAATTATAATGAGTCACGCGACGATCAATAAGAACAGCATCAAAATCCTTATCAGTGGTGAAATTCTCGCTGGTTTTTCCAACTCAGAATCCGGACTTGACTTATCAGCAGCTGAAATGTGCTCGAAAGTTGGTCGCGCGTGTTCTTTTGTATAAAAGCAGTTCCTGTGCTGTTCTAGCTTCACTTTTAAATCATCTGTCGTAAGTTGAGGATCATTCTGAAGAAGCTGCGAGCTGTGCCTTGATTTGGTCAACAATATCAATTTATATCCTGGATTTGGGGACTTGACGTTGGACATAAAATTAGAAAAATGTTCAAAATAATTTTGTGAGTTAAATTTGTTAATTTTTTATGGATTTATTGATGCTTAAATGTCTATTTTGACTAGATTGTTGCTGTCTATGACTTTGGGACTATTCAGCACATCACAATCTATATCGCTTGATTGTCAATATATATCAGGTGGATGGGACAGTTCATTAGGAACAGTTTATCGTTGCGAAGTTAGAAATTCTGTCTCAATAACTTCACCTGAGGAAGCACAAGTCGACTCAGTGACTGGTTCACACCTGGCTGGCTATAATAATGACAATGTTGAGGCATTTTCTATTGCAAGAAAAGGACAAGTTCATTATTTTCCACGTGGATTGGAAAAAATCTTCAAGAATCTTAAAGGAATTCAAATTGCCTACGCTGGACTTAAGGAAATTCATCAAAGTGACTTTAAAGACCTCCCAAAATTGAGGAATCTTTACTTGCAAGGAAATAATTTGGAAATATTGGAAGCAAATTTATTCAAATTTAATCCAAATTTAAATTTCATTTCATTACATTCCAATAAAATTTCGCACATAGATCCTAATGTATTTGACAAGCTGACTAGACTGAAGGATATGAACCTTAACTCCAGCACTTGCATTAGCATGACTGCTTCCGACAGTCAAACTGTACAAAAACTCATCAAAACAGCAAGCACCAGATGCATAAATTCAGATTATTCAAATTTGGAGCATAAAGTCAAGGACCTTGAAGCTGCATCCTCAACATTAAATTCAGAACAACTCAAGGAAAATCTGGAAAAATTGGAAAATGATGTGAAAAATTCAAATTTTCCAAATTTCTTCCAAATTGAACTTCAGGACTTGAAAGCAAGTCAAGTCAAAAAGGCACAAGAAGAACATTTTTCAGCATTAGTATCAAAAGCTTGCCGACTTTCCATAACAGATAATTTGACAAATTTGATGACCCTTGCTACAAATGGAACCGACAGTCAGCAAGACATGATCAACAAAAATTTCAAAAAAATGAGTCAAAATATTGCAAAAATTGATGAAAAATTGACCGGAACTGCTGCAAAAATGGACGAAAACATTGCAAATTTGAAGGAAGTAGCACTAAAATTTCAAATGTCAATGCCAACAAATATGAAGGACGAGGTAGCTGCCAGGTGTGAGGACGAAACTAAAATGTCAAAAAATAGCAAAAAAATTGAAAAAATTGACATAAAATTGGATATTTTGGAGGAAATTTTGAGCAATTTTCAAACATTTTCCTACAAAAAATTTAACAAAATGGAAATTGAGGAAAAAGTTTTTCATGTGAGCATGAAAAAGTCAATTGAAAGCTCAAATGAGGAAATTGATAGGAAAATTGGGGAAATTCAGGCAAAAATTGACGCAAAATTTGATGAAATTGATGAAAAACTCGAGGAAATGGAAAGAAAATTTGGGGAAAAAATTGAGGAAATTTTGAAAATTGTAAAATAATTTTTTAAATGTTACGTAATTTTTGGATAATCCCCAATAAATTTAAAATTTAACGATTTTGTAAAATATTTTGGCTAAAATTAATTAATAAATGATTTAAATAAGAATTTAGGGGCGTTCGCATATTACGTAAAGGTGGGGATTTGTGGGTCGAGCTCCCAATAATGTCACAGAGTGGGTCGAGCTCCCAATAATGTCACGGAGTGGGTCGAGCTCCCAATAATGTCACAGAGTGGGTCGAGCTCCCAATAATGTCACGGAGTGGGTCGAGCTGCCAATAATGTCACGGAGTGGGTCGAGCTCTTACTAATGTCACGGAGTGGGTCGAGCTCCCAATAATGTCACGGAGTGGGTCGAGTTGTCAATAATGTCACTGAGTGGGACAAGCTCCCAATAATGTCACGGAGTGGGTCGAGCTCCCAATAATGTCACGGAGTGGGTCGAGCTCCTAATGATGTCACGGAGTGGGTCGAGCTGCCAATAATGTCACGGAGTGGGTCGAGCTCTTACTAATGTCACGGAGTGGGTCGAGCTCCCAATAATGTCACGGAGTGGGTCGAGCTCCCAATAATGTCACGGAGTGGGTCGAGCTCCCAATAATGTCACGGAGTGGGTCGAGCTCCCAATAATGTCACGGAGTGGGACGAGCTCCCAATAATGTCACGAAGCTTCCAATACATAACATATACCAAAAAAAACTTAATAAACGTATTCAGTGGAAGGCGCACCTTTATATTGAATTGGATACTTATATACTATTCTACAATGCTGATTTAATGATGCTCGGAGCAAATTTAAGTCGGATAGCTATTCCAACAAGTTGCAGTAGACTTAAGGGCCTGTTCACTTATTACGTATCGCAATAAATTGATCGCAGCACCGCCCGTGCGTTACTTAATAACAGCACGGTTTGTGAACTACAGACAACTACAGACACAATGAAATTTTAAACATACAAAAGGTGAATGAAATCAAGCACAGACGGATAAACTTGTATATGCTGAGTTGTTGAGAAAGTAAAAAAAAAATATCATTTTTAGTATAGTTTCTTAAGCTAGTGAATTAAGTGCTCATAAGTCTATTGTAAAATGATCAGGTAAGTTTAATTCAAATTTGGACTCGGACTCGGACTCGAATTCGGACTCGGACTCGGACTCGGACTCGAAGACTCGGACTCGGAGACTCGGACTCGGAATCGGAGACTCGGAATCGGAGACTCGGAATCGGAGACTCGGAATCGGAGACTCGGACTCGGAGACTCGGACTCGGACTTGGACTCGGTCTCGGTCACGGATTCGGAGACTCGGACTCGGAGACTCGGATTCGGAGACTCGGACTCGGAAACTCGGAGACTCGGACTCGGATTCGGAGAGTCGAACTCGGAGACTCGGACTCGGATTCGGAGAGTCGAACTCGGAGACTCGGACTCGGACTCGGACTCGAAGACACGGACTCGGAGACTCGGACTCGGAATCGGAGACTCGGAATCGGAGACTCGGAATCGGAGACTCGGAATCGGAGACTAGGACTCGGAATCGGAGACTAGGACTCGGAATCGGAGACTAGGACTCGGAATCGGAGACTAGGACTCGGAATCGGAGACTAGGACTCGGAATCGGAGACTAGGACTCGGAATCGGAGACTAGGACTCGGAATCGGAGACTCGGAATCGGAGACTCGGACTCGGACTTGGACTCGGTCTCGGTCTCGGATTCGGAGACTCGGACTCGGAGACTCGGAGACTTGGAGACTCGAAGACTTGGAGACTCGGAGATTCATAGACTCGTAATCAGAATCAGACGAGTATTGGTGTCGGTGTCGTCGTCGGTCTCGGATGAATTGATTTGACTTGAATTGACTGCCTCAAAATTTATGATTTGTGTCACATAAAATTGATAATAAAATAAGAAATAAAGAAATTTAATAGCGACATACTTTATGTGACCATGGAATAAATATTCATAAAAGTCGCGTATCTGTAATAAATCAGTCTATTCCATTGTTGTTGTAGACACAAATTTTGAATAAATATATTCAATTTTTTTTAGGAATCACTCAAACCTAAACATATTGAGCATGTACTTGACAGCGATTATTTCAATCATATTAATATCAAAATTAACTGATTCAGTCACAGCTGCCAAGTCCAATGAATCAATAGCTTGCAATGACATTTGCTTAACATCAGGATGTGTTCGTGCGGCATCAAAAATTCTCGAGAAAATGGATGAAAATATTGATCCATGTGATGACTTCTTTGCATTTAGGTAAGTCATAAGAATAGGCTGGCATTTAAGGCAGTTATGCTAGTTAGGTGTCGGATTGAATATATTGGGTGTCTGGATATATTGGGTGACTGGATGTATTGGGTGCCTGAATATTGGGTGCCTGGATACATTGGGTGTCTGGATACATTGGGTGCCTGGATACATTGGGTGTCTGGATACATTGGGTGTCTGGATACATTGGGTGTCTGGATACATTGGGTGTCTGGATATATTGAGTGTCTGGATACATTGGGTGTCTGGATACATTGGGTGTCTGGATGTATTGGGTGTTCGGTTATTGCGTTCCTGGATACGCTCCTGACAATTAAGACCCCCTACCAGATATATCGACTCCAGTATTGAATTTCTTATAAATTCTAATTTTATTTAACTCAACAGCTGCAACCAGTACAACAAAAATACAAATGTTCCTGATGACAAGTCATCTGTTAACATATTTAGTACAATTAACGACAATTTAAAGGAACAATTAAGAACGATTGTCACATCACCAATTGAAGATAATGAAATTGAATCATTTAAGAACATCAAGAAGCTATTCAAAGCTTGCTTTAATGAATGTAAGTCAAAATTTTAATTCAAATTCAATTTAATTCAATTTTTAATTTTAATTTTTAAGCACTAATTGAGGAACAGGAGCTTAAACCATTGATTGATATTCACAATGAACTTGATGGATGGCCTGTAGTCAAAGGACATTTATGGAATGAGTCAAAATGGACATGGCAGCAATCAGTCATAGATTTTAAGAATTATGGATTCTCAACTAATTCCATCTTTGCATTTACTGTGGATATTGACTTGAAAAATACATCCAAACGCATCATAAGTGTAAGATTCTGAGAATGAGAGAGACTGAGAGACACTTAGAGAGACTGAGAGAGACTAAGAGAGACTGAGAGAGACTGAGAGAGACTGAGAGAGAATAAAAGAGACTGACTGATTTAATAAACCTTCATAATTACAGATCGACCAACCATATTTGGGACTAAACCGTGAATATCTAATTGAAGGACTAGACAACAAAGTTGTTCAAGCTTATTACTCATATCAAGTTGATTTGGCTGTTATGTATGGAGCTGATCATAAATCTGCTGAACAACAAATGAGAGAAGTTCTTGAGTTTGAATTTTTATTGGCAAATGTTAGTTATTTATTGGATTATTTTAAGTATATAGCTTGACTATTGCTTGGTTTATGACTTTTTAGATATCCATACCAAAAGAGGATCGTAGAGACTTTAGTGCACTTTACAATACAATGACAATTAAGGATCTTAATGTTAGATATCCATACAATAATTGGGTGAGTGAAGGTCCTATTTGCTGTGATCAGGTTCTGGTTCCGCTCTTGGATTTAACTACACTACAACCAGTTAAATCGTCTTCAGCTCCAAATAACATATTTTTATTTAAATTTCCAGCTTGAATATTTTAATTCACTTTTACCAGATATTAGTCAAGTGACTGAAGACGAGATTATAAATGTCAGTGTGCCTAGCTTTTTCAATGCATTACAATCACTGCTGGAGCAAACATCAAAAAGGTAAAATCAAATATTCTTAAAAGCACCAATGAGCTGGGCACTAGGGATTCTCTATAACCAGAAGCTGTCTCCTGAATTGACGAGAATTTGAAGAATATTCTTGGAGTCTCGGATTGAGTTCTAGTCTCGGTTTTGCATTCGATTCGGGACTCGGTTTCAGTCTTAGTCTCCATTCCGGTCTCATGATCAAGGCCTAGTCTACTTCCTGGTATCGATTCTGGTCTCTGTCTCGGCCTCAGTCTACGTTCAGTTCTCGGCCACAGTCTTCGTCCTGGTCTCGGACTCGGTTTGGTCTCGATCTCTGTCTCGATCCAAGTCTCCGTGCCAGTCTCGGTGCCGGTCTCAATCCCAGTCTCGATTTTGGGCCAATTCGATTCTGGGCTTGGTTTCAGTCTCGGTCACGGTCTCAATCTCCGTTCTAGTTTCGATCCCTGTCTCAGTCCTGGTTTCTGTTCTAGGCTTTGTCTTGATACAAGTCTCCGTCTCTGTCCTGGTGTCCGTCCGGGACTCGATCCCAGTCTCCATCCGGGTTTTGATTCCGGTCTCGGTCTCAGTATCCGTTCCAATTTCAATTCTTGTCTCGGTCTTGGTCTCAGTCTCTGTCCTGGTCTTTGTCTTGATCCAAGTCTCCGTCTCCATTTCGGTTTCGGTCTCAGTGTCCGTCCTGTTCACGGTTCTAGTCTCTGTCTCGATCCAAGTCTCCGTTCTGGTTTCGGTGCCTGTCTCGTTTGCAGTCTCAATTCTGGAATCGGTTTCAGTTTCCGTCGTCCCAGTCTCCATTCCGGTCTCTGTCTAGATCCCTATCTTCGTCCAGATCTCGGTCTCGGTTCTCGATCTAGTTGGCCATACAGCCTAATACCCTAATTACATCATTATACCATGTAATTATGCAGAGACTGACTCAATGTCTGTTAGGCATTGTTGCAACCAAAGGTGTATTCCAGAGGATTTTAAGTGTCAAACCCCCCTCACATCCTAAAGCCACTAGCTACAACATATCTCTAAAAATTCTAAAATATCCACAGAACTCTTGCCAACTACATCTTCTGGAGGGCCACAGAATCATCATCAACATACCTAACCAAACAAATTAAAAGTCGAAAGCTTCAATATACAAAAGTATTAACCGGTAAACAGCAAGACGAACCACGTTGGAAGGAATGCATGAATCTTGCATCCGATAATTTACCAATTGCAGTTGGTGCTTTATATGTACGAAAATATTTTCAAAAAAATTCGAAAGACATTGCACAGGAAATGTTGGAAGGAATAAGACATGAATTTAATGACATCCTTAAGACAGTACCGTGGATGGATGACAGTACACGTACCGCAGCACAATCAAAGATGAAAAAGATGATTTATAATATTGGATATCCGGATGAGTTAATGAATGACATTAAATTGACTGAATTTTATAATTTATTAAAAATTAACGAAAATAATTTTTTTAAATCAATTTTAAACGTTAAAAAGTTTGAAATTGATCGAAGCTTTATGGCTTTAAATGAGCCATTCAATAAGTCAGATTGGAGATATTTCTCAGGTGCGAGTGTCGTTAATGCTTTTTATGATCCAACTAAGAACAGCATTGGTAAGTTGTGAGATTATTGTGGTCATTTAATGCTTACGGGCTGGGTGGATGGGGTTGAGTGTACATATACCCACCTTACATCCCCCTATACCCACCTTACATCCATCATACACCCACCTTACATCCCCACTACAGCCACCTTACATCCCCCCTACATCCACCTAACATCCCCCCTAAACCCACCTTACATCCCCTTACACCCACCTTATATTCATCCACACTCACCCTAGGTCCTCCTAAATACTTGGTGGGAGAAGCCTGGAATTCCCTCTTTTAGGAACCTAATCATAGGGGAGGGGTTAAAGGCAACGGTTCACTCTGTTACGGACATATTCACTAACTTTTGTCTATTTCACAGAATTTCCAGCTGGCATCCTTCAAGGTCATTTCTTCTCAGCTGATCGTCCACGTTACTTGAATTATGGTGCAATTGGTGTTGTTATTGGACATGAAATTACACATTTATTTGATGATCAAGGCAGTCAATTTGACTTGGACGGCAATTTAGTCGACTGGTGGGAAGAAGAGACCAAAAAAGCTTATTTGGAGAAGGCACGATGCATCATTGAACAGTATGGCAATTATACAGAACCAAATGTGAAGCTTAACTTGAACGGAATCAATACACAAGGAGAGAATATTGCTGACAATGGTAATGTCTTGTAGATTCATGGTCAGCATGTTAAGTCATTAATTTGAATATTAAAAGTCCGTTAATCGATCAAAAATCCGTGTCCATGCAGGCATGACTGGAACTGGATTTAAATCCATGTCATGCCTGCATGATGCTGAATTTTGGATCAATTAATCGACTTGTGACTATTTTGGGTAATCAGGTGGAGTTAAGGAGGCATATTTGGCATATCAAAAGTTTGTTGCCAAAAATGGATCTGAAAAGAAACTTCCTGGACTTAAATACACACAAAATCAGCTGTTTTGGATATCCGAAGCTCAAATATGGTGCTCAACATATCGACCAGGTAAAGGAACGACTCAGAAACTTGAGATTTTTTAAGCATTTTTCTCAATAATTCTACAGAATCAATGAAGCTTTACATCACAGTCAACGAGCATTCACCTGGACAGTTTAGAGTCTTGGGTCCATTGAGTAATATGAAGGAATTCTCGAAGGATTTTAACTGTCCAATTGGTAAGTCAATGGCTTCTTGATATGCAATAATTGTCATAAATATCATTAATTTTGTCATAGGTTCCAAAATGAATCCAGTCCATAAATGCGAGGTTTGGTAAAAAAATTTGAAAATTGTCAATTTAAAATTGAAATATAAATAAAGAATTTTCTTAAAAAATACAGTAAGCTTTGATATTTTACTTAAAAGAATTCAGGGCAGAATCAAAATCTTCCATTATTGATCTACTCCAGTGGTGGACAACCTGTGTGCTGCCAAAATTTCTTTGCAAATCCTATGAACCGCGTATCGTGTGTGGCTTCCGTTAAAGCTTACCACCCAGGTAAGCCGCGAAAAATAAAAGGTTGTCCACCACTGATCCAGACCCTTCAGATCCTGTGTGATTGTTAAAGCTCCAAGTCGGGGCATGGTTCCAGTAAGTAAGTAAGTAAGTAGAGACTGGAAGGAAAAAGGCGGGAAAGGAAGAAAGGGGAAGGAAGGGGAAGGAAGGGGAAGGAAGGGGAAGGAAGGGGAAGGAAGGGGAAGGAAGGGGAAGGAAGGCAGGAAAGCAGGAAGCAACGAAGATGCGGAAAGGAAGTACAATTTGAAGCTCTTTTTGGATTTTGTCACAAAAATCCCAAAAAAATTGAATAAATTTATCCAAAAAAAGAGGATAAAGTGTATACCCACCATTCCCACTCCACCATACCCCACCATTCCCCTCCATTCAGAATAACTCCCTTCATTATACGCACTCCAAACTACCTGAGTAGACTCAGAGAGTCAAAATAATGTTGTTCTTTTTCTTAACACATTACAAGTTGTGGCTTATGAGTCAGCAAAGCTAATTACTTCCTATTATTACACTTGTTACTAGTTGAGTCATGAGTCCCCATTTTGGGTTACCAAATTGAATTTCGTGATTTTAAATCATATTTGGTGCTCAAGATAAGACTTGAATCAACTCAAAATCATCTAAAATTTGAGTCGACTTTGAAATGACAGAAAGTTAAGTCGGATGGAACCGGATTTAGATGTAATTTAATTATGAAGATGAGGCAGAGTAGACAGGAATTTGGAAATCGGACTCCAAAGTCCATGCCTTGGCTCTAATGGAGTCCCATAAAATCTGCAGCTCTCTCTGGAATCGGGGGGAGGCATACCAAAGCACCATGACACATAGGTTGCATAACACTATTTTAGAGTCAATATTGTCTAAACTGCGTGCCGCGGTGCACTAAAATGCAATGAACCTCATGTCAGTCACGGCTTACCACAAGGTGGACTACCTGGCTTACCTGTCTAACAACCAAGGTGTGTCATGTCTCAAAAAATGTTGGGAAACACTGCTGTAGAGTCAGTATTATCCATTGTACGTTCTGCGACTTACTAATGTGGCAACAAAATCCCATGAACTGAATATCTGTCTATCTTTACAAGATAGACACACATTGTCTATCTTTATCAATGTGTGTCAATCCACAAAAAAAGTTGCCCAACACTGATCTAAGGGGTCGTTCCCTCACACATTATCATCACAATCAGCATATTAAGTCACTATAACTAAAATAAGCAGCATAAATAAAAGTCAGCATTTTTTACACAATCAACAACAATAATTGCTAATTTTAAATGAAAACGAAAGTGTTGAGTGAATTAATTCAGTTCTTTTGCAGTCACACATCAAGTAGCTTACATCAGCTGTAATATTGTTAAAGTGCTAGTCAAAAAATGTTGTTGCTGTTAAAAATTTCATTAATTTTCCTACTAAATTCAGCATTTCATCCAGTCACAGCTTATAGTGTCAGAAATTTCCGTAATATTGATGCGGAATCGATGAATTTGACAGCTAGTCCAAATTCGTGTGACGACATCTGCTTAACACGAGGCTGCATTATCACAGCGGCAGTCATACTTGAGAAAATTGATGAAAATTTGGATCCGTGTGATGATTTTTATACATTTAGGTAGGAATTGTTAATATTTTTGGGATGGGGGAGGGGATGAGGGGGTGTAGACCAGTGTTGGACAACCTGTGTGCCGCTAAATTGCCCATGAACCGCATGTCGTGTGTGGTTACAATCAAGATGTGCAGTAATTGGCAAAAAAGTCATAATTGGAAAGATTAACCAATAGATTCATGTCAAGACAGTAGGAGCCTGATTCAGCATTGAAGGGGCGGGTCCCCCTGGTTTAAGATTCAAAAAAAAAAAAAATTCTTCAAAAGTGTTGGAATAATGGAGCATTCCTATAGATCAGTGTTGGGCAACCTGTTTTGTGGATTTGCATTCCATGATTGTAAGGTTAGACAGATATGCGCTTTATGGGATTTTTGTGGCACATTAGTAGGTCGCAGAACGTACAATCTATAATATTGACTCTATAGCACTGCTTTTCAACCTTTTTTTGAGACATGACACACCTTGATGGTGAGACAGGTAAGCCAGGTAGTCCATCAGGTGGTACTTCATGACTGACAAGAGGTTCATTGCATTTCAGTGCACCACGGCACGCAGTTTAGACAATATTGACTCTAAAACATATGTTATGCAACCTATGTGTCATGGTGCTCTGGTGTGTCTCAGCTGCTCCTTACTGGGAAAGGGGGAAAAGGGGGACCGAGAGGAGGGACCAGAGATGGGACAGAGATAGGGGACGGGGAGAGAGGGGACGGACAGAGGGGGGAAGGACAGAGGGGCGACGGAGGAGGTGGGTTAGAATCGGAAAACCCTCAATTGACTATTGACCCCAATTCTCTTAGGGAAAGTAGTTTGACATTTTATTACGGCTTGTTCTTTCAAAAAGTCGATTATTTCACGTTGCATAATCACTGAACGACCCCAATATATCTAATAATAAATCCATAACTTTACATCTTTCCTATCCATCACAGTTGTAATCGATACATCAACAACACATTCATTCCTGACGATCAGACACAAATTGACGTTTTCGTTGAAACTCATGAGAAGCTTCAGGAACGAATTAAGGCAATCATAACAGCACCAATTGACGATAATGAAATTGAACCTTTTAAAAATATGAAAAGACTTTATCGAGCATGTATGAATAAAGGTAAGCTGAACAATCTTGATTGCCTGACTTATGACTTACTCAATTTCCAGCACTCATTGAGGAGCGTGGCTTAAAACCAATGACTGATGTCCTGGAGAAAGAAGGTGGATGGCCTGTTGTAATGGGAGGCACATGGGATGGATCAGACTGGTCATGGACGGACACTCAGATACATTTAAATAAACAAGGCTACACGGCTGAATATTTATTTAAATTTAAAGTTGATAATGACTATAAGAATATAACAAAGTACATAATTAGGGTAAGTTGAGGTTAGGGTAGGGGAATTTGAGTGCCGGAAATTATTTTTGGAAATGCCATGAATTGTATGCTCTGTGCGGTTTTGATCGAAATGTCACGAAGGTCTGCCTGGAAAAATTAATGTTTGCCCACCCCTGGCGTCCTCACTCGTCTCACTAGACACGCCCCTAATGCAGGTTTTTGAGGTTAGAGTTGGTCGGGCTGCAATGTGGATCCTCTAATTGAATCCTGTCCTTAATGAAAGACAGGAGTTCCAAGGTCATGTCCACTCTGGTTGAGGTTATGCAGTACTTAGATCAGTGATGGACAACCTTGTAATTTTGTGGTACACCTTGATGATAAGCCTCGACTGAAACCACACACGATGTATGGTTCAGAGCATTTCTTGAGTGTGTCGCGGCACGAAGGTTGCCCATAATTGCCTTAGATTGTGATGTCTAAATGATCCTTAGCGTGGATTAGTTGACTCAAGTCAAATCGGACTTTACATGAAATTCTGGTCGACTTGAAGGGGTCATGGAACTGATCTAGAGTCAGGTAGTCCAAACTGAACCCAGATTTGAACCGAATCCGGCATAAAGTCATAGTCACGGATGGTTTGGGGTCGAATTATTGATCGATTGACCATTTGTGATTCCATTGCCATTTTGTCCTTTAATTTGACTAAACCTCACTATTAATTCCCAAATCTAGGTTCATACCACTCCATATCCACCCCATATCAATAATATACCCCAAAATCCCTCTTTTATACAGATCGATCAACCAAATTTGCAACTTGAACGAGAACAATTCTTGGAAGAATTTGAATCACAAACTATTCAGGATTATCACAAATATCAAGTTGATTTGGCAATTTTGTATGGTGCAAAACGAATTTGTGCTGAATTACAGATGCGAGAGGTTCTTGAGTTTGAGGTTAAGTTAGCTAGGGTAAGGAATAAATTTAGGTAAAATGGAATATTTCAAAAAAAGAATCAAATTTTCAGATAGTTATGACAAAAGAAGAACGAACTGACTTTAATAACCTTTATCATCTGATGTCTATTAAGGAACTGCAAGCAAAATATCCATTCATGGATTGGGTGAGTGTTAATGACGATCGGGGTTGTACACATGTTGCGTACTCTATTTTTTTACCCCATTCCATTACCCTTAGCCCATCCCCTTACCATATCATCTTGACCCACCTCTTTATCCCATGCTACTATCCCATACCCCTACTCCATCTCCTTAGTCCATCCTCTTGACCTATCCCATAACCCTATTTCCTTACCTTATCCCCTTACCTTATCCCATCCTTTTATCTCATTGTCTTATCTTATCCTCCTTACTCTGTGCCCATTACCCTATCCACATTACCCTATCCCCTTACCCTATCCCCTTAACCCATGCTCTTAACCCTATCCCCTTACCTCATTCTCTTACCCCATTCCTTTACCCCATTTTCTTACTTTGTCACCTTACCCTTACCCTTACCTATCCCATCACCCTATCACCTTTCCAACCCCTCACCTTCCCTCCCTGCATCTGACCCTTAACAATCCCAAAAACTTAATATAATTTTGTATAAAAATTAACATTTTCAGCTAAATTATTTCAATTCAATTCTACCGGATGTGAGTCGAGTGACTAAAGATGAGATCATCAATGTCAGTGTACCAAAGTATTTAGAAGATTTAGGACGGCTCTTAGAAAACACACCAAAAAGGTAAGAAATTTCAGAAAAATGCACAAGAAGTTGTGAAATGTGGCTTGAAGGCAGTGATGGTTCTAGATTAGTTGTGGGCAGCCTGAGTGATAAGCCTTGAAACTGCACTGGTCATATGGTTCATGGCATTTTTGAACAATTTTAGTTGCCGCGGCACACAGGTTGCCCATCACTGCAATATAGGGTCAATCTAGAGCATAGTGCCGTGGAACACTATGAAAATGACATGAACCGTACGTCGTGTACGGATTCGACCGAGGCTTACCATCAAAGTGTGTCTTGAAAAATAGAAGGTTGTCCATCACTGTTGTGAATTGAGGCAGTGCTGCTCAATGTTTAAGGGGTTATCGGGCATTTTAAGGGGTGGACTGCACACTACATACGGTTTATGGTTTGCCGGCAAAACTGCTTTAGATTGACCTCATATTGCAGTGGTGGACAACCTGTGTACTTGCGGCATACCATGAATGATGCCCCAAAACACATAAAAGTTGGACAGCACTGCTTCAATCCAGAACAGTGATGGACAACCTTCTATTTTTTGCGATGCACCTTGATAGAGCACTTAAGTGGTAAGCCACTACAGGAGACACTACATATGGGTCATGGCATGCTTTGGTACCTAGCTTGGACAACACTGCTATAGATTAACTCCAAATTGCAGTGGTGGACAACCTGTATGTCGCAATAACTAAAATGATATAAAAATGCCATGAACCGTATGTCAAGTGCAGTTACAGTCAAGACTATCCACTCAGGTTGCCCACAGCTGCTATAATGCCACTAAATTCAAATCTTTTAAGATCCCTAACCTCAAAAATTCATCTCATCCATAGAACAATTGCCAACTACATATTCTGGTGTCTAACATCAATGTCCTCATCATTCCTATCACAAGATGCACGCAATCTTGAACTTGAATACATGAAGTCAGCAACTGGACAACTTGAAGATGAGCCACGATGGAAGGAATGCATGAATTATGTCTCAAAAAGCTACTCAATAGCCACAGGTGCTTTATATGTCCGAAAATACTTCAATCATGACTCAAAGGAGACTGTACAGGACATGATGGACATGATTAAGGCTAAATATGATGTAATATTGAGATCCGTTGAGTGGATGGACGATCAGACGAAGCAGTCAGCACTATTAAAATTAAAGAATATGCTGACAAATATAGCATATCCAAATGAGTTGATGGATGACAATAAGCTTGTGGATTATTATGGATCAGTGACTGTTGATGAGACTAAATTTTATGAATCATTATTTAATGTCCAAAAGTACAGCCATGAACAGGATTTAAAGGATCTAAGGGAGACATACAGCAAGTCTGATTGGAAAAATTGGTTTGGTGCTGCGGTCATTGATGCTTACTATGACTTGACAAAAAATGTAATAAGTAAGTTTTGTGGTGGTTTGAAGGAATTTGAACAGTTTTTAATGATTTTTGGCATTTCTTGACAGATTTTCCAGCTGGAATATTCCAAGGTCGATTCTTTTCACATGATCGTCCAGCATATATGAATTATGGAGCTATTGGAACTGTTATGGGACATGAAATGACACATGCTTTTGATAATCAGGTAAATATTATGGAAATATTTTGGATATTATGAATTGGAGTAGCTAGGAGGGGGTTAACGGGGTTGTGGGTCAATGTTAAGGATTGTTCAGACCAAAACCAAGGCTTCCGAGTCACCACGAAGACTTCCGAGTCACCACGAAGACTTCCGAGTCACCACGAAGACTTCCGAGTCACTACGAAGTAGGGTTGGGCAAATATTCGAATATATTCGAATATATTCGCATATGAACAAAAAAATATTCGAATATATTCGAATGCGTATTCGAATATGCATTATTCAAAAATATTCCGTTGTATTTGATTTATTCAAAGAGTCATTTCTTATCGTTTTTGTGAAGTATGTAATTTCATACAAAAGTTGATCAATAATCCTTTTTTTGCTTATTTTTGGCAAAAAATGATAAAATCTTAGTTAATTTGTGTTAAAACATGTATCTATGACTCGGAATAATGTTCTTATGAAAGAATGATGATGCATTAATGCAATTTTATTGAAAATTTCTAATTTTTTGCCTGAAATATGCAAAAAAAGGATTTTTGATCAACTTTTGTATGAAATTACATACTTCACAAATGTGATTAGAAATTACTCTTTGAAGAAACCAAATGCAACGGAATTTTTTTGAATATTGCGTATTCGAATATGCATTCGAATATATTCGCATAAAATATTCGAATATTTGTATTCGAATATATTCGAATACGATTCTGCCCAAGCCTACTACGAAGACTACCGATTCACTACGAAGACTTCCAATTTACCACGAAGACTTCCGAGTCACCACGAAGACTTCCGAGTCATCTACCACTAGTCTCTGTCAAGTCTATGCCAAGCCTTTACAGTTACAACACCAATAATTCCCCTCAATCCCCCTTAACATAACTTAACAACCACATTTAATATCAATATTCATAAAAAAATTCTAATTTAAGGGCAAACGATTTGATTCCGATGGAACTTTGGCCAATTGGTGGAAAAATGAAACGATGGAAGCTTACATAGAGAAAGAAAATTGTATCAAGACACAGTATGGAAACTACTCAGAGCCAACTACAAAGTTGTACCTAGATGGAGTTAATACATTGGGAGAAAATATTGCTGATAATGGTAGGTTGTAGTTCTGTAAGAGGGGAAGTTGCGTGGACGTAGTTGTCTAGGATAATGACTTGATGGGTTATTCATGATAATTTGGCGCATTATGCACTCTGGATGAGAGCTTGTCAAAAACTTAATCCATTGATCGGGTCGATTTTACCGGAACTGCTGGAATAGTAAAATGGTTCACTAATGATGGTAAAGTAGTCCTATACATGGATCAGTACCTGTCAGGGCAAAATCGACCCTAAATGCTCAAAGTAGACCCAAATCAGCCTCGATATTTGCTCCTACATATCCTAAATTCTATACCAAAATTTGCCATTTTAATCAGGTGGAGTCAGAGTTGCATATCAGGCATATCAAAAGTTTGTAGACAAAAATGGACCGGAGAAGAAACTTCCTGGATTAAAATACACACCAAATCAGCTATTTTGGATTTCGGGTGCACAAGTTTGGTGTTCTGTGTACAGACCAGGTGAGATTATGTGATTTTTTATGCATTTATTAGCTTAATTTATTTGATTTTAAAAATACAGAAACAATTAAGCAATCAATTGAAACGAGCATACATTCTCCTGGACAGTTTAGGGTTCTGGGACCATTTAGGAATTTAGAGGAATTTTCAAAAGACTTCAACTGTCCTAAAGGTAAGTTTTAATTTAGATTGTGATGCTGCTCTGTAAAGATTGTTAAGAATGAAGACCCGAAGTCACGAAGAGACCCGAATAAATCCGAAGAGATCCGAAGACACCCGAAGACTAAAGATCTGAAGAGACCCGAAGAGATACGAAGATAACCGAAGAGATACGAAGATAACCGAAAATATACGAAGATAACCGAAAATATACGAAGAGACACGAAGAGATACGAAAAGACCCGAAGATATCCGAAAAGACTGAGAAGACCCGACGAAACCCGAAGACCAGAAAACCGAAGAGTCTTGGCCATGGTCTCGAAAATCTTTAATTGCTACCAAGATATATCCACCAAAGGAGGAGCAATGGCTATTGCAGGTCTAAAATAGTGTCGCTAAGACGATCTGAGGTCTGGAAAATCAAGAACTAAATCCAAATTTGCAGAATAATAGTCAAAAGATGAAGAACTAAATTGACAGAACAACAACACAATTATTTGGATCTCCAAGCTATCATTTCTACTCACGCTTTGTGTTCCGCAATCAGCGAATAACCCTTAACTGCACTCTATTGCCATTAATTGCCATTTATGTTCTATTTTTGCAGGTTCACCGATGAATCCCGTTCACAAATGTGAGATTTTTTAACATATTTAAATAATTTAGCAATTTAAGTTAATTTATATTTAAATAAATTTAAAAAAATGTTAAAATAAATTTGAAACTCAATTGAAATAAATTTAAAAATATTTAAATTTTAACAATTTTTAATATATTTTTGTAAATAATTCTTAAAATAAATGTTAATTAATATTTAAAAAAATCATTAAATTTTATTATTTTAAATATATCTTATTCAATAAATTACAACTTTTAATGACCGTGTCTTAAAAAAGTACTAATTAAAGATTCCGAGATGTGCTTTATTGCTTGTATTAAAATATTGAGGCTGTAAATTTACCGTTAACATTTACAGAAGATATACTCATTTTCGGTAGTTTTTGTAACATTTTAACAGCAGTTCATAAGGAGCCCAGAGTTGGCAAGACTTCGCGAGTCAGATTTGTACTTTTATTTGGAATCCGACTTCATTGAAATCGGACTATAATGTAGTCAAGTGCTGCAAATTCTGAAGGAGTCATTCATTTATTAAGCAAATCTACTGAATTACCAAGCTACCACGCTACAATGCAGCTATGCTACCATACTACCATGCTACCATACAACAAATCTGCCATGCTACCAAGCTACCATACTACCATGCTACCAAGCTACTATGCTACTATGATTCCAAACTACCATGCAACAAAGCTACCATGCTACCATTCAACCAAGCTGCCAAGCGGCCATTTTTCCATGCAACCATACTACCAAGCTACCATGCAACTAAGCTACTATGCAACCAAGCTACCATGCAATCAAGCTACTATGCAATCAAGCTACCATGCAATCAAGCTACCATGCAGCCAAGCAACCATGCAACCAAGCTACTATGCAATCAAGCTACCATGCAATTAAGCTACCATGCAGCCAAGCAACTATGCAATCAAGCTACCATGCAACCAAGCTACCATGCAACCAAACTACCACGGAACCAAACTACAAAGCTACCATGCAACCAATCTACCATGCAACCAAGCAACCAAGCTGCCAATCTACCACGAATCCAAGCTACCATACTACCACATCATCATACTACCAAGCTACCACGTTAAAACGCCAGATACATCTCAGTCTGCTGACAAAATAGGAAAGAAGAAGGCAAGAGGGTAAATGGGGTTTGAACCCCTTCTCTTAAAACACACTCCTTACTTCGTATGCCTTTCGGGTATATGGCACATTTAGAATAAATTTAAAGATTCTTAATCGAACCATATCCAATGCACATCTAGTCAATGAACGTCCCCTTATCTAATAATACATTATCAATTACCATGTCAATTACAAACACCATCTTACTCTCCAAAAAACCAAACATTCGTCACCACATTATAATTTATGACCAGAATATATATACTGTATCGTACCTTAAGTCAACAAACAATCTCGCTGAGTAAGCAAAGAGAAAAAGACTTTCAAAAAAAAAATTGAGAGAAATGAGAACTTGGATAGAAAGTGTTAAGCAATATAAAATCTTGATCATTTGAAGCACAAATGTTGAGTTCTGTTTGAAACACACGACGGTGTAGATTGTGACTGGTTAAAAGCTCTCTGACTGTGGATTTAAAATTGTTTGTAAAATTGTGTTAGATAATCAATAAATAGTGTAAAGTTTGCATCTACAGCACGTTAAATTGTTTCATAATGACTCGGCTAGATGTAAGGTAAGTTGGTGTAGAGTGAATAGTTTAGCATAAGTGACGTGAGACATTAAGATTGAAACCAAGAATTTAAGAGGAATAACAATGCCAAAGGGGTCAAGGGGCTGTTCAATTATTACGGAACATGCAAAGACTTCTGTGTCACCTCAGTCGCCAGCCCTCAATTTTCGTCAGATTAATGTCAGCCTGTAGACCAGCGGTAGGCAACAATTGTTTTTTGCGGCACACATTGGTGATAAGCCTCGAACGAAACCGCTTTAGGCATTTAGTTCATGGCATTTTCAAAAATTTTGAGAGCCGCGGCACACAGGTTGCCCACCACTGCTGTAGATATATAAGGGATCGTTCACTTATTATGGAAATTTTGTAACAAGAGGGGAGGGGAAGTCTGGAATTTTTTTTTGTAACGTAATAAGTGAACGGTTCCTAACAAGGTCGGGTTGAGATTCATAGAGATGGTGTTACTTAATAAGTGAATTATTCCCAATCAGTAAGACACACAATGCAAAAATGCCGAAAATTCTAGTTCCAAGAGAGTCCATATTTTACCAAATCTGACCCCAAACTACAGTTAAGTCAACCTGGTGCCTGGTGGCACGTGGCTCGTGCTTTGTGTCAGATTGCTCTTGACTTCTACGTTATGGGTCGTTCACTTAATACTTAATTGCTCTTAAGCTCCACTCTAAGGTTGAATTTTTGTGACATTTTTGACATTTTTAAATAAATAGTAATACAACGTGTAAATGGTGAATACTTCGATCCTAAGAGAGCCTAAATTGCATAGATTCTGATCCAGAAACAGAGATAAGTCTACCTGACACTTGATTCTTAGTGATATCTGCGACATGTGTTATTTATTTAGTGCTGGTGAGCGTGGGGTTATACGGACGTAATTTGTGAACGACCCCTCACCAGATTACTCCATTTCACTTGTTATAATGTCACATATAAGTCACACCATACCTTAATATTACCGTATAAACAAGTCATTAAGGGGAGGGGGAAGGGGTCGTTTATATAGTATCAGGGGTAGATAGAGTTAAATCTGACTTAACTAGAACTAGAACTAGAAAGTCAATGTCCTCAAAACTTACAAAAAAAAAAAATTACCATAAAATTTAATCAGATCACTGTAACAGTTTGATGATGATCGTAAATGGCACATGCGTTTCTTATTTAGATCAAATGTGAATGAACGAAAGACATGAAAGAAGAAACGACACAAAATAAACAGGAATAAAAAAAATTCTTTTTTGGGTTACCCAATTTTTGTTTACTTTTTTTTATATTTTTTATATATTTTATTTGGTACTTAGGAATCGAGTTCGACAGAGGAATTCCATCGTAAAATTGATGATTTTGTTGTGTGTGCTGCTGGGTTCTGTGTCAACTGCTGATGCCTTTAACTCACCTAAAATCAACATTATATCAGCAGATATTGAACCAAAAGTTAACAATCCTTATGAAGATATCTGCTTAACACCAGGATGTGTCCATGCTGCAGCAAGAATTTTGGAGAAAATTGATCAAGATATTGATCCATGTGATGACTTTTATAAGTTCAGGTTAGTCATAGATTAGTTGTAGATCTTTAACAGCACAATGTACGTGGCCTGATCTCGGAAGGAGGGTCTGTACCCCCAATGCCCCCACCATCTTGCTACGCCTCTGGCAAAATGAGCTAGATATGTCGTCGCATCAAGTGTATGACGCGGAATTGGTCAGATGACACAATGACGGGTGATTCGAGACAAATCGTCGCATAGTGCAGCCCGGGATCGATATGTAGTAAGAAACAGGAACATAGCTGGGACTGTTCTAAATGGTAGCTAAGTACATTGTTGGGTACGTCTGGTCATATGACGTATTCGGCACGAACTTCCATTACTGTAATATCGGGATTTAAATTTTGGACCTGGATTGAAATCCCTAACTATGACAGGTCTGACCCTGAGTCCAACTCTGCTATACGATTGTAGGGTTGTCAACCTCTGATATTATCCAAAAAATTCTAACAAAAATTCCTTCAAATTCCACAGTTGCAATCAATTTGTCAAAGATACATCCATTCCGGAAGACAAGACATCAGTTGGATCATTTACTGTTGTTACCGATAAACTAAAGGAACAGCTTAAGTCGATCATCACATCACCAATTAAGGTCAATGACATTGAACCTTTTAAAAATATTAAGAAGTTGTATCTAGCATGTATGAATAAAAGTAAGTAAAATTAGAGAACACTTCCCCACTTCTCCACTTCCCCACTTCTCCACTTCCACAATTTCCCACTTCCCCACTTCTCCACTTCCCCACTCACTATACAGAATGCTCCGTGTTACGTAACATGTGATCGACCCCATATATCAATTTCCTAACAATTTCATTTCCATCTCCACAGCACTAATTGAACAACGTGGCACAAAACCGTTGACTGACATCCATGAACAACTTGGCGGATGGCCTGTCTTAATGGGAAACGACTGGAACGAGTCAAAATGGACATGGCAACAGTCAGTTAAAGATTTCAACAAGTATGGCTACTCAACGGATTATATCTTTGACTTTTCAATTGATATTGATTTGAAGAATACAACAAAGCGTCTTGTGGATGTAAGTTGATGTAATTAATTGTTGTTTTGGATGATGTGGGGGATTATAGGGGGCTTAGAGATAGGGATGTAAGGGGTTTTGGGATCAGCTACTTAATGCTGAATGTAGCTTAATATCAGATTGAGATCCTAGGTACAATTCAACTCTGTCTCAGTAATCAGGGGCGTGGCAGTAATCAGGCAAAGGAAGAGGGGTTTTTCAGGGGGCACATTTCGGGAAAGAGGGTTAGATGTATGGGGGTCGACCCCTAAACCGCTTCTTTTTTGAAGAAAATTGTGAATCTTTTTGGCGTAGATCGCAATAATTTAGGCAAATTTAGCAAATTAAACCGGTTTTTCTGGACACTGAAAAGGGTTGGCAGGAGGGGGAGCCCCCTAGGGTTGAATATCAACCCAATGTCCTTTAATATGCCCCTGAGGGCGTTGAAGGGTTTGGGTCAATTCTTTAGCAATCATTCATAAATTAAGTAACGCTATAAAAAGCATTTTTAACTTGAACAAACTTGACCCCTTTCCCCTCTCAACCTCTAAGCCAGTAGTAGGCAACCTGTTTGCCGCGACACATTAACGTGCATGCTTAAGGCAGGGATGGGCAACCTTTCGCGGCATACATTGGTGATAAGCCTCAGCCTGTGCGGTTTAAAATGCAATTCTAAGCATTTTTGATGGCACCGATCGTATGCTGCAAAAGGTTGCCCACCACTGCCTTAAGCATCATTCACAATATGGGGATTGTACTACGCTCATGTCCTTATATCTATTCTAATTTCCTCTACCCTATCCCTAGATTGATCAATCAGCATTAGGACTAAGTCGTGAATATTTATCAAAAGGACTTGATAATCCAATTGTACAAGCATATCACTCATATCAAGTGGACTTGGCTGTTCTATATGGAGCTGATAGAAAAACAGCAGAAAAGGAAATGAAGGATGTTCTTGAATTTGAGTTTGCGTTGGCTGAAGTAAGGAATTTATTGAACATTTATCACAGATTGTAGCTTTAATCCACGAATTTCTAGATTTGTTTACCAAAAGAGAAGCGAAGAAATGTGACGGCACTTTACAATGCAATGACAATTAAGGCAGTACAGGCTAGATATCCATATAATAATTGGGTAGGTTTATCGGTCTTAATTTGGATTAAATTGAGTTAAATAATGTCAAAAATTCAATTTCAGCTTGATTATTTCAATGCAATTTTACCAAATGTCAGTCAAGTGACGGATGACGAGATCATTAATGTCAGTGTATTAAGCTTCTTTGATGCTTTGGGACCACTTTTGGAGAAGACACCCAAAAGGTAAGATCAATGGGGGTGTCTAAGGGGGGATATGGTAAGGAAGGGGACTGGTTCAACTCATCTAGGGAAGAGGGAGAGGCCCATCCTGGTTAAACCCTTGGCAATACTCAACATTTGGGGAATGCAAAGGTAGGGAAATGGTTCAATCTATCTAAGAAGGGAGGAGAAGGAAGAGGGGTGATTAAACTCATCTAAAGGGGAGGTAGGGGAAGGAGGGGGCTGGATCAACCCATATAAGGGCAGATGAGACGGAAGGGGAGGTTTAACCCATTTAATGGGGGATGGGAAGGAAGGAATCGAGTTCAACCCATCTAGAGGGTAGAAGGGCAGGAAGCGGACTGGTTCAACCCATCTAAGGGGACAAGGGTAATGAAAGGGTGCTGGATCAACCCATCTTCCTCTATTTTAGACCAAATTATTCAATTTTCAAATATTTTTGGATTCAAAAATCCCATAAAAAATCATTGTTGAATCCAAAAAAGCCCTTGCTTGACTTGGGGTAAGGGGGTAGGTGGGTCATATGTAGACGTCCATATAGAATTGACAGCATTTTCCTACCCGACAATAGTTTCATGTCACATGCCATCCAGCCAGCAGCATGTTTAACCTTTACAATACAAAATTACCCCCAAAAAACCCCAAACCTAACCTCAAAATCTCAATTCCTCCCCTCCAACAGAACAATCGCCAACTACGTCATGTGGAGAATGACTGTATCATCAACATCCTTATTAACTGAAGACCTCAGAAGACGTCGACTTCAATTCAGCACAGCATTAAGTGGCAAACAAGAGCAAGCACCACGTTGGAAGGAGTGCATTAGCGTTGCATCAGGAAGTCTCGGTGCAGCAACCGGTGCCATGTATGTCCGTAAATATTTTAAGCATGACTCAAAAGCAGCTGCACTTGAAATGGTCGAATCAATTCGAGAAGAATTTATTAAAATATTGGAATCTGTATCGTGGATGGACGAAAAGACACGATCGGCTGCATTGGCAAAAGCAAGGAACATGACACATCATATTGGATATCCGGATGAGTTGATGGATGATGAGAAGCTTATTGATTATTATAAGACAGTCAGCGTGGATCAAGATAAATATTTTGAGTCAATATTGAATATTAATAAGTTTGGAACTTACCGGTCGTTTAAGAAGCTCCGTGAACCAGTCAATAAGACAGACTGGATTAGTCATTCAGGTGCTGCAATTGTTAATGCTTATTATTCACCTAATAAGAATAGTATTGGTAAGTTGAGGATGTTTAGAAAAATGGAATTGAATCATTTTTGATGTCTTTTTAAGGATTTCCGGCTGGCATCCTTCAGGGTCAGTTCTTCTCAGCTGATCGTCCACGTTACTTGAATTATGGTGCAATTGGTGTTGTTATTGGACATGAAATTACACATGGATTTGATGATAAGGTAACTTTTGTGGAGATTCATTGTATGTATGACAATGTGACATGTATGACACTGTGACATGTATGACACTGTGCCATGAATTACACTGTGACATATATGACACTGTGACATGTATGACAATTTGACATGTATGACAATGTGACATGTATGACACTGTGACATGTATGACACGGTGACATGTATGACAATGTGACATGTATGACACTGTGACCATGTATGTCACTGTGACATGTATGACAATTTGACATGTATGACAATGTGACATGTATGACACTGTGACATGTATGACACGGTGACATGTATGACAATGTGACATGTGTGACACTGTGACATGTATGACACGGTGACATGTATGACAATGTGACATGTATGACACTGTGACCATGTATGTCACTGTGACATGTATGACACTGTGACATGTTTGACACTGTGACATGTATGACACTGTGACATATATGAAACTGTGACATGTATGACAATTTGACATGTATGACACTGTGACATGTATGACACTGTGACATGTACGACTACGTGACATGAGTGACACTGTGACATGTATGACACTGTGACAAGTATGACACTGTGACATGCATGACACTGTGACATGCATGACACTGTGACATATATGACACTGTGACATGTATGACACTGTGACATGTATGACATTGTCCTATGTCCTGTACATGACACTGTGACATGCATGACACTGTGACATATATGACACTGTGACATGTATGACACTATGACATGTATGACACTGTGACATGTATGACACTGTGACATGTATGACAATGTGACATGTATGACACTGTGACATGTATGACACTGTGACATGTATGACACTGTGACATGTATGACACTGTCCTATGTCCTGTACATGACACTGTGACATGCATGACACTGTGACATATATGACACTGTGACATGTATGACACTGTGACATGTATGACACTGTGACATGTATGACATTGTGCCATTTATGACACTGTGACATGTATGACACTGTGACATGTATGACACTGTGACATGTATGACACTGTCCTATGTCCTGTACATGACACTGTGACATGTATGACACTGTGACATGTATGACACTGTGACATGTATGACACTGTGACATGTATGACACTGTGACATGTATGACACTGTCCTATGTCCTGTACATGACACTGTGACATGTATGACACTGTGACATGTATGACACTGTGACATGTATGACATTGTGCCATTTATGACACTGTGACATGTATGACACTGTGACATGTATGACACTGTGACATGTATGACACTATGACATGTATGACACTGTGACATGTATGACAATGTGACATGTATGACACTGTGACATGTATGACTCTGTGACATGTATGACACTGTGACATGTATGGCACTGTAACATGTATGACAATGTGACATGTATGACACTGTGACATGTATGACACTATGACATGTATGACACTGTGACATGTATGACAATGTGACATGTATGACACTGTGACATGTATGACTCTGTGACATGTATGACACTGTGACATGTATGGCACTGTAACATGTATGACACTGTGACATGTATGACAATTTGACATGTATGACACTGTGACATGTATGACACTGTGACATGTACGACTACGTGACATGAGTGACACTGTGACATGTATGACACTGTGACAAGTATGACACTGTGACATGCATGACACTGTGACATGCATGACACTGTGACATATATGACACTGTGACATGTATGACACTGTGACATGTATGACACTGTCCTATGTCCTGTACATGACACTGTGACATGCATGACACTGTGACATATATGACACTGTGACATGTATGACACTGTGACATGTATGACACTGTGACATGTATGACATTGTGCCATTTATGACACTGTGACATGTATGACACTGTGACATGTATGACACTGTGACATGTATGACACTATGACATGTATGACACTGTGACATGTATGACACTGTGACATGTATGACACTGTGACATGTATGACACTGTGACATGTATGACACTGTCCTATGTCCTGTACATGACACTGTGACATGTATGACACTGTGACATGTATGACACTGTGACATGTATGACATTGTGCCATTTATGACACTGTGACATGTATGACACTGTGACATGTATGACACTGTGACATGTATGACACTATGACATGTATGACACTGTGACATGTATGACAATGTGACATGTATGACACTGTGACATGTATGACTCTGTGACATGTATGACACTGTGACATGTATGGCACTGTAACATGTATGACACTGTGACATGTATGACAATTTGACATGTATGACACTGTGACATGTATGACACTGTGACATGTACGACTACGTGACATGAGTGACACTGTGACATGTATGACACTGTGACAAGTATGACACTGTGACATGCATGACACTGTGACATGCATGACACTGTGACATATATGACACTGTGACATGTATGACACTGTGACATGTATGACACTGTCCTATGTCCTGTACATGACACTGTGACATGCATGACACTGTGACATATATGACACTGTGACATGTATGACACTGTGACATGTATGACACTGTGACATGTATGACATTGTGCCATTTATGACACTGTGACATGTATGACACTGTGACATGTATGACACTGTGACATGTATGACACTATGACATGTATGACACTGTGACATGTATGACACTGTGACATGTATGACACTGTGACATGTATGACACTGTGACATGTATGACACTGTCCTATGTCCTGTACATGACACTGTGACATGTATGACACTGTGACATGTATGACACTGTGACATGTATGACATTGTGCCATTTATGACACTGTGACATGTATGACACTGTGACATGTATGACACTGTGACATGTATGACACTATGACATGTATGACACTGTGACATGTATGACAATGTGACATGTATGACACTGTGACATGTATGACTCTGTGACATGTATGACACTGTGACATGTATGGCACTGTAACATGTATGACAATGTGTGACATGTATGACACTGTGAGATGTACGACACTGTGCCATGTATGATACTGTGACATGTATGACACTTGACTCTATTTTCAGGGTCGTCAATTTGACTTAGATGGCAATTTAGTGGACTGGTGGGAAGAAGAGACCAAAAAAGCTTATTTGGAGAAGGCACGATGCATCATTGAACAGTATGGCAATTATACGGAACCAAATGTGAAGCTTAACTTGAACGGAATCAATACACAAGGAGAGAATATTGCTGACAATGGTAATGTCTTGATTAATCAGCATGTTAAGTCATTAATTTGAATATTAAAAGTCGGTTAATTTATCAAAAATCCGTGTCCATGCTGGCATGACTGTAACTTGATTTAAATGCGAGTCATGCCTGCATGATGCTGGATTTTGGATCGATTGACTGACTTGTGACTATTTTGGGTAATCAGGTGGAGTTAAGGAGGCATATTTGGCATATCAAAAGTTTGTTGCCAAAAATGGATCTGAAAAGAAGCTTCCTGGACTTAAATACACACAAAATCAGCTATTTTGGATATCAACAGCACAAACTTGGTGCTCAGTACACAGACCAGGTATGAATCTTGTATTTTTGTGGATTAAATGTCAATTAAAATTGTTAAAATTCTTGCAGAGGCAATGAAATTGGCAATTACAGTTAATGTTCACTCACCAGGACCATTCAGAGTCTTAGGTCCATTGAGCAATATGAAGGAGTTCTCGAAGGATTTCAACTGTCCAATTGGTAATGATGATGAATTTTTTGGGTAAAATCTGAATTTAATTTTAATTTATTTAAATAGGTTCAAAAATGAATCCAGCACATAAATGCGAAGTCTGGTGATGAAAACTGACGAATTTGCAATTTTTTACACATTTTTTTAATTGTTTATTTATTCTAAATTAGACATAATAAATGGAATGATTTTTTTAAACTCTTTATTGGTTTATATGTCACATGCGAACCTGTATGCGAATGTTCGCATGCATGCTGTTCAGTCGGTAGAATACATTTCAGGGAGCAATTTTTGACTGTATTATTAGATTTAAGCTAATTTCTCCTGATTTTATGCAACTATGGTTTATTTGGACGTTTGTGATGCGCAATCTACTTGCAACTTTCTAACGTATTCCTTAATGGAGGGTATTTTAGCTTCTGCATGCAGATCTGTGATTCATTTGTATCATGATTTATTGAGAAAAATTTTTAAAATTTTGTATTTTCAGAATACCTTCGGATTTTTCTTTTTTTTGGAACCAGGAGAGGGTTATGTCCAAAAAGGGTCAGCGTTTACCCTAATCCATATTCCTCCCCCCTCCAGAATACGTTCTTATAAGCTGAAAGTAGCTAATAAATGTGTTCCATTAAATATGTTCATTAAAATTGACTTTGTATATGGTATAAGAGCTGATGACCAAAGAATTCTTGGAAGCAAGCAATCGATAGAGATAGTATTGGACTTGGTATTGCTAATTGGCAGACATAAGCTATAGATAGATCTTGGTCTAGGGGTCATGGAGTTTAAGGAAGCCTTAGATCACTAATGTTGAAATATGAGTTTCTGTTGATCAGGAGATATTGTTTATCTTATGTTAAGGTAACCCAATTCTGAGACCAAGACAGAGACTACCCGGAAAGTCTCGTCGTATTTTGAACTACCCGAAAAGTGTCGGTCTCGATTTCGGCATCGGAAATTCACTCTTCAGACAAAGCAATTTAGATTGGGCTCTACTCAATCTTTGTCGTGGTACTTAGCTAGATCACTTGCCAAATGTATTTAGTGGGATTTAGATAATGTACTTAACATTGGTAATTGTTAGCGATTGACAGCGATAAAGCCAGTTTTAGACGCAAACTAATGAAAGATCACTTGGATCACAATTGATATGTACGGCCTTCAAATCAAGAAGGCTAGTGGATATCTTAAGAAGACATCCACTTGACATTTCAGTCAGCTTTATCGTCAGACATCGTGTTTCTTAATCTTCCAATTGAGATTGAGAGGATGATGATGAAATAATACAGTCTTTAAGTGGTGAGAGTCAATATCTTGTCGAATGTCACTTCTAGAATTCTAGATTTCCTAGAATTTGGTGTTTTTGTTAGGGAATTTGATGATTGTCTCAGGAATCATACCTGGAGTCTTTATTTGTGAGGAATGAGCCACAAGTCGGTCAATTGATCCAATATTCAGTCAGACTAGCATGATGCCTAATATTTGACCAGTTACCCAATTTGTTCTATTAAGGTCTTAAGTCTTGCGGTGACTTAACAGACTAATTGACAGCTTTTGGGTACCGTAGTAATATTTATGCACCATGAAAGCATGCTCTGTGTCTGTTAGGGTCAAGAATGCCTGAAAATTCTATTTTTTGACACTAAACTCCAATTTCTTCATAAATATTTTCTTTTATTTCTTCGAGTGTATGTAGACGTGCCAAAATTTCAAAAAAAAAATTATCCAATACTTATCAAAAAAAATAAAAATTGCGGCGTAATTCTCAATCAGTTGTGGGGAAAATTCCAATCAAAAATATAAAGATTAACGTTCTATATAAAAAGTATTTCAATTCTTTTTTTTTTTTTTTTGATAAGATAAATTAAAATAAAAATTATGAATTTTAAATTCAGTTTATGTCCAGACTTGTGACTTTTAAGACGCAAATAAAAATGAACGAATCACAAATTTCAATTGCTGAATTTTATAAAGGACAAAATATCTTCCTGACGGGCGGAACTGGCTTTATTGGCAAAGTTCTAGTCGAGAAACTTCTCCGGTCATGTCCAGGAATTGAAAATATTTACTTGCTGTGTCGTTCAAAAAAGGCAAAAGCATAAATGAACGACTTGAGGAAATCACATCATCGCCAGCATTTGATTTGTTGCGCGAACAAAATCCACAGGCATTGAATAAAATTATTTTAATTGAAGGCGATGTTGCGATGCTCGAATTGGGAATATCCAAGGAAGATCAACAAATTCTCAAGAATAAAGTCTCAATTGTGATGCATTCAGCTGCAACAATTGATTTTAATGAGCCACTCAAGATTGCTGTCAATACAAATTTGAGGTCAATTAGGGAACTGCTTAATTTGGCTAAAGATATGAAAAATCTAAAAGTGAGTAAAGTCCAGAAAGGGTGTCTGTGACAGGCTACAGATCTGTTGTAATTTTTGCTTGTGAGAAGTGTTGCCTACTCGAATACAGCGCCTGTCATCTGTGTTGCCTGTACATAGGCAACAAGAAAAAACTTGTGACAGGTCATGTCTTTTTACGAATCGACATTTAATCATGAAAATTTAGGTCAACTTTAGTATCTAAAAAAGACTATAATATTCAGTAAAATGTGGTTCGGATTCCACTATAAACTGTAGGTCTAGGTTTGAGCGAGAGATCTGGCGTATCCTCCCTCTTTAAACTCCCAATAGCCATGAAACGCATATAAACGCGCAGCTATGGACCTTAAGGTCTGCAAAGCTAATGTTTATTTTTTTTTTATTTTATAATATTCAGGATAGATTTACCAACCTGTCACAGGTCGTTACTTGATGACAAGTAGATCTCTTTGGCCTGTCAGTGACCTGACCTGTCGAAGGAATCACCTGTGACAGACTAGACCTGTGATAAATAGACAAATTTCATCTCAGATTCAGTATTAATCCCAAAAATGGAGACAAATTCAGACATTACTCAAAAATCACATGACATAGAAATTGCTGAATATCTAGTCTTAGGATGATTCTGTCAAGCTGATGGTCAAGTTGGTCTGAGGTTGGATTATCAGATATTTTTACGCCGTGTGTCGTTCGGGTAAATTTAGAGACATTTTGTCAATTATTGGGAATTTTGGAATTCCACATTGATCGGCCAATGTGGATGTGCCTCCACCGGATTCCGGACTCCAGAAAAAAATGGAGTACGGACTTTGTGGACTTTTGGAGTCCAGACTTCAAAGTTCTGCAAACTCTGGAACCTATGGACTGTCTATGGCTTGTTAGATAGATAGAATAAAGATTAGGGTCCGTCGATGACGAAAAGGCACTGCGATCTACGATCTGTTTTACCATTTCTGAATTTCCTTTAAAGGATTCCGGAATTTTGTGTCCATGTCGAATTTCTAGTCAATAAATTAGGTATTTTCAGATATTTTGTTAATTTTCCGAGCAGTACGATGCGACCGAACTGCACATTTCTCCCTAAAAAGTGTCAAAAATAGCCATCGCTGTCCCATCAGGACGACCACGCGTCTTGTCATACGATACGACAACGTACCGAACTCGATATGCTTTTTGACTTTGTTCAGAGAATTGATAAGATTTTTGGGGATTAATTAAAAATTTTGAAATATTAAGCCAAAGCTTAACAAAGCTTATATTATTTTCAGTCATTTGTTCATATCTCAACGGCCTACGCAAACTGGTTTGAACGAGATGTTAAGGAACAAGTTTACCCAACATTGTACGATCCAGATGACATAATTGAATTAGCTAATCGATTACCAGATGAGACAGTCAATAAGGTGATATTTTGTGTGACTTCCTTGACTTCCTAATTCACTTTAGTGTCTTTAATCAACAGATGACTCCAATTCTTCTCGGCAAGCACCTCAGCACGTACACATTCACAAAAACTCTGGCAGAAAATTTGATCAAGCGAGAGAAGCATTTGCCAGTAATTATCATAAAGCCATCCTTGGGTAAGGACTGTAACTGGATAGAACTGCTTTATTTGATTGTCCAATCGGAATTCCTTTGACTTATCAAATTTTTGTGTCTTTTTTTGTAATTTCAGTTGGTGCAAGCTTATCGGAGCCACACATTGGATGGATTGACAGTTTTGCGGTATGTAGCCATATCCAGTCTAATATATCCATAATTATCATGTGTTCAACTTACAGGGAGTCTCAAGATACATTTACTTTATTGCCAAAGGAGTTTATCGAGTTACAGTCTTGCCAAATAAAGCAACAATTATCGACCTTGTGCCTGTTGACTTTGTAAGTTGTTCCTCCCATTCTTTTGAATATTTTGACTAATTCCATCAATTTAGACATCAAACTTTACAATTGCTGCACCATGGAAACGTGAAATGGACATAAGATCAAACTCACTAGTTCCAAGTCCGTACATTTACTTCAACACAACTGGATCAACTAATCCAATACTTTGGAAAGATTATTTCCAATTTTCAGTTGATTTAGGGCGGCAGTTCCCTCCTAGTAAGGCATTTTGGTATCCGCAAGTACGACTGCGCAAGTCAGAGAATAGTTATAACATGGATGTCGCATTGACTCACTTATTTCCAGCATACTTGATAGATTTGGCTGCTAAATTGACTGGACAGAAGGCTAGGTATGTAAATTGATGGATTCAAGTCCTGTCAATTCTGCTTCTATGTGCTTAATACCATTCATACCTTCCAGAGCATACAAACTCCAAAAGCAAGTCAAAGACGGATATAAAGAAGGAATTTTTGCCACAAAAAATACTTTTATTTTTCAAGCCACAAACTTTAACAATGTCTTAAATTCAATGAGTGATGCTGACAAGAAGGAATTTAATTTTGATCCAAGAACAATCAACTGGAAGCAATACATGCAGGATTACTATTTTGGAATGAGAAAGTTTATTGTAAAGGAAAAAGACATGAAATCGCCAGCATTAATGAGGAGACTGACTAAGTAAGGATCTGTTCACATATTAAGGAACGTCTCTTGCCCAGCCTTGCCCCTCTTCATCCCCATCTCCAGCTTAAGAACGTTACGTAATTTGTGGACGGCATTGAAGTTAATTTTGATGTTTTAAGAATTTTTTAACATTTTTTTGGTTCTTTTACAGACTAAAATACACAAATTATTTTGTAAAATTGTCAACTGGTGCAGCTGGACTGTTCTTAATATGGAAGAGCTCAGGCGTATAATAACTCAATTATTTGATATAATAAGTCATGTATTTCAATATCCATAATAAATCGAATCTTATTGATTTTATTTAAATATTCACTAAGCATTGTTAATGCTGTCTTTTCAATTAGGTCATTTCAGGGGTGGTGCTGGATGAAGAGGGGGCTACGGGAACTGAGGGATATCAAAAAATTATAAAAAATTGAAGAACTCAGCCTATAAAATGTAAAAATGTCTACAAAAGCATAAAACTCAGCACTTAGTAACTCTGAGCAACTCCATCAATGCATGATCACTGAATCCAAGGCTGTACATTGACTTGAGCACTAACAACCTTTGTTTCTCAGTGATAAGAATTAGAAAAAAAATTCCAAAAAAAAAAACATAGATTTGAAAGGATTTTGCTTTCGTGATAAGATAAATAATGAAAATACATAAAAATAGTTAAGCTATAAAAAGAACTTTTTTTTGTGTCTTCAGTTTCTGTCCAAACTTGTGACTCTAAACACGCAAATAAAAATGAACGAATCACAAATTTCAATTGCTGAATTTTATAAAGGACAAAATATTTTCCTGACGGGCGGAACTGGCTTTATTGGCAAAGTTCTAGTCGAGAAGCTTCTCCGGTCATGTCCAGGAATTGAAAATATTTACTTGCTGTGTCGTTCAAAAAAAGGCAAAAGCATAAATGAACGACTTGAGGAAATCACATCATCGCCAGCATTTGATTTGTTGCGCGAACAAAATCCACAGGCATTGAATAAAATTATTTTAATTGAAGGCGATGTTGCGATGCTTGAATTGGGAATATCCAAGGAAGACCAACAAATTCTCAAAGATAAAGTCTCAATTGTCATGCATTCGGCGGCAACAATTGATTTTAATGAGCCACTCAAGATTGCTGTCAATACAAATTTGAGGTCAATTAGGGAACTGCTTAATTTGGCTAAAGATATGAAAAATCTTAAAGTGAGTGAATTAATTGAGTGTTGGTAGGACTCAAATGTGGGGTCGCCACTTTTAGGGCCCAGACTAAGTGATTACGAGACCAAGACCAAGACTTTCTAGTCTTAAACTTGATCTCAGTCTCAAAAATTTGCTAATTTTGTCTTAGAATTTTCAAAAATTAATCCTAAATTTTATCATAAAAATGTCAAATTACAGTCATTCGTCCACATCTCAACTGCCTTTGCAAACTGGTTTGAACTCGATGTTAAGGAACAAGTTTATCCAACATTGTACGATCCAGATGACATAATTGAATTAGCTGATCGATTGCCAGATGAAACAGTCAATAAGGTAATATTGTGTGTTACTTCCTTAAACTCTTAGAAGTTAATTCCTTATTTTAATCAACAGATGACTCCAATTTTGCTGGGAAAACATGTCAACACGTACACATTTACGAAAAATCTGGCAGAAAATTTGATCAAACGAGAGAAAAACTTGCCAGTAATTATCATAAAGCCATCAATGGGTAAGAGTTAATATATTTAAAATAGTAAGTGTGGTGTATGGGAGCAGAGTGGAATCTGAAGGTATCGGGTCATATATAGGGAAATATGTAGTGTATAAGCCTCTGTGGTCGAGTTGTTAAGCAACAGGCTTGAAATTTGTTTCACTCTTTTGTGAGGAGATGGATTCAATTCTCATCAGAGACTGATCTTTCAATTAATTTGGGTTTCTGGATGTCTTGATTTTTTGGATGAATTTACAAGACAAAGACCGAGACCGAGAACGAAACCGAGACCGAGACCGAGACCAAGACCAAGACCAGAAACGAAATCACCTCTACTAGGGAATTCCTTGAAATCGGCCGAAACTGAGTCTTAGTAGTCTTGATCTTGATCACGAGAATCCTTAGGCGCACTGAGTCTATTACTGCAGTTTATGGCATTTGCTTAAAAGGTCACCCCTATGCTAAATATATCCACTTCTAAATATATCCATAAAATCCTTTAATATCAAACCATAAACTGGTTTCTTGGATATCATATGGGAATTCCCAATAATGTCATCGTTGTTATCAAATAATTATCAATTTTATTTATAAAGCTAGATTAAGTTAAGCTTATGAGAATTCTTTTCATTAAATTGATAAGGACGCTGCATTAAGACAGTAGAAATTGCATTTAGGTATGACGAATTACAGTACGCGATTATTGATATCGAACGCGAATTTCAGGGTATTAAAAAAGTGGGTAAATTGATTTATAATCCTTTGCAGTTGCACTGTAGCGCTTTATCTGCGGCTTTCCCCAGAATCGTCTGACTTTTTTCATTTTAAAGCATCAATAACGTAGAGTATGTTTGATCAGAACCTCGTAAACCAGTTCTGGGCAGCCTTTATACCGAGATACAATAATGCGCCGCCAAAAATTGTTTGGAAATGCCATGAACTGAATGTCATGTGCGGTTTTGGTCAAAGCTTACCACCAAGGTGTGCTTCGAAAAAACAAAAGGTTGACCACCACTGCCCTAACTCCTTCATAGCTTTGCCTGTATTTCTAATACCGTAACCGATTTCAAAAGTGTGGTCATTCTTACATTTCATTCTGCCGATATTAATTGCTTTAGTTGTCTTTATTCATACTTACTTACTTACTTACTTCCTTGGTTGAGACGCATAAAGGCTCATTGCCGCGTGTAGGGAATGACTAAAGACACCACTATCTTTCGATATCTTCTGCAAGTTTGGAATATTAACGTCTGTTTCAATTTTATTTAGTCTTAAACGAACCGACAGCTAAAATTTCCCTATTTTTGTGATTTCTTCTTTAATTTTAGTTGGTGCAAGCTTATCTGAGCCACATATCGGATGGATTGACAGTTTAACGGTTTGTAAAATTTCACTAATTTTTTTAATCTTCTGTCTGAAATGCACATGACGTAGAAATGACGAAAACAAGTGTCTTAGGCATTAATCCCGCAAAATCCATCATCAAACCAGCTTCATATCTGCCTAGATGAATTGTTAGTCAACGACACAATGCAACGCTGGTTTTTCCCGGGGGTTTCCCGTTGTGTCGTTGACCAAAACCCGCCTAGATGCAACTTATTTCGTCTTTTCTCCTTCGTGTGACTTTTGGGACAATCGACAATTACAAACATTTATTCCAACTTACAGGGAGCCTCAAGATACATTTACTTAATTGCCAAAGGAGTTTATCGATCAACATTTATGCCATACAAATCAGCTGCTGCCGATTTTGTGCCTGTTGACTTTGTAAGTGAAAATTACAATTCATTAAGGTTAAGGGCCCTTAACCTTAATTAGGACCTAATAACTGAATAGTCCCTAAATTGCCTTGAATATTCTAATATATATCATCATTTCAGACATCAAACTTGACAATTGCAGCACCATGGAAACGTGAAATTGACATAAAATCAGATTCAATGGTTCACAACCCGTACATTTACTTCAGCACAACTGGATCAACTAATAAGCTATTATGGAAAGATTACATCAATGACTCGAGAGATTTAGGAAGGAAGTACCCTCCAAGTAACGTATTTTGGTATCCACAAGTACGAATGCACAAGACAGAAATTGGTCATCACATCGATGTCGCGTTGACTCATTTAATGCCAGCATACTTGATGGATTTGGCTGCTAAAGTGACTGGACAGAAGGCCAGGTATGTAAACTGATTCATACTATGATTGGTTATGCTAACAATAATTTATGATTTTATAGAGCATACAGACTCCAAAAGCAAGTCAAAGACGGCTATCAAGCTACAATATTTGTCACCTCAATTCCATATGTATTTCAAGCCAAAAACTTTAATAATGTCCTGAATTCGATGAGTGAAGCTGACAAGAAGGAATTTAATTTTGATCCAAGAACAATCAACTGGAAGCAATACATGCAGGATTACTATTTTGGAATGAGAAAGTTTATCGTAAAGGAAAAAGACATGAAATCGCCAGCATTAATGAGGAGACTGACTAAGTAAGGATCTGTTCACATGTTGCGTAACGTCTCCTGCTCTCAACTGCCCAGCCTTGCCCCTCATCATCCTCATCTCCAGTCTAAGAACGTTACGTAATTTTTGAACGGAATTGAAGTTAATTTTGAGATTTTTTAGGAAATTTTTAACATTTTTTTGGTTCTTTTACAGACTAAAATACACAAATTATTTTGTAAAATTGTCAACTGGTGCAGCTGGATTGTTCTTAATATGGAAGAGCTCAGGCGTATAATTATTCAATAATTTGATATAATAAGTCATGTATTTATATGTTTATAATAAATCGAATCTTAATTGTTAACTAGAAGAATTATTTTTTAATTAGACTTAGCTTAGACTAGTGGTGAGCAACCTATTTTGTGCTACGGCATACCTTTCACGTCCAGTTTACCCACCACTGACTTAGACTACTTTGCTTTTGAGCTTTACCATTAGAATTGGAAATTTACATCAAAATGTGCTATCAACTCTGATCTTTTTTCCGTACTTTTCTATGTATTCGATTCCTTTTGTCGTTAGTGGTGGACAACCTGTGTGTCTCGGCTCATTGGTAAGCCGCCGTAAATGTTAAAATACTAATAGATAGAAGTTAAAAATAACTGCTTTGTACAAACATTGTCTTGCCATTAACAGAGCAAGTTACGGTATGACCCTTGTACCGGATTTTGGATTGAGGACTGACTTGTGCTATTCAAGTACCCTAACAGGCAAAAGGCATGCTTTCATGGATCAGAAATAGCACTAAGGTACCGTAAAGCAGTCTCTTTACATATTAGGGGTAATTAAGTAAGTGTATAAGATCCAGGGTTTTTGAATGACTGTTAAACCTTAATAATGAGCTTAAAATACTTAAATAAATTTTAAAAATAAATTTGTTGTTTTATTTATAAATAGAACATGCTGTGAACAGTAAACAGTTGTTAACTTGATATTTCCTTGTACGCTTACATGTTTACAACGAGACTGGACATGCTGCCGACTATTCGCACTTATTTTTACTTAGAAAATATTCATCTTTACTAGAAATATTGGAAGTTAACGTCCAGTGATTTATTCATCCTTTAATTACATTTTAAATCTAATAAATTCCTTAGTTTGCTACTTAAATAAGCTTGGATCGATTAATCATTGCTTTGACAGCTATTGTGGCTGCAACATTGTCTGTAGCTTCATTGTTGTAATTTTCAGTGACAAATTTAGTGACAATTACATCTGATTAGTGCCTGTTACAAGTAGACGACAGCTTAAGACACTGACTCCTTAATACCAAGCAGCCTACATCAAATAAAATGAACAAATCACAACTTTCAATTGCTGAATTTTATAAAGGACAAAATATCTTCCTGACGGGCGGAACTGGCTTTATTGGCAAAGTTCTAGTCGAGAAGCTTCTCCGGTCATGTCCAGGAATTGAAAATATTTACTTGCTGTGTCGTTCAAAAAAGGCAAAAGCATAAATGAACGACTTGAGGAAATCACATCATCGCCAGCATTTGATTTGTTGCGCGAACAAAATCCACAGGCATTGAATAAAATTATTTTAATTGAAGGCGATGTTGCGATGCTCGAATTGGGAATATCCAAGGATGATCAACAAATTCTCAAAGATAAAGTCTCAATTGTGATGCATTCGGCTGCAACAATTGATTTTAATGAGCCACTCAAGATTGCTGTCAATACAAATTTGAGGTCAATTAGGGAACTGCTTAATTTGGCTAAAGATATGAAAAATCTTAAAGTAAGTAAATGAGTGTTGGACTGAATTCCAGACTGAGTGATGATGAGACCAAGGTCAAGAATTTCCAGTCCCAAACTTGATATAAAATTCAAAAATTCGTCAATTTTATTTTAAGAATTTTCAAAAATTAATCCTAAATTTTATCTTAAAAATTTCTATATCAAGTCATTCGTCCACATCTCAACTGCCTTTGCTAACTGGTTTGAACTCGATGTTAAGGAAGAGATTTACCCAACATTGTACGATCCAGATGACATAATTGAATTAGCAAGTCGATTACCAGATGAGACAGTAAATAAGGTGATAATTTGTGTGACTTTCGTGACTTTTTAAGTGATTTTTGAGATTAATTCCTAATTTTAATCAACAGATGACTCCAATTCTTCTCGGCAAGCATGTCAACACGTACACATTCACAAAAACTTTAGCAGAAAATTTGATCAAAAGAGAGAAGAACTTGCCAGTAATTATCATAAAGCCATCAATGGGTAAGAATTCGAAAATTAGATACGACCTTGGATTTAACCCAGGACCTTAGGCACGTAAGGCCAACGCTCTAGCATTTGGGCCACTGAGACTCATTCTGCTAATCTCAATTTCCTTAAAATTTGCCTTTCTGTTGTGATTTTTTTTATTAATTTTAGTTGGTGCAAGCTTATCTGAGCCACACATTGGATGGATTGACAGTTTAGCGGTTTGTAAATTTTCAATAATTTTCTTAATCTACTGTCTAAAATGCACATGACGTAGAAATGACGAAAAGCATCAATTCCGTAAAATTTATTATCAAATCCGAGTCACATCAGCTTTTATGTCTTTTCTACTTCGTGTGCCTTTCGGGACGTAACAAAAATTATACAAATTTATTCCAACTTACAGGGAGCCTCAAGATATATTTACTTAATTGCCAAAGGTGTTTATCGATCAACATTTATGCCATATAAAACAGCGGCTGCCGACATTGTGCCTGTTGACTTTGTAAGTGAAAATTACAATTTTTTAAGGCCCCTTAAGGACCTAACAAGTGAATGATCCTTGAATATCCTAAATTACCTTGAATATTCTAAAAAAATGTCATAATTTTAGACATCAAACTTGACAATTGCAGCACCGTGGAAAAGTACAATTGACCAAAAATCGGACTCAACTGCTGCATATCCATACATTTACTTCAGCACAACTGGATCAACTAATAAGCTTTTATGGAAAGACTACATTAATGACTCGCGAGATTTGGGAAGGAAGTACCCTCCAAGTAACGTATTTTGGTATCCACAGGTAAGAATGCACAAGACTGAGATCGGTCATCACATCGATGTCGCGTTGACTCATTTAATGCCAGCATACTTGATGGATTTAGCTGCCAAAGTTGCTGGACAGAAGGCTAGGTATGTAAACTGATTTATGTTACGATTGGTTATGTTAGTAATCCTTTATGATTTTCCAGAGCATACAGACTCCAAAAACAAGTAAAGGATGGCTATCAAGCCTTAATATTTGTCACATCAGTTCCATTTGTTTTTCAAGCCAAAAACTTCAACAATGTCCTAAATTCAATGAGTGATGCTGACAAGAAGGAATTTAATTTTGATCCGCGAACAATCAACTGGAAGCAATACATGCAGGATTACTATTTTGGAATGAGAAAGTTTATCGTAAAGGAAAAAGACATGAAATCGCCAGCATTAATGAGGAGACTGACTAAGTAAGGATCTGTTCACATATTAAGGAACGTCCTTGGCTGTTTAAGACGTGATTAAGCTCTTAACCAGCCAGACTTGCCCTTCTACTCCTGGCTTAATTTAATTTTGAGATTTTTTAGGAATTTTTTAACATTTTTTTGGTTCTTTTACAGGCTAAAATACACAAATTATTTTGTAAAATTGTCAACTGGTGCAGCTGGACTGTTCTTAATTTGGAAGAGCTCAGGCGTATAATTATTCAATAATTTGATATAATAAGTCATGTATTTATATGTCTATATATAAATCGAATGTTTATTATTAACACGAATAAACCCCATGAAGCATGTTTTAATCCAATGAATTTAATTTGATTTACAGTCAAGTACTTAGACCAACCTATTTTGTGCCTAATTTTTTGGGGAATAAAAAGTAAGGGGAGGTATTCAGACGACACGATAAGTTGCGTTGATGTCCTCTATTTGGACCATATTCATCAATTTGTTGGGGTTTCTTCAAAAAATTGCAAAGTGAGTCGCTGGATGTGGGAAGCAGAAGCAGGACTAAGTAGACATAATAATAAACTTTATCTGTTACTCCAGGATGCAGACATAGTAACAGTACTACGTGCGAATCGCTTGAGATGGGCAGGTCATATATACAGAAGGCCAACTGACATCCCAGTCCTTAAGGTAAATACTTCAGACTTTGTGGATGGCAAGAGATCGCGAGGAAGACCGAAGAATTTCTGGATTGCATGTTTTCAACAGGACGCTAGAGTCCTTAATATCCCGAACTGGCAAAAGGTTTCGAAGGATAGAACCGTCTTCAGACATGGGCCCTCGTGCGCCATAGCCAAGGAAGTAAGTAAGTAAGTAAGTGAGTAAATGACTGTTGAAACCTTAACAAAGAGATCAAAAAACTTAATTAAATTTTTAAAATAAATTTGTTGTTTCATTTATGAATAGAACATGCTGTGAACAGTCAACCGTACATAAGTCAAGTTGTTTACTTGATATTTCGTTGTGCACTTACATGTTTACAACGAGACTGGACATGCTGCCGACTAGTCGCACTTATTTTTAATCAAAAAATATACATTTTTACTAGAATTATTGGAAGTTAACGTCCTAATTACGTCCGTAATTATTAAAATAGTAATTGTTGTGTATGAACAAAGTGTAATCTGGAGGTATCGAGTCATATACAGTAGCGACAAAAAGTATTGAGACGGCCTTTTATTTTTACATTTCTTGCCATAAAATTTAAAGTATAAGTCCGTTATGGCTGAAAATTTCAACAATGGTTCATTTTTGGACAAGAAATTATAATTTAGAAAAATTTTATACTATAGTTAAGTATTTTGAAAAATGCCGTTAAATTTTCAAATTGACTAAAGTCAAAAAGTATTGAGACGATGGTTATTTGTTAAATATTTCTATGAATCCTTCTTTCTCATGACTTTTTGTGATTGGAACTAATAATATTTATGTTGTTCTTTATTTTCATGCCAAATTTTTTCATCAAAACCACGTGGTTATGTAGATTTTTGCAATTCAAAATGGCGGCCACTTTGCATGATTTTTAATCAAATATTTACTTGAATTTAAGCTTAATTAATTCAATTTTGATTGAATCGTGTTTATTTTTCAATAAACTTTCAGAATATATATAGTTTGTTAGTATTCAAGTGCTTAAACGACAAAATATCGAACAAATAATTTCTTTGGTTGTAGGGTTTTCATCAGAACAAAACAAATTATCGAACAAATCTTTTTAATTGACGTATAAATATAAGATATTTTGGTTTCATATTGTCGTATTTTGATTGTAGAATGATATTCATAAGGTTTTAAAATACTAGAACTAGTGTCCAATAAGAAAAATGGAAGTCATCTAAACTTCATTATAGACTGCTATATATCAAAAGTAAGTAATCTTAGAAATAAACCGAAATAGCAAAATGTATGCGTAAAAACGAATGATCATACTAAAATTAAGTGTTTTAAAGTGTATAAATACAAAACACAGTAATAATTATGCTTAAAAAGAGAATTGCGAATAATTTATTTTTTTCGTTCGTCAAGATCGTAAACTGAGCGAGTACTTAACTTAGTTATTCTTATTGGACACTAGTTCTAGTATTTTAAAACCTTATGAATATCATTCTACAATCAAAATACGACAATATGAAACCAAAATATCTTATATTTATACGTCAATTAAAAAGATTTGTTCGATAATTTGTTTTGTTCTGATGAAAACCCTACAACCAAAGAAATTATTTGTTCGATATTTTGTCGTTTAAGCACTTGAATACTAACAAACTATATATATTCTGAAAGTTTATTGAAAAATAAACACGATTCAATCAAAATTGAATTAATTAAGCTTAAATTCAAGTAAATATTTGATTAAAAATCATGCAAAGTGGCCGCCATTTTGAATTGCAAAAATCTACATAACCACGTGGTTTTGATGAAAAAATTTGGCATGAAAATAAAGAACAACATAAATATTATTAGTTCCAATCACAAAAAGTCATGAGAAAGAAGGATTCATAGAAATATTTAACAAATAACCATCGTCTCAATACTTTTTGACTTTAGTCAATTTGAAAATTTAACGGCATTTTTCAAAATACTTAACTATAGTATAAAATTTTTCTAAATTATAATTTCTTGTCCAAAAATGAACCATTGTTGAAATTTTCAGCCATAACGGACTTATACTTTAAATTTTATGGCAAGAAATGTAAAAATAAAAGGCCGTCTCAATACTTTTTGTCGCTACTGTATAGGGAAATGTGATTAGTGGAAAGGCCTCAGTGGTCGAGTGATTAAGCGACAGGCTGGAAATCTGCATCAAAAGCTGATTCTTCTCAATTATTTAGGGTTTCCGGAAGTTTTAGACCGAGTCTGAGACTGAGACCAGAACCGAAATAACCACTACTTGGGAATTTCTCGAAGTCTCGATCTTGACCAATTTCAAGGAGTCTTTATCTCAATCGCGAGAATCCTTAGGTACACAGTGTTCAGTACAGCATGTGGATCGATTGATGGACTTGTACAATTCGAGTAATCAGCGGTCGAAATCTGAATGATTTTAATTCGACTAAAGTCGACTCGACTCCGCTCGATTTTGAGCTCTGCGCGCAATTAAGTAAATGAACAATTTATTCCTATAGGCATTCAGAAAACAGTGAGTTTTTGACATCAAAAATCAATTTTTTTAATATTTTCACAATTTGACCTTCCTACATGAAGCACAGTCAAGTTGATTCTAATAGAAAATTGTCAGAATTTTTTCATTTTTTAATTTTTAATTACATTTTAAATATATCGGAAATGACTTATTTGCTGCTTATCTGATCAATCCATTGTAACTATTTTTAACTGCCTTCTTGATTTGTCATTGCTTTTACAGCTTTTAGGGCTGCAACATTGTCTATTTGATACATTCAGTCAAGTTCATCTGCAGCTTCAAATTTAGTGACAACTGATTAGTGCCTGTTACTAAGTAGACGACAGCATAAGACACCGACTACCCAAAATCAAGCTGCCAGCATCAAATAAAATGAACGAATCACAACTTTCAATTGCTGAATTTTATAAAGGACAAAATATTTTCCTGACGGGCGGAACTGGCTTTATAGGCAAAGTTCTAGTCGAGAAGCTTCTCCGGTCATGTCCAGGAATTGAAAATATTTACTTGTTGTGTCGTTCAAAAAAAGGCAAAAGCATAAATGAACGACTTGAGGAAATCACATCATCGCCAGCATTTGATTTGTTGCGCGAACAAAATCCACAGGCATTGAATAAAATTATTTTAATTGAAGGCGATGTTGCGATGCTCGAATTGGGAATATCCAAGGAAGATCAACAAATTCTCAAGGATAAAGTCTCAATTGTGATGCATTCGGCTGCAACAATCAATTTTTCGGAGCCATTGAAGCTTGCTGTTAATACCAATTTAAGGTCAATGAGGGAGTTGATTGCTTTGGCAAAAGGAATGAAGAATTTGAAAGTGAGTGAATTTGAAATGACAAAAAGACAAAGCCTAACAATTTCCTTATATTTTCAGTCATTTGTGCACATCTCAACTGCCTTTGCTAACTGGTTTGAACTCGATGTTAAGGAAGAAATTTACCCAACATTGTACGATCCAGATGACATAATTGAATTAGCTAATCGATTGCCAGATGATACTTTAGATAAGGTGATAATTTGTGTAACTTTCTTGACTTCCTTAATCACTTTAGTGTCTCTAATCAACAGATGACTCCAATATTGCTGGGCAAACACATCAACACGTACACATTCACAAAAAATCTGGCAGAAAATTTAATCAAACGAGAAAAAAACTTGCCAGTAATTATCATAAAGCCATCAATGGGTAAGGGACGGTTGATAAAAACAGAGTTTGTTGACCTCCATTTGATGACCTTCGTTGAGGTCTCTACTGTTTTGAAAGGCCGCATTCACTGAAGGTCAGTCGCCAGTGAAGGCCTTCCAACTTTGGATATAAACTGTTGTTTTGGATGTCAATTGCGAATTCTTCTGCCCGAACAGCACAAGTCGGTTTATCGAAACAATATCTGGTACCAGATTGATGTGGCTCTGACGACTCTGACATGATACCGGACTTAACCTGAATCAGAACTAAGTCAGGGTCACATTGACTCTGAAGTGACGATTGACCGACTTGTGACTTTCGGTTCAAATCAGTCCAATTTCTTGACTTTTTTCCTTTTAAGTTCCTCAAACTAATTAATTTTTTATGATTATTTCAGTTGGTGCAAGCTTCTCTGAGCCACACATTGGATGGATTGACAGTTTTGCGGTTTGTAGCATTATTTAGTCTAATATATTCATAATAATCATGTCTACTCTTTACAGGGAGTCTCAAGATACATTTACTTTATCACTCTTGGACTTTATCGAGCAACTGTCTTGCCAAACAAATTAAATGCTATCGACTTTGTGCCTGTTGACTTTGTGAGTGAAAATTATACCCCTTAATTAGGATCTATTAAGTGAATGCTTTGAATATTCTAAAATTTGTCATCATTTCAGACATCAAACTTGACAATTGCTGCACCATGGAAAAGGGAAATTGACAAAAAATCAGTCTCAATGGTTCCAAACCCGTATATTTACTTCAGCACAACTGGATCAACTAATAAGTTTTTGTGGAAAGATTATTTTAAATTAACAAGTGATTTAGGAAGGCAGTTTCCTCCAAGTAAGCCAGTGTTTTCATACTAGTGTGCTGCAGCATACAGTTTGAACAGCACTAACGTAAAATTGAAAATTTCTTATTTCAATAATTTTTCAGAAAATGTATTTTGGTATCCAAAAGTACGACTGCACAAGACTGATATTGGATATCAAATCGATGTCGCATTGACTCACTTGTTTCCAGCATATTTGATGGATTTAGCTGCTAAATTGACAGGTCAGAAGGCTAGGTATGTAAACTGATGGATTCAAGTCCTGCCAACTCTGCTTCCATGTGCTTAATATCTTCCAGAGCCTACAAACTCCAAAAGCAAGTCAAAGACGGCTATAAAGAAGGAATTTTTGCCACAAAAAATACTTTTATTTTTCAAGCCAAAAACTTTAATAATGTCCTGAATTCAATGAGTGATGCTGACAAGAAGGAATTTAATTTTGATCCAAGAACAATCAACTGGAAGCAATACATGCAGGATTACTATTTTGGAATGAGAAAGTTTATCGTAAAGGAAAAAGACATGAAATCGCCAGCATTAATGAGGAGGCTGACTAAGTAAGGATCTGTTCATATATTAAGGAACTGTCTTGGCTGTTTAAGACGTGATCAAGCTCTTAGCAAGCCAGACTTGCTTTTTTACTCCTGGCTTAATTTAATTTTGATTTTTTTGGTTCTTTTACAGACTAAAATACACAAATTATTTTGTAAAATTGTCAACTGGTGCAGCTGGACTGTTCTTAATATGGAAGAGCTCAGGCGTATAATAATTAAAACAGAGGAAAAGCTGGGATGGATCATGGAGGGGTGGGGTGGGTTTGATGGTGAGGGTGAGGATAAGGGGAAAGGTGGTGGATGGAGAGCATTAAGGGTTCACGATGTCGAGACCAATATTGTGAATTTTCAGTTAGTCTTGGTACTGGTCTCGATCTCAATCTCGCTCTCGAGAATTTGCTTGCACTGAGACATCGGGAAACCTTAAGTACATAACACAGTCCTCCATCCAATAGTTGGATTCTATATATTTAAATAATTTAATGAATATGTGGAATAATTGTAAATTATGTAACGCTTAGTAATCGGACGGGATACGGACTTCATAGTCTTGTTATAATGCATAAAATTATTCATGATAATGTGTAGGTTTGTGACATTTTCGACGTGATAACTAAATAAAAATTTCGTCAAGCAAATATCTTGTTGGAGTCAAATTTCATTAATACAGGAATAGATATGAAAATTTTCAGACTAAAACATTTGACTGCAGATTTTTTTTGTGTTTTAACCTTCATATGCCACATCCAGATGTAATAAAATTGTCACATAAGTTTACAGAAACTTTTAAGTTCATTTCTGATTCATGTTTGATCCCATAAATCTATTAATTAGATCAGTGATGGACAACCTGTGTGCCACGGCCGAAAGTATTACGACAAATGTTTTTTGGAAATGTCATGAACCTTATGCTTTGTTCGATTTGGTAGAAACTCACAACCAAAATGTGTCGAGAAAAACAAAAGGTTATCCACCACTGGATATTTTACAAGGTATTTTTAAATAAGAAATCCAACTTTGATGAGCATTTTCTAATATAATAAATCATTTGAATCGTTAAAAGAATTTAGTTCAATGTCTTCATTTGATGTCGATCTTCGTTGTCACTGAATATTGTGAACTAATTAATTTTCTTCTTATTACTTTTGCCGACAAAATGTAAGCTACATGCTATAAATTTAAATTGGAAAATTGTCATAAAAATAATGAAAAGTTTAGGAGCAAATAACTATTTTCATCATATTTCGTTGTATGCTGCATAGGGCGGCTATCTACTGTATTTTTGACGGGACGCTGCTGTACTTTTCAGCCTTGCTGCTGTGTCCCGACAGAGCTTCAAAATGTCCCGATTTTTCAAGCGGTCGAAAACTCCATACAAATTTTGGAATTTTGGATAAATTTTAAACATTTTTTTTGAAGGTCCAGATTCAAGCTCAGGACTGAAATTATTTTTTCGGAGTTTCAATTATTTACGGCACTTTTCAGCCAGTCTCTAACTTAATTTAACTATTTCTTTAAATTTTAAGACTCAAAAAATTCCAAAAGAACCCCAATAGTGCCAAACTTAAAAATGTCCCGATTTTTTCCAAAAGTGTCCCGATGTTTTCCGAAAATCCTCTGGCCACCCTACTTATGATGAAAAGTTTATTTTCTAAAAATGCAATATCCCGTAATTAAAAATAGTTTTAGATTTCTTTTCACATTTTTAACAATATTTGAAATTCACATCAACAACAATTTAATGTCGACTTTAATGCTTTAGCTTCAGGGATCGTTCACTTATTATGTAACGCTCTTAGTGGAGGCTTAAAGGCATAATCCCAGCCTCAAACAATACAAATTCTCTAAAGAATACCTATAGCCTTGATGAATCCAATGATACACAAATAGCGCTGTTTGCAGATCTCTATCTAGCCACATGCTATTAAAACTTAACTCTGATTTTGATGAACACATCAAGATGGAAATGATTTGTCATGATGACTGTTATTAAATCATAGAAGGAAGCTGTCGATAGAGATAGTGTCACACTTGGAATTGGTAATTGGCAAGCGGTAGCCAGCGATAGAACCAGCTTCAGGAACCGACTGAGGAAGGCCATGAATCACACTTGATCTGTACGGCCAGCGAAGTAAATAAGTATGACTGTTATTTGTCCAATGGACGTTTTTGCTTTCCACCAAATCTGCACGCTGCATGACCCCATGGGTATATCAATGCAACGTACCTAGCCCCAATTTTTGTGTGTCGCAAAATCAAACAAGCCGATGACTTGACTTGACACTTGACTTGACACTCATACTATGATGCTCACTAAGTATATATTACGATATGTTGAGAACATGTTCAGTCAGTCAGTTACAATCATTTAAAGTCACATCACATTAACTTAGACTAGCTTTATTTTACATGTTTTCAGTGCGGACTTCATTAAAAATTCAAAAAATATTTAATAATTTTAAATAAAATTAAATAAAAAAAAATCTAATTTTAGTTCCTATTTCTATGCCAAAAATTAATCACTTCTATTTTCTTATCAAATCTAATGTTCAAAAAATCTATTTTTAACTTTTTTATTTGTTTATTTTTATCTAAAAAAAGAAAATTTTAAAATAGGTATTATTTAATATCAAAGATAAGAGTCGCTTTATGTATCAATGATTGAAGCTTTTTTAGCAGTGATAAAAAAAAGAAATAAAAATAGAAAATAAATAAAAAAATTATTATTAGATAAAAAAAAGCTCAATTTTTATATTTATAAAACACCATGTAAGTGAAAAATTCTCCTCATAAATTTAATATATTTTAAAGGCAGAAGTGGAATTAAAATTAAAAGTGAAATTTGAGTGATTTAAAGTCAAATATTGGACATTGTTTGAATTTATAGACAATTTTGAAAAATAAATTAAAGTGAAAATTTTTTTAAAAAAAGTGATTTAAAATTTAAAAATTGAATTTCAAAACTAAATTTTAAAAATTTAAAATTAAAAAATTGATTTTAAAATTCAAAAATTAAATTAAAAAATTTATAATTAAAATTTAAAACTCAAAAATTAAAGTTAAAATTTAAAAATTAAAAAACCAAATTTAAAAAATTAAAAATTGAAATTTAAAATTAAAAAATTAAAATTTAAAAATTCAAAATTAAATTTTTAATTAAAAAATTGAACTTTTAAAATTAAAAAATTAAAAAAAATTTAAAAAAAAGTTAAAAAATAATTTAAAAAAGTTTAAAAAAGTTTAAAAAAATTTAAAAAATTTTAAAAAAATTTAAAAAAGTTTAAAAAATTATAAAAAAATCTTAAAAAATCACACCAAAAATGGAAGTCCAAAAGACCATCCCAAACATATCCATCCCCGAATTCTACAATGGCAAAAGTGTCTTCGTGACCGGCGGCATGGGCTTCGTCGGCAAAGTCCTCGTCGAGAAGCTCCTCCGCTCATGTCCCGGAATCGAAAACATCTACATGCTGTGCCGCTCCAAACAAGGCAAAAGCATAAATGAACGACTTGTTGAAATCACATCATCGCCAGCATTTGATGACGTCCGCAAAATTAATCCAGACTGCTTTAAAAAAATCATTTTAATTGAAGGCGATGTTGCGATGCTCGAATTGGGAATATCCAAGACAGATCAAGAGATATTGAAGGAAAAAGTCTCAATTGTGATTCATTCAGCAGCAACAATCAATTTTGCTGAGCATTTACAATTGGCAACGTTTACAAATTTGAGGTCTGTACGTGAGGCTTTATATTTGGCACGTGAGATGAAGAACTTGAAGGTGAGAAGTGGGGAATTTTGTGGATTTTATATGGGGGTTGTGGGGGATAGGAGAGGGTTGAGTGGGTTACTTACTTGCTTATTGGAACCATGCTTCGACTTGGAGCCTGAGTTATTGCATATTGCTGTCTAACTGACTCAATTACTGCCCATATCACTAAATTTGCACCAATTCTCTGTTTTTTTTTACATCTAATTGACATTGAGGGGAGGAGGGAGGGGTAGTGGTAAGGGTTCTTAATGTCCAAACCGAGAATTACCCATTACTCAATGCCAAGAACGAGGTTGAGCCTTCTAGGCTATTATGCTTAGATACAGACCGAGACTAGTCGATTCTCGATGCCGAGATCGAGTTCAAGCCTTCCAGGACCTAGGCTGAGCCTTCCAAGCCTTGATGTTAAGACACAGAACGATGCCAAGACCGAGGCCAAGCCTTCCTGCTAAAACAGTGACCGAAACTTCTCGGTTTTCGATTCTGAGACCGATGTTGAGCCTTTCAGTCCCTGATTCTAAGACACAGACAAAGGCTTCTCGGTTCCCGATGCAAAGACCGAGACTTTCAGGCATTAATGCTGAAACACAGACCAAGACTTCTCGGTTTTCGATGCCGAGACCAAGACCGAGCCTTTCAGGCCTTCATACTAAGACAAAGATCGAAATTTCTCGGTTCCCGATGCCGGGACTGAGGTTGAGTCTTCAAGGCTCTGATGCTAAGGCAGAGACCGCGGTTTTACGGTTCCTGATGCCAAAACCGAGTTCGAGACTTGTCGGGTCGAGACTTTGACTTCAAGAAACCTTAAAATGGAGACATGGTCATGCAATACCACGCCTTAATGTCTCTATAGCAACAACTCATCATCATGACACTCAAAAACCTTTAAAGCAAGATTAAAAGACATTGAATTAAAGGATTTTCACGCAAAAAAAAGATCTAAAAAAAGAATTCAAAGTCTTTTTTTATCATCCATCGATTGACGAACGAAAAATCCCCAAAAAGCAGCCACGCGATAAGAACAAAAAAAAAAAGTTTTAAAATTAGACCAAAAAAGTTGATAAAAATAAATTTATTATTTCCAGTCATTTGTGCATGTATCGACAGCCTTTACATTTTGGCATACATTTGATGTTAAGGAGGATATTGGCGAGACTGAACATGATCCACAAGATATTATTAAATTATGTGAAATGTTGCCACCAAGGGCAATTGAGGAGGTAAGAAGTTGTGCCTTAAAAGCCTGTAAAAATGCTTAAAAATTGACTTTTTTCAGATGACAAAAATTCTTCTTGGTAAGCATGTCAATACCTACACATTTACAAAAAGTCTAGCTGAAAAGTTGCTTCAAAATGAGTCAAAAAGTCTACCGGTGACTATCGTACGTCCATCAATGAGTAAGTTCCATCTATACCTGACAATATCCATCAAATAATTCTACTTCCAATTTATACAGTCGGTGCAAGTGAAAATGAACCAAAACCAGGATGGACTGACAGTTGGGGGGTAAGTCATGGTCATCTATAGCTTCATATTCAGGTCATTAATTGGAATTTCCCCAACAGGCATCAACATTGTTTCTATATCTTATCGCAAAAGGCTCATTTAGGTCCGTACAACACGTCAAGGGTAATCCATTTGATGTAATTCCAGTCGATAAGGTAAGCATTAAAAAATTTGTAGCCAAAATGGGCAGAACTGACTCAATATTGTTGCCATAGGTCGCAAACATGACAATAGCTGCATCATGGAAGACAGCAATTGAAAAGGAAGCAAATCCAGCAACAGTTTGTCCACAAGTTTATCACAGCACGTCCGGAGCTGCAAATCCAATAACATTAAAGGACTTGTTTGATAGAACTGCTGTATTGGGACGTGAACATCCATTAAGTATGTCCACATTTTGATTCATTTTGAATAATTTTGTGTAATTTTTGTCAATTCCTTTACATTAGATGACGTCATGTGGTACCCAAAAATGAGATATTATACAACAAAATTGGGAAATGATTTGGACATTTACTTCCTGCATTATTTACCTGCTGTGCTACTTGATGTTGTTGCTAAGCTTACAGGAAAGAAGCCAAGGTTAGTTAAGGGAACTTTGAGTCGAATGAATTTAACCTAAAAGTCATCGACCTAACCTCAAATTTTGACACTTAACCTCAAAACTAGCAACCTAACCTCAAAGTATTAGGGCTTAGCCGCAAATAACGTTCCATTTTTTTTTCAAAATTTCAACGGAAAAAAATAATTTTTTTCAAAAACAGAATACTAATTATGTTAATTAAACTAATTTAAAGCATGATTTGCTTCCGTAGAGTAATCTAATCTTAAAAAGGAACATAAAATCTTTATGCTCCCACAATTTAAATCATAATAAACACATAAATTTAGCGATTTTTATTAATTTTTCTGAAAAATTTTTAAAAATGGAACAAAAATTCACACTCAGTAACTGAGATATTTTTTGAATTTTTGCATTAATTAAAGCACTAATCATAGCAAATTATATGCCAAAATGTTGGTTTTATGAATTTCTACAATTATAACTATCAAAAGTGATCCTAAAAAGTCCAACTAAGGAGAAACATGCCTTTAACTTCAAATTACTGAGTGTGAATTTCTAAACGGCCATGCCCATTAGCTTTTTAATCCCAAATTTGGACAGTTTACCCCAAAATTAACAACCTAACCTCAAAGTATTAGCTTTTATCCTCAAATTTGAACACTTAACCTCAAAATTAACAACCTAACCTAAAAAATTTCCATTCTAACCTCAAACCTATCCATTCCAGAGCCGTAAAAGGACAAAAGTTTGTCGACAATAGCTATCAAACTGTAAGATTTGGACCGGCGGATCCGTACATCTTTAGATGCTCAAATTATAAAAATATCCTGAGTTCAATGAATCAAAGTGACCAAAAGACATTTGTGTTTGATCCACGAACAATTAATTGGAATAAATATGCCGTTGATCATCATTTTGGAATCAAAAAGTATTTACTTAAAGAGACACCAAAGGATCCAGCTGTGTTGAGAGCAAAAGTTGCAAAGTAAGTCTTAAATTTTGGGGGAATACAGTTAGGGAGTCATGGGAGTCAAGGGAGTCAAGGGAGTCAAGGGAGTCATGGGAGTCAAGGGAGTCAAGGGAGTCAAGGGAGTCAAGGGAGTCAAGGGAGTCAAGGGAGTCATGGGAGTCAAGGGAAGCGAAGAAGGGAAGTAAATCCAGGGAATAGTTGAGGATGAGAAGCAAAAGAGGAAGAGGGGGTATTGTGGAAGTTCACCTGACCTGATCCATACCAAACTTCACAATTCATTCAATTTTCCCTAATTTTTGACTAATTTGTTAAATTCAATTATTTTACCCCCAAAAATTAGATTAAAATACGTCAAATACTTTGTGACAGCATCACTTGCAACAGTCTCACTGCTGACATTTGGAACGATTGCAAAGTCAGTCGCTGGAAGTGGGAAGCAGAAAACCGAAACGCAAGTTTAAGAACATCTTTTAAATTTCGAATTTAATATTTAAAATTTAATTATTTTTTGTTGAGATTAATTATTGTAATTTTAAGTATTTAAATGACTGTTAAAACCTTAAAAATTGAGATTAAAAAAATTAGTTTAATTTAAAAAAAATAATTGTTGTTTAAATCATTCATGGAATCTGCTCTTAATTACTTACTTACTTACTTCACTGGTCGTACAGATCAGATGTGATCCATGACCTCCCACAGGAGTCATCTGTAGCTGGCTCTATCACTTGCCAATTTCCGATACCAAGTGCACTACTATCTCTATCGACAGCATCCTTCCATGAATCTGCTCTTAAACAGCATAAATCAATTAAGTGATCAATAAGTCTGGCACCAGGTTAGCTTGACTCTGACTTGGTAGCCCGGATTCGGATGGTAATGTCCATTTATGGCAATTTCTTCCTTTCGAGAGTTCTTTGGTTGTCCATTAACTTGTTAGGCTTACTTACTTACTTTACTTCCTTGGCTGGGACGCACGGGGGCCCATTGCCGCGTTTAAAGAATGTCTGTAGACAGCTCTATCTTTCGATAACTTCTGCCAATTAGGGATATTGGGAACTCTAGCGTCTTTATCCACACAACCAATCCAGGACATTTTCGGTCTTCATCTTGATCTTTTGCCATCCATAAAGTCAGCAAAGGTTACTCTATATACTGGGGCATCCTGTGGCATCCTGTGGCTTGTTAGGCTTACAACCGACATTTACCGAAATCAGTTTGTACAAAGAAAGCCACTTAAGGATAGTTGGATTTGATTAGCAAAAAAGATTCAATTCTTCTGATTATGAGGGTAACATCGACTTGGTGTAGGATTTTAGATCGATTTAGCTTCTTGTGATATTAGGTTGTGCTGCAGTTAATTGTCATTTTGGATGAAAATATTGACTAAAGTCATCGAATTTTGAATCAATTTTATTCATTAATGATATGTTCCGGGACTGCATTTTACCATACCATGCATACCACAAAACCATACCTTACCTACAAAATCCCATTAATATTCCTACAATCAGCATCACCAACTCTGACTCAACGACATAGAAAACAGTAAAACATAGAAAAAAACATTAAAAAAACAACATATTTTTTTATTTTTGATAAATTTTTAATCCCATTCAGCTATAAAAGCAAGGATTTGAAAATTTTGTCGATCAATTTGTAATTATTTTTTGAATCAAGAAGTAAGTGAACAGATAGTTGAGTGCTGTGTAACTGAAAATATTAATATGGAAGTGCCTAAAAGTCAACAACCTCAAATTTCCATCGCTGAATTTTACAATGGCAAAAGTGTCTTTGTGACTGGCGGTTTGGGATTCGTTGGCAAAGTTCTAGTTGAGAAACTTCTCCGGTCATGTCCAGGAATTGAAAATATTTACTTGCTGTGTCGTTCAAAAAAAGGCAAAAGCATAAATGAACGACTTGTTGAAATCACATCATCGCCAGCATTTGATTTGTTGCGCGAACAAAATCCACAGGCATTGAATAAAATTATTTTAATTGAAGGCGATGTTGCGATGCTCGAATTGGGAATATCCAACGAAGATCAACAAATTCTCAAAGATAAAGTCTCAATTGTGATGCATTCGGCTGCGACAATTAATTTTACGGAGCCATTAAAGGTGGCTGTCAATACAAATTTAAGGTCAATGAGGGAATTGATAGCTTTGGCAAATGGAATGAAGAATTTAAAGGTAAGTACAGTGGAAGTCAATATAAATTGGACAATAAGTGTAGATTTTGAAGTATAATTGTGTGCAAATCCGGTTAAAGGTGTGGGACTGGCCACAATAGGCAAAAGTCGTGCTTTTATGGTACAAAAAGAACTCTAGGGTACCTAAAAACTATCTTTTTGCTACTTAGAGTGAATGACAAAATATTCAAAAAAAAAAATTGATGAAATTGTGAGTAATCATGAGTCATGTCAAAGTGTTCATTCGGAGTTCAGCAAACTTTGCTCTGATGCAAGTCAAACGTCTTGCTGTTTTGTTTACAACTGTATATCTAAAACCCCCCTCTCCGCTTCTTTGTTACAATTTTCCATAGAATTTTCATTGTTTAAGGTGTAACAAAACCTCAATTCTTGCTAATAATTCGAATCTAAAGCTTCTATGAAATAAGTGAACAACCCCAAAAATTAGTAACGTCTGTATTCCCAAATATATTACCAATAGTCACAAGTCGACACCAGGTGATATCCATCATTTCGATCCATAATTCGACAGTCAAGCCAGAGTGAATCTAGCATTTGAACCAAACATCCAACAACAAATTAGAGTCACATCAGTCTGGAGACGGATTTTTGATCAATTTACTGATATATGCTGAAGTTAGGCGAAGTCTCAATTTCGGTCTCAAGAATTTGCCTAGAACTAGACTACCTGGGGTCTCGGTCCCGACATTACTTACTTACTTCCTTGGTAAAGGCGCATGGGAGCACATTGTCGCATTTAGAATTTGTTGAAAGCTGGATCTGTCTTTAGATAACTACTGCCAGTTTCTAATCCCAGCACTTTTGCATCGTTGCTCACACAACAATTCCATGAGTTCTTTGATCTACCTCGAGATTCCCGGCATTGGGAATCCTTAATTTGAGCTATTTGAGTATTTCGATCATATTTAGATATCAACAACTGTTTCAGAGTTTCAAGACCACACCAACCTTCCTCCCACCCATGTCTTTATCGCTCCATCGTTACGTTTTGTAGTAAAACAGTAAATCCCCAGTAAATTCGTTATCTAATTTCCAAAATACTATTTTTATAAAAATAGAAATCCGATAAAAATTTCAAAAACAAAAATATTACGCATTTATAGATGCTCGTGACTCTAAACTATCTTTAAACATAAGCCGACTTTATCTAAAATCTTAAGATGAGGAAGTTAATTCCGTAAAGTCAAAAAATTGATAAGAAAAATTAAAAATATTTTATTTTAGGCATTTGTTCACATATCAACTGCGTATACAAATTGGTTTGCTATGGACGTAAAAGAAGAAGTTTATCCAACGGAGCTTGATCCACATGATGTCATTGAAATATGTGAAAGATTTCCTGATAATGTTATTGATAGGGTAAGGTAGATTGGTTAATATTGAGCTGGAAGTCGATATGAATCTGGTACCTTGAACCTAAATTATTAGTCACCAGGGTTTAAAGTCCAATCTCCACTTAATTAGACCAAAACTCCTAAATTTTCAAAGGAACATTCATCACAAAAGAACTTTTAACTTCTGGCAACTCCGGCTTGAAGCCGTCAAGGTATCCTTAAATATATCCATCAATGCGTGCACATTACGATGTCCCAGTAACTGCATTGTGCTGCTTAGAATGTAAGATAAAGTATTGAGCTTGAAGTCGACTTCGTAGCTCAGGATTTGACATTACATACTGAGCAGCACAATGCCATTGCTTAGACGTCGTTGTGTCAATGCATCGATTTGCAATCTTATGGGTAAATCTAATAATACCTTGACAGGCTGCTTGACTTGAGTCGACTTTTTCCAGCTATGCTAAATTCCTTAAATAATTCGTTCCATTCTCTATTTCGATCAGATGACTCCAACACTTTTTGGAAAGCATACCACAACATATACATTTACAAAGGCATTAGCTGAGAGGCTTTTACATCGTGAGGGTGGAAAGCTACCGGCATGTATTATTCGACCTTCAATGGGTGAGTAATGAGCAAAATCAATTAAATGGTAGATATGTAGGGGATAAGGAAACGTGTTTAAATTACGTAATGCTGCACTAAGGCTTAGTTGAGACAGGATTGTGGGTTTGAGAGGAAGTTTAGTGTTACGTAATTTAAGAACTTACCTAAATCTGGATTTTTAATTTGGAAAAAATCTCTGAAAATATTCAGATCCTCAATTATTACTACTGCTGACTGGTCTTTGCAATAAATTAAATTTAACAAATTTTTCCATTAATTTATCACAGTTGGTGGAAGCACATGTGAACCTAAGCCTGGATGGACTGATAGCTTTGGGGTAAGTAACAATTTCTTATCAATTTGCATGTAAACTAATTGAAATTTCTTGATAAAATCATCAGGCATCAACACTGTTTCTATATTTAGCTGCAAAAGGAGCATTTCGATGCGTTCAACATCTTGAAAGACATCCATTTGATATAATTCCTGTTGATAAGGTAAATGTGTCGTATTTTAGTACGTAAATTTAATTACTCAGTGTTACAGTCCCTTTATGATAGTGTCAGTGTCCAAAGGGTCTCCAACCCTTCCCTACCTCCTCTTAGCTTCATCTAAAAATCGAAAATTTACGGTAATGTCTAATACTGACCCTTACTTACTATAACTATTTACAGGTGATAAATCTGGCAATTGCTGCATCAGTAAAAGCATCTTATGATAGAGAATCAGGAGCCAAAATTATGAATCCACAAGTTTACCACAGCACATCTGGAAATGAAAATCCAATAACATTAAAAGAATCGTTTGATGTTTTTGTAGAATTAGGAAGAATCAAACCATTAAGTAAGTATAGACTAGATTAGTGGTGAGCAATCTAATGATGCTCAATGGCACATCTTGGTTGTAAGCCTCAAGCAAAATCACATACGGCGTACAGCTCATGGCTTTTCAAGCATTTTTGGCTGCACATAGGTTGCCCACCACTAGACTAGACTATGTTCAGTTGTCAACTGTTTGTGAATTGTAACAGATTTGGTATTATGGAATCAAATGGGGATGCGTCTTAACCGGAGTCTGGTCTACAGTGGAGGCAAGTCCATTAGAGTCCAGACTTCATCGAAAACGCCTCTTTGGACTTTTGATTCCCAAACTCTACCAAAGTCCTACCAACTCTTAATTAAGCAATAAGATTCATTAAAATACTTTCTTTATAGATGATGTGAGTTGGTACCCAAAAACAAGAGTTCATAAATCAGCCCTCCTAGTTGATCTTGACATTTACTTCTTACACTACTTACCTGCTTACTGGATGGACTTTGCAGCCAAGCTATTTGGAAAAAAGCCAAGGTAAACTTAAATTTAGTAAATTTTAGAAATCATAACCTCAAAATTTTGTCTAAAAAAATGAAAAAATCTGAGCTTGAAGTCGAAATGATCAGCAATGTTCCATATCAATCTAGTTCCTCTAGCCTCTCTTTCCCTTTTGTCCATTTCTAACTTTATCCTACGCACCTTGCACACCCAAAAAACCCGGCATAGTCTACTCAACCTACGCATACTGGTCAACCGGCTTACAATGCTAACTTTGCCTTCTTTCTCCCTGATTTGAATCATGTACACCATACTCACCCTGCAAATCTACCCCACCATGTCAACCTTACTCCTCTGCCCAATGTCCCCTGCCCTACCTTGTCTCCCTACCATTCCCCACTTCCTAAGCGTTACGTAATTTACGAACATTCCCTAAATTTTATTAATCCTAAATTGTCTCAACAGAGCACTAAAGTCACATCAATTCATCTTTAAGAGCTACGGAGACGTTAGATTTGCATCAGTAGTTCCATATATATTTAGAACATCAAACTACAAAAATGTCACAAAATTAATGAGTCCAGCTGAACAAAAGATTTTCAATTTTGATCCGAAAACAATAAATTGGAAAACTTATATGGTGGATTATTATTATGGAATTAAAAATTTTATTCTGAGGGATATACCGAAGGATCCGGAATATATGAATGCTAAGATAAGAAGGTGAGTGATTTTATGTTAAATTGTGGGAGCTTTAAGGATGTGCTGCTGTGGATCGACAGCATATTAAGTCGATTGTGGTTTACAGGACCGACAGAATTTTCAGCAGAATTCGGACGAAAATTCTGTCGGTCTTCATGATGCATTTCACTATGGGGCAAAATGAAAAAAAAAGGGACATTCACTTTGTTTTTTGGACTTTTTCGAATTACAGCTAGTGGGTATTATTTTCTTGTAGTACATATAGCAATAGACTTGCATGCTAAATTTCAGGTCATTTGATGCTGTTTGGTCGATTCTGGAGCTGTTTAAAGTTGAAAAGTAGTGAAAAAACAGATTTTTTCACATCCTGTTTGACTCGGGAAATTCCATATTTAATTAAAAGATATTGAAAAACGGTTTTCGGTTCCTAATTGTACTATATAAGAGCTTCAATTTCATACTTTGGAAAGTTTATATATACTGGGTTTTAGTGGCAGGGCTTTAGAAAATGTATGAAAATACCAGGAAAAAAAGCTTCAGGCGACCGGAACTAACATTTTTAGGTCGATTTCCCCATACGGAGCTATACTAGCTTAAAGTACTTACTTTCTAGTTTTCAAAACCGTTAAAACCTTTACAATAAGTACTGGGGAGCAAAAGTTATTGCATTTTAAGTTTTGGACGAATTTTTCTCAAAACTAATATTTCTGAGATAAATTTGAAAAATATCATTTGGAAAAAGTTTTTTTATGTGTTTGTATGCATTTAGCCATTTAAGAACGATTAGTGAAGAAATTTTTAAAAAAGTTCAAAATTCGCCGAGATAGAGGTACATATGCTATTTGACGACTTGACCCTTTTTCTCATCACTCAAACTGCTACAACTTTTACATGACTAAATATTTTTCAGTTCTGTTTTATTTTTATTGTAGCTTATTATAATACCTTTCCAACGATATATAATACTTAATAGTTGGAAATAGTCTTGGTCGTGAAAACGGACCCTGTTTGTGACTGACCCTTTTCAAAGAAATTTTCAAAAATGTCATTTCTAAAACTACCACTTAGAAATTTTATAATACAATGTTTTTGTGTTTTTTAGGTCAAAATATGATACTTGTGAATCTCAAAACACAAAAATCTCATTTTGTAAACTTTCAACAGCTTTAGGAACCTTCATAGGTAATACTCAGGTAGTCTCTCTATTCTCAGATATGAAACATTTTTATTGACTTTTTTTGATTGATATTGAATATTTACACTTATTTTGTGCAAAATATATCAATTTTAAAAGTGTGGGTCGATAAAAAGTGATTTTTGATTATTTTGTTAAAAACAGGCTTAGCTAGGCCACATTTAAGGCACTCCAGTAGCCACTATGATTAAGTTCTATACATGTTTTATACATATTTATTAAGGTATTAGTATTAGTTAGTAATAACAGAAAACAGAATCCGAAAATATTGGTTCTACAAAAAGTTATAGTCATTTGAGTGGCCAAAAAAGTGCTCAGGAGAGCAACCAGCATAGGCAAAAACACAAAAATTCAAAAATTTAATGAAATTTTTGAAGTTTTTTGAATAAAAACTATTTTAATGTCATAATAATTCAAAATATTGCATTTTTTGTCAAAATATAAGTAAAATTTTGAATTTTTGTGTTTTTGCCTATGCTGGTTGCCCTCCTGAGCACTTTTTTGGCCACTCAAATGACTATAACTTTTTGTAGAACCAATATTTTCGGATTCTGTTTTCTGTTATTACTAACTAATACTAATACCTTAATAAATATGTATAAAACATGTATAGAACTTAATCATAGTGGCTACTGGAGTGCCTTAAATGTGGCCTACCTAAGCCTGTTTTTAACAAAATAATCAAAAATCACTTTTTATCGACCCACACTTTTTAAAATTGATATATTTTGCACAAAATAAGTGTAAATATTCAATATCAATCAAAAAAAGTCAATAAAAATGTTTCATATCTGAGAATAGAGAGACTACCTGAGTATTACCTATGAAGGTTCCTAAAGCTGTTGAAAGTTTACAAAATGAGATTTTTTGTGTTTTGAGATTCACAAGTATCATATTTTGACCTAAAAAACACAAAAACATTGTATTATAAAATTTCTAAGTGGTAGTTTTAGAAATGACATTTTTGAAAATTTCTTTGAAAAGGGTCAGTCACAAACAGGGTCCGTTTTCACGACCAAGACTATTTCCAACTATTAAGTATTATATATCGTTGGAAAGGTATTATAATAAGCTACAATAAAAATAAAACAGAACTGAAAAATATTTAGTCATGTAAAAGTTGTAGCAGTTTGAGTGATGAGAAAAAGGGTCAAGTCGTCAAATAGCATATGTACCTCTATCTCGGCGAATTTTGAACTTTTTTTAAAAATTTCTTCACTAATCGTTCTTAAATGGCTAAATGCATACAAACACATAAAAAAACTTTTTCCAAATGATATTTTTCAAATTTATCTCAGAAATATTAGTTTTGAGAAAAAAATTCGTCCAAAACTTAAAATGCAATAACTTTTGCTCCCCAGTACTTATTGTAAAGGTTTTAACGGTTTTGAAAACTAGAAAGTAAGTACTTTAAGCTAGTATAGCTCCGTATGGGGGAAATCGACCTAAAAATGTTAGTTCCGGTCGCCTGAAGCTTTTTTTCCTGGTATTTTCATACATTTTCTAAAGCCCTGCCACTAAAACCCAGTATATATAAACTTTCCAAAGTATGAAATTGAAGCTCTTATATAGTACAATTAGGAACCGAAAACCGTTTTTCAATATCTTTTAATTAAATATGGAATTTCCCGAGTCAAACAGGATGTGAAAAAATCTGTTTTTTCACTACTTTTCAACTTTAAACAGCTCCAGAATCGACCAAACAGCATCAAATGACCTGAAATTTAGCATGCAAGTCTATTGCTATATGTACTACAAGAAAATAATACCCACTAGCTGTAATTCGAAAAAGTCCAAAAAACAAAGTGAATGTCCCTTTTTTTTTCATTTTGCCCCATAGTGCATTTACCAATTTATAAGGCAGGAAATCTAGCTTATTTCACATTTTATTATGAGAATTTAATTACCCCCAATGGACCTAAATACGTAGTAGTTAGTCAATGTCTATTTCATGTCCAGTTGATGTCTAGTTGACATCCATTGTAGTTTAAACTAGGGTTTCCAAAAACGGGAATTTTCTCGGGACGGGTTCCTGTTCCCGATTCCCGTAATTTCACCGGAAATTCTGGAAACCCTAGTTCCAACGTACTTCTGTCCACATCTTAAGACTATAACTTTTTTTTAAAAAATATTCATTATTTTTCTTTTTATTAATTCCAATTAGATTGAAATATACAAAAAATTTCGTTACTGGATCACTTGTGGCACTATCATTGACAACAGTGGGTACACTGAGTGCACTCATATTACGATGCAGGTCAGATAAGAAAGAGAAGTAAATTTAAGAGAATTTTATAGATTTTTTTATAGCTTTATTTTAATTTTTATAAATATATTTATGAAATACATAGAAAATTTAAGTGAATAAAATTAATTATTTTGATAAGAGAAATTCAAATTTTTGGTTTAAAGTCACCGTATATTTTTCAATTTCTTGCTACCGGTTTACAACCCTCCCTTCCTCCCTCCTTCTCCTACCTCTGCCGAAACAATTCCTCCACGTTACGGAATTAGTAGTGTTCGTTCAAAACTGTAGGCTAGCAGATAAAAAGCGCAGATCAGCAGCCTTGAACGAAATATAAGGTACAGCTAAAAACTGCAGGATTGTGCAGGAAATTCAAGAAATTTAGGCTTGAATGCCTAGATCGACCCTAGGTCAACCCTGCAATAAGTGAGCAATCCTGAGAAAAAAATTACATTTTGAGCTCATTACATAACGCTCTAAGAGTAAGGATGTTGGAAGGATTGAACGCCTTAATTACCTTAGTTACGATGGATGACAAGTGAGGAGAATGAGTTTCAAAAAGTAGATTTTTTGCGTTACTTAATAAATTAATTCCTTCAACCCAAAAAATCACAATTTTCACATTTTTTGAAAATCATTAAATTTAAGCTATTTTATCAGTTTTATTAATTCTTGTATGACAGTTCAAATTCGAAAAAAGCAAAGCAAAAAACAAATCTTATCTGCCCAATTTCAAAAATAAAACTTGTACAAAAATAGCTCAAATTTTTATAAAATTTTTATCAGACAAAAAACCAGATTTTTTGATTTTTTAAGACAATTTTTCAATTATTTGATAACACAAATTTTTAATCGTCTAATGATTAACTCACTAAGCCTAACCAGGGTTGGTTTTCAAATTTCTACCTTCGCTCAATTCAATGTGGTTGCCACAGGTTGCCCACCATTGCTATTACTCGACATCTTTAGTAATGGAGTGTCATAATTCAAGAGTAAATCATAAATACACCAATTTGTCTTGCTTAGGGTCGATGTTAGCAATGTTGGTGAGATCTGGAATAAACAGATAACTTGACATAACGTCCAACTAGATTTTTGACATTTACTTCGAAACTTTCCATAAGATATATCATTAGCTTACCTAGTACCCACCATTAACCGACCATTAATTGACCACTAACCGACCATTAGGTCTAGGCTTTAACTTTAGGCATTATAACATGTCGTCAACTCGGATGTAAATTACTCTGATTGTAGTAACAAATTAGTTGATCGCTCATTAAGTAATTCAGATAGTGAGCATGTTTTGAGCTCACATCCATTCCTGTTGTGCGAATCCTATGAGTCATTATAGTTGAGTGTTGAATGGCTTATTACTTCGGTACCTAATTATATCAACATACATAGATCCAGTAATTATGGATTCGAGAGTCATTAGAAGCAATATTTCAACTGTCCATGTACATATATGTAGTTGATACGTGGCTGACAGTCTCCCTTTTTAGCCTACCGGCAGTAAAGTCATCAAACTAGTGTTTCTGACTCTTTTATTGTTCTTGAACAAAACTGTAACTGATTTTTTGTATCACTTTTTTTTGAAAATTTTATTATCTTTAAAAACTTTCAAAAAAAGTGTGAGAAAACTTAATCAAGCTTTATACGACTCAAAAAACTGAGATAAATGTCTTAAAGCTTTCTCTTGTTATTTTGAAAAAGCTTAAAAATTTTCAAAAAATTTGTATTGCCATCGCTAATTGAAAGATAAAGATAAAAATCTGATAAGCATTTTGAAAATTTTTTGGCCATAAAAGGACGAGTCTTTCAGAATCTCGCAAAAAGTTAATTGGTAAAGTCCATTTTTTAGAACTAAAATAAGTCAAAATGCAAGTGTCAAAAAGTCAGCCACAAATTTCAATTCCTGAATTTTACAATGGCAAAAGTGTCTTCGTCACCGGCGGAATGGGCTTTATAGGCAAAGTTCTAGTCGAGAAGCTTCTTCGGTCATGTCCAGGAATTGAAAATATTTACTTGCTGTGTCGTTCAAAAAAAGGCATAAGCATAAATGAACGACTTGAGGAAATCACATCATCGCCAGCATTTGATTTGTTGCGCGAACAAAATCCACAGGCATTGAATAAAATTATTTTAATTGAAGGCGATGTTGCGATGCTCGAATTGGGAATATCCAACGAAGATCAACAAATTCTCAAGGATAAAGTCTCAATTGTGATGCATTCGGCTGCAACAATTAGTTTTACGGAGCCATTGAAAGTTGCTGTCAATACAAATTTGAGGTCAATGAGGGAGTTGATTGCTTTGGCGAAAGGAATTAAGAATTTAGAGGTAAAATTGATTGAAATTGTATAATTTAATCTTGAACTAACTTAGTTTGTAGATAGTAAGTTGGTAGCTTATTTTATGTCGTGCCACAACATTAGATAGCAAAATTTGAAGTCAATTAGGATTTTAGATCGGAAAATCGACTCAAGTAGACTTAGGTTCGTAGTTAGACGTGATGTTCATAGTGATTAAAGGCAAATTGATTGAATTAATTAATTAGAGTCAAACTGACTTAAATCAAGTTAACTTGAGTCAAGTTGACTTGAGTCAAGTTGACTTGAGTCAAGTTAACTTGAGTCAAGTTGACTTGATTCAAGTAATTTTCTATTTTTTATTAACACCCAAAAATAAATCACGTAATTAGTCTTAAAATGTATTTAATTCCTTTTATTCCTGTCAATTTCTAGGCTTTCATTCACATATCAACCGCATACACAAATTGGTTCAAATTGGATGTCAAGGAAGAAATTTATCCAAACGAGTTGAATCCACATGATGTTATCCATTTCTGTGAACGCTTTTCGGATGAAATTGTCAATAAGGTAAGCATAAAGCAAGTTAATCTAATAGATTAAATTAATCGCAATAACTCAAAATTGTTCCTTTTTGCTACATTTAGGCAAATTCAGTTCTGCTTGGAAAGCACACCACAACTTATACATTTACAAAGAATTTAGCTGAAAAGTTATTACAAATGGAAACTGGAAACATGCCGACTTGCATCATTCGACCATCTATTGGTGAGTGACTTGACATAAATAGTTCAATTTTGTTAATCCCAGGCTTAGAAACTAGGAGGTATCGGGGGTATTTGTATGATCACCCCAGTACTACCGCGGAGTTTCTCAGCCTGGGATTAATCAATCCAAAATCCGGCAAAAGACCGAAACCAGACTGATGTGACTCTGGCATTGAATTTGAATTCTTCAGCAAATTAGAGTCACGTCAGCCTAGATTTTTTGATCGATCAACTGAGTTCATGCCATACTTGAACCGAATCCGACATTTAGTCAGGGTCATACCCGTCTGTGGCTTGAATTTTGATCAATTTCTGCTTTTCTGAGGAACAATTTTGATTAATAATTTAGTAATTTCTATAATATTTCTTCATTTATATAACCAGTCACTGCAAGCGTGTCTGAGCCAAAGCCTGGATGGATTGATAGTTTTGGGGTAAGTAATATTCCATATAAAAGCATCTCCGCCATTTTTAGGAGTCAAAAAATCCAAAATTCCACTAATTAATATCATCATTCCCCCAAATCACAGGCTGCAAGTGCATTTATGTTCCAAATTGGAGCCGGAATGTTTCGATCAATTCAACACGTCAAGGAACATCCATTTGATTGGATACCAGTAGATAAAGTCACAAATTTGACAATTGCAGCAGCATGGAGGACAGCAAATGACAAAAAATTAAATTCCAATACAAAATTTCCAATTGTTTATCACAGTACATCAGGTGATGTTAATCCAGTGACTTGTAAGCAGGCATTTAGTGTGCCAGCTGTTTTGGGAAAGACACATCCATTAAGTATGTCAATATTGTGGTTATTTAAGGCTTTTTAACATTTATTTTGTGGTTTAAATTAGAAAATGTCGCATGGTATCCATCAATGAGGTTCTATAGTTCATCAATTGGATATGACTTAGACTCATATTTCTTCCATTATTTGCCGGCATATTGGATGGATATTGGCGCTAAATTATTGGGAAAGAAGCCTAGGTATGTAAAATTTTGCCACAAAATGACATGAAAATGATACAAGAATGGCACAAGAATGGCACAAGAACGACACAAGAATGACACAAGAACGACACAACATTGACACAAGAATGACACAAGAACGACACAACATTGACACAAGAATGACACATGAACGACACAAAATGACACAAGAACGACACAAGAATGACACAAGAATGACACAAGAACGACACAACATTGACACAAGAATGACACAAGAACGACACAACATTGACACAAGAATGACACAAGAACGACACAACATTTACACATGAATGACACAAGAATGACACAATGACATAAAATGCCACAAAACTGCCAGAAACTATTAATTCAACTCCATTTTAGAGCTCTAAAAGCACAACAGTTCATGTACAACAACTACCAAGATCTAAGATTTGCAACCTCAGTTCCATACATATTTAGTGCCAAAAATTATAAAAATCTTCAAAATACAATGACACAAAATGACCAAAAAACATTCAATTTTGATCCCGTCAACATAAATTGGAAGACATACTTAGACGAATACTATTTGGGTATGAGGAAGTACTTGATTAAGGACACATCGGATGTTAATGTGATGAGAAAGAAAGTTCAAAAGTATGTTAAAAATTTATTATTTTTTAAATTAAATTTTAATTAATTTTTAAATTTTTAACAGATTAAAATACACAAAATATATCATGATGACGTCACTTGCTGCTGTCACATTACTTACGGCTGGGGCTATTGGAAAGCGTTTTGTGAAAAAAGAGGATAAAGAATCGAATATTTTATAAACAATTATTATTATTATTATTATTATTTATTCAGGTCTCAAATACAATAATTAATTTTAAATAAAATGTCGAATTTAAGATAATAAACTGAGTGTTTTTGGCAATTTAAAAGATAGACTGCATTCCAGGTGATAGTCAGGAGAATTGGCGGGTTAAAAGTCAACCTTCCCTTACTTACCCCCTCCTTTTCTCCAAAATTGCAGTTATAAATGCTTAAAATTCAATTTTTTTTTGCATTGATCTCAAAAGTTTAGCCAGATTTTTGGGATTTTTTTTCAACAAATTGACTACTTCACTCCTATTCCCTCCTGAATATGACTATGCATCATCTTCTCTCCTCCTTTGTGGAAAGAAATTCTTCAAATTGTCAGATGACTGTTCACTTATTGGATTACAGAACAAAGAACTTTTTTTCAATTATGAAAAATGGAAGTCTGGGAATTTCTATTGTTTAAATCAGTTTATCCCCATCTCCCTCTTCTCAACTCCCCATTCTCCCCCATCTGCAAGTAATAAGTAAACGGCCCCTAGAGTTCTTTCAGGTATATGGAATAATCAACAAAGCTTATTAGTTTAAATTTGGCATTAGAGTCGTTCTTTGAGTTACTATGAAGACCGTTCACTTATTCCGTAACGCTCTTAAGGAAGGGGAGGGACTGACCCTCTTTTCTATATCTGAGATTTTATTACGTATCAAATAATGAACTATTCCATGCAAATTTTGAATAGTTTTGTTCATAAAATGCTTATTTTACTATTAAAATGTATGAACAAGAGCTCAACGTCAAACTGAGATTTCAGACAAATTAGTAAACATAACCTCAATCTAGAGGTTATCCAGGGATAGCATACTCAATCCTATATTAATCGGGAAGCCAGGGTACCTCACCATCTTTTCTAAACACCCTAGGTTACCCTACTCACTCCATCTTAGGTACCTTATGACTGGAGGGTATGTAGGATATCCTCAACTAGTCCTACTAACTCAGTAGGATAGACAATGACAAATTTCCACTTTTCCACATGATTTTTCAACTATCTTAATTCAATAAGATTAAATTGAATTAAAAAAACTTTAATTAGTAACATGACGTATTGCGTGAAGACTAACTATAAGTGGATATTTTATTTAATTTTTTTTTTTCAAAATTAGACTTAAATAAATTGTATTTTGATTCCATTTTTAATTCCAAAAAAAAACCACAAATTCCCCAAAAAAAGACACAAATCTTATCTTTAAAAATGCGATAAATAAAAAATTCCAAAAATATATCATTTCACTTTATTTTTCACATATCAACAGTAAACACATGTTGGGTTTTACGTGACGTAAAGGACGAGATTTATCCAATATATTTGACATCAGAAGTCATTGGAATGGACTTTCCGAATAGTAAGGCTGATATGATAAATTGGGAAATTCAGTTTAGGGGTCAAAATGAGAGTAATGGGTCGATTACATAAGTACTGGAAGTGGTGGACTTAATCATACTTGATCAGTGATTAAGCCGGTTACTAGCCAGCAAATTTTTGTGTCCGACACTATAGTAGACATGCAGCTGGAGTCATACTTTGACAATATAGAAAAAGCTGAGTAAAATGTGTCTAATTTTATTAAATATACCGGAATCAACTGTGGTTAATGACCGATAATTACGAAAAGTTGGCAAAAAATGACAAAACTCAGTCAAATCCAAAATTTTGTCATAACTTACAATGTGATGAAGGTTGAGTTGTGCAGGATTTTGGAAAGATTTTGGGGTTTTTTGAATCTAAAAGTCCAAAAAGACCGCTTAATTATAGTCAAGTCAACGTGAAAGGTACCTGGATTTAAAAAAGCTCTAGTAAGTTTGTCCGAAAGTGTCACATCCATTGATGATTCAAACGAGTACCACAAATTGGTTAATCGATCAAAAAATCTGATCCTAGGCCAATGTGACTCTGACTTGGTCCCGGATTCGATTTCCATTCGACACTTCGTACTAATTACCAAAGGGGTCGTTCAATTATTATGTAACGCTCTTAGGTTGGGGCGACGTTTCCTTGGACATCTCCTGAACGCCTTTTTCCCCATATCTAGGGCGCTTCCTTTCCCTTAACCGTAGGGAAGGGGAGCAGTGGTAAGATTGACATACGACTCAAGTCTGAAGATTTGGGATTTTTTTCTCGAAAAACTAAAGTTGAAGTGTTTTTTCCCAAAAATAAGGAGAGGGCATTGACCCCTAAGTCACCACCCTTTTAAATACCCCATTTGGTCGTGGATAGTGAAGGGTATTCAGAAATTCAATATTTTACGTCACGTCATTACCAAACGGACCCCTAATCACATATCAGTTACTCAAAATATTTATCACATTTCACACGAAATTTTTTAAATCTTTTTTTAAAGCCATTCCGTTGCGACACAATCTATTTTTTGTCTTTTTTTATTTTTTTGGAAATTCCCATGTAATGCCACACCTTAATCCATTTTATATCTTTTTTTTGATTAAATTTGTAAACATTGACTGTACACCCCAAAAAAAAGTGAGACTACAAAAATACTTTTGATATCTTATCTTATTGAGTAATTCCTTAAATAAAAGATTTAAATTTAACGACGTCAGTTCAGGGTTTTTCCTTAATTATTTTTGGGGTCTTTTTTTGGATCATCCGACTTTTGATACAATGTCGTAACTTTTTTTGGGGTTTTTTGAGTCCTTTTGAGGCTTTGAGTTGTGGAATTTTGATGGAATTTGTTCAGTTTTTGGGATACGGAGTAGAAAATGAGGTTAGGTAGACGTGGCTCCACAGAGCTCTGGCTTGAGGCTGACTTGACTCCGCAGAGCTCTGGCCTGAGGCTGACTTGACTCCGCAGAGCTCTGGCCTGAGGCTGACTTGACTCTGCAGAGCTCTGGACTGAGGCTGACTTGACTCCACAGAGCTCTGACCTGAGGCTGACTTGACTCCGCAGAGCTCTGACCTGAGGCTGACTTGACTTTGCAGAGTTCTGACCTGAGGTTGACTTGACTCCGTAGAGCTATGGCCTAAGGCTGACTTGACTCCGCAGAGCTCTGGCCTAAGGCTGACTTGACTCCGCAGAGCTCTGACCTGAGGGCTGACTTGACTCTAAAGAGCTCTGACTTGCTCTGAGGTCGAGTTACATTGAATCTGGTCTAAGTTAAGAAGCACACTGACCTTGTGCCAGATATTCAGTCAATTCTACGTCGTATGCTGTCCTTAAATGCCATTGAACCACAATCAGCAACCACAAAATTTCCCCAAAAATCCCAACAATCCCCCCATCCCAGAAATTGCATCACAGCCTTAAAATAAGCACATCAACCTTTAAACCAATTCAATTATTTTCCAGAATTAAACAACTTTCAATTCCTTATCATATCAATATAGGATATTGTGTGCAATTTATTATCGATAATCGACAGGTGTTTAAGACTGACTTATCAAGTGTCCAAATTATTTCAACATGTGAGCTGATAGCCCATACTGATAAGAACGATTGACGTCAATTTCTGAGAATAAATTTTTTTTTTTTTTGGGTTCATTTACAGGCTGACACGTGAGTTTTAACACGTTGAATTGGAGTTTGAAGGTTAATTAATGTTAATTGGGGATTGAGGGTAATTGATTATGGTCAGATTTGGCTATTTATGTCTATTTGACACTTAGAAGAGATGGCCGAAGTCTCGATATAGACTAATCTGGAGATTAAGGCTGAGAAGTCTTGATATCGGTATTGTGAGCCCTAAACTGCTACCAAAGTTGACAAAATACGTCAATTTGAAACGGATGGATCTCTTGAACAAACAATCAGCTTCCAGAAGCCATTTGTGCCCTTCCCTGCCCCGTTCCCTGCCCCTTTCCCTGCCCCTTTCCCTACCCCTTCCCTGCCCTTTCCCTACCCCTTCCCTGCCCCTTTCCTGCCCCTTCCCTGCCCCTTCCCTGCCCCTTCCTTGCCCCTTTCCTTACCAATATCCCTCGCCTACATCCCAGTATCTATATCACAGTATCCCATATTCCGAAATTAGTCGTTTCAGATTTGTCGGGCAGATTTGGCAAGACATTGAGAGTCCGAACTCCAAAAATCCAAAAATTGGTGACAATCCAACAGCTGAGGTGCCTCCTGATTGGAATCCTTCCTACTATGCATCAGGATGTCCCTCACATATTGCTGTCAACTAAGCGACGTATCAGCGACCATTAAAATTCGATGTGCTGCTCGGGATTTTACAGTTAATCTTCAAGGCTGCGCGAATGGCACCAGACAGTTAATTGATGCAAATTCTGAAATTAGGCAGACATGATACGAGAATCTTGTCCGAATTTATAACCAAATCAGCATCACGTAAGCCTAATTCCGCATTTTTGATTAACTTATCAATTTGTGTTATTCGACTTTATTCTTGAATTTCTTAAGAATTGGACACAAAAAAATTTATTTTGCATAAAAATTTCAGACAGCCTTGAAACGTCTTGACTGTATACTTAATGTGAGACAAAACAGTAATCGACAAATGTTCAAGTTTCTACGCATTTTTTTGTGTCTAATGCCGGTTTATTTATCAACAGTCGATGCCACTATTAAATAATAAAAAAAATTCGTAATTAATCTTATCAAGGTTACGGGAAGCGATTAGGAATTTGAGTCGAAGCAGAGAGACTGACTATTTTTGGATTTATAGTTTGATTAGAATTCTTTTTTTTGGTGTCGGTGACCTCAGAGCTTTTTTGTGATTTTTGAGAGAATTTTTGATGATTTTGAGAGGAATTGAGAATATTTGAGAATATTTGGGAATATTGGATGCTTAGACAGACATCAAGAGTCCATTCACTTGTTATTAACACAGAAAGAGATACCATAGGTCAGTAATGGGCAATCTGTGTGCTGTAGCACACTTTTGTGTCTAATGATGTATTTTGTGTGCGATTTCGTCAAGTTCAAGGTCAAGGTTGCTAATTACAGCCGCAAATGAAGTTAAAACAGTGATGGACAACCTTATTTATGCCAAGGTCCCTTTTAGCCCTTATACTCGATCATCTTATACTGGATACTCGAGCATCCATCATAATTTACAATGTTCCACAGCACAGAGGTTGTCCATCACTGCTTTATCATATCAACAGCTTCACATACTTCAGTAGTGGGCAACCTTTTGGATGGTAATGCAACTGAACCATTTACCATGCATGATTCCGATCAAAACTTGACATCACTAAGGTATGCCACATAAAATAAAAGGTTGTCCACCACTGCTCCAGATGAAGATAAAACAGTGAATAACAACATTTTTCATGCCACAGCACACATTGACCATAATAAAACATTCTTAGACACATCTGAGTATTCATCATGACACATCAATGGCCCGCGGCACACAGGTTGTCCACAAATGTCGTTTTTTGTCAACACATTGGCTTAATTCAGTCGTGGGCAACCTATTGGCTGGTAATGCCATGAAACTAAGGATTACGATTCCGCTCGAAACTTCATACTACTAAGGTATTCCGTAAAATACAATTGGTTGCCCATCACTGCCTTATCAATCAAACTAAACTCTTTGAAACATCCTCTATACAAAAATAAAGCTTCATTTATTTAATAAAAAATACAAAACCCGTACAAAAAAATAATTAAAAATACTTTTATATCCACTTAGTATCCGCACTTTAGATCGCCGGCTTGAGCCATCCATTCATCAAATCTCTTGATTGTTTCGTCATTCATTTGATTCTTGTGATCGCCGACAATTCCTTTACGGACGAATTCAGTTGTTGGACGGTCGTGGTTTGACAGTTGATTGAATAATTCCAGGTATCTTGACATGTTTGTGGCTTTGTTTTCTGTGGATTAAATTATTTGAGGTATGTCCTGAATGGACTTAATTGTGCACTTACCACGCATTTTCTCGAATTTGCAGTGATCCAAAAGCTGCTCCAAATTCTCGTCAGAAATTGGTTTTCCCAAGAATTCAGCCAACTTCCTTGTCACGCCTGGTTTGTCAGCCATAAGACCCTCATAAGTCATGTAGAAGATGTCTGGATGATCTGGAATTCTCTTATAATTCTCAGTATGCTCTCTGTATGGTGTGTACCAAGTATTGGCGTTCAGCATGTCCTCAAAATGATCCTCGATCGTTCCAACTTCCTCATGGAAGGTATTCTTGCGGAGATAATAATAGGAAATGGCAACATCCTTAACATCACGGACAATGTGGACGATTTTTGGCTTGACTGTCCAAATTTGATCAGGAAGGAACTGAACTGGATAATGGCACTTGTAGATACGTGGACGTGGCATTCTGTCTTGATATCCAACATCAACTCCCTGAAGTGGATGAGTGACGTTGAAGAAGCTAGGAATAAAGTGTGATTACGTGTGCCTGATTAATTACACAACGCAATATTCTCTACTTACTCAAACCATTGTGCACGATTGTATGTGTCGACCTGCTTGGCTGCTTCAAAGTTATAGTCATTCATAATCAGCCACATCATCTCTTGTACCAAAGTGGTTCCACTTCTTGGAAATCCAATCAACCAAATGTCATCTTCATAAATTTTAAAGTTCTTGGTTCTCTCAAAGTCACCAAGAAATGCTTTTGGCATGCAAACAGCTGGAAAGTCCTTCCACTTTGGATCTGTTGGCTTAACAAAGACACGATCCGAGAAGATTGCAGCAATTCCTTTTGGATCAACAGCAGTTGTCGGTATTTCATTGAGAACTTCAATCCCTTCCATAATTTTGTGGCTTGATTTGAACTGTAGCGGCTTAAAATTCAAACTGAGAGTCAAAGCGTGTGATGTAAAGTCATTTATAGTATAATATGTTATTCTGTATTCACAAGGGGGACTGTGTATGGAGTTTTGAGAATCAAGTTCTATTGACAGTTTTGAGAGGATTTGTGTGGCTGATTAAGAGAGTAAGAGAGTTAAGGATATACGACAATATCAAATGAATCTTGTTGGAATTTCTGAAAATTAATATTTTATCATTAGAGTCTAATGAGTCTTAGTTCATGTGAATTGGTACCTGGATCTTGTGTACCGGAAGGTTACGCACTCGTTGAACTGTCATTAACTGTTGATACTGATAAAATGTACAATTATGAATATTAGAGACACAGATCACACATCATACAATGAGGTCGATGATCTGTTGCACCATCACAAAGTATTTTAGGAATATGTCCTTGATGGGGCTTATGATGACCAAATAGCGATGCTTGCAAATACCTTAAACAACAATGAAGTCTATTTTAAAATGCTTGACCCGGAATGCATGAATACATTGACATCTGGTCGTTCTAAAACCAAATTCAGTGTAGAGCTATTATCCGGAACAATAATACCTTCATCAGAACAAGAGAAGCTTCATCAAGATTAAATTCAGTGTAAATGCGAAGTGGTTGACTCAGAAATGAGACCGAGAAGCACAAGTACAATAAAATTAATACAACAAAGCAGTCTGTTTGGAGTAATCGGCAAAGAAAGCTCTTGGCATGGTTCCATTGCAAAGGTCTATCCAAGGAGTTTGGTTATCTTTACAGCCCTTCCCTCTCTACTTGGCTCAAATTTAGTGCAGAAATTCGAAGGTAATCGACTTGAAAAATATTGAATGTCTAAAGTATATTCCGGAAAGTACATCTCATAAAGATTGTAAAATATCCGTCACCAGGCCGATGTCAATCTTACATGGATCTAGACTCTGGAGACCCAAATGACTCAAATGAGACTTATGCAGATTTGATGCCTTTTCTACGCTATGCGCTTGCTTGATATTGTAATATTCATATAGCAAGTATGGGTAATGTGGGAATGTCAATTAGCTGTCAGAATAAAGAATTTATACAAGCTTTGTGATGTGGCCAGTAACAGAGTCAGATAGGCCTTATGTAATAACCTAGGCTCCAAGTCGGAGCATGGTTCCAGTAAGTAGGTTTGGGTAAATAAACACAAATGATTAAATCGGCATTAGACTCGTTTTTAAGCCGGATTCAGTGAGGATCTATTACTTAGTTGACACGATCATGTCTCTATGCTTTTATATTTGACAACATGCGATCCTAAAGCAGTGATGGGTAACATTTATGCCACAGCTTACTAGTATGACTTTAAAAGACTTTGGAAATGCTATGTAAGGATTTTTTTGAGGCTTACGACCAAGATGTGCTGCAAAAATTAAAAGAATGCCCATTTTGTGTCTATAAAGCCAATTTAATGATTTTAGTCAAGTGTCTAAGATGTCTGGTCACGATTTAATGACAAAAACCTCAATATTGTGTATTTATTTAACTTCTAGCCTAATAAAATCAACTCAAAGTTCAATAATTTATTCAAATTACTATTCCAACAACCTCTTCACTCTAGCTAACATCACCCAAATCCGCACACACCAATAAATTTAAGTGAAGAGTCTCTTTTATCTAATCGAATGTTGTGCTTGTTTTGAGGAAAAAAATACATTTTTACAAGAATTATTGCGTGATTAAATAATTGCAGAGAATTATAAGCTTAATGTCCACTTTTTTGATACCGTACCGAAAGTAAATACTGCAAAGAATTAAGATAAGCTGAATTAAAATATAAAAAAAACCCAAATTTTATTAAAAATACATAAAAATATTTGAATTCGCTCAGAAATTGATCAGATGGTTTTGCATGTAAATTGAGAATATTGAATAATTGAGAATATTGAGCAGCTGATCTCTCTCGGAGATAACTATTATGTCTAGCACTTTAATTCGATGTATGATTGTGTGCGGATGTTTTGCAGAATATTGAGTGGCGATGGAATTTTTTTTCGTTTTTGTTTGATCCGCGTTGATTCAACTTGATTGATTTAGGAACGTACGGAAGTTATGTAACGGTAAACCAATGATGTGGAGCCTTAGTGGTAAGCCCTGCAGATCTTTACGTAGGCAGCGAGTCAAACACCTTAAACGGAATTCGCGGTTTTGAGGATATACCAAAACAGCGCAATTTGGACATTGCTGGTTTTATCAAGGACATAGGCGTTTTGTAGAGAATTTTGGGATGGTACAACAGATCGTCGATCGCAGTGCCGTTGCTAAAAGCAAACTCAACGTTATATTCTATTCTAGTGTTAAATCGAAATTGCACATGGCAGACAGCTCATGGGATTTCCAAAAAATCTTGACGACACATTAGTGTGCCTCAGCACACAAGTTGACTACGTCTTTGCTTAATTACTTACGTCCTTGGCTGTGGCACACGAAGACTCAATGCAGCGCGTAGGGAATGTCTCCACTGTGCTTGACATATCAATTTTCGAGTCCCATCTTCCTATTCCCACCGTGAAGCATTGTAGCATAATTAAGATTCAATATTTGAACACCTTAATGGATATCCTTAAGCATTACGTAATTGCCGAATGTTCTCTTACATGATCTGACAGCTAACAAGTCGGATTTTTAATATTTTTTTGATGTTTCACATTTGCTAAAGTCAAGCTAAAGTCTGGTTTAATATGCGACGTACCCAAATAGACTAAAACGATTACTTACTTACTAACTATGCTGGTCGTACAGATCAATTGTCATCCATGACCTTCCTAAGATGACGCCTAAAGCTGGATCTATCGATGGCTTACGTCTGTCAATCTCCAATATCAATTGCAATACTATCTCTATCGACAGATTCCTTCCAAGAGTTCTTTAAGTTGTCAATGAGCTTTTAATCGATCAAAATTCCAGCCCCACGCTGACGTGACTGTGACATGATTCCCGATTTAGTTTAAAATTCAGTTTAAATTTAGCTTAAATTCAACATCGTGCTAAAATCACGTTAGTCTATTGCCGTATTATCTATCGATTAGTCAACGTATGTCATTTGGTGATTATTCGAGATATAGCCAGAGTTGTGATGGCCGATGTCGGCGATCGAGAGAATCGATTGGGCAGTCGTTCATTGATTTTATTGGCCATTGTTTTTTATCGGCCAACGTTTTTGGCCGACCGATGAAATCAGGCCGTTTCACAACTCTGAATATAGCATAAGTCAACTAACCGATCTGAAAATCACCATCAGACACGGACGTGATTATACTGAACTTTGAGGAGCACGTATTACCCTACTAAAATTCTCTAGCTACTTTTTTAATTCATTAGTTGACATTAATTAAAAATGAACTTAAAAACACTTTTTTAACTTTTTTTTTTAAATTTTTTATTTGAAATATTTTTTAAAATTCACAATTTTTAAACACTTTAAAATCACTTAAATTATTTTGTCTTAACATATTCTGATGGACATTAGTCACATTAGTCACATATTAAAATCCAGGTTTAAGATCAGCAGCTTGAGCCATCCATTCATCAAACTTCTTGATTGTCTCTTCGCTCATTTGATTTTTATGGTCGCCGACAATTCCTTTACGAACAAATTCAGTTGTTGGACGGTCGTGGTTTGACAGTTGATTGAATAATTCCAGGTATCTTGACATGTTTGTGGCTTTGTTTTCTGTGGATTAAATTATTTGAGGCATTGTGTCGTAGCTTATTAAGTTGGTGACTTACCTCGCATCTTCTCGAACTTGCAGTGATCCAAAAGCTGCTCCAAATTCTCATCAGAAATTGGTTTACCCAAAAATTCAGCTAACTTCCTTGTCACGCCTGGTTTGTCAGCCATAAGACCCTCATAAGTCATGTAGAAGATGTCTGGATGGTCTGGAATTCTCTTGTAATTCTCAGTATGTTCTCTGTATGGAGTATACCAAGTTCTGTCATTTAACATGTCTTCAAAGTGATCCTCAATAGTTCCAACTTCCTCGTGGAAGGTATTCTTGCGGAGGTAATAGTATGAAATGGCGACATCCTTAACATCACGGACAATATGAACAATCTTTGGCTTGACTGTCCAAATTTGATCAGGAAGGAACTGAACTGGGTAATGGCACTTGTAGATACGTGGACGTGGCATTCTGTCTTGATATCCAACATCAACTCCTTGGAGTGGATGGGTGACGTTGAAGAAGCTAGGAATAAAAATATGATTACGTGTGCCTGATTAAATACACAACGCAATATTCTCTACTTACTCAAACCATTGTGCACGATTGTATGTGTCGACTTGCTTGGCTGCTTCAAAGTTATAATCGTTCATAATCAGCCACATCATCTCCTGTACCAAAGTGGTTCCACTTCTTGGAAATCCAATCAACCAAATGTCATCTTCATAAATTTTAAAGTTCTTGGTTCTCTCAAAGTCACCAAGAAATGCTTTTGGCATGCAAACAGCTGGAAAGTCCTTCCACTTTGGATCTGTTGGCTTCACGAAAATACGATCCGAAAAGATTGCAGCCATTCCCTGTGGATCTACGGCAGTTGATTTAATTTCACTCAAAATTTCAATTCCTTCCATTTTTTTTGGCTTCTTTTGTTTTAAAAATTCAAATAAAAACTGAAAATTGCTAGCCCTCCAGCAGGCCTATTTATAGGAACTCAAAAAAAAAATAATTTTTTTTTTCTTATCGTTGAAAATTGTTAAGCTCCAAAAATATTCTCTTATCGTGACTTATTAGAAAGAGAGAAAAAATAATCAAGTTTTTTTAAAATAGTTGGCCTTCAAAGTATGTAATCAGATGATTTTTTTGGAACGCGTAATCTACACAACGTGTTGTGTTTTAGAATTGCAGTTGTGCTTACTTACTTACTATACTACCGTTTCCCATTTTCCAAAATTAACACTACTTCGACTATCTAAAAGTGGCGAACGTGTGGCGTTCGCCGTTCATAGCTTAATCATGTCCCAATCCATATAGTGGGACGGAGTCAAACGAGTCTGGTTAATACAGTATGCGTTAGTCTGGCAAGCCGTCATCCTTAAATCTATGCTTAGATAACAAATGAGTGAGCGGGACTGAATCTAACAATGCAGTTGAACCATATTTAATCGACTGCATTGATGTAATTCCATTGCAATCTCTATCCCGAGGAGCACAACTTGATTAAAGGCCGTTCACTTATTCCGTAACATGGAAAATTAAGCCCCACGCCCTTAAGAGCGTTACATAATTAATGATCGATTCCTTAATTGATCCAAAAACTGGCAATTAGATGGCGTTACTCTGACATATTGTCAAACTCAGATTCAACACCAAGACAGGGTTACTCCAAATTCCCGACACCGGTCAGGGTCACACCAGTCTGTGGTCGCATTTTTAGATTGTTGAACTCATTTGCGCTATTCGGGAATATTATCAATATGAAAATCCATTATTAAGTGTCATTTGTCGAGTGGAACAGATTGTGATTAATCGACGTTGTATATTTATAATAAACTTGACATCTGTGGTGCTTATCGTAGAATATTAAGTCTTTAAATGATTGGTGGGTAACCTATGTGGCACTGCATACTAGAGTGCAGTCAAAAATTCTTGTTTAATTGCCGAGTGACCTGAAAAGTAAAAGGTTGCGCACCATTGCCGTAAAATATTAAGCCTATAAATAGTCGTAAGGCCAACTGATCGCAACCTGTTCTACTTGCTTTTTGGGAAAGTAAATACAAGAACAGTTCTCAATTGATAGTTACATAATATCAAGGCATTGACACTCAAAAATATTTAATCTATTACAAAGACAAACCTTCATCCAGAACAATAGAATCTTTCATCGGAAGAATATTCAGTGTCAATGCCTTGCGTACCATGTAAATGACAATATCCAATCTCAAGCTAAATTCACGTCTATATAAAGTCAGAACCTTTTCTCCATTTCTTTACAGATTTGTTATTAAACTACATATTTCTCATAACAGACAAAGCTCTCATGCTCTGGAGAGCTTAATTTACTCAAATATATCAATTGTACATATTCTCGATTGTTACTCTCAGCTTATTCTGCTCTTGAGAGAATGCTATTTGTCTATAAGAGTTTCTTAATTATTATATTGAACTTGATCATTATCTTCTAGTTTATTTCCATTCCAAAAATAGATTGAAGGTTACAATAATAAAGATTATGTTGTGCTTACAACTAAATCAACATTCTTATCTGTAAACTATAAAAAATATGCTGTAAAAAATTTATTTTTGGTGTTTTCCTTTACAGGTGTTTACGGAAGGCACATGACGTAGTATAATAATGGATACAAATTTAATGTCGGGTTGAGTTGATTCTGGCTTGAGACCGGATTTTATCAAATTTGGAATTACAGTCTAGAGCAGGGGCGTAGTCAGGTGTGGATTGTGGACACGGGTCTTCCACTGAAAATTGGAGTTTAAAATATTTAAAGTATGGTTTTCAATACCAGGATCAAATTGTACTGAATCTCTTGATTGATCCCAATTTTACATAAAATTTAATCTCTACATAAAACCCTCAAGGACAGAGTAACGCTACTCTTTGTCCAAATTCTCAGACATTTCTACATCGTGTGATTTCGGGCTTGAATTTGACTCAATTGTGTATTAAACTTTGTACTGAAAAGTTGATTCATTTCTTCTTTTCTTCCTGATAAGTCAATTGTATCGCTTATCACAACTTTCTTAGAATCTAAATCAGTGGTGGGCAACCTGTGTGTTGCGGTATATAAGTGTGCATCTAAAAAGCTATTGTAAATGCCATAAATCGTATGTCATATGGTTTAAGTCGAGGCTTATCTTCAAGGTTTGACGCGAAAATCTAAAGGTTGCACATTTTTTTATCTTAATCACACCATATGGCTTAATCATGAGCGCATTTGAAGGAAAAAGAGAAAGAGAGATTAAGATAAGGATAAAGAATGCACGAATTTGGGTACAAAACTTCTTCTTTTTAGATAAAACTTGATTCAATTCCTAACCTGCTCAATAGATTTTGTATTTAATTCCAAAGTTGCTGCAACATTTCGTCATCAAACCTTGCCAAACCCCAACCCATCACCCAACCCTTTAATAATCCTTTCATATTTCTTGTCTTTATAAAAATTTATTTTAATTAAATTATTCTTTACAAATAAAAAATAAATATAAATTAAAAGATAATTAAAATCCAGACTTAAGTGACGAAGCTTCAGCCATCCATTCATCAAATTTCTTGATTGTTTCGTCATTCATTTGATTCTTGTGATCGCCGACAATTCCTTTACGGACGAATTCATTTGTTGGACGGTCGTGGTTTGACAGTTGATTGAAGATTTCCATGTATTTGGACATGTTTGTGGCTTTGTTTTCTGTGGATTGACAAAATTAGTATTTTGGTCGTGGATTATTAAGTTGGTGACTTACCTCGCATCTTCTCGAATTTACAGTGATCCAAAAGCTGCTCCAAATTCTCATCAGAAATTGGTTTTCCCAAGAATTCAGCTAACTTCCTTGTCACACCAGGTTTGTCAGCCAGAAGAGCTTCATAAGTCATATAAAAGATATCTGGATAGTCTGGAATTCTCTTGTAATTCTCAGTATGTTCTCTGTATGGTGTATACCAAGTCTTGGCGTTCAGCACTTCCTCAAAATGATCCTCAATTGTTCCGATCTCTTCATGCCATGCATTCTTACGGAGATAATAGTATGAAATGGCAACATCCTTGATATCACGGACAATGTGGACAATTTTAGGCTTGACTGTCCAAATTTGATCAGGAAGGAACTGAACTGGATAATGGCACTTGAAGATACGTGGACGTGGCATTCTGTCTTGATATCCAACATCGACACCTTGGATAGGATGAGTGACATTGAAGAAGCTGGAATAAAAAAATATTTTAAAGGCGCCAACACTTAATTCCTCTCCGCTTATTCAAATATGCATGCTCAAGGTCACTAAATGGAAATAATTATTCAGTCTACTTACTCAAACCATTGTGCACGATTGTATGTGTCGACATTCTTAGCTGCTTCATAATTATAGTCATTCATAATCAGCCACATCATCTCCTGTACCAAAGTGGTTCCACTTCTTGGAAATCCAATCAACCAAATGTCATCCTCATAAATTTTAAAGTTCTTGGTTCTTTCAAAGTCACCAAGAAATGCTTTTGGCATGCAAACAGCTGGAAAGTCCTTCCACTTTGGATCTGTTGGCTTAACGAAAATACGATCCGAAAAGATTGCAGCCATTCCCTTGGGATCAACAGCCTTTGACTTAATCTCACCAACAATTTCAATTCCTTCCATTTTTGCGGCACTTGTCACAGTATCAATTTCACAATGAAAGTGTTCAATTTGACTGTCGGCTTATTTATAGCCAACCTTAATATTTATCATATCTTATCAAGTTCTTTAAGCTTGAATTTATTTTTATCATTTTTTTCTATTCTAGAGATTAAGTTAGAGGCTAAATTGTTGTGACTGTATGTGTGTGACGTAATACGGCAAATTCGGTATCTTGATTTAAATGTTTTATATGAATTCATATGCAACAAGGCCAAAGCTTATGATAAGGATAATAGTAAAATTTAGTCTGGGATTTATTCATTTGGGTTTTTCAATTCTTAGCTTCACATGCTGTTCACAATGCGGTATTATATGGGAGATAAACGATGGAATTTTAGGACACATAATACACAAATTTATGGGAATTTTTTTTTTGATGATTTATTGGAAGTAAAATTGACTTTTTTTTGTGTCTATTGGAATTGAGAATTTTATTTGATTGACAATTTGATATAATACATGCTTTATTGATTTATAAAATGATGCATAGGGCTTGGAGTGTAGTTACTGACTTTTTGAGGATGTCTGACATACCAATTGTAATATATTGAGATTTAAAATGATCAAAATTGATACCCGGAAGGCACATAGCTTAGAAAAGGCAATAAAATTGCTTCTAGACTATCTAACAATTTTAGGTTGAATTTTATGACATTTGAGCACCGACGGGTCCACCCATTATAAAATCTAACGATCTTAAGGCAGATTATACAGAATGTGACGTACCCAGGACAGCCCTCATCGAGCTTGGTGAACTACAGTGAGATTTCACCAATTCAGACGACCCCAATGCAGATTGTACCGATCATAACGACCCCAAGGCGGACTTTTCCCAAATTTGGCATTTTGAGGGTACATTTATCAACAACTCAACAGCTCCGGGGAGAATTTTACCGATTCTAAGAAACTCATGACGGATATTATTAAATCTAACGACCCAAGGGAGGATTTAACCGAATTTAGCAACCTCGGGACAAGGGTTTCTGAATCTGATGACCCAAAAGTGGTTTTTTCCGGTATTTACAAATCTATGGCAAATTTTACCTAATCTAGCTACCCCAGGGTAGACCTTACAGAATCTGACGACCCTATATAGATTTGAGCTATTATAGCAAGTCCTGAGCAGGTTTTCTTGAATCTGATTGAGAATTTGATAACCTCAGGTCCGCTTTTATCACAATTAGCTACTCTAAGGCAAATTTTATTAAATTTGAAGGGTTCAGGGTAGATTATTCGTGAATTTGACAACAATAGTATGAATTTTATCAAAATCTAGCAATATTAGGTTAGGATCCACCGAATCTGATGCCCCAAGATTGGATTAAACCGAATATAACGACCTCAGGGCGGATCATGCCAAACTGGAGAAAATTTTCAGGGTGTGAGTCAGATTAGTTCACATTCGGCCTCAACCCTGGCTCACAACGACATGCAACCTAACTTTCAATTTATTCTACGCCTATTCCTTCCAATATTAATCCATCCCACACCCTAGCCCTAATTACTAACTTTACAAATTATACTCAATATCGTTCCTAACATGATTATTTCTAATTTCAATAGGAACAAATTTTCTCCTTTTGCTGCATGGCTCAGAATCCACAATAATTTGATTATAGACCTTCGCAACACTCTCAAGCTGAATACAAACAGTTCCACCACCACGAACCTTCTGATGCTCCTGTCGATTGATGTCACCGACACAAATTAGGTTATTGTCATTGCTGACCATCCATTTTGAGTGATCATGAAGAGTCGAAAAGCTAATCTCTTCTGAACTTCTGATTGCAATGTCCTTTACATTATAGACTTTTGTTTGTTTTGTGCAGTCACTGCCAATGTTGCCCGGACCATGTCTCCAAGATTCAACGAAGAAATCACCAGCATTGTAGTGTGGGGCGACCAGATCCTCATACAGTTCTTTCTTGAAGGCACCTGACTTGGCAAATGATACAAAATTTGATCCGTAACGAGAACGTAGAGGTTCTAAGCTGTAGAATGGAGCGACTGAGACCTTCTTCATGTCAAGGGCTTCGACTATGTGCGGATAGAGTCTGGAATGAGAGGAAGTTGGTTTAAAATGCATGTTGAGGCTGCTCTCTTATCCCCTAAATGTGTTTCCTTTTCCCCAAGGCGCTTCCTTTTCTCCAAGGCGCTTCCTTTTCCCCAAGCCGCTTCCTTTTCCCCAAGCCGCTTCTTTTTCCTCAAGGCGCTTCCTATCCCTCCAAGGCACTTCCTTTACCCCAGGGCGCTTCCTTTACCCCAAGGCGCTTCCTTTACCCCAAGGCGCTTCCTTTCCCCCAAGGCGCTTCCTTTCCCCCAAGATGCTTCAGGACGTAAATTCCAAAATCATACAAACCTCCTCAAATACTCAGGAACCTGCGAAGAATAGAATCTCGGCTCATTATACTGCAACTGCTTCCCAACCTTAGCCAGCTGATCACCAGTAAAACTAATGCACAAGAAGCTCTGTCCATAAGTTGTTCCACTATGTGGATAATCATATCCACCCTCATCCATTGCAGGCGGGAATTTCGGTACCGAATGTACAATCCAATATCCACTAATATCATTAGCAACAACAACACCTTTCGTATGTCCACGTACATTATCAACAGGCGCATTTGTTGGCTCATCATTGTACATTGCAACAAGAAAGTCATAACTTTGACTTTTGTCATAGACAAGCGATAAGGTTTGACCGAGCATGCTGGATGTTGAATTTACGAGATGACTTGACAATGTCCATGCTGATTGTGATGATGGTGTGATGTAAAGATATTCTAAGCCAGACTTTGTACTGTCGGAATATTTATTTGGTAGTTTGTAAAGGAAATACCTGTGAGAAGTAATATGGAATTGATTAGTCAGCTGTTTGGTGCTGTGGAATTTAATAAGTTTTTTTTTTTTTTTGCTTATTAAAGTTGATTTTTTGTTGTATTTACGGCTGTATGAATGCTAGAACATGTCACGTTTATATAAACTTGTATTTTTGCGGATTTATAATATTAGTCAGGTATGACTGTAAAAAGGTAATCTGAGTGTGACTATGTCAGAGAATTGGATTAATCAGAGGCGTACAGTACTTGTTGAGTTTATATGAAATTACAGTAAATACAGTACTGTACTCCTGGAATGGCTGACCCTTGTATTTAGTGTAAGGCGGAAAAAATGAGGGGAATGCTTAGGGAAAGGAAACGCTCCGGGCTTTGGGGTTTCGAGCGTTTAGGGGTTTGGGAAGGAAGAATCTCGAGGTTGGTGAAGGAACCGGTTCGGAATTAGGTATGGGAGCGCCTCGGAGTTAGAGAAGGGAGCGCCTAGTTGTGGTGGAAGGAAGTACCTTGTGTTTAGGGAAGGAAGCACCTCGGGGTTGTGGAAGAGGAGTGTCTCAGGGTTGTGGATGAGAGCACCTTGAGGTAGTGGAAGAGAGCGTCTCGGGGTTGAGGAGAGCGCTTCCGGGTTTTGGAAGGAAGTGCCTCAGGGTTTGGGAAGGTAACGCTTTGGGGTTGTAGATGAGAGTGACTCAAAGATAACCAAGGGAGTACCCCGAAGATGAGGAAGTGTTAGGAGAGGAATGAGTGGCATCTGGTCACGACTTGCTCAAAACAGTGCTTTGCAACCTTTTAATATTCGCGGCACATCTTGGTAGTAAGCCAATACCAAAACTGCACTAGACATACAGTTCATATTATTTACAAGAACATTTGGCAGCACACAGGTTGCCCACCACTGGATTATATTGTCATATTCGTAGAAAATTGAAGAATTTTGACCAAATGGGACGGTTTTAGCTTTAACATGAACAAACCCCACTCCTTAAGCTTGATACATCTCTGACTTGCTGTCAGTTTTGCTCAGAATTATTGGGTTATCAAGCTTATCAGTGGTGGGCAACCTTGATGGTGAGCCTCGATTGATGAAGCACATGGAAGACGTTTCATGACATTTTAATTCAAAATTTGGATGCTTATTAGTGATGCCGCGGCTTACAGATTATCCAACACTGGAAAATATGCACACTCAGTTACGTCTGAACCCAGTGGTGGGCAACATATGTGCCGCGGATCATAAGAATGCCGATAATTATTTTGAAAATGCCAGGAACCGTATGTTATGTGTGATTACAGTCAATATTGCCCATCACTGCCTTAACATTCCCAACATTCACATACAAAATGCCCAACTTACCAATCAACAAGCTTCCCATTCTCATCACGACATCCAATTCTTTCAGCAATAGCATCAGATCTACCAATAATCACACAAATCACCACAAAACTAATAAAAATATTCACAATTTTAAATTCCATGACTTGACTATTTACTCCGAACTGCACAGCTCAACAACAAATTATAGAATAAAATGGAAATTGACACAATGAATATTCACAAAAAGGCAGACTTAAGGAGAAAATAATGATAGGATCTCCCACGATGACTAAACACGTAAATGCCAAGTTCAAAGTGAAATTGATAACGGAAAAAAATTTTTGTGTTCTGATTTGAGAGCAAATAATGTCTGTATTTATGTTTGATGTGCTCATTAAATATGCTCTCTGAGAATTATTATGAGAAATAGACAATGTGTGCTGATTGGTGATTGAATTGGTGATTGGGAATATGGCTATGGCTATGTGGTGCAGTGACAGGGAAGTATGCAGGGGGACAGGGCAGGGAGTCAGGATTCGGGATCTTACTTACTTACTTCGCTGTCCGTACAGATCAAGTGTGATCTATGGCCTCCCTCAGTCGGTTCCTGGAGCTGGCTCTATCGCTGGCTACCGCTTGCCAATTTCCAATTCCAAGTGTGACACTATCTCTATCGGATTCGAGATCAATCATATTAATTACCCTTTTTGGAATTTTTGGGAATTTTTGGAAGTGACTTGCCCGAGCGACACAACTTAAGAAGGTTCCGCCATGCAATATGGAAGCCACCTAAACTTTGGCAGTATGCTTTCTTAAAATCCCAGTCCCGATAAATTTTCGGGATCCCGGGATTTTTCGGCATCGATAGGCATCAGATTGTCACGATACCTTTAGACATGCTCCCATGCAAACATGACTACCTTAGTAGGCTCCCATGCCGGCTTGACTCTTATTGGTAGGGACTAATGCTGACATGATCCCTCAAAATGCCTCCATGCCGACAAGTCCCACAAATGTAGGCCCAAAAGCAGGAATGATGCCATATTTCAAATTTTTGTGTTACTCAACTCAATTGTACTCATCAATCAGCAATGTTTCTACGTTCATCACGACATGCAATGTCAGTACTTTCACTTTGTCTAAAGCAGTCGATTAGCTTGGGAAAAATTACCGAAACAGTGACTAACAATGACTAATTAATTTAATTACAAATATTGTGCATTTTATTGGATTTTTTATTCTTGATGGATATATATTGAGTATGCATGTAAAGACAGTTTTTATCAAAAATCATCAATTTTTGGCATTTAATGTTTAAATTGACTCATAATTTGCAAATTTGCTGATGTTTTTAAATGTAGGCATGGTTCATTTACTTTGTTTTGACTATGACTAGTGCGGCCATCTGCTGTATTTCTGACAAAGCCTCAAAATGTCCCGATTGTTTGCCAAAATCCTCTGGCCACCCTACTATGACTTCATCAGAGTTGTCAGGACTTCCTAGTTGCTGTGCTCTGCTGACGACAGGCATATACTGGCATTGGACCTCTAATGTAAGCCTGTCAATTTTGGTAAGTGTCAGAATGAATTAAATGTAAGTCATTGTGTGTGCAGCAATTTAGGCACATCAGTAAAGCCTTAGTTCCTGTAAGTCTTTGATTTAAGGTCAGATTCGATGAAATCCGACTTCTAGCATGACTCACGTCGTTCTGGGGTTCAAAATTCTTGCATGTTCTCATCTTTGTATCTTCCAGCTGAACTGTAGAATAAATTAATGCTGCCCATAGTCTCCGCTGCCATCACAATCACGTCGATTAAGCAATCTATCCATCCAACCCTTCCATGCCACATTGTGAATACATCCACATCAAATTTCTTCCCAAAATACTAACTGGAGCTTCAAATTAGATTGTCTTTCATTCTCACATGTCATTCGAGATTTGCTCTTCTTCACAGCAAGAACAATCAAACAGAATTATTTTGTGTATTTTTTGTGTTGAGTGCTGATAAGAATTTTTGTTTATACTTAATTGTCAAATAAAAGAAGATTTGTGAATTTGTGAATGATGAAGTAAGTTTTACATTTTATATTCATTAATATTTTTGGCAATAGGGTTGATTCAGGCATTGTTAGATTGCGAATAAATTGATATTTTGTCTCCATTTATCTGTACAAAATACTAGAGCTTCCTTTAGCTGGTTCCAATAGTTCCTTTTCGCCCTTTCTTCGGTCTGTCCTATATCTGACTATTTTGACATACTTACTTACTTACTTCTCATGTCGTACAAATAAATTGTGATTCATGACTCTCTTCAGATATCCCCTGATATTGACCCTATCGCTGACTAACGCTTGTCAATCCAAAACTCACTAAACATTTTTGATCCATTCAGCTTCCATTTAACCCCACATAAAACAAACCTTATCCATTCCTTCCATCTAGCCCAGGTTGAGAAACTATGCGGTAATTTCGCGATATCCATAGAAATACCTTCAAATTCCACAGTATTTCATATAAATACCGCCGATATCGCCTAATTTCTCAGCCCGGCTTCTAGCTCACTCTCAACACTACCGTTCATTCCTTCGTCCCCACCTCTATCACAAAGAAATGTTCTAAATTATATGAATAATTAGGTCGATCCCATGACCCCTCATAAGGTTTCCCGAAGTTTCGGTCTCGATAAATCTGGAGAATTTTTGTCCCATAACAGGGAATGAGACCGCTTTTAGGTACCGGAGTGGTCTTTCTGTAATATGAAAGCATTGTCAGTTTGGTGTCGAAAACGATTGACAGACTTTATGGAAAGTTGCAGTTGTGTTCTCGGTCTTAGTTTCGGCATCGGGAACCTCATGTGCTAAAAGGGTCGTTCATTTATTACGTAACGCTTTTAGATTGGGGAACATTGGGATTTTCTTTGGATATTTTGTTACGGATGGGTACACTGGAGAGGGTCAAAAAGTCAATTTTTCACATTAAGTAATAAGCGAACGTCCTCTAAACGAGTTATGATGAACCTCGGTTTGTGTGTTGGGTTGATTTTTGAGGTCTTTGGCACATAACACATAATGTGTCTCCAGTGCTAGGTATACACGGATATACTAGTATTTGGATGATTTCCTTTAGAAAGTCTTAGACACACGAACTGTAACTAGGTACACTGCAGAGTACATCATGTCTTATGACGTACTTATGTCCTTGCAATGTGGCTATAAACTGTAGATCTAAAGGAACCTAGCCAGAAAATTTAATTAGGGGAGCCCTACCGTTTTCCTTACTTACTTCGCTAACCGTACATATTAATTGTGATTCATGGCATCCCTAAGTTGACGCCTGAAGCTGACTCTATTGCTGGGTACCGATTGTCAGCCATGAGTTCTTCGGTCTACTGCATGATCCCTTGCCATCTAAAGTCAGCTCATAATTTACATTATATTGTCATTTTAGCCTCAACATCATTAAAACCATGCTTATATTGATAATATCAGACTTAAATGGAATCATATCATGCATGGAACATCCACAACCATCAATAAAATGTGAACTTACTGATTTCTATGATTCAGCGGATTATGACTGTTTCATATCACCTGTTGACGATTATTTATGGTTACATATTAAGGACATGAATGATACAGACGTGTTCCTTGACATTCCAGATGATTCAAAAAATCGCATCAATTTCATGACATTTGGCCATAATTCTGTCCAATTTTTACCAAAGGATATCCACAAATATGCACCAAATTTGGAGAAAATCAGTGCATTTGGAACATCCATTAAAAAAGTATCAAGGCATAACTTTATGGACCTTAAAAGCTTAGTCGAGATTGAGATTACGGATGGTGAATTGACTGACATTTGTGGAACTGCCTTTAATGACTTAAAATCGTTGGAATCGATTGATTTATCAAAAAATGAAATTAAATTTTTACATCCAAATTTATTTAAAGGAACTGATGGAATTAAGGATTTAAACCTGAAACAGAACTCGATTGATATTTTACATCCAATGATATTTTCGGGACTGTCAAGCTTGCTGACTGTGGACTTGAGTTATAATGATATATTGTTTATTGATAAGCGGCAGTTCCTTAACAATCGATTGCTTCGTACTGTATCTTTAGCTGATAATCCCTTAAAAGTCGTTGAATTTGGTGCATTTGTTGGATTTTTTAATCTTAATGTGCTTGATATTGGGGGTACACCATGTGCAGTTACGATTATGTCGGATGTCGATGAAACAATTAAGATTTTGGGTGGATATTGTAGTCAAATCAGCAGTGATGATCAGCATGAAATTCAGCAGAAAATTGATTTGTACAATAAATGGCTTGGTGGGAAGTATGTTGCTGATATGTGCGGAAGTGACGATCAGTTGAGTTATATACCAAATATCGTCGGCAGCCAGGACAACTCTAGCATCAAACTGCATATAGACATCCAACTGTGGACCCTTGTCTGCCTTATATTGGCACTTAATGTCAATTATTGGAAAACTTCAATTTTTAACGGATTTTAAAAATTTAAAAAAATTTTTTTAAAATTTTTTACTTTTATATAATTTGAAAAAATTTAAAAATTTTAAAAAAAATTTAAAAATTTAAAAATTTAAAAATTTAAAAATTTAAAAATTTAAAAATTTAAAAATTTTAAAAAATTTAAAAATTTTAAAAAAATTTAAAAAAATTTTAAAAAAATTTAAAAATTTTAAAAAAATCAAATAAAAATGTTTAAAAATTTTAAAAAATCAAATAAAAATGTTTAAAAATTTAAAAATTTAAAAATTTTAAGAAAATTAAAAAAAATGTTTAAAAATTTAAAAATTTTAAAAAAATTAAAAAATTTTCAAAAAATTTCTAAATTCAAAAAATTTAAAAATTCAAAAATTTAAAAAAGTTAAAAAAATATTTAAGAATTTTAAAAAAATTTAAAAAAAATGTTTAAAAATTTAAAAATTTAAATGTTTAAAAATTCATGTTATAACGGAATTTAAAAATTTTAAAAATTAAAAAAGTCATAAAAATTAAAAAAAAAAATTCACAATTTTTATTTTTATAAGCCTTAATTTTTATTAAATTTTCTACAGGACATCCACATCATTTTCAGCCTTAATTCCACCAATTTTACCACGGCAGTTCCTTCATACTCTTAATTTTCGCAATATACTCCAACTTCTGTGCATCATCAATGTCCTTATGTGTTTTAATATGTCCAATAAAGTAGTCCTTACGTGCAGCTGTATGCGTACATCCCGGTACCTCACACGGCACCCTCTCAGTCACTGAATGATTCCTTGCTATATGCTTACTCAATACTTTCTTTGTACTAAAACTAGATCCACAAATTTCACAGCTAACTCGCTCACCCATGCCATGGACACTCGCCTGATGATTCATCAGTGCTGTCTTACCAAAAAAGACTTTTGTGCATCCCTCGATTGTGCATTCAAATGACGCTGGTGCATGCGTCCTCATATGACGTTTCATAAATGCACCAGGTGCAACTAGTTTACCGCACACCACACATGGGTCTTTTGTTCGATGAAATTGTGCCGTATGGACACGCCAATTTGGAAGTGATGTAAACATTTTGTTGCAAATTGTGCATGGAAATTCGCCTTTGGTGTGGACAATTTTCTAAAAATTCGATAAAAAGGGGTTAGTGGGTATTGATGAATATTGAGCAAGGGGTAGGGGACTTGGTATAGATTTGGGTGGGGTTGGGGGTCTGGTCAGGCATGGGAGTAAAATTTTAGATAGGGCTCGGATTTGTTCATGAAACAAATTGAGGAAATTGAAGAATTTTGATCCAAAAAGTGGATGAGGAGCAGTGGGGAATGGACACCACACTTACCTTCTTCCATTGCAAGGGGTACCCATAGCCAGGGGTATAGAAAGAAATTGGGGGGATTATGAAGCTTGTTATTGTAGGAAATTGAGAATTTGGATTTTGAAATTTTTGACTAGGAAATTGAAGATGTTTGCTTAGAAAGGAGGGTAGGGGTTGACCCAGGGGTGTACCCTGGATAGGTTGAATGCCAAAATACCCTCCTTTTTGAATCAAGTACTTCAATTTTCCTTTTTGAGACAAAAATTTAAATCAAATTCGACCCCCTCCTAATCATGGATTGAACCCCTTTGGCTCAACCCCCAAAAAAAAACCCCTAAATCCACCCCATCAATACCCCCCTTGAACACCCTGACACTACAATCTGATCCAATTTTGACTATATTTATGATTTACTTACCCGATGATAATTTAATCTCATTTGTGTCTTAAATGCAGCACCACATTCGCAAACAAAGTCTTTTGGAATATCAGCATGTTGCATTGTGAAATGATTACGTAGTGCCCATGTCGACAGATAAGAATTCTCGCAGTATTCACATTGGAAGCGTTGTCTGTAAAAAGAAGTGGAATTTTGGGTTGAAATTTTGTGGATTTTTGAGGGATTTTTGGTCAAATTTGGTGAATTTCCAGTCAAATTTTGTGGATTTCCAGTCAAATGTGGTGAATTTCCAGTCAAATGTGGTGAATTTCCAGTCAAATTTGGTGAATTTCCAGTCAAATTTTGGTGGATTTCCAGTCAAATTTTGTGGATTTCCTGTCAAAATTTGTGAAATTCCAGTCAAATTTTGTGGATTTCCAGTCAAATTTGGTGAATTTCCAGTCAAATTTGGTGGATTTCCAGTCAAATTTGGTGAATTTCCAGTCAAATTTGGTGAATTTCCAGTCAAATTTGTTGAATTTTCAGTCAACTTGGTGAATTTCCAGTCAAATTTTGTGGATTTCCAGTCAAATTTGGTGAGTTTCCAGTCAAATTTGGTGAATTTCAGTCAAAATTTGGTGAATTTCCATTCAAAATTGGTGAATTTCCAGTCAAATTTGGTAAAGTTAGCGCATCTTACCGAGATTCCTTCTGCATATGCTTCCTCACATGATACTGTATATCCCTCTTGACCTTAAACTTTTGCGGACACAAGTCACAAAAGAAGTAATATTCATCAGAATGCATTCGCTTGATATGTGCATCCATAGAACTTGTTGTTATCCATTTTGCACAAACTGGACATAATTCCCGTGAGCTGACAGTTCCAGCTGGTTTCTGGTCAACAGTCGTCATTGTCCAATATCTATTCTCATTCCTATCTGGATGTTCTGTCTCTAAATGATTCCGATAATGGTAACGTGACTTAAAAACTTTATCTTTACAAATTTGACATGTAAAAAATGATTCCTTTGGTGTCTTTTTGCGTCCGCCACGTTTTGACGGGGAACTGATGAGTCGGACCATTGGATCTTCATAGGACACGTCCTCAGATTCTAATAGTAGTGACTCATCCTCAATGATGTCCTCTTCCAGGCACTCAACCTTCCATTCCATACCAGATTCATCCTCAATGTATTCATCAACATCAAATTCTTCAGTCGGTTCCACTTTAATGTCATTGGACGATGACTCGCCAGCAATAAGTAGAGATTCATAGAGTCGCCGTTGATTTAGGCATAGTTCGGTTTTGAATTTTGAGAAGCTGAGTAGTTTGTCGTTACAGAAGCCGCAGATGTATCGAGTGTAGTTTTTTGAGTAGAACTGGAAGGATGAAAAATTGGTGAATAATTTGACATATTTTTATTTTGTCCTTTCTTTCATTCCCCAAATTTGCAGAATTATTCACGAAATATCCTCAGTTACCCCCTCCCCCTTAAAAATCCCAATGATTATCCTCAACTCGTCATTAAAATTGTTTGGATAATTATTGAAGTATTGATGTTGTTAAAACCAATCTTATCCGCAGTGCCAAGTCAAACCATAACCCTAGACCAAACCAAACCCCCACCCTAGACAAAACCCCATCCCCTATTCGCTATCCCATCCGTAATCCCTCTTAAATCTCCATAAATTAACTTCGGCTCGTCATTAGACTATTTTTAGGCAATTATTTAACTTATGGTGTTGTTTATCCCAACCCCAAGCCCAAATGGCAATCCATACTCCAACCCTAATTTCTATTTCCACCCACTACCCCTCCCTAACTCCTTCTAACCCTTCTCAATTCACCAAAAATTACACACGACTTGTCATTAGATTTTTTGGGTACTGTATATTAATTATTGAATTTAAAGTGTTGCCAGACTCAAATCAAAGCCAGCATCACTATCAACCCAGCCCCCAACCTCATTAACAATCCAAACGTCAACCCCTATGCCCATTCTCACCCTAAACTCTTCCGAAATCCCCAAAAATTCATTCCGAATCATGATTAGTCTCTTTCGACGTTTATTGAATTAATTATGCTGCTAGCCTCAATCCAAACACAAATCACATTGTCAAACCAAACCTCAGTATCAACCTCAATCTCACAACCAATCCAAACTTCAGCCCCAAACTCCTCTTCCATCCCCAATCCCTCCAAAAAGTAACTCAGACACGTATATTGATTGAATTTATGATATTGCTAATCTCTACGCAATCCCAAACCTCAACTCAAAGGATAATAGCAGTCTAGACTCCAATGCCAATCCAAATTCCAATTTCCATACCCAACCCCCTCCCGAATCTCCAAAACCTTCCCCGACTGTATTTTTTAAATTATTAATGAATTTATTGTGCTACTAATCCAATTGTGCTATTATCCCAAATTCCAGGACCAACTCAAACCTCAGTATCAGGTTCAATGACACTCCTGATTGGGTTAGTGAGGCTACTTTCAACCCCCAAACCCTCCCCAATTCCCCCAACAATAAACTCACCTCCGACTGCGTGACATCACAAAATGTTGCCTCCAATTCATCATTAAGACTCAATATTTTCTGTTGTTTTTTAAGAATTTTAAAGCAACAAGCACATTTACTAACTAAATCTTCGGGTGCTATACAATCCTCACCAGACACATCCATAATCCTTGACTATAGAATTTTGGCAAATCTTAATTAAAAAATCAAATTTTTAAAATTTTTTTTGAGATTTTTCTTTCAAATTGTTTATAAATACGATTAAGCTTCAGCACTCGATGCAGGTAGACATGAAATAAAATAAAAAAGTTTCGGAACAGATGCAGAAAGTATTTTCCCGCCAAAATATTTACTGAACGCACGCACTTTACCATGATAAATTTTTTATAGATTTTATTTTTGAAATAATTTTCAATTTTTCCGGTTCCTCAATGTCCTTATGGATACGGACATGATTAATGAGATTATCCTTTCGATTTGCAGCATATGAACAGCCATGAACCTGACATTGAACCTTCTCGGCTGTCGTGTGACTCCTCTCGATGTGCCTCTTAAGAACCTTTTTACTTCCAAATGACTTCCCACATCCTTCACAATAGTGCGTGTCGCCCATCTGATGGACCGTCCGTTGATGCTCGAGCATTGTTTCACGCATTGTAAAGGCTTTAAGGCACACTTCACATTCATTTGTTGGCTTTTCGTGGATCTTCATGTGACGTCTCATAAAGGTACCCGGTGCTACTAATTTACCGCAATAGATGCACGGACTTTTGGCTGAATGGAAGTGAGAATTGTGGATTTTTAAGTTGTGCATTGATGGATATGACTTGTTGCATTTTTCACAACGGTATTCGCCTTTTTCGTGGGTAATTTTCTGAAAAGATTGATAATTTTAGAATTTGATGACCAGGGCACCTCCCTCTTCAGGGCACCTCCTGCTCTAGGACATATTCTACCCCAGGACACATTCTCCTCCAGGACACATTCTACTCCAGGACATATTCTAATCCAGGACACATTCTACCCTAAGACACATTCTACTCCAGGACACATTCTAATCCAGGACACATTCTAATCCAGGACATATTCTACCCTAAGACACATTCTACTCCAGGACACATTCTTCTCCAGGACACATTCTCCTCCAGGACACATTCTAATCCAAGACACATTCCACCCCATGACACATTCTACTCCAAGACATATTCCACACCATGACACATTCTACGCTAGGACACATTCTGATCTAGGATACATTCTAATCCAGGACACATTCTACTCCAGGACACATTCTACTCCAGACCACATATTACTCCAAGACACATTCTAATACAGGACACATTATAATCTAGGACACATTCTACCCCAGGACACATTCTACTCCAGGACACATTCTACCTCAGGACATCTACTTCCTCATCCCCAAGGCACCTCCATATCCAAGACACCTCCTAACCCAGGACACCTTCTTCCCCATGATACATCCTTTCCCCATGATCACCCTGGAAACCTCCTACCCTCGAAGCAGCGTTCCCTAAAACCCCAAAACTTACTTTATGATAATTCAGTCTCAATTTGGTCTTAAATGAAGCTCCACATTCACACAAAAACTGTTCCTTAACATCCTCATGCCTCATCTTAATGTGATGCTGAAGTGATGAATTTTTTGTATATGAATTTTCACAATATTCACATTGATATGTCCTCCTTAGCTCCACTTCCGTATGCTTTGTTAAATGACTAATTAAATCACGTTTAATTTTAAATTTTTGTGGACATTGATCGCAATAGAAGTTGTAGCCTTCTGAGTGGATACGCTTTATGTGTGTATCAAGGGATCCGGATGAGAAATTTTTACCACAAATTGGACAAATTTGGATATTTGATGACTTAATGTCCACTTCCTTAACATCTGGCTGAATTTCATCATCAATAAATTCTGGATCTAAATATTCCTCGACGTATGCCTCGTCATAGTCAGTCTTTGTCTCGATGTCATCTAGTTTGGGATGTGATGATAGTGAAATTTCAAGATTTTTTTGATTTTCTTGAAGTTGGTGCTTAAAATTGTTGAATTCTGTCAGCTTTTCATCACATTCACTGCATATTGTTGATGAAAACTTCTTGGATATGAGCTGAAATTGAAGGAAATTTGAGTTATTTGAGGAACTTATTGGGGTTTTATAAAATTAGTGTCAGACACTATAGGGGTTGACAGGGGCTAACTTGGACGGAGGCTGGCAGGGGAGGTTGGTGACAGGGAGTAACAGCTGACAACTGACAGGGTGTGACATCTGACATGGTGGGACAGCTGACAGGGTGGGACTGCTTACAGAGAGTGACAGCTGATAGGGTGGGACACCTGACAGGGTGAGACACGTGACAGGGTGGAACAGCTGACAGGGTGTGACTGCTGACAGGGTGGGACAACTGACAGGGTGGGACAGTTGACAGGGTGGGACAGCTGACAGGGTGGGACAGCTGACAGGGTGGGACATCTGACAGGGTGTGACATCTGACAGGGTGGAATAGCTGACAGGGTGTGACATCTGACATGGTGGGACAGCTGACAGGGTGGGACTGCTTACAGAGAGTGACAGCTGATAGGGTGGGACACCTGACAGGGTGAGACACGTGACAGGGTGGAACAGCTGACAGGGTGTGACTGCTGACAGGGTGGGACAACTGACAGGGTGGGACAGTTGACAGGGTGGGACAGCTGACAGGGTGGGACAGCTGACAGGGTGGGACTGCTGACAGGGTGGGACAGCTGACAGGGTGGGACAGCTGACAGGGTGGGACATCTGGAAGGGTGGAATAGCAGACAGGGTGGGACAGCTGACAGGGTGGGACAGCTGTCAGGGTGGGATAGCTGACAGGGTGGGACAGCTGACAGGATGGGACAGCCGACATGGAGGGGCTCCAGTGCACTAAGTCCTGGTTCACTTGGGCCACTAAAACGATATTCCCTTGCCAGCTGAACAACAAAATGCCAATCAACCATTAAACTGCATTGCCAACTGTTCTTAGACAATTTTAATTCAAAATAATCAAATATTCCGCACCGTGCAGCTAAGGATAAACATATTAGCCCTAGCTCTCATCACTGTCCTCAACCAGCCATCCTACAGTCCATGATCACCTAAAAAACAACAAAATCTCATCAACCTTAATCTACTCACATCACATTGAACCAATTCAACAAATTTCCTCTCAATTTCTGTTGATATTTCCTTAACAATTGTGTTATTAATCTCCTTAAAGCAGCATCCGCATCGTCTTGCTAGTTCCTCTAAGCTTATTGCTTCCTCAGCTTCCATTCTTGATCATTTAATGCCTTGACTTAAAATTGTTCCAAACAATAACAAATAAAATTGAATGTTTTTTAAGAGTTCTCAACGATTTTGGTATGAAGCTTGTCGTGTCCAACAAAAAACAGTGAATTGATTACGGAACGCACTCATTCCATCAAAACATTCTTATAAGACTGATCTTACTAAAAAAATCCACTTTTTTACCTTAATTTAATAAACTTAGTTACTTAATATTCAACGATTTTTAATGCACAAGTACTTAATTGACAATACCAAGTCATGGTTCTGTTAGAAATTTGCGTCGATTCAGTGGAATCAATACAAAATGCTGTGGATGGTGGAGCTGATAGAATTGAGCTTTGTAGTGCTTTATCTGAAGGTGGATTGACACCAAGTGTTGGACTTTTTCATGCTGCTAAGAGAATTGTGAGTAGGAATAGACTAAGAAATAGTTAAGAGGGTTCAAAACAACTGAACTTGTCCCAAAACTGAATTTGTCCTTAAACTGAACTTATCCCTTAACTGAACTTGTCCTTAAACTGATCTTATCCCTTAACTGAACTTATCCTTTGATAAACCTTCCCTCAATATTGTCTCACCTTTGAACCAAACTTGCTGATAAACTAATCTCATCCTAAAACTAAACTTATCCTTAGAGTAAACTCGTCTCAAAACTGAACTCGCTCTAAAACTGAATTTTTCCTTCAGCTTAGCTTAAAGTAGTTGCCTCAATTGTTAATTGGGTTTATTCCCAAATTTGATTATTCCTGAAACTGAACTTGACCTTGACCTGAAGTATCCTAAAACTAAACTGATCCCTGAACTGAACCTATCGTAAAACTGAACTCATCCATAAACTGAACTTGTCCTTTAACTGAAGCGTTACTCAAATATGATTTCTTTTCAAACTAATCTTGTCCCTGTCTTAAAACTCAAACTTACCATCGACGTCATTTTTGTTCAACTAGTCTTGTCCTCAAAATTGGTTTGACTCTTAACTAAATTTGTTCCTTGGACTAAAGTTATCCTGAAACTGAACTTATCCTTTAACTGAATTACCTGCTAAGTTACCCAATTTTTAAAACTTGACTTATCCTTCAAATGAATTTATCTTTGAACTGAATTTATCCTGAAACGGAATTCGACCCGAACTGAACTTATCCTAAAATTGATCTCGTTCTTAAACAGAACTTATTTTCAATGTTGTCTTATTTCTTTGCTTAACTTATACTTAATTTTGACTTTTCTTTGAACTAAACTTGTCCCTGGACTGAACTTGTCCTAAAACTGAACATATTATTTAACTGAATTTATCCCTTTTTATGATTTTTTTCTTCGAACTGACTTATCCTTTGACTGAACTAATCCTTAAAATCAGAACTAGTCCTTAAACTGAACTTATCCTCAAATCAAACGTGCCCTAAAACTGAACTTATCTCCAAGCAATCCTCAATTTTCATCTCTTTCGACCATAATGCCTTCATGGTACCTCATCAGCATACTCATTGTCTGTTGAGGATCACCTAACTCCATATAATTATTCAGTATATCCCGGAATTGCTAACCCTAATCATTACTTTTGTTCCACAGACCCAAAACACAAAAACCAAAATTTTCGTCATGATTCGTATCCGCGGTGGCAACTTCCATTACTGCAACGACGAACTATCAGCAATGATTGAGGAAGTCAAATATTTTCGACAAAATCACGCCGACGGAATTGTTTTTGGTGCATTGACTGAAAATTATCAAATTGACATCGAAGCTTGCAAGCAAATTCTCAACACTTGGGGATGTGACAAGCCAGCAACATTTCATCGTGCATTTGACGAAACACATCCTGATGACGTCATCAAAAATGTCAAAATAATTGAAGAATTAGGATTTTCGAGAATACTGACAAGTGGATATGAAGCCACAGCTGAAATTGGAATTAAAAATATCCAAAAAATGATCCAACAGACTGAAAAATTAATAATAATGCCTGGATCAGGTCTTAATATTAATAATGTGCAATTTATTGTTGACAAGACTGGTTGTAAGGAGGTTCATGGATCTGCCCGGACTGAACGTGATATTTCAACAAGAATATCTGTGGGTGGATCCAAATTTTATGTCTGTGACAAAATTAAGGTTGAAAAAATTAATAAACTTTTAGATGTATAAGAGATTTATGCTTAATATCAGAGTGTGGCTTTTTCATAAAAAATCCGTTAAATTTTTCAAAATTTTTTTGTCGTTAAAATTCAAATTTTTTCTGACCGTTACTTTTACTTTTGTTCGTAACGTAAATTTTTATTTTAAAATAAGTTGAGTTCGAATTTTTCGACAATCTAATGTCGAAAAAGTCGAATTTGAGACGGCCACACTCTGCTTAACGTATTTATGGTTGTATGGTATTAAAATATATGTGAAATTTGTACTTATTTAAAAAAATAAAATAAAATATTGGGTATTTAAAATTGAGAAACATAAGAGGCAAAATACATAGTTGTTATCAGTAGTTCTATATTAAGCAAAGAGTGAGTTGAAAGCTAATTGTAAGTACGTATATAGGAAGAAGACAGAAGAGAAATGATGGGGCAACGTGGGAAGTACGACGGGTAAATGAAAGAAGAACGAGGGACGAACGAGAAGATAACGAAGGGGAACAAATAAGAGAGAGGAACTGGCTTCTGACTGGCACATTACCTAAGGTGGACAGAGAATTTTCGCAAAATATCGGGGCACTTAAAAGTTTGGCACCATTGGGGCTCATTTGGACTATTTTGAGTCTTAATATTCAAAAACCTAGTTAAATTACGTTAAAAACTTGCAAAAAATTGTAGAAAATGATCGAAATCCCCAAAAAAATATTTGGGCTTGAACTCGGACCCTCAAAATAAAAATGTTCAAAATTTGTCAAAAATTCTGCAATTTGTTTGGAATTTTTGACTTTTTGAAAAATCGGTACATTTTTAGAATTTGTCGGGACACAGCAGCAAAGAAGAAAAGTACAGCAGATGACCGCCCTAACGTTACTTCTCTCCCCTCTCTATTCTCTTCTCATCCCCCTTTAATCCCCTCTTTATCCCCCTTTAATCCCCTCTTTATCCCCTCTAATCCCTCCTCATCCCCCTCTTTACCCTGCAGCAAAATATGCCCGAAGAATCATACAAAACATCATAAAATTGCCGACCTTGACCCAACTTATTTTTATGAGCAAGTCTCAATAAGTCAACGACTCCTTATCTCCTTTTGTAATTGAGACATTTTTTGACGATGATTATTTTTTTATTCATAACGTGAATTTTGATTGAATCGTTGTGACTATAAAAGTGATTATTTTGAATTGCTGCTCAATATGAGGCTTATATTTGGGTAAGTTAGAACTAGACTAGACACTAGACTAGACACTAGACTAGACACTAGACTAGACACTAGACTAGACACTAGACTAGACACTAGACTAGACACTAGACTAGACACTAGACTAGACACTAGACTAGACACTAGACTAGACACTAGACTAGACACTAGACTAGACACTAGACTAGACACTAGACTAGACACTAGACTAGACACTAGACTAGACACTAGACTAGACACTAGACTAGACACTAGACTAGACACTAGACTAGACACTAGACTAGACACTAGACTAGACACTAGACTAGACACTAGACTAGACACTAGACTAGACACTAGACTAGACACTAGACTAGACACTAGACTAGACACTAGACTAGACACTAGACTAGCACTAGACTAGACACTAGACTAGACACTAGACTAGACACTAGACTAGACACTAGACTAGACACTAGACTAGACACTAGACTAGACACTAGACTAGACACTAGACTAGACACTAGACTAGACACTAGACTAGACACTAGACTAGACACTAGACTAGACACTAGACTAGACTAGACACTAGACTAGACACTAGACTAGACACTAGACTAGACACTAGACTAGACACTAGACTAGACACTAGACTAGACACTAGACTAGACACTAGACTAGACACTAGACTAGACACTAGACTAGACACTAGACTAGACACTAGACTAGACACTAGACTAGACACTAGACTAGACACTAGACTAGACACTAGACTAGACACTAGACTAGACACTAGACTAGACACTAGACTAGACACTAGACTAGACACTAGACTAGACACTAGACTAGACACTAGACTAGACACTAGACTAGACACTAGACTAGACACTAGACTAGACACTAGACTAGACACTAGACTAGACACTAGACTAGACACTAGACTAGACACTAGACTAGACACTAGACTAGACACTAGACTAGACACTAGACTAGACACTAGACTAGACACTAGACTAGACACTAGACTAGACACTAGACTAGACACTAGACTAGACACTAGACTAGACACTAGACTAGACACTAGACTAGACACTAGACTAGACACTAGACTAGACACTAGACTAGACACTAGACTAGACACTAGACTAGACACTAGACTAGACACTAGACTAGACACTAGACTAGACACTAGACTAGACACTAGACTAGACACTAGACTAGACACTAGACTAGACACTAGACTAGACACTAGACTAGACACTAGACTAGACACTAGACTAGACACTAGACTAGACACTAGACTAGACACTAGACTAGACACTAGACTAGACACTAGACTAGACACTAGACTAGACACTAGACTAGACACTAGACTAGAGACTAGACACTAGACTAGACACTAGACTAGACACTAGACTAGACACTAGACTAGACACTAGACTAGACACTAGACTAGACACTAGACTAGACACTAGACTAGACACTAGACTAGACACTAGACTAGACACTAGACTAGACACTAGACTAGACACTAGACTAGACACTAGACTAGACACTAGACTAGACACTAGACTAGACACTAGACTAGACACTAGACTAGACACTAGACTAGACACTAGACTAGACACTAGACTAGACACTAGACTAGACACTAGACTAGACACTAGACTAGACACTAGACTAGACACTAGACTAGACACTAGACTAGACACTAGACTAGACACTAGACTAGACACTAGATACCAATTTACTAATTATGTCCAATATTCCAGTGTTGGCGTGTATCTGTTGATCTTAGCGTACAAGTCAACGGAATCAACGACATTAACCTGCAATTTCTACATCGGTGACTTTTCACATTCCATTGATGCTTCATACTATTGTTCAGTTTATAACCTCAAAATGGAATCAAAAGAAGCTGCAATTATTGATGGCATTAATGGAACACATGAAGTCGGTCACAGCAATAACGACATTGTCGCATTTCAAATTTATGTTGCATATTTGGCTTGTTTTCCTCAAAATTTGGACAAATATTTTAAGAATTTAAAGGCAATTGCTCTACGTAGTTGTCGACTTAAGGAAATTCATCAGCATGACTTGAAGCCATTTCCAAATTTAGTGGATCTATACCTAAATGACAATTATATTCAAGTGCTGGAAGAGGGACTGTTTGACTATAATCAAAATTTAGTCTACATACGATTTTCAGGCAATGAAATTGTTCAAATTCATCCGAAAATATTTCAAAATTTGGAACATCTTACGCATGTAAATCTCACTGACAATGCCTGTATAAGCACATCAGCTGAAACTCCATCACAAGTTCATGAATTAATTCAACAAATCAGCTCAAAATGTCAAAATTCAGCATACCTTTATATCGAGTCCAAATTGAAGATCCTTGAAAGCAGCTCAAAATCATTGACACCGTCATCACTCAAGCTGCAACTTGATGACTTACAGACTGAAATTAGACGATCAGACTTTAGTGAACTTCCATCATTTAAGGATAGAATTGAGGTTCTTAAAGTCACAACGGTTGTTGGATTTGAAAGCAAAATCTGGCGTTAAACTGCAAAATTGATGCATTTTCATCCTTAAGTGCTGAGGGTCGAGGGTTATTAAGGGCTGTTAAGACATGTCGGTCACCTTGACTTTAGTCGATGTTTAAGTACGGACAACAATTTAATAAAAATTTAATTAGCAAAATTTATGATTTTTTTTCCATATTCCTTAATACTTACTTACTAGAGATCCGAATGACGGATATCCATACCGTCCGTTACCGGTAATTACCGGTAAATATCCGTTACCGTCAAATCCCGATCACCGGTAATTTTCGGACATCTATTGCTTACCTCCTCTGCTAATCCTACAGATCATTTTGTTGATCAACATAGTATCACATTTGGAATTAGAAATTGGCAAGCTGTAGCCGGCGATAGAGCTAGTTTTAGGCGGGTCATGAGGGAGGTCATGGTAATGACATTGCAACAACACATGCTGTCGAGCACATAATCATTCCGCATTTAAAATTGGGTAATTCCCAATTTGATATGAAATAATTCATTACTGCATAGCTATGCTGTATGCTTTATAAATATATAAAAAAAGCACAATTCTTATCAGAATTGTTTTGGTAAAGTTGAAACTCGTGGGAATATCCAACGGCAAATCATTTAAATACTGCAGATTTATACTTAATTTAATCATTAAGTGACTGTTTATTAAGCTGGTAACAATAAGGAATTAGAAGCATCGGGAAGCATGGACAATATTTTGTAAGTATTATTCCATAGCTCATCGGCATGTAGGCTCATGTTGCCAGGAGCACAGCCCTGTGGTGAGCAACTTGTATGCCACAAATGTATGCTGATTTGATAGAGGCATTCCACTATGGTATGTCCCTGATTAAGGAGCAATAAGGAGCATTTTGAGGATTTTGGCTATGCCCACATCTGAGTGTATCTCAGCATGTTGGCCGGTATCCCAAGCTACCTATCGATAAGTCCATAGGAATCACTTGACATTGTCTAAACCAGGATTTCTCTGGTGTTGGACATCAGCTCTGTCAGATCAGACACACAGCGGTTTGTGTCATGACTTCTCACCTTATTCCATTCCGTGTGACTTCCTGTGCTGTTGACTAATAAAATACATTAATTTTTTTCTTCAATATTTCAGTGTGACTGTCTGTTTCCTCATATCACTACTCAACGCTCCAATTGAGTCCATCACCATCGACTGTGCTTACCATTCTGGTGACTTCTCACATTCCCTTAAAGGTCCATCAAATTATTGGTGTAGAGTCGCCAATATGAATTTAATATCACGTCAAGACTTGATCGTACAAAACATAACCGGAACACATTTAAGCAACAAAATTGATGATAATGTTCGTGCCTTCCAAGTCTACACTGGAACTAATTATTACGGACTTAAAGGTGTTGAGAGATTTTTCAAAAATCTCCTAGCCGTTACATACCAGAGTTGTCAATTGAAGGAGATTCACAAGGAGGATTTAAAGCCATTCCCAAAAATTATTGATTTATACTTAAATGGCAATGATCTTGAGGTCATCGAAGAAGGCTTACTTGACTACAATCCAGAACTGGTATTCGTCTATCTTATAAACAACAAAATCACTCAAATTCATCCAAATGTTTTTGATAAATTAAATAAAATAACACATTTGTACATCAGCAGTAACACTTGTGCCTCTAAAGATGCCACAGACGCAGCAGCGACAAAAGCACTCATACAGCAAATCAGAACAGACAATTTATGTCAAAATGTTGAATTTATGAATTTTGACAGTAAATTGAAGATCCTGGAAAATAACCTTAAACCTATGAATGTGACTACATTTAAGGAACAACTTGATGGACTCAAAACTGAGCTTAAATATTCAAAATATTCCAAATATTCACCATTTGATGATCGACTTGAAACTCTCAAAACAGCAACATATGCTGAATATTGTCAGCATTTAAATCAAACAGACCTGATTGATGAATTGCCACAAAATGACAATAAGCCATTCCGTCTCGAAGATATGTCACATTATGACTATAAAGCTAAAACTATGGATGAAAATTTGAATGATTTTCAAAATAAAATTGCTGCATTGTCATCAAAAGTCACATCAATTGCTAAAATTGTGGAACAGCTGGAAGATAAGTTGAGTAAAATTTTTAAATCCATTAATCTTAAAGTGACTGTTGATGTATGAGATGAATAATATTTTAATAAATATGGATATTAGTGCTTATTATGTATCTCCAAAAAATCGACTTTTTGGCCCATTTTAAATTATTTCAGGCCAAACCCCTTACTTCGCTGGCCGTACAGATCAATTGTGATCCATGGCCTCCCTCAGTCGGCAACTAAAACTGGCTCTATCGCTGGCTATCGCTTGTCAATTACCAAAACCCATCTTATCCCCCAGTACACCCCAATCTGCTGAACTGTACTTCCAATATCTTCATTTAAATTCAATAAATTTAGTACTGCACTTATAAAGTGTCTAACCCCAGAATTGGCATTACTTTGAAAGTCCAGACACCAAAAAAAATTCAAAAAAGGCACTTCCACTTCACATTAGCTCATCAGATTGCTGTGTGAGCAACGATGCAAAAGTGCTTGGAATTAGAAACTGGCAGAAGTTATCTAAAGACAGATCCAGCTTTCGACGAATTCTAAATGCGGCAATGGGCTTCCGTACGCCTTCGCCAAGGAAGTAAGTATCCACTTCACATTACAGCCCTGCCAAATCTGACTATTGCATGAGATCTTTACGTAATAAGTGAACGACCCAATGTCAAGTCAATGAATTATATAACAAGGAACATAAGTTTAAATACTGCACGCATGCTGATAAAAACGACCGAAAAAGTCGTCATGTCCTTATCAGAGTTGAATATGTGTTCATTTTATAATTACATAAAATGCAACAAGGCACCAGACTTGTTATGATAAAGTTGAAATTTAACAGCAAAATTTATCGATTAAATTCACTAAATTGGATTGATTTTTTGGAAGTAAACATCCAATTCCTTTGCTGATACAAAGAAGGAAGCCATGTGAAGCTCTGAGGGGTATAAGGGGGAGTAGGGGATGTAATGTGATGCCATATTGTGAAGCTTAAGATGAATACACTAGTAAATAATGTCTTGAATGCTTTATCATATGGAATGCTACGGATACACCACTGGTACGGTACAGCTGATATGGTAAAGTGGTGAATGAATGATGCATCTGTGGTACGATTTTCTAAACCCTTAAGCCTTCGCCCCATCTGGGTATGACTATACCGCACCATATCATGTCAAACAATTCCTTTAAAAATCAGCTACCAATGCATTGGTAGCAACATTGCGATGTAGGCATAATCATGAACTTTATCAGATTTTCCAGGATGCTGATATTGTCACTATTCTTCGTATGAATCGCTTATGATTGGACAGGTCATGTGAACAGACGATCACAGGATGCGTCAGTATATAGAGTAACCTTTGCAGACATTGTGGACGACAAAAGATCGAGAGGAAGACCGAAAATTGTCCTGGATTGGATGTGTTGATAAGGATGCTAGAGTTCTCAATATCCCAAATTGGCAGAAGTTATCGAAAGATGAGCTGTCTACAGACGTTCTTTAAACACGGCAATAAGTCCCAATGCACCCCAGTCAAGGAATTAAGAATTAAGTACTTACTCACTTACTTCACTGGTCGTACAGATGAGTTGTGATCCATGACCTCCCACAGGATTCGCCTGAAGCTGGTCCTATCGCTGGCTTCCACTTGTCAATTTCCGATTCCAAGTGCACTACTATCTCTATCGAAAGAATTAAGTAAGTGATTAAAAATCAGCTTCAGGTTTGATGATAAAACCAGAATAATTTAAAATATCAGAAACATGACTTGATGTTGCCGGATAAAGCCGACTAAAGAGGTTTGCAGATTAATGTGCCCTCGTTAATTTCAGAATCTATTGATATATTTAGGATATATCCAAAAATCAACTGAATTGGATAATTTACTTTAGTGAATACATCCGGACATGTTTAATTATTAATCAATTTTTAAAATATCTGATAACAAAAAAAATCATTTAAAAAGCTGCACAAGCGTACTGAACAAATCAGTTACTTTATGAAGTGAAGGTGAACTGGTGAGAAGTAAGATATATTGAAGAAAATCTATCAAAATATGGAATTTTTTTTGTAAGTATCTATAATAATTAGGTATTATGTCTATACCTAATTCCTTCGCTGATACGCCATTTTATGAAGCCTTGTGAAGCTGATAATTGAGGGGTATCAGTGGGAAAGGGGGGAGGGTGTAATGTAATGCCACGTGAAATCATGTGATGTATGTGAACGCCATGACCGATCCCTCCCGAATACATCAACTGTTGCACTTCGTTGGATATAACACTTCATACCTAATAAATTATCATCTCTGTTCATTATTTCAGTGTGACTGCCTGTTTCCTCATATCACTACTCAATGCTCCAATTGAGTCCATCAACGTCGAATGTACTTATCGTTCTGGTGACTTCTCACATTCCCTTAAAGGTCCATCAAATTATTTTTGTAGAGTCGCCAACATAAATTTAATTTCACGTAAAGATGTGGTCGTACAAAACATAACTGGAAAGCATTTAGGTGACAAAACTAATGACGATGTCCGGGCCTTCCAAATCTACAGTTTAACTGCTTATTACAGCCTTAAAGGCATTGAGGGATTTTTTAAAAATCTCCTAGCATTCACATGTCAGCATTGTCATTTAAAAGAGATACATCAGGAGGATTTGATGCCATTCCCAAAAATCATTGATTTATATTTAGAAGGCAATGATCTTGAGATCATAGAAGAAGGCTTACTTGACTATAATACAGAACTGGTTTTCGTGCATTTCGGAAGCAACAAAATCACTCAAATTCATCCAAATGTTTTTGATCATTTAAATAAATTGACTATTTTGTACCTCAACAGCAACACATGCATTAATAGAGAAGCCACAAATTCAGCTGCGGCAAATGCACTCATACAGCAAATCAGAACAGACAATTTATGTCAAAATGTTGAATTTTTAAATATTGACTGTAATTTAAGAATTCTTGAAAATAACCTAAAACCTAAAAATTTCACAACATTTAAGGACCAACTTGATGGACTCAAGACTGAATTTAAATATTCAAAATATTCCAAAGATTCATCATTTGATGATCGACTTGAAACTCTCAAAACAGCCACATATGCTGAATATTGCATGAATTCCAACTATTCAAGTCTAATCAGAGACAACAGACCATTCCGACTCGATGATATGTCACATTTTGACTATAAAGCACGAGATATGGAACAACATTTAGTAACTTTTCAAAATAAAATTGACGTCTTGTCATTAAGAGTCACATCAGTCGCATACATTGTGGATCAATTGGAAAGTAAATTGGGCAAATTATTAAAGTCAGTCAACTTTTACGGGACTCTTTGTAATTAAGCTTTAGATTTTAAAGTTGCATGTGAGGACCGATGATTTATTACATACCGCGATACGCCCGACTGTTTGACCTACCCTGATTACCATGCTGCCCTTCACCCTGCTCGCCACATTGCCATCCACCCTGCCTTCCACTCCATCATGCCCAAATCCTGCTCGTCTCCCTGTTCGTCGCCCTGCTCGTCTCCCTGTTCGTCGCCCTGCTCGTCGCCCTGCTCGTCGCCCTGCTCGTCGCCCTGCTCGTCGCCCTGCTCGTCGCCCTGCTCGTCGCCCTGCTACCATTATGCCCCCCACCCTGCTACCCATCCTGCTTGCCATCTGAAAACACTCAAAACATTCAACACATTCATATAAAGCATTGCAACATTCACAAAACAAAACAAAACATTGAAAAACATCAAAAATTTACACAAAACAACATTCAGCTATGCCAGTGTGTCGCTTTATATCGTCTTGTTTACATTGCTCTTAAGTCTTTTTTTGTGATAAAATAAAATGGAAAATTTACAATTTATTTAAATTTATTTCTAATTAAAATTGTAGTGTTAGATTCTCAATAGTGTTAAGCCATCAGCCACAACAATGTCACTTAGTGATTCGCTCTGCAAGTCGCAGCTTAATTATATTCAAAATGCTTTAAAAAGTCAAGAATCTTGGGCAACAAGATGTAAATTTTTATTCAAATTTTTGTCGAATTTTTTGTGATTTTTTTGTGTCAATTTTTTGCAGTATTTGACTTTTCAACAAGACTTCCAGCTGAGATATTATACCAAAATACAAGACGTTATAGCTTATTTGCAGAGTGTCTTGAGTTTCGTCATGAAACATTTAGTGTTGGAACAATCCAAGGTCAATATTGGGCTGTGTCTGGTGAATCATTGAATGGTGGACCAAAGTTTGTGAATGTTGAGTACGGACGGAGAGATTTGTGAGTATTTTAGAGCTTATAACTGCCTTGGGGTGTGGCCTCACACCCATCCGACCGTCCATAAAATTCACATACATCCAATTCTTCTATCCACAGCGATTCCACAAAAACAAACACCAAAGTCAAATTTGAAACCGGATTGTGCATTCCAGCAACATGTGATAAGGATGATGTTAATATATTTACAGACTCGGTACTTAGTGATGTTAACTTGGTTGCCAAAAGGATTTTTTCGGATAGAAGTCAAGCTGTAAATGTCTCGGTTTTGGATTATTTAGTAATGTAAATTTGATGGACTTTTTTAAAAATTGAGAAAATTAAATTAAATATTATTGCAGATTCTTTTTTGCGGCTTTGCTGCTATTGGTGGCTGTAGGGACATTTTACGAAATTAAGTCAAGAAGCAAGCGGAGTAAGTTCAAAAATTTGTTGCAAATACACTAAATGGTGTGGTACTCTGGAATATTAGTAGAATTTCGAAAAGTTTCGATTTTGACAAATTATTAAGATTGAGGACGTCCTTGGGACCTCGGTGTGTAAAGCCTCGGTTTCTACAAATTTAGAGACTAAGACTGACTAGTCGTATTTTTGGTCGTTATAATTCAGTAAAATTCAGTATAATTCGGTAAGGTTCGGCATAATTCGGTAAAATTCGGCAAAGTTCGGTAAAACGCAGAACAGCTCCTTAGCACTCGGTACAAGTCGGTACAATTTGACAAGGCTTAGTGTAGCTCTTGATTCGGATAGGTTCTGAACAATTAGGCACGTTTCGGTCTTATTCGGCAAAATTCGGAACAGCTAAGCACGGTTCAATACTATTCGCTATGTTTGGTAACGCTTCGGTACAGTTCGGTAAGGTTCGCTAAAATTCGGTTCGATTCGGAATAGGTTGGTATACTTCGGTACTATTCCTTACGCTTCAGTATTGCACTGTAAGGTTCGGAACTATTCGATACTTTTGATTACGATTTAGCATAATTCGTTAAAGTTCGGTAATTTTTAGAATTATTCTGTAAGTCCCGACACAATTCAGAACTGCTCGGAACCGTTCGGTAAAATTCGGTTATAATTCGGTACAGTTAATTAAGGTTCTACATTGTTCTGTACAACTCAGAACTAATTAGAGATGTCCATTACGATTCAATACAGTTCGTTAAGGCTCGGTACAGTTCGGAACTGCTCGGTATTGTCTTCACGATTTGATACAGTTAAGTAGAGTTCGATGTAATTCGAAACCTCTTGGAACCGTTCGTTTCGATTCAATACAGTTCGGTAAAGTTCAGCAGCGGTCGGAACTGCTTGGTACCGCTCAACCCGAATCCATAGGTAATGTTCGGAACAGTTCGACAATGCTCGATATATTTCGGCCCGATTTGTTACAGCTCGGTAAAATTCGGCACAGTCCATTAAGACATCTGCAGATCTTGACTTCCAAGCGACGTCATTCCAACCCTCAAGTATCAATCTCTGATCTAAATCTTTGTAGACTAACAAGACATCTTTAATTTTCTATTTTTTATCAGCAGAAAATCGCCGCAGCCTGCTCACATCCTTCTCATTGTACACAAATATCAAAGAACTCTTTAAAATTGACTATTCACATTCCCAAAAATCAATCGAATGCCTCAACGGTCTACGGTCGATAGCAGCCATTTGGGTGATAATAAGTCATCGACTTAGTCGAGCAACTGATGATCCAAATTTCTTCTTGACGAGACCAATGGAAGAAATTAATTTTTTATATGAAATGATTTGGCACACGAGCATTCCTGTTGATGTCTTCATATTCGTGTCCGCGCTGTTGGCAACGCAGTCGTGCTTGGTTGCTTTTGAAAAGTTGGTGAATTTTGACTTATTTTAATTAAATTTTCTTAATTTTTTCACTTTATTCAGGCACAAATTGAACTACTTGAAACTTTGTATCCATCGGTACATGCGATACATGCCAAGTGTTCTTGTATTAATGCTGTTTATAATTAGTTTTGTACCGTACTTAATAATCAGTGGACCGTCCATAAATGTACTTAATGAACAAGTTGAAAGATGTCAAAATTATTGGTGGTCAACGCTATTTATGGTACAGAATTATGCAAATGTTGGTGGTAGTGTGAGTATTGTGGATGTTTTACTTAATATCATGATGATCTAGGAACTGGCACTAGGCTTGTTTGACTGCTACTTGATTATGGACTCGGCATTTTGTCGTTGTCACTGTGAATTGGTTCTTGATCCAAAACTAGGCTGGTGTTAATGTAATTTGATCCCGAGCCAGTGTGACTCTGACTTGATTCCGGATCTGCCATCAGACTGGTGTGACTCTGGGTTGGTCCCAGATTCCGGATCCCGGATTGTGGATTGATATGCCGAACCCCGATCCGAGTCATAGTCACGCCAATATGCCAAATGCGAGTCACAGTCAAGACGGCAAGCCAATCTGGGACCTTTTCGTATACGCGGCGTAATGATAATCCAGGACCGACTCATAGTCACGCCGACATGCTCATCTTGGACCAAGCCATACACTTGCTGGTATGCCAATCAAGAATCGATTCATAGTCACGCTGGTATGCGAATCTGGGACCGATTCATAGTCACATTGGCATGCCAATTTGAGACCAAGTCACAGTCATGCCGGTATATGATATCCAGGTCCAAGTCACAGTCACACCTGCCTGGTGCCAGAATTGTTGACCCATTAACCATCAATTTGTAATATTTTGATTATTTCCTTATCAACAGTGCATTCCACCAGCTTGGTATCTCTGTGTCGACTATCAATTGTACATCATATCACCAATTCTAGTCTATGTTGTTTGGAAATTTGGATTTAAAAGCTTCTGGGGATTGGGACTTTTGATGTTTGTAACACAGTCGTACTTGTTTTATATGAGATTTACGTAAGTTATTGAATGTTTGGTATTTTGGTCATGTTAGGGATATTGTGTCATGAACCTCATGTCGCATGCTCGTGGCTTACAACCTTTAATGTTCCATGGCTCAAAAACAGCCTAAACAACACTGTTCTTCATAATAATGGCAATTTTTGACCATTTTCATCCAATTTCTATAGCAATTCTGTAACAAATCACGATGTCTACACGAAGACACATTTTCGTTTTGGTCAATGGATTACTGGCATCATTTTTGGATACCTAATGTATAAAATTGAGAATTCATCGCCAAAATTCGAAATCTCTAAGGTAAAAAAGTTTGAAATTTTTGATGATTTTTATTGAATTTTTAAAGATGTTCGAAAGACGCATCAGTGGGAAAAAGCCGGAATAAAGTGTCGCATTGAGTACACGAATCTAGCATGGTGTCTGATTATGTCGAATCGACTCGAAGTAAGGTGCTATTTGGGTACTCCAGGTGACTAAGTTGGCCATTTTTGTCAATTGTCACTAAGGTTTCCCGATACCGACTCGGACTCGGTTCTGACTCGGTCTCGGTTCCGATTTGGTCTCGGTTCCGACTCGGTCTTGGTTCCGACTCGATCTCGGTTCCGACTCGGTCTCCGTTCCGACTCGGCCTCGGTTCTGATTCGGTCTTGGTTCTGATTCGGTCTAGGTTCCGATTCGGTCTCGGTTCCGACTCGGCCTCGGTTCCGATTCGGTCTAGGTTACGACTCGGTCTCGGTTCCGACTCGGTCTCGGTTCCGACTTGGTCTCGGTTCCGACTCGGTCTCGGTTCTGACTCGGTCTCGGTTCCGACTCGGTCTCGGTTCCGACTCGGTCTCGGTTCCGACTCGGTCTTGGTTCCGATTTGGTCTCGGTTCCGAGTCGGTCTCAGTTTCGACTCTGTCTTGGTTCCGACTCGGTCTCGGTTCTGACTCGGAACCTAAGTGTTCCGCCCCTCGAGACCCTCTTTATCTGACTTTTTCACACCTTTTGACTATTCCAGTTATCAAATCTGCCTTAACCTTTCTGTCTAATCACCCAAAAACCTCAATTTCCTTCCAGCGTACCCGCCGTATCATTTGGATCCTGATCGCAATCAGCTTAGTCCTATCCCAAAACTCATACAAGAGCTTCATTAGCATTCTACCCGACGCATTCTATCAAGCAATTCAGGACATCCTCTTTATGTGCTTTCTAGGATGGTCAATCATTGCCTTTCATTGCTACAGAACCGGAAATATCTTCAGATGGTTCTTATCACATCCATTTTGGCAACCATTTGCTAAACTTACATTAAGTACCTTCTTAGTACATGACATTTACATCTTTATGTCCATTGCCAATACCAAGACATTAGAGCATTACAGTTTTGGATTGATGGTGCTGCTGTTCATCAAAGATATTCTCATATCGACAACTCTCGGTGCTATTTTGTATTTGTGTGTTGAAATTCCAGCTGCAAAAGTTTCAAATTACTTTTTAAACAATAATAATCATAACAATGTTGATAATCGGACAGATGTGTTGGATGTACATCGATGCTGAAATATGGCAGATATTAAAATTGGAATGTTGAAGCAAGTATGAAATGGAATGGCGTTAAACTTGAGGTTGACTTGATGTTTAGTTGGATTTTATGAAAAAATCCAGAAGAGTATCCAGCTCAAGTCGATATCGAGCTATTGTAATTGGTTGTTTAGTTGTTAGAAAATTGGAAAATTTTTGAATTTTATATAGACAGGTATTTAAAGTATTTTTAAGAATATAGGACTATACCAAGGGTGTGGAACTGATTAAAATAGTCACAATTGATCAAAATTCGAATAGTACAAGTGGCTTAATCGATCCAAACTTTGGATTCATAAATCAGGTTAAAAGACAGGCATGACTCTGACTTGATACCAGATTCATAATAAATTTGGGTTAAGAGATGCTGTGGACACCTCGGTCTGCTGCGAGTATCTGATTCATCTGGAGGTGATACGGTATAGAGTGGCACGGCATAGAGGTACATTACTGCTATGGTATAATGGAGCACCTGGAATGAAAATTTGGTATACCTGTTCCCTACCAATGGTGCACCAATCATGTACCAATTGTGCATCTGTGATATAATTTAGGTCAGTAATGGGTAATGCCAATGAGTGAAAATGAACTTTAAATTCAAATAAGATTAATTGCTTGTTACATGCAAATTTTAAAAATTGTTGAAAAAAAGAAATTCACCCAATGATTCGACTTGACCGGCAATCGAGAGGTGCTTGGTTTAATTCCCGCATGGGACGAATCATCAGTAATGGGATAGTCATCAGTATGAACCATATGCCGTGTGCGGTTTTGGTTCGTAATTAATAACCAAGAAGTACTGCGAAAAATGAAAGGATACCCACCTCTGTTGTAGGTTTATCACTTTGCCATATTAGGTGTGTCATTGTAACGAACCAGTAGAGTATCTTTACCGTGCCTTTACCATCAACTACAAAAATCGGCCCGTAACACCAGGCCGGCTGGATCCTGGCATTCCATGACCCGGACTTAAATCAAATCAAGTATCAACTCAGAGCCATGTCAGTATTTGATCCGATTTTTGATCTACTAACTCAGTGATTGAGAGTCTGTATTCCGCGGGACACTAGTGAGAGGCTTCAATTGAGGCTAACAACCAAGGTGTGCCGCAAAAAATAGAAGAATGCTCATCACTAGATTAACTGATTTAGACTATTCAGGAAAATAACCAAAGATGATCGAATTGAGACTTTTTAGTTCCACATTCTTGGTATGTCCTAGTAAGACAATAAGTAGTCTTTAAAAAAATTTAATTCCAATAGCTTTATTACTTCTTTCAAAGAATCTAAAGTATTATCTCTTAACTGAAATCTTTATAAATCTCAATTCTTATCTCTTTCGAATCAAACTCTCTCAAGTTAGAATTTAGACAATTAATTTATAGAGTTTGACTCTTTTAGAAATTAAGGACGTTCATATATTCCTTCCTTTAGGACAGGAAGGAAGGGGGAGTAAATTTGATTTAAACCAGAGTTGACAGGACTTAATTTTAGAGTTAAATTCCATTTTAGACCGGATTCCACTGGATTCATCCTTTTGAGTCCAATTGGTGTGCAATGGAGTTCGACTCTCAGGGTTTTGTCAGCTCTGATTCGAACCGAGGGGGCCTGATATGGGACATGAGTAATCTGCAATTTAAATTAGAAAAATTCCGAGAGCTCATTTGCAGAGTTGAAGGTCAAACACCAGTAGAGGCCCTAGGTCATTGAAGAAGCCAACCCCTAACCTCCACCTCCCCCTCTTAGGGGGTTTGACTACGTCCCTAATACTCCTAAAACAATTTTCTCACCTTAAACTACAATTTTACTTTCTAGTCTTCAATTTCAATACTAAAAGTATTAATTTTTTAAATTTTAAATTAAAAAAAACGTTAAATAATTTTTAATAAATGCCAAATTTCTTTATTATTATGAAAAAAACAAATAATAAGATTCTTACATTTAATACAACAATAAAGAAGAAGAAAAAAATTTAACATAAAGTTGAGTTTTATTTTTATTTATCATGAACTGACTCAGACTTTGTGGATATTATTATGACATAAAAATGTTTCTTTTGTTTATTTTCACTCTCTTTATGATAAGTTCATTGTTCTGGTAATTGATAATTTTGGGTTTTTGAGTGATATAATGGACAGTCATACACATATACATGCTTATATATTGAGTAACAATTGTTATAAGTCATACAAAAATTTGTGATATTTTAAACATTCTTTTGAGGGTATTTGTGAAGCATGGAATGGAATATATTGTTGTTGGCATCAAAATGGGGATCGTACGGAAATTACGTACTGGTCCCCTCTCCATACGTAATTTTTAAACGTTCCCATGGTCAACAGACAATCTTCATGGTTTATGCTCAAAGTCGATTTGAATTTTGTATATAGTCAAATCGAATCGAATCGACCAGGAAGACTCAGTGTGCACCTTGGAATTTAAAAAGGAGGAATATGAAGGTTCAGGCTAGAGAGCTAAAATATTCAGATTTGGTAATATCAAGTTTCAGAGCGATAATATAAATGCAGCCCCAAAACGGAATAATCTTTACATGATACCGACTTTAGCATGTCCAGCTCAATTTCATAGACTTTATGACCTTGACCACAGACTTTGGGAACTACATAATGCTTAATGGGGAGAGTGAGAAGCCACTGAGTCCGAATTTTGGTTTATGTTCCTTTTACAAAGCATTACGGTGCGGGGAAAGAGGTATTAAAGCGCATTGCGGTAATTTCCGTACGTTCCTACCTAGATTGCCTCACAAAATCATAATAAAGCACTGCCAAACATGCTCTTTTCTGTATCTTATCTGTCCCATACACCAACCATGATTCATACATGACAAACTCACAATTTATTTATTTATTATTATTTTTTTTTTCATCGCATCTCAATTTCATCTCCTTATCTTTATTCACATATTTTTTATGTTCAAACTCATCGTGTGTACATTCATATACAATGGCTTTCGAGAGGAGGAATCACTTATCACTTAATGTATAAAAAAAAATATTATTATTCTGTAACAATGTCTATTTTTGGAGATTATATTAGCACATTAGTTAAATTATTCGGTTTAATGTTTCATTTCCCCAGCAACTAGATAGTTAGAAAGTTAGGTTTAAAGCAAGGTTTATGCTGAATAGGACAGGTTGGGTAATCCGGTATAAGGCAAGCATGGCTCTGGCATCGACCAGAGACCAAGTCTGTGTCACCCCTTAGACCTGCTTAATTCATGTCAATTTCATGTGAATGTTAGGATGGATTATCCTCTTTTTTATGTCAGCATAGCTTAGATCCTGCTTAAAACTAATTTTCTAACTATCATCCCGAGCAGCACAATACGACAAAATTCAAAAATCGGCCAAATAACCAAAGTTCGACATTGCAAAAGCATAGTGCAATTAGTGAGGTTATATAGACATATACTAAGTACACCTGGAAAGTCCATGATGTAAAAATAGCTAATAATCTGATTCCAAGCCGACTTGACTATAGCTTAATGCCAGACTTCATCAAATCTGACTTGGAGCTAAGGTCTAGCTCAGATCTCGAATACTACTCAGATTTTATATGTAAGTTTTCTTCGAGCTCTGGCCACACTTGTCTGGTACCGAATTTCTGACCATTTCTACATCGTGTTTATTCCGGTACAAAACAATATTTTGGAGTGTCTGACCTTTGACTAAGCCAGTCGTAAGAACACCTTCGTTTCCTACATTAACATAGAGGTACCCTAACGACTAAATTGTGCTGCTCGGATTTTACTAGGCTTAATTTATCACTAAGATAAATTTATATTGAACATTCTATTATTTAATTGAGTTTTTTGAGAGAGATTTTTTGGAAGTAGTTTATGATTGTGTTTGGAATTGTGTTTTTTTATTTAAATTATGTCTATTAGGGAGACTCTTCAGATGAGTAAACAAATGATTGACGGTTTCTACGGTAACTTACTCGAGATGCCTTAGCCAACTGTGGAAAGCCTACGTCTAAGCCCAGTATGTAGGAAAATCCTAGAATAAAAGGACCGGGGTATGATGTGGCGCATGTAGGATTATTCTTCGTAGGGCATGAGTGACTAAGATACTTAGTTGAATAGAATTAGATCAACTGGACTATCCTAAGGTTGTCGAATTTCCGGTCTCCATAAATTCTCAAGCTCGAAACCCGAGAGTACTCGGAAAGTGTCGGTCTCGGTCTCGGTCTTGGCATCGGAGATACTTAGACAAGACTCTAGTCTGAAGTTGGATCATCAACCTCTATTTCTTGTCCATTCTGAGCATTAATTTGGTTAACTAATGAGAGAATTCAAGGCAATGGCACCACTTGAGATATCCCAAGGATAACAATTTATCTGAGCAGCCAGGACAGCAGGTTAGAAAGACGATAAACCAAAAAATTGTGTATTTTAACAGAACTAAATCAGCACACTAAGCACAATCACTGACAATCACTAATACACCATAAACTACCCCCCAAAAACACCCTCAAATCTCACATTTTGAAAATATATTTTTAAAATTAAAGTGTCAATAATCACAAAATTGAGTTTTATTTTTTTGGTCCAGTAACTTGAACCTTAATCTCCATACATGGCATCCATCTTATTCATCTAAAAACTCTCGTCTATTATTTGTATCCATCGACACCAAATAATGCTGATCACCATGGGTAATATCATTCATTTTTTTAATTAATATAAATGCCGTACCAGCCCATCCAATGACCAAAAAGGCACACATGCATGTCAAAAAGACAAACCAATTTTTATAATTTTCAATTTCAGTCGCTGGATCTGGATAGAATCCATATGGAACGCTGGTGACTTCAGCATCAAAATTTTTATTCCTTATACGCCATTCAAGTTCACGGACGCGACTTGATGTTGAACTTCCGCACTTTTGTGCGACAATTTTATTAAATTCAGCTACAGTTTTGGCATGGTTGCTTGGCATGTTGCGATCGATGCACTGATTAGCTAACAGGCTGATTTCTTTTAGGGATGATGGGAATATCAAGTCAACGACCTGGATCTTGTTGTCATCGAATGTAAACTTCTCTAATCGTCGATTATTGGACAGTAAGTTCCTCGGCAAGTACACAATTTTGTTCATGCTGATCTCAATAATCTTTAAATTTTCCATTGGCGTAAAGACGTCTTCCGGCAGCCACCATAAGTCCGTACCAACAATTAACAAATGTTGTGCCTTCTTACAGTACAAAAAGTCATCGCGCTTTATTGTCTCGACCCGCTCAATGTGAATCCTTTGTAGATTAATGAATGTCTTGCAATAAAGTGGTGAATATTCCCAATCACTTTTGGCATTAATGAACATGGCGGTGACATCGTCGTCGGTTTTGCCTTCATTATGTTTGCCTGTTATCATGTCTGTTGTCTGGTTCCAGAGATCCTTCAACACCTCACAGCCATAATGTTTGTTCTCAATCACCATATAATTACACTCGATACACTCAATTTGGGATTTTATATGAATTATTGAAAAAATTGTTAAAAATATTATAAATTTCATGGCTTAACGTTCTTAATACACCGAATGACTATCCGAAAATGAGTAAAAATTGAATATTTTTTCTCTTGAGATTCTTGGATGTGTCGGTGACTGTGCGTGTACATGACTATAGTCAAATTTGTGGAATTGACATGTGTGAGTGAGAATTGATGGATTTTAATGCATTGGCTGTGCATGTGTGCGTGATCATGATCAAATGTATGAGAATTATGGATGATTTTTTTTGAGGATTTCTCAATTCCTTGACACAATTCCTGTCCTAATAATACGGAATTTCCATAATTCCAGCAGCTCAACAGTCATACCTGTATTTACATAATTAACAGAACCGATAACTGATCCGGTTGTGAGTGTGTGTCTTAATGATTGTCAAGTTCATGGTCGTCGGTGAGAGCTGTGAATGAATATTAATGAACATATGCAATAAGAGAGAATTTGTGACTGTAATTTCACATTTGGAGCACGTATAGTTGTTGAAAAATTTAATATAAATTGCTGCTGATAATGTTAAACAATTAAAATTGTGAAGGATGTTTTGGGGGCAATATATGGGTTGGTGGCGCTTTAGTTAATTATTTTGGATTTTTTGAGGACAGCTGAGGAGACAGAGGTGGTTTTTTGGGAATTGAAGAAGATTCTAATCTCAAAATTGAAGATAATCTTAAAATTGAGGATTTTAACCTCAAAATCAGAAGTCTAACTTTAAATTTCAGAATTCTAACCTCAAAATTCGGAATTCTAACCTCAAAATTCAAAAGTTTAACCTCAAATTTCAGAATTCTAACCTCAAAATTTATACTACCTTAAAATTCGACTATTTTAACCTCAAAATTAAGAATCTTAATCCCAATATTCAGAATCTTAATCCCAAAATTCAGATTTTAACCTCAAAATTCAGAATCTTAACCTTAAAATTCAGAATCTTAATCTCAAAATTGAAGATTCTAACCTCAAATTCAAAATTTTAACCTCAAAATTCAGAATCTTTACCTCAAATTTAGAATATTAACCTCAAATTTAGAATATTAACCTCAAAATTCAGAATAATCACCTCAAAATTCAGAAGTCTAACCTAAAAATTCAGAATTTTAACATCAAAATTAAGGATTCTAACCTAAAATTCAGAATTTTAATCCAAAAATTCAGGTTTTGAACCTCAAAATTCAGAATCTTAACCTCAAAATTCAGAATCTTAACCTCAAAATTGAGGATTCTAACCTCAAATTCAGAATTTTAACCTCAAAATTCAGAATTTTAATCCAAAAAATCAGATTTTAACCTCAAAATTTAGAATGTTAACCTTAAAATTTGGAATCTAACCTCAAAATTCAGATCCTAACCTGATGTCTACCCTGGATACCGGCCGGGACGAGTAATATCAAAAAAAAAATACAATCTCTATGCCTTAGCATCCACCAAAGCTAACTGTAAATTGAAAGACTAAGCCAATAACAATGTATCATATTAATTAAAGTTTATAGCTTAATTTTACGACTTTACGGACACCATCGAATGAGAAACGTCAATAAACTCTCAATTCTCATCTCAGAAAAAAAGTCTCAATTTTGTATCCACAATCGTCACCAATTCGCACCTTGATTTTCATCTCTACATGCAATCCATGAACCCTTACATTTGCCATTATGTAATCCTCAAATTCTAATACCTGTAAACCATAACGAAGAAGTTCCTCATTTCTGTTATTTTTGTTTATTTTCTTCATCCAACGTCGATGATCAAATTGAGAAAAAAATGAACAAAAAAAAAATTCTCACACAAGGACAGAAACTATAAACTTTTTTTTCTATGTGAGTAACTGAGAAGAGACCAAAAAAATATTTTGAGTTCTTAGATTTCTTAGAGAAATATGCGCATGTGTGTGTGTCATAAACACGATCACGTACACGTGTGTGAGCTTCAACGGCGCATTTTAGAGATGAGATTGTGTGGAATTAACAAGAATTTTTTTACTTTAAATACCAAAAAAGAAAAGAAAGTTGTTTGACAAAAAGATTAGATTCATTAGGAGTGGTGCGATTGGAACAGTGGTGGGCAACCTTTGTGCTGCGGCACATTAATGATTCATCAAAATTCTTAATAATGACATGAACTGTGTGTAATGTGCGGTTTCGGTCGAGGTTTATCAAAAAAGTGTGTTATGAAAAATAAAAGGTTGAGCACCACTGGCTGATTTGATTAAGGAAGGAAGACGAAAGAAGATGTATCTGATTTTATCGACAAATATTCCGAGAATTCGATTTTGCATTTTTTAAGCTATTTTACAATAGTGGTGGACAACCTCTTAATTTTCGCGGCACACATTGATGATAAGCTTCGACCGAAACCGAACACGACGTTAGGTTCATGACTATCAAAGAACATTGGTAGCACACTAAGGTTTCGCAACACACAGGTTGCTCATCACTGGATTAAATCAATAAATATTCCAAGAAATCCATCATTTACATTTTTGAATAAGGATTATTATTCTATAACGTTATAAATCACCATTCATTTGAGGCCATTCACTTATTTCACATAAATCAGTTAAGTGTCGGGTGAAAGCGATAAAGGGGTGGGGGCAGGTGCGGAAGAAGCTGTTGATAGAGACAGTTAAGATCGATAGAAACAAGTTTATCACTATTGGGATTCTTTTGGACTATTTTAAATCTTAAGAAAATAATTGACATTCCGAAAAAAAAAATATTTTCAGTCCTGGGCTTGAACCCGGACCTTCGAAACAAAAATTTTCATTTTGACTCCTGACATTTTGAGGCTTTCTAGCAGCAAGGTATTTGAGTACAGCAGCGTTCCGACAAAAATACAGCAGATGGCCGCCTTAGTAATTAACATTAGGATACGACAGTTAAAAAAGTACGGAAGTTATCGGGTTGTTGGATTATCGAGTGGGTATGAGATCGTTTTACAAGAAGTTTGAACTGTGATTTGTTATGATTCATATTAAAACCTTTGATTTTCCACCGTAAAATTGTAAAATGATCTAGTAATGAAGAGAATTAATTGAATATCCATCACACAATACCAGAATCCAAGTCAACATGGTTTAAGTCGACTCAAGTCGAATTGGAATCTTTTAACCCGACCCAATCCTTTAGATGCTCAGATCATTGAGATCATGAGTGACACTAAGGCGACTCCTGGTTAATAATTGATTAACTAGGTCAGGGTCCGCCAGACCACTCCATTCATCAGACCAACAGTTTATAGTAGCTACAGAAGCACTTCTTTGATGACATTGCTGCCTATAAGGACGGCTGTGAGTCACATTTCCACTACATATGGTTTTAAAAAGTCCAGGTGAAAAATATCTCCTGTCTAGTCCCACATTGACGTAAACTTGAATTTATGAATTGATTAAAGCACCAAAAATCACGTGACCTCCGAAGAGAATTCCATAGAAGTGAAATTATAGCCGGTTTTTCCCCGTCAACATGCAAATCTGATTTATAGTGAATCAAGCATGTGTTTTGGGATATAGCATTGTATAAATTCAGCATCTGTGCTGTTCTGACTTCAGTTTTTAATCACCTGTCTTAAGTTAAGGACATTTTTGAAGAATCTGTGATCTGTGCCTTGATTTGGTCAACAATATCAATTTATATCCTGAATTTGGGGACTTGACGTTGGACATAAAATTGGAAAAATGTTCAAAATAATTTTGTGAGTTAAATTTGTTAATTTTTGATGGATTTATTGATGCTTAAATGTCTATTTTGACTAGATTGCTTCTGAGCATGACTTTCGGGACATCACAAGCTGTATCCTTTAACTGCAGCTACTCATCAACATCATGGACCACATTAGGGTCAATTTATACATGTGAAGTTCATAATTCAGCCACAATAACATCACTGGATGCAGCACAAATTGACTCAGTGTCTGGTACACATCAGCTTGGCCATAATAATGACATTGTTGAGGCTTTCTCGATCCTATATAAAGGACTAATTCATTATTTTCCACGTAATTTAAATAAAATCTTTAAGAACCTCAAAGCCATTCAAATTTACGATGCTGGACTTAAGGAGATCCGTCAAGGTGACTTGAAGTACTTCCCAAATTTAATGATTCTGTACTTGGACCACAATAATCTAGGGATACTTGAGAAGGATCTGTTCAGTTTTAATCCAAATTTGGAGGTTATGTCACTATATGGCAATAGAATTACGCACATAGATCCAAATGTGTTTGACAGGCTGACTAAGCTGAAGTCATTGAACCTTGAATTCAACACGTGCATCAGCATGAATGCTGCCAACAATTCAGCTGTCCAAAATGTCATCAAAACAGCAAGCACTAAATGCTCAAATTCAGATTATTTAAATTTGCAGCATAAAGTCAAGAACCTTGAAGCTGCATCCGTAAATCTTACTTCCGATGAACTCAAGGAAAAGCTGGAAAATTTGGAAAATAAATTCAAAAATTCAACATTTTTAAACTTTTTTCAAGGCACACTTGACGTCATTAAAGCTGTTCAAGTCAAAAAGGCACAGGAAGAAGCTGCAACAATAAAATCTGAAGCATGTTCAGCACTTGAGGCACAAATGGATGAAAAAATTGCAGATTTAAAGGAAATTGTGTCAAAATTACAATCGATCATGTCATCAAGTGTGAAGAATGAAGCAGCAGTAAGCTGTAAGGAAGTGAATGAAGTGTCAAAAATTAATGAAAAAATTGATGTGAAATTTGATGAAATTGAGAGAAAATTAGAGGAAAAAATTGAGGAAATTGTAAAGAAAAAGTGAAAAAATTAGTTCATTTAGTTCATTTAGTTCATTTTGATACGGTCAGGCACAATGTGCGGATAACAGCCACTAACAGGCAAATAGCATGCTTTCGGGATAAAGAAAGTGCACTACGATACCAAAGCGGTCTATTTGCCTGTTAGGATGCACAAAGCATCAATTTTCAATAATTTAAGCATCTTTGACGCTTCTCATGAACTTGATTGACTGTACTAAGCAGAGTTGGCAGGACTCCGGGAGCCGGTTTCTCCGGTGGAAGTAGGTTGATAATTGGCAAGCGGTAACCATCGATAACCATACAGATCAACTGTGATCTATGGCCTCCCTCAGATGTAACCTAAAGTTGGTTCTATTATCGGCTTCCACTAAGCCAATTTGTTTATGAAAAATCCACTTTTGAAGTCAGATTCCATGGAATTTTCAGCTGACTGCATAGTTTAACACTCAGTTGATGATAATTGATGGGATTATTGAACTTGTGAGTAATATTTTGGTACGGTGCAGATGAATTTTTGGATGATGATTAGGTCAATGACACAATGGAGAATGCTAAGGTACAAGGAAATAAGTAGATAGTTCATAAGGGGTAATTAGTATAGAGGGGGATAAAATAACAGAGGGATTTTAGTGAAAGGAAATAGGAGAAATTTGGGGGTACGAAAAAAGTGTTTCAATTTTGAAGTGGATTGGATGGAATTTTCAGCTGTGCACATTTTTTACACTTGAATTGATGATAATTGATCATCATTGATGTTGGAGATGAATTATCTGCAACTGAGTTGATAGGTCAATGCCTAGTTTTAAGAGCATGCAAAGAAGGGGATATCGGAGTCCTATAGACTTTTGAAACAACACAATGCAGATGTTATGTCGACATTGGAGGTACAATAGATCATCAATGATTGTCCCGCATAAGATTTATGCGTCGCAAATACGTAAACCATGTTGGTATGAGCAGAACCATCAAAAAATCACCCGAAACTGACTAGACTCTCCCTGGAATCAAAACCGGGTCATTAGGATCACTAGAGTCAACAAAATACAGTCTAATCTACTCTTACACAAGTAACAAGCCAATCACATGTCCATCCAAATCTGTCACCTCAAAAATAATCATTACATTCACCTTTCACGATGTCAATTACTTAAGTAATTTATAATATTTTTTGTATATTCGTCACTTTGACACATGGATAAGATTACATATGTTGTTAACATGTAAATGCTTACTTTTCAGCTGCTCATAAATTCACACTTACTGACGAATATTCAATAATATTGAAATGAGTGGAAGTAAATTAGAATTAGGTGATGATTATTGGATTATTGGGAGGATTTGGGGGATTTGTTGGTGTTGGGTGGTTTTTGGGTGGCATATGGGAAGGGTAGGCACTCATCGTACTTATGGACTAATGTTCATTCTGATTATATTTGAGCATGAACCTTTCCACTCCCCATTATCATGAACTGCAGTCTAATCATATTCACCTTTTACGGAACTGCACATCTTGCTTATCATATAGCCCCATCCAGCCCACACCCTCCTTAGAACTTCCCCATATACTTGTATCCTTATCAAGGAACCAATCTCTACCTAACCCTACCGCACCTAGTCCGTTTCATGGCGCACTCCTCTACCCACCTCAATTATCATGAATCTCAATCGTACCCACCTTACTCATCATGCAATGCCTCCCTATCCATCCTCAACAATCAATCCTTAAATTAACTAAAAATCCAACAAATTTTACATCAAAATTAATATAACTTTTATTGTTCATTAAACTACATTTATTGTCACATTTAAGCCTTAATCTGACCCATCACATTAAGCAACAGCACTATAACTATCAATATATTCACTAACGGTACCAGTAAAGTTCATATCAACGCAAACACCATGAGCATCAGGCAATCCAGTCTCGGCTTTGTAAACAATTGTCATTCTAACTGGATCGAATGTTCCTGGATCACAGACACCATCTGATAATGGTGCCATGTTGACGAATACTAATCTACATGGAATGCACATGGCTGGACCACCAGCTAGAGTTTGGTAGATTAAGCAGCAGACGATTAAAAACTTGAAGAAAGTCATTTTAAATTGACGAATTTTTGGCGACTGAATGGAAATGAGGAAGGAATCAAGCTATTTAAGTTGAAATTGTCGTTTATTGATAATCACGAAATATTTTTATTTCCTAGACGTCGTGAGGAACCGTAAATTTTATAGCCTGGTGATATCGAGGGTCGTGTCACGTTGGGTTTATTTACATGGCCTGATTTATAAAAATTACGAGTTTTTAAGTTCCTTAATTTAATGTGGAAAACATTTATCTAATTAACGAAATACTGAAATTATCTTTAGGAACTGAACTTATTCTTAGGAACTAAACTTATCCCTAGAAACTGAATTTGTCCTTTCAATTTTAACGTGTCCACTAAAATTGAATTTATCCTTAGAAACTGAATTTATCCCTAGAAAATGAACTTATCCTTCCAAGACTGAACTTATTCCTATAAACTGAACTTATTCTTAAAATTGAGTTAAATCACTAAAACTGAACTTATCCCTAGAAACTGAACTTATCCTTAGAAACTAAACTTATCCATTAAAATTTAGCATGTTCTTAAAAATTGATCTTGTTCTTAGAAGCTGAATTAATACTTTGAAACTGAACTTATCCTTAAAAATTGAACTTTTCTCTAAAATTGAAATTATTCTCTAAAATTGAACTTATCCTTAGAAACTGAATCTATCCTCTATAACTGAATTTCTCTTTACAAACTGAACTTATTCTTTCAAACTAAACGTATTCTTTAAAAGAAAACTGATCTCTTGAAACTGAACTTATCTTCTAAAATTGAACTTATCCTGCAAAAATGAACTTATCCTTGGAAATTGAACTTATCCTAAGAAACTAAACTTATCCTCTCAAATTTAGTTTATTATATCAAACTGTACTTATTCTTTGAAACTGAATTCATGCTTTGGAACTGAACTTATCCTTAGCAACTGAACTAATTATCTCAAACTGAATCCTTATCTCTAAAATCTTATCCTCTAAAATTGAAGTAATCATTAGAAATTGAACTTATCTCTTGAAACTGAACTTTTTCTTAGAAACTGAACTTATCCTTAAAAAATGCACTTATTCTTTCAAAATTGAACTTACTCTCTAAAATTGAGTCTATCAATTAAAACAAAACTTATCCTTTAAAATTGAACCTATCCTATATAACTGAACTTGTCCTCTAAAACCGAATTTTACCTATAAAACCGAATTAATCCTCTGAAACTAAACTTATTCCTATAAACTGAACTTATCCCTTCAAAATTGAATTCATCCATCAAAACTGAACATATCCCCCCAAAACTGTCAATCTACAAAAAACAACAAAAACAATTCGTCAACAAATCACATCAAAATCAAGTATTGATTAGCATGTTCTAAAGATAACAAAAACAGTACACACACATGCCACATTCATTAAGTACAATTTCATCGATCAGTTTACAACATCGCACAATTTACCCATTCACAAAAAAAAAGTAGCAGATTAAGAAGTAAAAACAAAAAATATTTTTCGTGTCTAACAAAAATAATATTTTTGTTGAGTTCAATGAGCTTTTTGTGTACATTTTTTACTAGCTCGGTGGTTGTGGATGAGGAAAGATGGGAAATTGTGGATAAGGCGCATTTTTTTGACTTTGCTGTAACCCATACTTACTTACTTCGCTGACCGTACAGATCAATTGTGATTAATGACCTCCTTCAGATGCAACCTAAAGCTGGCTATATCGCCGGCTACCGCACTGAACGTTTGGTCAGCCATCAAGTCAGATTGACATCCGGTTCGCTAATAGGCACTGCTATGTCCCTAAAGACTATCTAATCCAACACTTAGATCACAGCTCTTCTGTCCAATCTAGACAAAATGACACCAAACCCCACAAATCACCTGAAAATTCACCGCCAATACTAAATCGTGACTATTGAACATTCACGTTGCGTCTCAAGGCATTTTCCCAAACTTCAACATTCATTCAACATGCTCGCTATTTTAGCCAATAAATTTACAAAATTTTATTAGATTTTTCCACCTTTTTGATCCGATAAACAAAAAGCTTTAACTTTGTATTAATTTTAATCTTATTGTATTGGAAGTAAAAATTGTGAAAATGAACACAAGTCAAGCGGATTTTTTTTTTGGCTCGTGAGTCCATGCTGATTGATGAATTACATGCTTTATTTTTTTTATTTCGATAAGGTGAGAAATGGCATAAATTATTTAGGGATAACAACTTCCGATTGATATTTCCGACATTTTTATTTGATTTTTCAGTCTTAATTGTAATGCTATTTCCGGTACTTTATGGATTCTTGAGAATTTTTTTATATTTTTGGGTTTGGAATTTCCCCTTGAAGTTCTGCAATTTTTTTAACATTTTTTTTGGATGAATGTTTTGCGGTTTTTGTTGGAATATCTGTAAATTTGATGAGTTGTTCATCATTTTTGAGTCATAAAACTGTCAATGTGATGTACTTTTAGTCAAAGTAAAATGGGCTTAGTTGGAATTCTAAAACAAAATAGCAGACTTGACAAGTGTCCAGAATAAAAGCTTAAAAACATAAAACTTAAAAAAAGAGTCCAAATCAAAATAACAAAGTAGAAAAGTGAACAAAGCTATATTTGGAACTTGAACAATGGTCATGCTCCAATTGTCAGTTTTAAGGGCTACCCGAGGCTACCTGGAGACCAGAAGGATGTTGTAGAGTCACCTTGTAGGGCAAAATAGTGATGCCTGTTTGATAACTTTGAGGAAACCTGTATGATAAAGTAGGAGTAATCTGTACAATAGGGTAGAGGTACCCAGTAGGATAGGGTGGGGTCGGTATATAAGAAACTGTAGGGACATGATGTAAAATAGATCAGGAGCATTTTGCTGGGAAGAATAGAGACACCTTGTAGGATAGGGTAGGAACTTTATTTAGAATAGAGTAGGAGCATAATGTTGAATAGAGTAAAAACTCCCTATGGGCTTAAGTTAGGAACATCCTATAATATAGGATAAAGGCACACTGTAAAGTAGAATAAGGGCACCCTATAAGATAGGGTGAGGACAATCAGAAGGATTGGGTAGAAACGCCCTGTAGGATAGGGTATGATCATCCTGAAGGAAAGTGTAGTAAATCATGAAGGATAAAGTAAGGGCAACTTAAAATTGAAGGTATGACATCCTGAAAGATAAGGCAGAAGCACTCCATAGCGTAAAGTAGAGATACCCTGTGGAATAGGATAAAGGCACCCTATAGGATAGATTAGAAGCATCAAGTAGGATAGACTAGGGTTACAATCCAGGGTAGGATAAGAGTACCCTGTAGGATAAGGTAGAAGTACTCTGTAGGAAAGTGTAGGAGCATAATGTAGGATAGGATAAAGGTACCATGTAAAATGGGATAGGGACACACTAGAACAAATAAGATTGAGTAGGTATACTACCTTAAGATACTCTGGGTAGGAATAACGACATGTCATAGGATGACATACCTATCCCGGTAGCATACCTCGAGGTAACCCAATAATACAGATCTAAAACCCAAAATCTTCGTCAAATTAACCAAATAAACCAAAATAAACCCATAAATTGAATTATGCGCCTCATCCCCATCCCAACATCACCAACTAAACCTCCCAAACTTAATTAAAACTTCTCTCTTCCCAAAACAGCTGACTTGTTATTGTTTCTTTCTCACGCTCTGTCTTTGCTTTTGTTTTGTTTCGTTGTCTACACTCGACAATGTTTCGATTCCATTGCTATAATCAAGAAGAAAACTTACTCACTGACTGACTGCATGCTTGACTTCAGTTAAAGAAAAACAATTCAGTCGCATTGAAATCGTTGAACTGAAAAGATCGAATGACGGAAAATTTGTGAAAAATCGAAGACGGAAAATAAATTTTTTTTTTTTTTTTTGATGATTGATCGCGAAAAATTTTAATTTTTTTTATTTTTTGGTTCTGTTTTGGTGAAAATGTAAAAAAAAAATAAATTTTTGGGGAATTTTAAATGTGAAAAAAATATGCTAAAAAATTGGCAAGAAATATGCTGACTTGAAATTGAAATTGGAGTAAAAAAAATTATTGAAAAACTTGAGTGTAAGCAGAATTTTTTTTAAGTGAAAATATTGAAATTTAAATTTCAAGAATTGTGAAATAATAAAAAAAAATGTTAATTAAGCATAAAATTGAAACTGAACAAAATTCGAGAATTATTTTGATGTAAAGTACAAAAGTACAATAAGTAAGTTTGGAAGAGTTAAAATATTTTTAAAAATTTATAAAAATAATTTTGAAAAAAAAGTTAATATTTTAAATTTTAAAAATCTAAAAATTAAAATTTTAAAAATTAAAAGTTTAATTAAAAATTTCAAATTTTAATTTAATACTTAATTAAATATTTTAGTTTTAAAATTTCAAATTTTAAATTCTTAAAAATTTCAATTTTTAAAGTTTCAAAATTTAAAATTCTGAACTTTTAATTTTTAAATCATAACAAAATTCTATTTTTAATTTGAAGAACTTTTGTTTAAAAATTATGAAAATTTCAAAATTTTTCAATTTTCAAATTTTAGGTTTTAAAATTTTTTAAATTCCAATTTTTCTAATTTTTAAAATTCTGATTTTCAATTTTTTAAATTTTCAATTTAGAATTTTTGAATTTTTAAATTTTAAATTTAGAATTTTCAAATTTTAAAATTTAAATTTGAAATTTTTAAAAATCAAAATAAAACTTTTTTAAAATGTGAGATTTTAAATTTTCAAAACTACAATTTTAAAACATTTATAATATTTCTAAATTATAAAATTTAAATTTTAATTTTTCAATAAAATTCAACATTTTTAAACTTTCAATTTTTAAAATTTCATTTTTAAAAAATTCCAAACTTTCAAATTTTTAATCCCAAATAATCCCAAATCCACCACAAAATTTCTTCCACATACTCAATATCCAGACTATGTAGTAATCACATTACGAAATACTTTAGTAAATGGTTTTAGATTTCATCAAAAAAATAAAAAAATTTAGCAAAATGATAAGACTCGAAGGATTATCGCGGAAAAACTGAATTAGATTTTATCTATTACGATGTTGTGGATTAAGTAAAGAAAATATTTTTTCAGATCGTCTGCACATTATGCTTGACTTTTTTTGGGTATTGATAAAAAGAGGGTTTGCTGATATTGAGGGATGGGATTGGTAGGGTGGGCTCCAGTGGGGACTCTTTAGAGGTTTCTTAGGGGTTTTATGGTCAAGGCTGCTAAAATGCTATCAATTTTTGACTTGGGTGAGGTTTTGGGTGTCTTGAGGGTGACTCAGTCTCAATAAAAAAAAACTAGGTCAATAATTAGAAAAATTCAAATTTTAGATTAAATTTCAGAAAAATTACGATTTTTTGATCAATAAAAGACTTCAAAAATTGTCAAAAAACTAGAAAAATATTCAAAAATTCTAAGTCGACCTAGATTTTAAGCATAAAATTTGACTCAAGTCTGCATACAAATTGAGTCAATAACGAGCTTTGTAGAACAGTGGTAAGCACCTTCCTAGTGCCACGTCACACCATGGAGGTCAGTAGTGACCCATGGAACACGGCATACGGTTCGGCATACGGACACTCAGTTTGGACCACATTATTATGTCGCGACACACAGGTTGTCCACTTCTGCTCTAGAATTTTCTCAAGAATCTGTTTACCTTCCAGAATATTCACATTAATTATTCATTTTGTATCTGTGGAATTCCCGAATATTCTAAAAATTGTCTTATAATTTTTTATTGCAATTTTTGTATTACGACAATTTTTTTCGATCAATCTGGACTGTAAATTGTGTGACTGTGTCAACATTATTTTCTCGTGATAAGTACAAAATCTAATTTTATCGCATTATATTATATTTTTTTAAAAAGATATGAAGATCCTAAAATCTTATCTTTTACTACTTTTAAGTTAAAACCTAAAATATATAATATAAAGTCGTGCCTACAAGGTTTGATAAATTCAAGGCTTCTTGTTTTTGGGTGTGAAAGTTAAATTTTTTCAATTTTAAAAATATTCATAAATAATTTTTTAATAAAATTCCTCGACTTTTGATAATTCAATGAATAAGAACTCGGGCTGATTAGTTCCTATTGATGCACTGTGAATCGTAGGGCGTTGATGAAGCGATTGAAGAGGTTTCTCTGCCTGGCTAAAACGGCAGAAATTCGGTCAGAACAGGGTCACGTCTGTTTAGAGCTGGATTTTCGATCGATAAACCTATTTCTGCTATTCGGATTAGATTCTTGATTCAATTTGTACTGAAATGCTGATCATGTACTCTATTTCGTGAATATGTTATTGGTAGGGCTCATCAAATAGACATGCATCGGTATTCATATGCAAAAAGTATACTTCGATTGATTATGTTCATGGTGTTAAGCTTGGTATTCATGGTGGCATTACCGCTTTGTCACATTGTCTTATTGGCCAAAAATCCTCTGACTTCAGTTCAAATTTTAAAAATCCTAAAAAGGATCCTAGAATCCTAGGAGAAGTCTAAGACTAGAGTCAAAATAAGTCTGTGGTCGATTTATGAGCGATTTCTACGCACCATGCTTTATGCGGAAGTTTTGTGCTTAATTTCTTAATTATTCTGAACAGATCTTTTGCTTTTCTTGCACATATTGGGTTCGGAGATGGCAGGTTGTAAACCTTACATTCTTATCCCGATTATAGGGCTGCCATTTTTCAGGCAGGGTTTGGATAGTATTTAAATCTATCATTTTTGGTACATATCTCAGCATATAGCTCGGTGGGTAGCGATGAATTTAGAGGATACCACGAGAAGGTGTTAATTTGACATTTGGTCAGTTTTGGAGTTAGAATTCGACTTCACTAATTCCCTGGTGTATACTCATCCTAACAAGTGATGATAATGCTTTTAGGTACCGAAGTGGTCATTAGTACACTCATTTAGATGAGTATTGTTATAGTGCATTGTCTGTTAACCTATTATATTCATGACTCCAATCAAGTTCAGTGCCCTAGTTTAACTAAGAGGTCGTTCACTTATTACGTAACGTTCTTTAGAGAAGGGGAAGAAGGCGCCTCAAGGGCTCCAAAAGTCTATTTTATGCGTTACAAAAAAAGTGAATGACCTCTAAAGATTCCCACCCAATTTACACAAAATAAAGCCATTTTTTTCGGGTTACTGATTCCCACTTAATAAACTTTATTGCATTTAAAACAAATTTAAGTACATTTTAATAATGAGGTTTATGTGTTCTGCATTAATTCAACAAAATAAAAGCAATAAAAGCAATTAAAATGAGCTTAAATAAACAAATTGCAGCAGCAATTCACACTTAAAGGCGCCCTAGACGATTCTCAATGTAAATTATTTTCTATTACAAACAAGCGGCGACGATGAAAAAAAGTAAAAAGTTATTCATTAACTAAGCAAGTCTCAAGTCACATTTTCGTACCAGGTGGCAGTTCCATTCCGTAGCAGCCGAGAAACTTTTATAATTTATTAAGTAAAAAGTCGAACATAAATTGAACAAGAAAAAGACATTTATGTGTCTCTTGTTGCTGATAAGACACCAACATGCATGCAATATGGAAAGTGAAAGTGATGCTGCTTACTGGCTGCTTGCTGCCTTTATTTTAGTTCCGACTTGAGAGCTTTGAGATGCAAAACAAAAAAGACATTATAATTCAGTTTTGGGGAACTGTTGTGCTGCGGTACTGACAGATATTTATGAAAATGCCATGTACCGTACCCCGTGTGCGGTTTTGATCCAATTAAGTCAAGTGACTGTGAAGCATAGCCGTATAGACACAAGTCAATCAAATGATACGGAGAAGTGTGTAAGAAGGAAGGAGGTAAGAGGGGAGCTTCACATTTCTTAAAGTAAGTCGAGGCCCACCGTCACCAAAAGGTTGTCCACCACTGCCTTTAAATTGCTGTTCATGCAAAAAAAAGTAAAAAATTTTGCAAAACAATGAAAAGCTTAATTTTTTTGAGAAAGTTAAAGAATTTCAAAAGCGGAAGAAAGTTTTAGTTTTTTATATTGTTGTTGCTGTATCTAGACCGGTAAACAGATTTACACAAAAAAATAAATGATTTTTTTTCACGCAGTTTCGTTGACCGGCGAATGAGAAAACAAAACAAAATTTTGAGAATTTAGTTCTCGACGGGATTTCCTTGAGATAGAAAAAAGTAAATAGAGGGCAGGGGTGGACAACCTTTTGTTTTTTTGGGGACCACGTTAGTGGTATGGCTCGATTGAAGCTGCACAAGACATACGGTTCATGGCATTTCCATAAAATTTTGGCAGCTAATATTGAGTGTCGTGATACTTAGGTTGTTCACCACTGAAATAGAAAAAATATTGGAATATTTGAACTAATAACTGTAAAATAATTTTACTTTTTTCTGTGGGAACTAAAGCATCGATAGACATGATTTTGTACTGAAATATTGTCAAATTGGAATGTAACCTGTACAGTTGCTGATTTATTAGTGCTCGAAGTTGACTCGGATTTTGAATGAAAATGTCCATTCAAGTCGATTGGACGTCTCAAATTTTATATGAAGTTGAGTCGACTTTTCGACACAAAATCCAAGTCGCCTTTTAGACTGTTTATTACCAAACCAAATCCCGAACAGACGATGAGCATGCTAAAAGTCGGACACTCCAAAACTTCAGTACTGTAATTAATGCGCTTACTGTAGTTACTGTACTTACTGTTCTAAGGTTTTCCGAAGTCTACCCTTTTCTAGGACTCGGTCTCGACAACCTTAACCCTTATTGAGTTCATATGGACTATCTCATACTCACATGGTACCCTGCCATTATTGTCTACCCACACCTAATGGCCAGACAGAGACCAAGACTTCTCAGACTTAGATTCATAAATTTATCCAAACTGAGACTTTTGGAAGGCTTAAACCTATCATGGACTCAAAAATTGAGCTAAGTGCTCGATCTCTACAAATTCTCGACAAATTCTCAAGATCAAGACTGAGACTACCCGAAAAGTCTTGGCATCGAGACCCTTAGTGCAAGGTACGGTGATCGTTTAGGATGAATATGGATTTTTATCAACAATTTTATATCTTTCCATACAACTCAATCACAATCAGCTGAATCAAATAAAAAGACTTGACATTTGGTCATCTTATAGACAATCGCTTCCACAATTCGAACACCTTAATTGTCAAATTTATGACCCATTTAAATTTTCAAAATAATCATCATTGTTCAATTTGATTAAAAGTCTTTTGAATATTAATTTTAATTAAAATTTGACAGTGATTCTTTATTGCCACTAAAAAGTCATAAAAACAATTTAAATCAAATGATTTTGAATGACTATTAAATTATTTTCCTGAAATGTTTCAATTAAGTCAAGTGACTGTGAAGCATACCCGTATAGATATGATGAGGAGATTGAGTGATTAAGAGAGTGATTCAGGAGGGAATGGGAGGAAGGCTAAGGGCTGTATAATTCTTAGAGGAACTAAGTAGTCGAATACCTTCAATTTAGAATCATTTGGAAGTCATGAGAGGTTCTTCGCTTATTTTGGATAGTATAAAATTACTGTTAATGTGTCTGAAATGATCCAAAATGTGACATCAAACTTACGCGACTGTGGCATTTAGATCTATCAGATCTAGCACCATGTCCGAGTTATTGAGCTCTGGGGTTTAAACCGAATTTGGTATCAAGTCACGGTTATGTCTGTCTGGTTGCCGGGTTTAAACTGCTACTGATCAGACACCGAGTTAGAGTTACATCGGCATGGAGTTGGATTTCTGATCAATTACCCATCTTGTGCTATTCAGGTTTAAAGCAGAGTTGGCAGGACTTTGGAGCCCGAACTTTGTGGAGTCGGACTCAACCTTTTTTTGGAAACGCCTACACATTGGAGTCTTAAAAACTTTGGTTTAAAGTAATTGAAGATTTAGAAATTGAAAAGGGCATTTTAGATCATGATTGATAAGAATTGTGACTGCAATGCTGCTAAGAGGCACATGATCGTAGCCAGAAATATTTTGAGATCGGGAGGGTTGGGGAAAGAGAGGGCAAGTGGAGGTGGAATGAAACACCAAAATTCTAGAAGAAATTTGTATTTGGAATTTCGAGAAAGCAGAAGAGATGATGTAAGGAGGTGTGAGAGAGGGGTACAGGGGGTACAGGGGGTACAGGTGTTAAAAGGGAAAAAGTGAGTCTAAAGAGTAGAGTGGAGAGAGGGAATAGATGGGTAGGGAGGTTTTTAAAATTTTACACTAATTTTTAAACCAAAATCTCACAAAACCTTCCTAAACTTCCACTAAATACCCACTAAAAAATTACAAATAAATAAACAAAAACAAAAAAAAAGACAACAATACCTAATAATAAAATTGTATTTAATTCTCAAATGACTCATTTCAGATTCACATGAAAAACGAGTGAAGTAGCAGCATCTAAAGCAACAACAAGACACAAAAAAAAATCATCCATAAAAAGCAGTGAGAAGAAAAGAGAAACAAAAAAATATTCCACTTAAAATTCCGCGAAAGTGACGTAAACAAAAAAAAATAAAAAATAAAATAAGAGAATCCCATTGAGGCACACAATCGTGCAACATTCAGCATCAAAACAGTCAAAATCAGATTCATCAACTTGATTTGTGACATTTTTACAGCATTTCAATTGAATCGACCCCGCACATTGGCCAATTTGCTGTAATTTAAATGCAGATTTTGTGAAAAAAAATTGAAAAAAAATTTAAAAAATTGAAAAAAATTTAAAAAATCGAAAAAATTGAAAAATTGAAAAATTGAAAAAAATTAAAAAATTTGAAAATTTGAAAATTTGAAAAAATTGAAAAAAATTGAAAAATTGAAAAAAATTTAAAAAAATTGAAAATTAATTAATAAAAATTAAATAATTAGGACTGAAGTGTGTCGTGTGCTGTGCGGCACTTGAAAAACGAGTGAAATAAACACGCGAGAATTACTAAAACGTATTTAAGTGACAGAGGGGAATTGAGGGCAGTGTGAAGAATTTACATAAATATTTTAAATATTTTTTTTATTTTTCTCGTGCCGACGACGTTCAAAAGGGTCTTTTTTTGTGTATTTTAAGTTGTGTAATTGAGCGTAACGTGAACTTGAAAGAGATTCTTTTTTTATTAATAAATTTACATTTTTTTATATGTCAATTGACAATTAAAAACATTGTGACACAAACAAACAAAAGGTTAGAAATTGAAAACAAATCTGAGAAGTTGTGAGAATTATTGAAAATTTAAAAATATTTTGAAATTTAAAAAATAAATTAAAAATTTAAAAAATTTTAAAAAATAAATTAAAAATTTAAAAAATTTTAAAATTAAAAATTGAAAATTTTATTTTTTTTTAAAAAATTGAAAATTTTAAAATTAAAAAAAAATCTGAAAGTTTGAGTTTTTTAAAATATTTTAAATTTGAAAATTTAATAAAATTAAAATTTTAAAAACATTTTAAAATTCGAAAAAAAAAATGATAAACAGAAAAAAAATTCAAAATTTTAAAATGTTTGAAAATTGAAAAAAAAGTTTAAGCTTAAAAATAATATCAAAATTTAAATGAAAAATTTAAATTTGGAAAAAAAACTGAAATTTAAATTAAATTTTGTTTTTAAAATTTTTTAAAATATTCAAAAATTTACAAAAATTCTAACTTTCAACAAGATTTAGTTTTTTTAAATTAAATAAATGTTTAAATTTTCAATGAATTTTTAAGATTTAATAATATTATTTAAAATTTAATTATTAAAAAAATAAATTATTAAAAAAATAAATTATAAAAAATAATTTAAATTTAAATTTACAGAAAGTTGAAAAAGGAGTAAAAACAAAAAATTGTGAAAAATTGACAAAAAATTACAAAAAAAGAACGAAAATATTAAAAAATTTCAGAGTTGGCAGGACTTTGGAGTCCGGACTTTAAAAATCCCAAAAGTCCCAAAAGTCCGGACTTTGAAAGTCCGGACTCCACGAAAGTCCGGACTATGAAAGTCCGGACTTTTGGGACTTTGGGACTTTTAAAGTCCCATACAAAAAATTTTTTTTTTATTACAAAGTATTTTAATTTTTTTTTCGGTACCACTGCGTAACCCGACTTGAAAAAATGATTTTTTTGACATTTTTTTCGATACCACTGCGTAACCCGACTTGAAAAAGTGAATTTTTTGACATTTTTTTCGATACCACTGCGTAACCCGACTTGAAAAAGTGAATTTTTTGACATTTTTTTCGATACCACTGCGTAACCCGACTTGAAAAAGTGATTTTTTTGACATTTTTTTCGATACCACTGCTTAACCCGACTTGAAAAAGTGAATTTTTTGACATTTTTTTCGATACCACTGCGTAACCCGACTTGAAAAAATGATTTTTTTGACATTTTTTTCGATACCACTGCGTAACTTGAAAAAGTGAATTTTTTGACATTTTTTTCGATACCACTGCGTAACCCGACTTGAAAAAGTGATTTTTTTGACATTTTTTTCGATACCACTGCGTAACGACTTGAAAAAGTGAATTTTTTGACATTTTTCGATACCACTGCGTAACCCGACTTGAAAAAATGATTTTTTGACATTTTTTCGATACCACTGCGTAACCCGACTTGAAAAAGTGAATTTTTTGACATTTTTTTCGATACCACTGCGTAACCCGACTTGAAAAAGTGATTTTTTTGACATTTTTTTCGATACCACTGCGTAACCCGACTTGAAAAAATGATTTTTTTGACATTGTTACACAGTGTAATCTAAAAAAATGTCACTTTTTCAACTCGGGTTACGCAGTGGTACCGAAAAAAATGTCAAAAAAATCACTTTTTTAAGTCGGGTTACGCAGTGGTATCGAAAAAAATGTCAAAAAATTCACTTTTTCAAGTCGGGTTACGCAGTGGTATCGAAAAAAATGTCAAAAAAATCATTTTTTCAAGTCGGGTTACGCAGTGGTATCGAAAAAAATGTCAAAAAATTCACTTTTTCAAGTCGGGTTAAGCAGTGGTATCGAAAAAAATGTCAAAAAAATCACTTTTTCAAGTCGGGTTACGCAGTGGTATCGAAAAAAATGTCAAAAAATTCACTTTTTCAAGTCGGGTTACGCAGTGGTATCGAAAAAAATGTCAAAAAAATCACTTTTTCAAGTCGGGTTACGCAGTGGTATCGAAAAAAAAAAAAAATCACTTTTTCAAGTCGGGTTACGCAGTGGTATCGAAAAAAATGTCAAAAAAATCATTTTTTCAAGTCGGGTTACGCAGTGGTATCGAAAAAAAAATATTAAAATACTTTTTAATAAAAAAAAAAAAAAATTTGTATGGGACTTTTCCGACTCCCAAAGTCTCAAAGTCCGGACTTTCAAAGTCCGGACTTTTCTAAAGTCCGGACTCCACTAAAGTCCGGACTTTGAAAGTCCGGACTCCACTTTTTTTTTTCAAAGTCCGGACTTTGAAAGTCCGGACTTTCAAAGTCCGGACTCCACTTTAAAGTCCTGCCAACTCTGAAAAATTTAAGAAATTTAAAAATTCAACAAAACTTCAAAAAGTGACGAAAAGTTCGAAAATCACCGAATCTACGAAACTACGAGTTAATCTACATACAACTACTTCATAGCCATCAATACAAGCCACAAAAAATCAACTAAAAGTCAACCAAAAACTTTTCCATCAAAACAAATAAAATTGAAAAAGAACAAAAATAAAAAAAATGCACAAATCAACCTGCAAACTTCAAAATTATCAAATATCAACAAAAACAGTAAAAATGCCGCCGAGTTTGCTGCTGTTTGTGAGTCTCATTCTCACATTCTCAACGATGATGCAACAAGCTATTGCGGAAGGTCAGTAAAGATTTTTTTCTTTTTATTTTATTTGAATTTTAATTGAGAAGAGAAAAAAATAAATAAAAAGTCGGTGTCGTTTAGGGAGAGAAATTGGGGTACTGCGGGAGATTTTAGGGGTACTTTGGGGGTACTTTGGGGGTACTTTGGGTACTGAGCTTGAGGTTGAATTGGATTTTGTATGGAAAAATCAATTCGGAACTCCATTTAGCTTTAATTTTGGATATAAGTCTGGGTTGATAGTATCTATGTAATTTACAAGGATCAGAACAGGGTTGGTAGAACACTGGCAGTCAGACTCCCAAATCTGACTTCCGAAGTAGTCCCAACTCTGAATCAAACGTATTAAAATATCGAAAATATATGCAAACGACTCTTAATTCACATCTGCTGCATTTGTGAGTCCCGAATTGCACATATAGGTTAATTGACTCAAAATTCAGCAACAGGCTGGCGTGAATCTGGCATGTTACCCTGCATGTTACTGTATTTCAGCCAAATTTGACATCCATTCAGATTCAAACCAACTAAGGGCTGGATTATTGATCAATTAACCAATTTGAGCAATTCAGATGAGATATTCTGCATATAAAATGACTAAAATCCAGTTCCAAGTCAATGTGACTCTTGCATATTCAGTCAAATCTTGTTCGATTCCAAAGTCACACCTTCTTGTACCGATTATATGATTTTATCACTTTGTCTACGTCGTATATCACTCGCCTTTAATACAAATGATTTAACAAGAATGCAACTTGTGGCTTTTAAGATCAGAATTGGTAGTCGATTGTCTTCGGCTTTCGTCGACTTTTTTCGGAGCTCTTGATCTGTCTTCGGGTATCTTCGGCTATCTTTGGTTTTGATTGGCAGTTTTCGGGTATCTTTGAGTATCGTCGGCTATATTTAGCTATCTTCGGATATTTGCAAAGGTCTTCGGCTATTTCCGGCTATTTTTTGTCTCCTTCCATTCACAACCTACTTCGGCAACTGGTCACTGGTCGTTGATATTCGCCAGACTTTGGCCGATTGTTGATAGCCAACTCCCAACTCTGTTTGAAACAATCGCAGTGTAATACACAACAAAAATCTGAGCAAAACATGACCTAATAAGCTTAAATTACAGTCACAAATGTGCAACTGTTCTTGAATTAATTTACAAACAAGCTGAAATAAGGAACAACAGATGCCTTTAATGTGTTTTAGATATAAAAATTGATCAAAGTAAATTGAAATTGCATTGGAAAATTTGCAATGCAGTCTACGATCGTCATGGAAAATTATCAATTATTTTGAAATTTTATAGGCGTAAAATGAAATTGCTTTTTCATCGATATTGTGCATGCATGTTGCACATTTCTTGCTGTTTACAAGTAATTGTCCTCATTTTACTATGTAAACTTTTGATATTTATAGGAAATTTTCATTTTAATTTAATTAAATCTATTAAGATGATGTGCAATTTATTGACTATTTATTTATTCTTTGTGACATTTAAGTTTATGTATTCTATTCAGGCACGACTCATTAGTGCTGTCTTCAATTAGCTATTTTGCTTCAGAAGATGCAAAAACTTTGCTTCAAAAGGTGCAAATTTTTGCTTCAAAAGGTGCAAATTTTTGCTTCAAAAGATGCAAACTTTTTGTTTCAAAAGATGCAAACTGTTAGCTTCAAAAGATGCAAACTTTTTGCTTCAAAAGATGCAAACTTTTTGCTTCAAAAGATGCAAACTGTTAGCTTCAAAAGATGCAAACTTCTTGCTTCAAAAGATGCAAATTCTTTCTTCAAAAGATGCAAACTTCTACCCTTAAATGATGCAAACCTATAAAATTGCAACCTGAACATCATTCCAAAGACGCAATTCTCGACATCTAAAAATAACACATTAAAAGCGAGAACTGATTCACATTCATTCATTACTTTTCCATTTAAAACAAATCACAAAGTCGTTATCACAATATGGACACGTGAGCATGGTCTGATGTGTGATAAACAGTGAGAAAAACAACAAAATTTCCTTTATCAAATGGATCATCGTAATCGTTCCTTAGATATTTAAACAAGTCATTTCATTTCTGCAATCAGAAATCAGTCATAGATCCATAAACTATTTGCTGGCCCTGCCTACATGCCACAAAACTATGTTTCGGTATCTAAAGTCAAACACATTTGATATTATCTGAATGTAAATAGTGAGAAATAGTGAAATGCAATACATAATAATCATGGCTATATAGGTCACACATACACCAAAAAAATATGAGCTTTGTTGCCTTGAAAACTTTATGACTTTTTGATATCTTGTCTATTTTTAAAATAATTTTTAAGAGGCTTGTGCCTTGCTTGTCTGTAATGAGTTATGAGTTGTTAATGTAAAAATTATTGAGTTGATACTTGAAATATATTTTTGGGATTTTGCATCTTTGATGCGGAATTTTGCATCTTTGAAGCAGAAATTTTGCATCTTTTGAAGCAAAAAGTTTAAATCATTTGAAGCAAAAAATTTGCATCTTTTGAAGCAAAAATTTGCATTTTTTGAAGCAGTTTTTTTTGCATCTTTTAAAGCAGATTTTTTAGCATCTTTTGAAGCAAAAAGTTTGCATCTGTTGTATCAATAAGTTTGCATCTTTTGAAGCAAAAAGTTTGCATTATTTGAAGCAAAAAGTTTGCATCTTTTGAAGCAAAAAGTTTGCATCTTTTGAAGCAAAAAGTTTGCATCTTTTGAAGCAAAAAGTTTGCATCTTTTGAAGCAATAAGTTTGCATCTTTTGAAGGAAAGAAGTTTGAATTTTTTGAATCAAAAAGTTTGCATCTTTTGAAGCAAAAAGTTTGCATCTTTTGAAGCAATAAGTTTGCATCTTTTGAAGGAAAGAAGTTTGAATTTTTTGAATCAAAAAGTTTGCATCTATTGAAGCAAAAAGTTTGCATCTTTTGAAGCAAAAAGTTTGCATCTTTTTAAGCAATAAGTTTGCATTTTTAGAAGCAGAAGTTTGAATCTTTCAGCAAAACCCTACATTTTAAAACCTTATTTTGCATCTTTTGAAGCAAAATTTCGCTTCTTTTGAAACAAAAAGTTTGCATCTATTGAAGCAAAAAGTTTGCATTTTTTGAAGCAAAAAGTTTGCATCTTTTGAAGCAAAAAGTTTGCATCTTTTGAAGCAATAAGTTTGCATCTTTTGAAGGAAAGAAGTTTGAATTTTTTGAATCAAAAAGTTTGCATCTATTGAAGCAAAAAGTTTGCATCTTTTGAAGCAAAAAGTTTGCATCTTTTGAAGCAAAAAGTTTGCATCTTTTTAAGCAATAAGTTTGCATTTTTAGAAGCAGAAGTTTGAATCTTTCAGCAAAACCCTACATCTTAAAACCTTATTTTGCATCTTTTGAAGCAAAATTTCGCTTCTTTTGAAACAAAAAGTTTGCATCTATTGATGCAAAAATTCATAACCAAGATCAAGCGAATAACAAGATTACCCAAAACCATGAATTTCGCGATGCGCATTTAATTTCGAAAAACAAAATATTCTGAATCATAATCCAGTAGCACAAAGAACGTTATCATTAGTTCCTCATAATGTACTCAACTCTTTTTCTGTGTGCGATAAAGAGTGACTTTTTGTTGTTGTTGATTCAAAAATTAAAGCCAAAAGGAAATGGCAAATCGCAAAATTGATTTCGTTCATCCCCAGCTACCGTAAATGTTTGCAAAAACTAAAGGAACTGAACGAAACTGACTGAAAAAAAAACGAAACAGTCAGCCCTGATAAGCACAATTCATATTCGCTGTCTTATCAAATGCGAAGCAATTTTGTAACAATTTTTTTTTTATGTATACATGATGAATGTGAAATGATAGTCGAGGAATTTTATCGAATGAAAATACAAACGCGTCATGCGTTGACATTGAAAGTTTTGAAGTGTAAAATCGAGTTCCTCTGTTCAATTTTCTAAATGAAATTAAATGTTTGACGAGGAAATATTGTGGGTTCCGCATTGCAAAAATTCTAGGCTTTATATTTTCTGTTTAGGAGTGTATTGGCTTAGTTTAGGAGGATTTTGAGGCTAAATTCTAGCTCAGGTCGATCCAACATTTACTCAGCACTCTCATTTCAGTTCTTGAGTTCGATTCGCTCTGCTTGAGTCAATTTGGAGCTCGATACGCTCAGCTTAAGTCAATTTTAGCTCGGTCCGCTCAGCTTTAGTTCATTTTGAGCTCGATCCGCTCAGCTTGAATAAATTTGAGCTCGATCCGCTCAGCTTGAATAAATTTGAGCTCGGTCCGCTCAGCTTGAGTCAATTTGAGCTCTTTCCGCTCAGCTTGAGTCAGTTTTGAGCTCGATCTGCTCAGCTTGAGTCAATTTGAGCTCAATCCGCTCAGCTTGAGTCAACTTCAGCTCGATCCGCTCAGCTCGAGTCAACATCAGCTCGACTGTTGAGCTCGACCCGTTCAGCTTGAATCAATGTTGAGCTCGACCCGCTCAGCTTGAGTCAATGTTGAGCTCGACCCGCTCAGCTTGAGTCAATGTTGAGCTCGACCCGCTCAGCTTGAGTCAATTTACGCTAAAGTGAATTTCAGCTAGCTTCGCTCAGCTTGAGCTCAGTCCGCTCAGCTTGAGCTCGACCGGCTCAGCTTGAGTAAACTTTGAGCTCGATTTGAATGAAAAAATGTGAAAAAATGCAAAAATTCCTTAAAAATATTCTCAAAAAAACAACCAAAGTCACCTTCGCATCCACAAAAATTTCACCTGAAATAAACTTGCATTTTTAATATTTTTTTCACGTCAAATTTTAAAGAAAAAAAAAAAAAAGTCGTAACTGACTTGTGTCAAAACAAAATAGACCAAAAAAAATGTTACGAAATTTGTAAATTCTTGCCAAAAAAATTTTCATTTTCATGTGAAAATCAGCTGATTTTCATTCAAAATTTTCATCGTAATAAAAATAGAAAAATTTTCACATTTTCTCGCCGGCTGAAAATGCCAATAATGCCAATGATGACGCTTATGATGAATTAATCAGACGTTAATCATCCAAATGGAATGCGAGATGGCCAGTTAGAGATGAAAATGAGGAAAAACATGATGAAAATTTGTGAGTGAATCACTCAATTGACTCGTCGATGTGGATTTATGTGGAATACGAAGAAGATCAGACAAAAATGTTGAGTTTTTTTTCGTGGAATTTTTGTGAATATTTCTGTTAAAAAGCTGATGGATTATGATTGGGGATTATTGAGGCTTGAAATATTTTAAGTGGCTTGTTTGTGTCGGGGAAATTGTGCAATGTGAACGGGAAATTGCATGAGGATGAATGAGAGATGATTTAGAAATTGAATTGCTTTCTTTTAAAAAAAATTAAGGAATTTTGAACATAACCTCAGAATTATTCAACATAACCTCAAAATTATTCAACATAACCTCAAAATTTCTACACATTATTGAACATAACCTCAAATAAATTCACAAAATTAGAAGCATAACCTCAAATATTCCACAAAGTTTCGGACATTACCTCAAAAATTTGGCAAAATGAGGAACATAACCTCAAAAATTGCACAAAATATTGTACTTTGTTACATAATTGTAACCCATCCTGACCATTCTCCTCCTCTTCTTATCTAATTGCTAAGTAATTTCCGATGATCCCCTATTTGTCTAATAATATGAGCTTGATTTTGGAATTTTTCGCATTTTTATAGTCAAATGTTATCAGTTTTACAAGATCTAACTCGAAATTCCTCATCTAACCCTTCACTCCAGAGGCGTAGTCTATTTTTGAGGGGAAAGAAGGGATGGTACGCTTTAGTAAACCCCTTGAACCCCAATTTCCCCTCTCCTGAATTCGTCCTGCTCCAATCTACTTGATTCCATCATTTTCCAAAACAATATCTACAACAGAGCTCGCAGAACTTACTCCGACTCCAACGTAGAGTTCTAACTCGGTGTCTGTATTGGAGTCGGAACTGCTGTGAGTCGGAACTGCTGTAAAGTCGGAACTGCTGAGGAATCGGAACTGCTGTGGAGTCGGAACAGCTGTGGAGTCGGAACTGCTGTGAGTCGGAACTGCTGTGGGGTCGGAACTGCTGTGAAGTCGGAACTGCTGTGAGTCGGAACTGCTGAGGAGTCGGAACTGCTGTGGAGTCGGAACTGCTGTGGAGTCGGAACTGCTGTGAGTCGGAACTGCTGCGGGGTCGGAACTGCTGTGAAATCGGAACTGCTGTGGAGTCGGAACTGCTGTGGAGTCGGAACTGCTGTGGGGTCGGAACTGCTGTGAGTCGGAACTGCTGTGGAGTCGGAACTGCTTTGGAGTCGGAACTGCTGTGAGTCGGAACTGCTGTGGAGTCGGAACTGCTGTGGAGTCGGAACTGCTGTGGAGTCGGAACTGCTGTGAGTCGGAACTGCTGTGGAGTCGGAACTGCTTTGGAGTCGGAACTGCTGTGAAATCGGAACTGCTGTGGAGTCGGAATTGCTGTGAGTCGGAACTGCTGCGGAGTCGGAACTGCTGTGGAGTCGGAACTGCTGTGAGTCGGAACTGCTGTGGAGTCGGAACTGCTGTGGAGTCGGAACTGCTGTGAGTCGGAACTGCTGTGGAGTCGGAACCGCTGTGGAGTCGGAACTGCTGTGGAGTCGGAATCGCTAAAGAGTCGGAACTGCTGTGAGTCGGAACTGCTGTGGAGTCGGAACTGCTGTGGAGTCGGAATTGCTGTGAGTCGGAACTGCTGCGGAGTCGGAACTGCTGTGGAGTCGGAACTGCTATGGAGTCGGAACTGCTGTGGAGTCGGAACTGCTGTGGAGTCGGAACTGCTGTGGAGTCGGAACTGCTGTGGAGTCGGAACTGCTGTGGAGTCGGAACTGCTGTGTAGTCGGAACTGTTGGAGACAGACTTTGGAGTCTAATTGAGTGAACAGAGTGAAGTCAGACTGTAGTCAACTGTAATCCGACCCCCAAAATCCTCCCATCTCTAAATCCAAAACACAAACATCCATTAAAATCCGATCAGATTACACATACAACCTTTTAAACAATCTTAATTCCCTTAATTGACTCAAATCTGATTCCACAAATTGATTCAAAACTAATAAAATGTTCAGTTCCATTTACACTTGCGTAATTTGATCACTTTGCTGTCATTCTATTTTGAATATCAATTTCATTTGCATATTGGATACTTTATCTGCTGATTTAATGAACTTTAATTGGCTTCCTCAGATTTTCTGCTTTTTTTGTTGTTGTTGCTGTATAAAAACAGATTCAGGAAGATATGATGTTTTGTGGGAATTTGTGGGTTGGAGTAGAGTGAATAATAACATTTTGTGTTTTGTATTGCGAGATGATTCATTGATGATGTGAGTAAGATGATGAGGAATGATTAGATATGGAGTTTTGAAGGAAATATGGGAGATATTTGAGGTTAGGATGATGATTTTTGTGGATTTTTTGAGGTTATGTCCAATATTTTGTGAAACTTTTAAGGTTATGTTCAATATTTTGAAGAATTTTTGAGGTTATGTTCAAAATTTCGGGCAATTTTTGAGGTTATGTTCAGAATTTTGTGAAATTTTTGAGGTTTTGTCCAAAATCTTGTAGAATTTTTGAGGTTATGTTCAAAATTTTGTAGAACTTTTGAGGTTAGGTTCAATGTTTTGTGAAATTTTTGAGGTTATATTCAATATTTTAGGATCCTTCACGTCACATTCCCTAACATAAAAATCCCAATATTATTCAACAAAACACTTCAATTTGTCATAATTCATAAAAATTCTTTCGAATCTTAATCAAGATTTATAGCAGCTCAAAAAACAAAAACTCGTGCGTCTCGAGACGAAAATGTTTGTTGACTATGAAAAATGCAGGTGAAGAAACTCGAAAATGATGATAAATTAGACAACAAATTGTTTGAACAGACACAAAAAAAAATTGTGTCTTTTTTGCTCGTCTTAACATGAAAAATAAAGTCTCTGTCTTGTCATGTCAACTGAAAATCGGGTCTTAATTTATATTATTTTATCGTTTAAGATTTAACAAAAAATATTAACTGCATTGTTTTTTTATTGAGGCAAAAGTCTGAATATTTTGAGAATATTTTGTAAAAATGATGGAAGTGTGGGGGTTTAATGGTGAGGAAGGGGTGTGCAACTATGGTAAAATGTTAGAATTTTTGGGAAAATTTGGTCAAATTTCAGACGATTTTGATACAAATGTGGACAAAAATTGGCAAATTTTCAAAAATATTGTCCTGATTCAAAGCTCCCCTGAGCCTCTTGACCCTCTTGACCCCCTAGACTGTTTTGATTTCTTTGACTCCCTCTTGATTCTCATGATCCTCGTCGTCTTCAATTTGCTAAGATTTTCAGACAAAAAAATCAGAAAATTCCCGAAAATTCTGGCCGCACCCCTGTCCAATGTTCTGCCTTCTCTGACCAATACTGAGCCCAATTTAGACCCAATTCCATTCAAACCCCTCAATTCAGAGTCATACTGTGGTCTGTTGCCGGACCATATACCTTGTGGGTTTCAATCTAACCTCAATCAGCCTTAACCTCAATCCAAAAAATTCCAACCCTCGCTCATTTTGATTTGTCAACTTTAATTTCGTTATTTTGTGCCTTAATTTGTTGACTTTTTATTTCTGCTGCAATTCAAAACCGCAAAAAATAAAAATCTGTTGAGTTGGTGCTTTATTGCCGTCTCATTTTTCATTTTTTGTGCTTGCAGCTTTTTTTTTGCAATTTATGTGACATAAATTATTGAATTAAAGGCAGAACTGTTTGGTAAATAAAAAATATTGGCAAATAAGAATTGGCTTAACTGATAAAGTTATTTTTAACATGAAAAAATGTTAAAACTGTGGCTGATATAAAAATATATCAATAAATTATGTCACATTATCAAATGTTATCTGGATGGTTGGAAGTTATTTAATTAATTATTAAGTGTCGACTGGCTTGACCCGGATAGCACAGATTGAGTTGATTGGTTGGAAATCTGGCGCTGGTCTGCCATAACTCTGCCCCGGTGCAGAGTTCGGATTAAATATGGCACCAGGTCAGCCATGACTCTGATATGGTGCAGAGTTCGGATTAAATCTGGCTCCAGATCAGCCATAACCCTGACATGGTGTAGAGTTCAGATTAAATCTGGCTCCAGATCAGCCATGACTCTGACATGGTACAGAGTTCGGATTAAATCTGGCTCCAGACCAGCCATAACTCTGACATGGTACAGAGTTCGGATTAAATCTGGCTCCAGATCAGCCATAACCCTGACATGGTGCAGAGTTCGGATTAAATATGGCATCAGGTCAGCCATGACTCTGACATGGTGCAGAGTTCGGATTAAATCTGGCTCCAGATCAGCCATAACCCTGACATGGTGCAGAGTTCGGATTAAATATGGCTCCAGACCAGTCATAACTCTGACATGATGTAGAGTTCGGATTAAATCTGGCATCAGGTCAGCCATGACTCTGACATGGTGCAGTGTTCGGATTATATCTGGCATCAGGTCAGCCATGACTTTGCCATATTGCAGGATTCGGATTAAATGACTTGTCCTCCTCGAGTCAACCTCAAAAAACCCCAATTCACCAATTCACGGTCAATGCCATTTATTTCCCCCAAAAAATCCACAAACAAGATGGAATTTACAATCAAAATATTATTTTCCTGCGCAATTTCTCACCTTTTTTCTTATCGGTCATGACTTTATCGCTAAAAATTTTCATTTACGACTTGTAACGACTATTCTCACCTGCTTCATGTTCTATTCGCATTCTTAATGTCGCTACTTATCAGTGAATTTACTTTCGTAAATGAATTTCGTGTATAACAACGTTTCATGAGTGCACTTCGTGATGAAAACGTCAAAAACGTGTTTTTTTATTTATTTGTGAAAAAATATCTTGAGCAGCAATTCATCAATCATTTGTTAGAAGCGACGATGGGGTAGACAGTGAAGCACCAAAATTCTTCTTTTTTGTTGGATGAGTTGTGGAAAAAATTGAGAGAAAAATTTGGATGATTTGGTCAGAATTGGGAGGACTTTAATGTAGTGACGCCTCAACTTGAGTGTGGGTCCAAGGACAGGCCCGATTCTTCATGTTTGTACTCATGTAGAGCACATGACGTAGACTCTGTGCTGAAGCTTACTTGACTCTGAGTTGAAGCCGGATTTTATCAAATCTAACCAACTCTGTCTTACACCACAGCCATACCAAGTCACTCCCCTTCCCAGATTATCCTAGATAATCATCAACAAGTGTTCATTTGCAGTGCTGTATTATTGCATTATAGACAATAATAGCCTTAAAATTTGTAAATTGAATACACATTATTCAATTAAACTAGCTTAATTGGAGAAATCACGAATTCTCATTCATTTTATGAATTCAAGTAAATTGAAAAATAAAATTGTGAAACTGACCCGCATGGGAATTTCAAATCATGATTTAGGGGGCTATTGAGGGTTTCCGGGTCATTCGCTTGTTACGCGACGAGAAAAATCGATCAATTTTGATCATCCTGATCTCGTTCTTGTCACAATCTCAATGAGAATGTTTGATGAATAACAAAATCTCAGGTATGATTTCCGTCCCCTTGTCCGTCTCCATGTCCGTCTCCTTGTCCGTCTCCTTGTCCGTCTCCTTGTCCGTCTCCTTGTCCGTCTCCTTGTCCGTCTCCTTGTCCGTCTCATTGTCCGTCTCCTTGTCTGTCTCCTTGTCTGTCTCCTTGTCTGTCTCGTTATCCGTCTCGTTGTCTGTCCCATTGTCCGTCCCATTGTCCGTCTCATTGTCCGTCTCCTTGTCCGTCTTCTTGTCCGTCCCGTTCTCAGTCTTCTTATTAATCTCCTTCTAGGTCTCTTCTAGTACCGTTACATAACCCCTAAACGACCCCCATTTTACAAACTACAAATTACCAATCTCAAACTTCCCAACTCGAATAGTAAATCAAAACGCATAGAAAATAATACAACAAGACCAATGAACTATGCAAAACATCTCCTTTTATGGAAGTTTTGTATTTTTACCTCAGTCATGTCTCATGGTCAGACAATCAAGCATAAGTCTTAAAGCATTATCCTCCATTGAGAGCGAAGGACTGACTTGATTGTGATGTTTTATTGCATCTTGATTGCACATTTGCATACAAATGACAGGTCTGAAAGGATCAATGACTCTTTTTGGATTGACTGCCTAGTTTTATGATGAATGTTAATGGCTGTGAATGGATTATTTAAGTTTGTGGTATTCGGATGGAGTGGGTGAGTTTGGATGATCGTGTGACTAGTTGGGCTATTTGGCTATGTAGTACGGTACCATGTACATACCAAAGTACTATATGAGTATACTCATTGTCTGTCCAGATTATCTAAAATCCGAATTTCTTCGGTTTGGATTCGATTTGGACATATATCAAAAGTTTAGTACATGAGATTGCAAATCAGAAGTCGCAATCGTTATGATGCAAATTTTAGTCATTAAAAGGTCGCTAACAGGATCATCAAGTAACATTCAAAGCAGTGATAGGCAACCTTTGTGCCGCGACACATTAGTGCACTGAAAAAATACGTGAAAATGCCACGAAATCGTATACATTGTGTGGTTTAAGTCGAGGTTTACAGTCAAGTTGTGCCACGAAAAACAACAGGTTGTCCACCACTGGATTAGTGCACAACAGCCTTAAGAGCACTAAACAGACATCCAAAATCCGAATTTATTCTCAAATTCGACTATACTAATCATAATCCACAATTTAGTCATTAAAAAGCCATCCAAAATCATTTAAACCCGCACTAATCAGCCTGTCATCATGTCTACCTAACTACAGTCATTGCCCTATAACTATACCAGTCCTGTGATCTGTCTAGAAAGTGATTACATAAACTTTATTTCTATAAAAATTCACTTTTGTGCTGCAATTCTCGCCTTAATGTCATTTTTATTTATTTAATCTCATTTCCTTCACTTCCAATAAAGTCGCCTCTACGCGACACAAAACTAAATCCGATGTAATAAATAAATCAAATGTTAAGATCGCCCGACATTTTTATTATTATTGCCGCTGCAAATTATAAAAAAAGCTACATTTTAAATGCAGATAAAATAAGAAGTCGCAAGTGTTATTGCAATCGAGTGTTTTGTGTTGGACATAAATAAACATTGCTTGACGGAATAATGACTTAATAATGATTTAAATTCGAGAGTGATGAAAAATATGGGAAAAAAATTTTTTGTTTGATCTCAAAAATTGAGGATTTATTTTTTTTTTGAATTTTTAAAAATGACTTGAAAATTACTCTACTTGAGCAAGTTGACTTGAAAGTTACTTTACTTGAGCAAATTGACTTGAAAGTTACTCTACTTGAGCAAGTTGACTTGAAAGTTACTTTATTTGACTAGGTTGACTTGAAAGCTACTCTAATTGAGCAAGTTGACTTGAAAGTTACTCTACTTGACTAGATTGACTTGAAAGTTACTCTACTTGACTAGATTGACTTGTAAGTTACTCTACTTGATCAAGTTGACTTGAAAGTTACTCAACTTGACTAGATTGACTTGAAAGTTACTCAACTTGACTATATTGACTTGAAAGTTACTCTACTTGACTAGATTGACTTGAAAGTTACTCTACTTGACTAGATTGACTTGAAAGTTACTCAACTTGACTATATTGACTTGAAAGTTACTCTACTTGACTAGATTGACTTGAAAGTTACTCAACTTGACTATATTGACTTGAAAGTTACTCTACTTGACTAGATTGACTTGAAAGTTACTCTACTTGACTAGATTGACTTGAAAGTTACTCTACTTGACTAGATTGACTTGTAAGTTACTCTACTTGATCAAGTTGACTTGAAAGTTACTCAACTTGACTAGATTGACTTGAAAGTTACTCAACTTGACTATATTGACTTGAAAGTTACTCTACTTGACTAGATTGACTTGAAAGTTACTCTACTTGACTAGATTGACTTGAAAGTTACTCAACTTGACTATATTGACTTGAAAGTTACTCTACTTGACTAGATTGACTTGAAAGTTACTCAACTTGACTATATTGACTTGAAAGTTACTCTACTTGACTAGATTGACTTGAAAGTTACTCTACTTGACTAGATTGACTTGAAAGTTACTTTACTTGACTAGACTGACTTGAAAGTTACTCTACTTGACTAAATTGACTTGAAAGTGGCTTTACTTGACTAGATTGACTTGAAAGTGACTCTACTTGACTAGATTGACTTGAAAATTACAAATTTAATTTTAAATTTAAATCTCAATAATTCAAAATTAAGCCTTATAATTTCAAGTCTATTTTAATACAAAAGTCACCTCAAGTAACAGCTATATTAATAAATTACAGCGACGATTACTTGTGTCAGGTGCTGACATTTAAATTATATTTAATACAACTCATCTCAGTTTGTGTCTTTTCATCCACAATGTCTATCCATTACACAGTCAAGTTTCCGTCAAGTTCTGACGTGATAACAAAATTTTCTCACAAATGTGCTATTTTTATCCAAAATTACATCACCTAATATTGCTCATATCTCATCGTACAGACTGATGTGCAGCATAACAATAACAATAATAAGACCTGATGTGAATAACTTGAATATTGAAAAAAATTTATTTCCATTCATATTTTTATGGGGCAATTTATTATGAATAAAGAATCGCTAGTCATGTGCTGTCCCGTCCGCAAGTCTCAAGTCTCTCATGCAAGTATTCATGAAAAGCATGCAGGAAGTTTTTAAAATAGTTTTGTGCATTTTTTGTGATTTATTTTATGTGATTCGTGTGGAAATAAGCAATAATTTGCAAAGTTGGCAAAATATTTTGAGGTTTTAGTGTTTATTGGTCATCAATTTTAATGGTTGGTATATGAAAATATTTTTATTACTTGACTTGAACTTCGGAATTGTTTGAATAATGAAGTATTGAAGGATTTTTAGACTTTTAGACACGTGAAAATATTTACAAAAATTTATTTCGATTTTATTTAGTCAAAAATGATCAATCTAGTCAAGTATAGTTACTTTCAAGTCAATTTAGTCAAGTAGAGTAACTTTCAAGTCAATCTAGTCAAGTAGACTCACTTTCAAGACAATCTAGTCAAGTAGAGTAACTTTCAAGTCAATCTAGTCAAGTAGAGTAACTTTCAAGTTCATTTAGTCAAGTAAAGTAACTTTCAAGTTCATCTAGTCAAGTAGAGTAACTTTCAAGTCAATCTAGTCAAGTAGAGTAACTTTCAAGTTCATCTAGTCAAGTAGAGTAACTTTCAAGTCAATCTAGTCAAGTAGACTCACTTTCAAGACAATCTAGTCAAGTAGAGTAACTTTCAAGTCAATCTAGTCAAGTAGAGTCACTTTCAAGTCAATCTAGTCAAGTAGAGTAACTTTATGTTCAACATGGTCAATCATTCAACTTGCACACTTTCAATCAAGTCAACTTGAACACTTTCAATCAAGTCAACTTGCACACTTTCAATCAAATCAACTTGCACACTTTCAATCAAGTCAACTTGCACACTTTCAATCAAGTTAACTTGCATACTTCCAATCAAGTCAACTTGAATACTTTCAATCAAGTCAACTTGCATACTTCAAATTAATTAATTAAGTAGATTTGCTAAAATGCGGTCTATTCAACAATTTTGCTGACTAATACTCACATACCTAATCACACATAAATCAAAGAACATAAGAAAGTGAAATCTCATTCATTTCATTCACGATCAGCCTCGCGCAAACATCCCGAGCGTGAAAATAATGTTTATAAAGTAAAGAAAAGCAAAAAAAAAAATCAAAACACATCGACAGCTTTGTGTGCAAAAAGAGAAAGAAGAAAAAAGCAAAAGGCATTAATTTTTGCGATGCGGTAAGCCCACGTTCCGCTCAGCTGTTTTTATCACTAAACTGGCCTCGAAATGTAAGAAAAAAAGAGAAATAAACACAGCAGAGGACGAAGAAAAGATACAAAAAAATTTGAATTTATACGTAAGAATTTTTCAGCACCGAAAGGCGTCACAATGTCGAGAGATTTGCTAAAAGAAATTGAGATGTAAACAACAATTTTTATGATCTCGCAAAAAAAAAAAAGGTTTTTAATTTGAGAAATGACACGACAGAAAGTGAATGAAGGAGAGATCAACAACCGTCGTGGAATGTGTACGCTGTGAAGGGGTGTAGGCTGAATATTTTACTAGGACACCCCCCTCCCTCCTACTGACCGTTATTTTTTGAATTTTGGTTTAAAAAGACAAACAAAAAATTTAAAAATAAAAAAACCGTTACAAAATAAACGGATTTTCAATTCTCAGAAGGGGATACTCGTGACTCCAATGACCACTTCCCTCCCAATTACAACCGTTATTTTTTGAATTTTTTTAAAATGGCTCCCAATGCCGTACAGGTCGTACATGAATGTAGTCGCTCAGGCTGAGATAAATACCGCTAAATACTCTCAAATACCCCCGCCGATACCTAGTTCCTCAGCCTTAGTAGCTAAGGTCCGTGATCTCAATGCCCTTACCCCCCACCACCCCTAGTTAACCCTCTGTCCAAATAGTCAATAAACCAAAAAATTAACCACAAATTCTGATGATGATTAAGCCTAATGTGGGTGGCCTAATGGATATATTACTCATCTCTACGGCATATCCGAATTAGATATTTTTTTAATGTCTTTATACCTTAAGAGATTATCTATCTAGCTGTATATTAGCATTGGCTTTGTAAGGAAATGGATGAATATTATTGGTACCATTTAGTAAATTTGATTGCTGATGTCTTTGTTTGGGATGTTTGATGAACATAGAAATTAAATTAATGAATCTATGAGGAGATGGAGACGTGTTTGGATTATGGACTGGGAATGTGAATAGATTTGACCTGCTTGTGAGGATTGATGGAGTTTGGGGAAGTATGTTGGGTTGTGGGATTTTGTGGCGCATTTTTGAATTGATTCTACTTTGGGTTGGAACGGTTTGCTGGTCGTACAGATCAATTGTGATCCATGACCTTCCTAAGACGTCTCCTGATGCTGGCTCTATTGCTGGCTCCCGTCTGCCTATTACCTATGCCAAATACTATATAATCTCTATCAATAATAATAGGCTAATAGTCAGTTAGGATGGTAGAGAGTTATGGCAGTCTTGGTAGTGGATCCTTCCTGCATCTCAAGAATTCGGAACGGATAAGACAAATCTCTGGATCTTAATGGTGTCTGACAGACCTCAGACTTACCCCATATTCCACTTCTTCCTCTTTGTCGTTCTTCCTACAAAATTTGACCGAAATTCTTCAATTAACTGACGTATTTTTGAGATGACAACACCATTGACATGAAGGAGTTGGGGTGCAGAGGATGTGGCTACCTCTCAAGCCACCCTCCTTCTTGGAAACTCATGCACTGATGCTATATCCCCTATCCATGACTCACTGTGTCTGTTCATTAACACCTATTCCCACTAATATGACCAAAACACCCACAAACACATCAACTAATCCAGTGCTGCACAACCTTTTATTTTTCATTTCACATCTTGGTGATCAGCCTCAACCAAAACCCCACACGACATACGGTTCTAGACATTTACTATTGTATCGCATCACACAGGTTGTCCACCACTGATCTAAAAAGTTGAATTCATTATCAAACAACATTACATTTTTCAGTCACGATATGCACTATATATGTACACATTGACATGCTTATAGCATTGAAAAGATCATTAACCAATAAAATGAAGACAATACGGGCAAAAAAAAACTGACATGATTCTTCATGAACTGTAGTCTAATTTTGTAATGAACCATCATTTTTTTGTTGTCTTTATCGCTCGGATGTCAATTAAGATTTGATAAATGTGTAGAAAAAAATTATGATTTTTTTTTATATTTTTCTATTATTTTTTTAGAAAGGAATTTTGAAATCATGTTAAAATATTACTTTTTATTACTTTTGAAATGAATGTAGAGTAAATGAAGTTGTATATTAAAGGTAATTGAATAGACTATGGAGATAATTTAATGAGAGCTGGCGTCCCGTTGAGTGGAATTTGCGGGATTTATTTTTTGTGGTTAAAAGTATTTGTAATTAAGTTAGTTTGAAGTCTCATTTAGAGACTGAATACGAGAGGTTGAGACTGAGACTCAGATTGAGATAGAATCCGAAGACAGACCGAAGACAAACCGAAGACAGACCGAAGACAAACCGAAGACAATCCGAAGACAAACCGAAGACAAACCGAAGACAAACCGAAGATGAACCGAAGATGAACCGAAGACAAACTGAAGACAAACTTAAGACAAACCGAAGATGAACCGAAAACAAACTGAAGACAATCCGAAGACAAACTGAAGTCAAAGTAAAGACAGACCAAAGACAAACCAAAGAAAAACCGAAGATGAACCGAAGATGAACCGAAGACAAACCGAAGATGAACCGATGATGAACCGAAGACAAACTGAAGACAAACTTAAGACAAACCGAAGATGAACCGAAGACAAAACGAAAACAGATCGATGATAAACCGAAGACAAACCGAAGACAAAAGAACGACAATTTGAGCTTTATGGCAACCGAAGCTGCCTCAATTGAAGCTATAAGCCATAAAAATGTTAGAAAATCACAAAACGATCATCCGCAAAAATTTTTTATAGCATCATTAGCCATTGAAAAATTATTAGCAATCTCCATTAGCCTAACCACATTCAGAGATTTAGAGACATTCATCAATAAAGCAGCATGCCAAGTGATGCCATAAATTACACACAATTTCCAAATAATTTACGACTTCTCATAAACCACAATCTAATTCATCAAGTCGTGTGACTTTCTTTTGTTTTTCATTGACAATCTTTTTTACTGTTCCTTTTTTTATCAAATTATTTGCTTCTTTTTGCTTTGCTTATCAAACTTATCAGTCCGAACAAACAAACAAAATTCTTTCATAAAAAATCACCGTTTTTTTTTCTGTGGCTCTTCATCAGCTGTGTTTTGATTGCTTGCAAACTACCGAAGAAATTTGTTTCCTTTTTGGGTATCATGTTGACAATGATACCCATGTTGACGTCTTGTGAAATTGATGACAAGAATTTTTTTTATGTTTCTTATCTTTTTGGCTTATTTTTCTTTTGGTTGGGCTCAATTGTGTAGAAAAAAAAAGTATTGCAAAATAGTCCCGAACTGCACTGTTTAGTTTCTTGGTCTTCGGTTTTTGGTCTTCGGTCTTCGGTCTTATTCGGTCTCCTTCGGTCTTCTTCGGTCGTCTTCGGTCGTCTTCGGTCTTCGGTCTTCGGTCATCGGTCATCGGTCTTCGGTCTCTTCGGTCTTCTTGGGTCTCTTCGGTCTTCTTCGGTCTTCTTCGGTTTTTGGTCTTCGGTCTTCGGTCTTATTCGGTCTCTTCGGTCTTCTTCCGTCTACTTCGGTCTCTTCGGTCTTCTTCGGTCTATTCGGTCTCTTCGGTCTCTTCGGTCGTCTTCGGTCGTCTTCGGTCGTCTTCGGTCTTCGGTCATCTTCGGTCTTCTTCGGTCTTCTTCGGTCTTCGGTTTTCAGTCTTCGGTCTTAGTTGACCCTTAGTTTGGATGCATGCAGACCTGGAAGTTTGCAAAAAAACCGATTCAACCTTTCGATTGAGTCACTCGATCTGGGTCTCAATCTCAACTAGAATATCGACTCCCTTGTCCTGCTCGGGCTTGTTATCATAAAAAAATTTAGACACAGTTAGATCGATTTGTTTGTTTGTCTGTTTACTCACATTCTGATATCAAGTTATGTCATAGAATTGCGACATACATAGTTGTAGAATTGGAAGAGTAGCCGTTTAGAGACACGTGTAACTATGCATATAATCTGATCAGTAATCATCTATTTAGGTCTTAATGGCTCATCATTGATTTTATATTGTACAATGTATCATCTTTCATAGCTTCCTGCTGTGCATCATGTAATAAGATCTGTATTTTTGAGTAAATTAATGATCATGACTTCTGAATCTTAGATTTTGGTTTATAAATTGCTGGTTTTGTGATTTATTGATACCGGCCTGTGAGAACGTCATTCTGTTAGTAAGCTTAGATCTTAGTAAGTCTGTCAAAATTGTACAATAAAAAGCACTGTTGAGGTTGATTTCTACAGTAATGGTGTGGTAAGGTGCAGGTGTACCTAATATTATACTGTACCTTATACTGTTCCTTATACCATGCATATAGAAGAATCACTATGCCATACTAGGTGTACCACAACACCCTCCATTGATGTGGTTCCAACAGCGATGTACAAGCTTTCATTTCTTTTAGTACACCTCGAGGTAGTTAGTCTCGATGGAAACCGCAAATGGCACACGATTCATGGCGTTTCCAAATTTTGTTGGTGACACACTAGTAGGTCGCGGTACACAGGTTGCCCACCACTGTGTTACACCATATCCAAATGGCACAAATCGGTAAATTGATGAAATATCCAGTTCCTGTTTGACGTGACTCTAACTAAGTGTAGGATTTAGATTTTGATTGGCATCAGGTCATCGTGACTCTTGCTTTGGAATCGATTAACAGACTTGTGGTATTCTGGATACCGTACCATATCTAACTAAGAAACTAGGCGGTATCGGCGGTATTTAGCGGTATTTGTATGACCGCCTAGAATCTCAGTCTGGATACCATAACAGCACCAAACAAGCAACTCCTTCCACAATATCTTAGCAGCTCCAATCGACTCTTATACCCAAAAAAATCTGATTAATATATCTAATTCTCCCAGACCAACAGCACATATGTTTATCGAAGAATAAAAAGAATATTTTTTTTTATTAATTTTATCAACATGTCTATCATAATTCGATTAAGTTTATATGATGGAGCAATAATAACATATCATATGGCATTATATTACATCCAATTACGTTTATGGGGATCCATATGGATTCCGGTTTATATTTCCCTTGGTTATCATCTTCAAGGTTAATTTTGTTTTTCATATCTGATGTTGGAATTTGTGGGTTGGGAATGAGGAAGTGGCCTTATGGGTTTATGTTTTGGAAGAAGAAGTGGGATAGGTATGGGTGTGGAACTGATCAATCATAATTTGAAGGGAATTTTGACATTTTTGATCAGTTGCAAGCTATAAGCATAAGTCAGTGGATCTTAAACTGTGCATGACGACATTCTAGTGCTGGGTTGTTCATTTTGTGGGACTGCTGAGCTTGATCCATGGGATATTAGAGTGTCGTGGCACAAAGTTTTGGACATTCGGTCAAATCGTGGCTTGAAATGCATAGTTTGAGAAGGACTGAGTTATGCACAAACAGCATAATACAGCAAGTTTCAATTTTCACTGTAAAAATGGTTGGAAATCAGAATTTACGGAGATGTAAAGGCATCTCAATGCAGAGTTGGCAGGACACCAGTGGAGTCCATGAATTCCATGAAGCCCAAGAAGTCCATGATGTCCGGACTTTTTGAACTTTTGGAGTCCGGACCCTAAAGTCCTGCCAACTCTGCCTCAATGTGTCTTGTTATCAACTTAGAGTTAATTAGGGCGGCCATCTGCTATATTTTTGCCGGGACGCTGCTGTACTTTTCAGCCTTGCTGCTGTGTCCCGACAAAGTCTCAAAAGTGTCCCGATATTTTGCAAAAATCCCCTGGCCACCCTAAAATTAATCCGAAAAGCTCAAGCCAGTTGATCGAACCAAAATCCAGCGACAGGTCGACGTGTCTCTGACTTGGTGCCGGCATCATACCATGAGGCATGTCGGGTTGTTGCTGACAATTGAATCAATTAGTCGACATTTGCTATTTGACCAACAGAGTACTGGGGTATAGGGTACATGGTACTAGGGACAGGGTGGGTACTCATGTTACTGAGTAAAGAATGCATGATACTGAGTAAAGGGTACAGGGCACTTCTAGCACTTAGTTTAGCACTTAGCATGGCACTTAGTTTCAGACATGCATCGTTACATCCTCTTACTTAATTCCTTCGCTGGTCATCAATTGTGACTCATATCCTTCATTTGTTTTTGCGTCTGATGCTAACTCTATCACTTGCAGCCGCTTCCCAATTACCGATACCAAGTGCATTACCATCTCTTTCGACAGCATCTTTCCATACAATCGTTATATCCATCACATCTCACAATATCACAAATAATGCAACAAACCATTTAAAATGTAACATTTTTTTTTATAACAATTTCATTTGATGAACTTTTCTCACATTTCACTCTTATCTTTACTTTATCTTTGCTTACATTTATCACATTTGATGACATTTTGGTTGCTTACAAACAACATTCCAGAGATGCCACAGATAAAGATAACAAAACTTTTTTATTTTTATGATCTCATCTTACTTTTAAGCTATTTATTCTTGTTGAAAAACACTTTCTATGAATAGAAATGAAAGAATGTGAGTTATGGGTGGGGTGGGATTGATGTGGGGCAAGGGGATGTAGGAAGACGTTTTTTGGAGGGATATGGAAGAGGAAGGTTGAATCCAGAGATTGTCGAAAAATTCGAACATTTCGAACTCAACTTATTTTAAAATACAAATTTACGATACAAAGAAAAATTAAAGTAACGGTCAAAAAAAATTTGAATTTTAACTAAAAATTTTTTTTCTTCGAAAAACATTAACGGTCTTTTTTGAGACAGCCACACTCTGGTTGAATCATTTTGGGTGGATCGTGATGGGTTTGGGAATTTTTACAAAAAGTCCTAGCAAATTGAAACATTTTTGACAATTGAGATGGGATTTGGACCCTAAAACCCTCCTGAACACCCCTCTGATTGTGACTAAGGGTGCGCAACTGATCACTCTCATTCAGAGGTGTAGTCATATCCAAGTCAGAGTTGACAGGACTTAATTTGAAGTCAACTGAAATCGGAGTTTGCAATTCGATTGAAATTGACACAATTTGGAGTCGATGGGAGTTAGAGTACAGAGAAGTCCGACTCGCTGAGTAGTGCCAACTCTGATCCTACCATTTTGAACAATCTATATTATAAACACCCAATTCCTTTGCTGATACAAGAACGGAAGCCATGTGAAGCCGAAAAATTAGGGGTATCAGAGAGAATGGGGGTGGAATGTGATGCCACGAGAAGCTATGTGAAGCTGAAAATTCTGAAGATGGGCGCCACAGGCGTTCCCGATACTCTAGTTTCAAAATAGTGGGGTAAGGGGGAGGTTGTGGTTGGTCTTTAATCAGTCCATCTCCCTTGAAAATGCTTTTATTCACAATTTTTGACCAATTTTGATGAATTTAAATTGATGGTTTAGGGATTGAGGGTCATCCATTAGTCAGGGTTCGGTGTTTGAGGTTTAGGGACACCTCCGACTTTGGAATGACCCTCCCAAACCCCAAACTCTTCAAAAATCACCAAAAAAAAAATCTCAAAAATTCTAAAAATCAAATTTTTCTTTCTAATTCCAGACATTCACATCCCAGCCACATCCACATCCACATCCATCTGCCACAAACAAAAATGCGAAAATGGATGTCCATCAATTCCAATATCTCATAATTCAACACAAAATGATCTCATCGAAAATTCATTTAAACTCACAAATCACCAAAATACATCAATAACCTGCATATGTCCAGAACATTGCAATCCAGCACTTAATTGTACACATTTTCTGACAGACGTACGAGAATTTATACATTTAAGGCACATGAGTGAACTTAAGAATCCATATGATCCATGTGAGACATTCTTTTGTAAAAATGGTACATTTGGTATTCATATGGCAACATGTGTGCCTATAAATTGTCCAGTACATCATCGTATACGACCGGATGGTGAATGTTGTGATGTTTGTGATGTCGAAAAGTCAACATTTTGTGATGAGCATCGTGATTGTGATATTGGATGTCGTTATTCATTTGTACGTGATATGGACAGGAACTGTGATTTGTGTGAATGTTCAAGATATCCAACAACAACAACAACAACAACGACAACGACTGAGGTGACGAGCAGCACGAGTAGCGATGATGTTGAAGCAACTGAAAATGAACCAAAAATTTTCTTCTTTTTCTTCTCATCGGAAAGTGATTTAATTAATTATTTAATTATTGTTGTCTTATTCCTTGCGGCACTTGGATCTGCATGCTTTTTGGCATTTGTCATTTGGTTCCTGCATAGGAGGATTTATAATCGTGTGCCATTGATAAGTCATCGAAGTTATAAAATTACTCAACAGTATGCTTAAAATTGGATGTTTAGCATTTTGGATTATTAGATTAAGGGAACTGAAAGACAAAAATTTTTTTTTTCATATTTTTTTTGAGAGATTTCAAAATTTTTGAAAATTTGGGAATTAAAAATTGACAAAAAATGGAAAATTGTATTACAAAATTTATTGATGTAGATTGCTATTGGGGGTATTGGGGTTTTTGGTATGGACAGTAACAATCATGGGACAAAAATATGATTTTGGGGCTTTTTTTTGAGCTAAATTGAACACAAGTTGAGTATAAAACAGTCAAATAATACATCTGAGTGTCAAACAGCATAGATAGGCTTGAAAATATACAAAATGAGCTGACTATGTCAGCTATGAGCGTCACTAGGAATTGCCATTAGCCCTAAAATACAAAAGCTCGAAGTAGACTTTGATTTTGTTTTGAAAAATTTCACTAAAGTTGACTTGCATCAAGTTGACTTGACTTGAGTCTGGTTTACTTGACTTGAGTGACGCTGACTTGACTCAATATTTGAATCACATTGACTTGACTTAATTACAAGACTTGAGTCATGTTGACTTGACTAAATAAACTTGACTTAAGTTATGTTGACTTGACTTAATTATTTGATTCAACTGACTTGACTCATTAACTAGATTAGAGGCATGATGACTTGACTTAAATCCATTTGACTTTAGTCACATTGACTTGACTTAATGACTCGACTAAAGTCATATTGACTTGACTTGATTTAGTACCTTTACTTGAATCATGTTAACTTGACTTCAACACAAGGTTTGAGTCACGATGACTAAATACCTTGACTAAAATTACAATACCGTGACTTAATAATTGACATAAATCACATCGACTTGACTTAATTATTTGACTTGATTCATGTTGACTTGATTTAATAGCTTGACTTATTAATTTGACCTGACTTAAAAACTTGACTTGAGTCATGATCACTTGACTTAAGACAAGTAGAATTAGCTTAATTTGAGTAACCTAAAAATGACTTATTAACTTTACCAGAATTAAATTGACTTGATCAAGTTGACTTGAATCAAGTCCACTTGAGTGAAATTTTTAAAAATAAAATTCAAATCAAACATTTGAGCTCTGCAAAATAAACAGCAAAGAATGAAGAACAAGAACTTCAGGAAATTATTAGAGTAAAATTAAGCAAATTTCAACATTTTTACAGAGTAAAATGTCATGTGACTCTGACACATGTATTGAAAGGGCACTTGGGAAAAGGGTTTATAACCCTAGATATCCCCACTTGAATGTGAATACAGAAAAAAATACACAAATTAGACATTAGAAGCAAAATATAAATTATTTAAGGCTTAAAAAAATTAATTTTTAGAACAAAATTTGATCTTCAAAATTTCCTTAGTAATTTGCTTTTAATTTAAAATTAATTTAATAATTTTGAAAACTTGTAATTTAAATTTATATAATTTATTTTCAAATAATTGAAAATTTTGCAATTAAATTAAAATTGTCAAATAATTTTTAAAATTAAAAAAAAATTCTTGAAATTTAAAAAAATTTAAAAAAATTTTAAAAAATTTTTAAAATTTAAAAAAATTAATAAATTTTTTAAAATTTAAGAAAATTTTTAAAATTTAAAAAATTTTTTTAAATATTTATATTAATTTTTTTTTTAATTTTAAGAATTTTTTTTAAATTTTAATTTATTTTAAAATTTAAAAACTTTTAATTTAAATAAATGTTAAAAAATTTAGACAATATTTTAAGCAATTTGAAATGCAAAATTAATAAAAAAAGCTTATAAAAAAATAAAATTTAAATTATTTGATGCGAAATCTCAATAAATTTTGTCTTTAAAATGAGCCTTAAAACAATTAAAATTCAATAAATAAATTTAAAAAAAAAGTGAAAAATTAGTCAATTGCTTAAAAATTCTTTTTGTGATGATAATTTGTAAAATAAATGTTAGGATTTCAGTTTTTACATTTAGTTTAGTTTTGTTCCTGACAAGAAAATTTTGTAAGATTTTTTGAACAATTTAGTTTAATTTAACGAGGCTTTTTCGTATGTCAATTAAGTCATGAAAAATGTATGTAAAATTTAATATCAATAAAAAATGAAGTAGAATAAAATTTAAATTGTTTTTTAATTTTTTAAGAGATTTTTTAATTAATTTCAGATTTTTTAAGCTTTTTTTATAAAATTCCGAATTTTCCATTTTTTTTGAAGATTTTAAAATTATTTTTAAATTAAAAATCAATTTTGTAGTGCAAAAGTTGATTTTTTTAAACTAAAAATAACGGTTTTTAATAATTTAAATGGAAAGCTTCATGAAAGCTTAAAAGCTTTTATAAAAACATTGAACTCAACGTTTTTTCAATGTTTTGAATGTTTTGCAATGTTTTGCAATATTTTCCAATGTTTTGCATGTTTTCTTTAGCAACGTGGAAGCTTTTAAAGCTTTTTCTTAAATTTTAGGCTAATGGCTAAAGGAAAAAAATAAAAAAAATTTCAATAATTTTTTCAGATGAAATTTTTATTGCAATTTTAAATAACTCCTAATATTTTATTTAATTTAATTATTATATTTTTAAATACTAATTTTTCAAATAATTTTTAATTTGAACTTATTTTTTAAAAATATAGATTTACAATTTTTTAAATTACTTTCTTTTTTTATTAATTGAATTTAATATCTGATGAATATTATTGTGACAATAATTGGCAATATTTAAATTAATGTTTAATAAATACACATAAATCTAGAGTCAAACACTATTGTAAAATGTTGAAAATTTTTAATTTTTTAAATGTTTTTAAAAAAATTTAAATAAAATTAAAAGTTTAATCTCCTTTAATTTGATCAAAAATAAAATAATTTCTTTTTTATTTTATTTTTGATTTAAAATTTAAAAAAAAATTAAATTTAATAATTTTTAAATTTATTAATTTTTTTAAATTAAAAATCATAAAATATGAAAAAAAAATTAATTTGAAAATTTAAATTTTTTTTAATTTGAAATTTTAATTTTATTTATTTTGAAAATTGTTTTTTTAATTTGAAATTAAAAATTTTAATATGAAATAAAAATTTAAAAAATTTGCATTTTTAACAATAGTGTTTGACATTTATCTTAATTTAAAAATTATTTAAAATTAAAATAAATTGAAAGTTTAAATAAATTTTGTGAGCTTTTTTTTTGTGTGCAATGAATTTTCTACTTTTTTTATTATTTAAAATGTTTTTTATATATATTTTTAAGATGAATATTTTCTTTCTACTTAATAACCTTAATTTAATATCATTATTTAATTTTTTATTTGCTGTTATGCTTTTATTGAATTATTTTAAATTGATTTTTTAAAGGCAATATTTCCTTCTTTTTCGCATTATTTTTTGGGATATAAAATAATTAAATTTGAAATTAAATTTCACTTTTTTTTCTCTAAATTGAATTGTGCTTTTTTGGTCCTTTTTCTAAATTAGATTTTTATGCAATTTTTAGCTAAATTAATTTTAATTTTATAACCTCAAATTCTTTAAAATTATTGAATTTTTTAATTCAGCAACAGAAAATAATTTTTAAAGGTAATTTGAATTTGGTCTCGACACACAGCACAATAGGCCCATATTCCGATATAATGACTCGACTCGTTGTCTCTTTGCTGGCCATGGTCCAGGATTTTTGTCTTTTGTTAATACTTCGTTACGTTCTGCAATTAAATAAAGACAAATTAAAATTTTGAATTTTAAAATTAAAAAAATTTGAAAATTTTAAAGTGAAATTTATTAAAATTTGAAATTTAAAAAACTTAAAATTTGAAATTTGAAAAATTAAAATTTGATTTAAAAAATTTTAAATATTTTAAAATTTGATTTAAAAAATTTAAATATTATAAAATTTTAAAATTTGATTTAAATATTTTAAAAATTTAATTTAAAATATTTAAAAAATTTACATTTTGATTTAAAAAATTTAAAATTTGATTTAAAAAATTTGAAATTTAATTTAAAAACTTTAAAATTTTATTTAAAAAATTTAAAATTTAATTTAAAAAATTTAAAATATAATTTAAAAAAACTTAAAATTTGATCTAAAAAATTTAAAAAATTAAAAAAAAAATTTTAAAATCTAATTTGAAAGATTTAAAATTTGATTTAAAAATATGTAAAAAGATTTAAAAATTGAAATCTATTTTAGAAAATTTTTGAAATTTTAAATTTATTTTAAAGAAATTAAATTGAATAAAGATTTAAATTTAAAAACTGAAAATTTAAGTTCAAAAACAAAAAAGTTTTGAAATTTTGGATTCAAACTAATAAATTAAATTTTAAAAAATTAAAAAAAAGAGAAAAATTGAATTTTCAAATTCATATAAACCGTTAAAAATTCAAAATAAAGTAAAAAATCTAAATGCGCTCTAATCCAACCATCACTAAAGTAATTCCAACTCACCCATATAAGCTTCCTGTTTTGGCAAATATTCCTGCATATCCGCAAGTATTTTTGCAATTTCTTTCGAGTCTTTCGTTATGCTGTTCAGCTCTTCAGCATGAAAATCCGGATTGATTTGCTTACACAAAAGTAATTGACTGAGTACATTTCCAATATTTTGAGTGCCTATGCGATTCTCTGCAAAAATATTCCAAATATTTGAATTGAAATTGGCATAAAGCTTGTCAAAACTCACCAAAATATCCACTCATGTCCATTGGTATAATCTTCAATAAATGATAGGAACGAATCAATTCCCGTAGAAATAATTGAGTCAGATAAAATAGTAGCAATAAATGTGGATTATCGGCTGGTGTTGCAATTTCATCACTGCAATGTAAATCAATAAAAAAGTCAAGAGTCATCAATTTTTTAAGACAGGTAAGGGCTTTTGGGAGATTTTTATCGGAATTGGTCATGTCATGTCAATCATAAAAAGTCTTTTTAAATAATGTTAATAAATTGGACATTTTTTTGATGGTGTGGGGAGGTCATGTATTGATACTGGGATGATGTTGTGGATGTTAGCCATAAGAGCGGAACTGATCCAAAATTGACCGAAATTTGACCAAAACTTGTCCAAAAATTGATCAAAAATTGGCCGAAATTTAAACAAAATTTAACCGAAAATTTACTAAAAATTTGACCAAAAATTGTCCGAAAATTGACCGAAAATCGTCCAAAAATTGACCAAGAATTCCCCAAAAATTGACCGAAAATTTGACCAAAAATTGACCGAAAATTGACCAAAATTTAACCAAAAATTGACCGAAATTTGACCGAAAATTGACCAAAAATTGACCGAAATTTGATCGAAAATTGACCAAAAATTGACCGAAAATTGACCGAAATTTACCGAAAAATTACCGAAAAATAACCAAAAATTGACCGACATGACTTAACATCCCCAAAACCCTTTCCATTTCCCCAATCCAAACCCATCCAAATCACTTAACCCCAACCTTTACATCCTCAATACTCACCTATTAATCTGCGGCAAAACAATTGCAACAGCTCTCGTACACAAGTCAACACACGAACGTCGTGTTTTTCTTATTGATACCCTCAAATCCGATGAATCGTGCTTATCATGTCCAACTTGTATCAACATATCACGAAAATGTGCTACTTGACTATTGATTTCGATAAGAAGCTGAAAAATTAAAAATTTTGAATAAATATGTTAATTTAGGGCGGTCATCTACTGTATTTTTGCCGGGACGCAGCTGTACTTTTTTGTTTAGCAGCTGTGTCCCGACAAAGCTTTAAAATGTTTATTTTTTCAACAATTTTCCCGATTTATCCTCTGCCCACCCGATGTTAATGCCATGGTTTGAGGTGTAACGGAAGGTATAGGTCGACTCAAATGTCTAGTGGGGTAACAGCTCCCCTCCTACATCCTGAGGGGTATCTTAAATTTGAAGGGATGGTGATAGGCACGGTTTTGAGATCAAACCAATCACCCACATATTTGGACATAATTCTTCAACTTCTGGTCTCTCCAAAGACTCTACTCCTTCCACACTGCCTGCCCTGATCACCCTGCCCACTCAAACTATGCTTTCTCGATTTCCCGGTCCCGGAAGATTTTCGGGACTCGAGACCGGTCCGAGACGGGACTTTTCCGGAATTTCCCAGTCCAGGCATCGAGAAAGCATTACTCAAATCACTTGACTCAACCTGCCCACCTTGTCGCCCTGTATTCCTATCCTTCCTGTCCTTCCTGTCCTTCCTGTCCTTCCTGTCCTTCCTGTCCTTCCTGTCCTTCCTGTCCTTCCTGTCCTTCCTGTCCTTCCTGTCCTTCCTGTCCTGCCTGTCCTTCCTGTCCTTCCTAACCGTCACATCATTCCCAAATATTCCCCATACCAATAAAAAAAAACTTACATTAGCTAAACTTTGTGTTGATTTCTCTCCGTCCATCATTTAAATACAAATATAATTTTTTTTGTTATGTCGTGTCCGCTTAATATCCAATATCAAAAATTTAGTTCCTATTCTGGTCTCATTTTCATTGCCATTCTCGTATCACATTCACATGAACTTGTTGCTGCTTTCTATTAATTGACATGGTTTTTATAGCAAAATTTTTACGATCTTTAATTTTTTATGAAAATTTGCGACTTCAACGACATTGTTCATGGATTAATAAGGCTATGAAGCTATGGATGATGAATGATGGATGTAGAGCTGAAATGAGAAAAGAAAATGAAGAAATTTGTTAGGTTTTTTGGGTTAATGAAGTTGAGGGTGGATCACTTATTAATTAACGGTCTTAAAGCGAGTAATGGGGGAATGGTTGAAGGGTTGCAACCCTTCCGGTTGAGATGGGTCATGGTGGGGCTGTTAGGAAGTGTTATGTAAACTCTGTTCCGCGGTACACTAGTTTACTGCTAAAATGTATTAGATACTCCAAAATATGCATGATATGTGCAGATTTGGTCCTGACTAACCATTAAAGTGGATCTCAGTAAACCAGAAGATCTCGAAGAAGGTAGGAAGTCAAAAAGACAGTTATTCATGTTACATAATAAACAAATAACCCCATGATGAAGGTAAGGATATTTTCAGATTTATGATTTTACAATTCAAATGTTAAATTCACTATTCAATATGAAAAAAAATCAGCTAAAACTGGCAAGAAAAGTTGTCCTATAAATCCAGTGTTGTCCAACCTTTTTTAGTGTCGTGGGACAACTATGAGGGCCAGTCACGACCAAATCCCCGTGGATGGTATGTACAGAACAATCGGAATCATGCACAACATGCAGCTCATGACACATTCACATTAGTGAGCAGAGTTGACAAGACTTCATATGATTTCGACCTCAAATTTCTGTAGGAACTTGAAATTCGATTGAAGACCAACCAGAGTTGCAAAACAGGTGCCTGTGGCAGGCAAAACCGTACAAATTTTTTATAATTTATATGATTTTTTCTTCAAAACCGTACAAATTATCAAGAATTTGTATGGTTTTTTCCTATCACAGGTGCCTGTTTTGCAACTCTGGGTTAGTCTCGATCAAAGCCACGTCACACCATTATGACATGCACGACACAATCGGAACCACAGACGACATGACACATCTGCACTAGTGAGTACAGTTGGAGTCCAAACTCCACTTTCTGTTGCACTTTGGGATCTGATTGACGTCCAGTTCTCGAACAGAAATCGATGTCGGCTTGGATTATGTATGGAGTTGAGTCGACTTGAGTCAACTATTCCATTCAAATTCCGAGTCAACTTTGAATGCTGGCCAGGATTCTAGCCAATCCTGTTAGTGTGTGCCGTGTCACACAGGTTGAACAACACTGCATCAAAATCAATTCACGATTCTCTAACAAAAGTCAACTCAACATCCACCTAGACGGCACCGTTCTTAAGACTTTTTTTTTTTATTCATTCTATCTCGTACATGCGAATTCATCCATAAATAATATGTCGTGTGCCAAAAAAAGTAAAAAAAAAGTTTTGGCATTTTCTATTGAATACAAATTCAATTTTTTTTATATATATGAACAGTTTTTCGGTAGAGGACAGGAACTATGCGAGTAGAATAATCGGAAATAAAACTAGCTTTTTTTTTATATATCGGAAGTACTGGAACTTTATGACTGTCAAGCTAAACAAATTATTGTTCATGTTGAACTTTTTATGAACAGAGCATCACAGGATGTGATATAAAAAATTTAGTCAGCTATAGTAAAAGTTTCATTGCATCCTTTATAGCTTGTCGTTTGGACTTAAGTTGGACTTTTGAGTGATTTTTTGAGGTTATGTTTTTTACTATAATTTGAGGTAATTAATTGATTATAGAATTTTATTCGTCTATCCGACTAGAGTTTGCTTTGATTATCCGACTAGTGTTTGCTTTGATTATCCGACTAGAGTTTGATTCTATTATCCGACTAGATTCTATCTCAATTATCCGATTAGGTTCATTCTCAATTATCCGACTAGATTCTATCTCGATTATCCGACTAGATTCTATCTCGATTATCCGACTAGATTTTATCTCAATTATCCGACTAGATTCTACCTCAATTATCCGACTAGATTCTATCTCGATTATCCGACTAGATTTTATCTCAATTATCCGACTAGATTCTATCTCGATTATCCGACTAGATTTTATCTCAATTATCCGACTAGATTCTACCTCAATTATCCGACTAGATTCTATCTCGATTATCCGACTAGATTTTATCTCAATTATCCGACTAGATTCTATCTCGATTATCCGACTAGATTTTATCTCAATTATCCGACTAGATTCTACCTCAATTATCCGACTAGATTCTATCTCGATTATCCGACTATATTTTATCTCTATTATCCGACTAGATTTTATCTCGATTATCCGATAACTAACCTAAAAATCAGTCTAAATGTCCACAAATCCATATATTATGTCAAGCTCTTCATGCTGTATCATTTTAATGAATTCAATTCCATTATCTATTACATACTGTCGCTTGAAGCTCATTCAACCCTAATTCTTAGTTTTTGGGTATCGATTGTCATTCAATGAAAACCTTTTTGAGGCAGCAATCTTCAGACATAATTCGTAGTATTTTATGGGAAATTGTAAGTTTATTGAGGATAAGTGATTGTTGTTGTTGTGCCTTTTGTTTTTGTGTTTATTGAAGCTCACAATGGAGATAAATTTGTTTATTTTCATTCTTAATTGAGTGATTAAGAATTATTTGTTGGGGGTCATTAGCTTGGATTTTTGTGCTGTCGGAAGGATTTAGTTAAAAATTCTCATTTTTTATATCCTCAGAAAAGCTTTTTTAAGTTTTTTTTACACCTGTTTCTTTTGGATATAGCTTCAAGCTTCTCGAAACATTCAAAGCTTTTATAATATTCAAATATTAATGCATGAGACACTTGAGATGCTTGCTGTTAGTTAAGGATTTAAGTTTATATTCTTTAATAGATGCTTATACATTTTTAAAGATAATCTAGGGATCAGTGAAGCTCAAATTGAGAAAATTAGTCTCAAGTCGAGCGTGTCAAGTCTAAGTCGAGCGTTTCAATACATATTTGAGCGTGTCAATTCAAGCCGAGCGTAATCAGATAAAATTGACTATAACAAGTTGAAATCGAGCGAAACAAGCTTAAGTCGAGCGTAACAAGCTTAAATCGAGCTTTAAAATTATCATTTGTGCTTGTTATACTCAAATCTTGCTTGTGAAAATGAAAGCGTATCAATTACAGATCGAGCAATTTAAGACTAAATGAAGCATAAAAAAGCTAAAAACGAGCTTTTAATGTCTAAATTGATCCTAGGAATCTTAAATTAAGTTTATCAATTTTATATCGCACATTAGTCAATCGAATCAAGCCCAAGTCGAGCCGTTCTACTCCAAATCGAGCGTATCAATCTTAAATCAAGCATGCAAAGTCTTGCTCTAGCATATCAAACCTAAGTCGAGCGTATTAAATCCCAATTGCTAACATATGAAGCTCAAATCGAGCGTATCAAGCTCAAGTAGAGCGTATCAAGCTCAAGTAGAGCGTATCAAGCGTAAATCGAATGTATAAAGCTCAAATCGAGCAAATTAAATTTAAGTCGAGCGTATCAAACTCTAATTGAGCGTATTAAGCTCAAATTGATCCTATCAAGTTCAAATCGAGTGTATCAAGCTCTAGTCGAGCGTATCAAACCCAAATCGAGCGTATCAAGTTTAAGTCGAGCGTATCAAACTCTAATTGAGCGTATTAAGCTCAAATTGATCCTATCAAGTTCAAATCGAGTGTATCAAGCTCTAGTCGAGCGTATCAAACCCAAATCGAGCGTATCAAGTTTAAGTCGAGCGTATCAAACTCTAATTGAGCGTATTAAGCTCAAATTGATCCTATCAAGTTCAAATCAAGTGTATCAAGCTCTAGTCGAGCGTATCAAGCTCAAGTCGAGCAAATTAGTTTCAATCGAGTGTATTAAATCTAAATTGAGTAATTTAAGATTGAATAAAAGCTCAAACTGAGCGTAAAAATTCAAAACATTCTAAAACAAAGCTCAAATCATCCAAAACCGTACATAAATCAATCACAAAACAAATGAATCTAAACTTTTTTTTACCCATAAAACTTTTCAGCTATCAAAAATTGTATCCAACAACATACTCGAACTATGAAATTAATCACGCGTCAATCATATTGAATTTGTTTGTTAAACAAAATTTTTCATTTTTCAATCCTTCTCTTTTGTGTCTGTGCCTTGTTATCTAATGTAACTTCTCATTATAAATTCAAGTATCTTTATCTAAAGGTAGAGGTAGGAGAAGTGAAGGGAAAAGGGACAAGTTTAAGAAAAGAAATGAAAATCTTTGTCAAGTTTTTTGTGAAGCAAAAAAAAAAAACTTTTCCTTTCTATTTTTTTCTTCTTGTGCTTGCTTCCAGTTTAATCCCTTCCTTTTTTATACATTTTCATTTTGAAATTTCCATTCTTTTTGTTCCACTTTTTTCTAATTCATTCATGCTTACAGATGATGTCATGTGTGTGTCTGGTGCTCTTGGGTTTGATGGATAACGAGCTCTTGAAGATGTGTTGTACTTGAATTATGTTGTGAATATTTCGAGTATTTTCTTTTGAATTTAAATTAATTTTATCATGGTTAAGTTGCTTTTGCATATGGAATTGGAACTTATCTTCAGGTTTTTGATCATTTATTTAACGTTTTTTGTGTGATTTAAAGATTTGATACGCTCGAGTTGAGCTTGATACGCTCGACTTGGGTTTGAAACGCTCGACTTGGGCTTGAGACGCTCAACTTTGGCTTGAGACGCTCGACTTGGTCTTGATACGCTCGACTTCGGCTTGAGACACTCGACTTGATACGCTCGATTTGAGCTTGATACGCTCGATTTGAGCTTGATACGCTCGGCTTGAGTTTGATACGCTCAATTTGAGCTTGATACGGTTGACTTGAGCTTCATATGCTCGACTTGGGCTTGAGACGCTCGACTTGGGTTTGATACGCTCGATTTGGATTTGAGACGCTCGACTTGGGCTTGAGACACTCGACTTGGGCTTGATACACTCGACTTAGACTTCATTTTCTAATTTTGAGCTTGATTAAGCTCTTTAACTCAGACTTCCGCACCATTCACCTTGACTCATGCTTTCTATTCTCACAAATCATCAAAAACCATTCCATCTTAAAAACCTTAAACACCCACTGAATTATTTTATCAACACAATGACGAATATAAATGTGCTGCATCTAAATGTCAAGAAACTTTCATCATTTATGTCTTTCATGCAAATGCACAACTACCGTCTAGAATGTGACGACTTATTTCTTAGTCTCAGATTTGTTACATTCATCACAATACAGAACAAAACAGTTATAAATTACACTAGATATAGAATGGAGTTGTTCAATTGTTACGGCAGACTGTGGAACTGTCGAATTTAGACGTTAATTTTATTTTCAAAAAAATAACGGTTTTAGAAAATTGTCGAGATTGAGACCGAGACCGAGATTGAGACTGAAACCTACAAGGGAAGTCGGATAGAGTATGGTAGGGTATCCCGAGTATAGTAGGATAGAGTAAAGTATCCCAGAGAGACACTCCAGTTTCAATCATTTTTTGGACATCTTTCAATTAATTCCAACATTTTTGGACAATTTTATGTCATTTTTCTCAATTCCACAACCACGTCCTTGACTTCAATTCCCAAAAATCCTCAAAAATCATATTTAAATTCCTAAAAAATAGTCAAAATTCCCAACATTCGTCTATGACTCCCAAAAGCACAAAGCAATTCAAAACTTGTTCCTTTTTATCGCTTCTGAGACACAAAACTTCATTTTTTTGTTACTTCCTTCATATCTCTCATTCCATCCATCCATACATCATTCATAAATTATGATATGCTCACACATTATCATTACGTCATAAAAAATTTCAAACTATATTCATTTTAATGACATACATAAACATAGACATAAATATGATGTATATCATAAATATGTTAATCCATAAAGGATAAGTAAGGTGCCTTTTTATTGATTTATTGTCCCTTTTTTTTGTGCTCTTATTTTCGTGTCACTAAAGGTAGTGGTGGGTGGTTGGGCATACTGAAAATGGATGAAATGTCATAAACCGTATGGCATGTGCTGTCTCAAGTGTGGCTTATCAGTAAGTTATTAAAATGGAATTGTTAGTGCATATTAAGTGACGTACTTAAGTGATGGGGTTAGTAGGGGCAAGGGTCAGACACTCCAAAAGTACAGTACTGTACTTACTGTACTTGTTGAATTTAAATGAAAGTACAGTAAGCACAGTACTGTACCACTGGAGAGTCTGACCCTTGAGGAGGGGTTGGTTGTTAAGGTGACTGACCTCAGTTTTCTTTGAATTCCTTTAGATTCCCCACTAATCTTACACTTCTGATATCTTAGTGTACCCGACCTACTCTAGCTACCGAGCTTATCTAGATAAAGTAGGGTAGGTAGAGTTCTTCAGTGTAGATTGGGACATCCTAAATGAAGATAAGGATATACCAAGTGTGGTGAGGGATACCTTTGGATAGACCTGCTCACAGGGTAGGGTGAGGTAGGGTATCATGGATAGGCTGAGAAAATGACCTTTATTTAAAAGTTATAAAAAATTGACAAAAATGATCAAAAAATAGTCGAAATGATTAAAAAAATTTTCAAAATAAAAAAAAAATTGAATTTCGATGACTGTTCCGCAACCTGGAATTAAACCCCACCTAATCTAAAGGTAGTGGATGGGGAGTTTTAAATGGTTTGAAAGAAACAATTGAGATTTTGAGACATTTTTTCTTCGCAAAATCCTTACAACGGGTGTTTACCCCTAAACCGACCTTTTCCCTAAATATGCCCCTTTTCAGTGCCTTACTTCATAAAATAAAATCTTCGATCTAGAAATTATCGAAAGATAGAGCTGTCTACAGACATTCCCTACACGCAATGTGCCCTCCCATGCGCCCCATCCAAGGAAGTAAGCAAGTAATCTCAATTTCCAAGACTCATCTGTTCTCATCGAATTGAATCGAATCCTAAATCTCATCGTAAATGATTCATCAAAAAAAAAAATATCCCAACAATTAAACTCAGTAAATCTTCATACAAAATGAAGCATAAAAGTAAGCAACAACACAAAAAAAAATCAATAAGCAATCAATTTTCTTAATTATTAAATGAGAAATAAAAAGGTATCAAAAATAGCAACAAAAAAAAGTGGGAAGAAATTACTTGATTAATTAAATTTATCATTTTTTTTGTTTGTTTTTCTATTTTTATGCTTTAGTTGTGGATGGACTAGGCAGGTATAGGGGGTATACGGGGTAGTTGTGGGTTTGATGATTAGGGTCTGCTTAGTCAGATACGACATTGGTAACTGGATATAGACCGGATTAGTTCTACCCTTGATATAATCCCGACTAGAGTTTGACTCAATTATCCGACTAGATTTTGACTCAATTATCCGACTAGATTTTGACTTTAATTATCCGACTAGAGTTTGACTCAATTATCCGACTATATTTTGACTCGATTATTCGACTAGATTTTGCCCCGATCATTCGACTATAGTTTTACTCAATTATTCGACTAGAATTTGAATTTGATTGAATATTTCTTCAAAAAATTCCCAAATTAATTAAAAGCAAACCGAATCCAATGCAATTGTACACACCTTCACAAAAGAGCCAACATAACCTCAAAAAAACGAGAACAATTGATTCACTTAATATCAATTAACTGTAATTAGTGGCAATGCAGTCCAGTCATAATTAATTTTAAATTTACTGCAGTCTCGTCAGCTGAGCTGGGTCGCTCATAAATTTCATTATGAATTGGAATTTTGCTTTATTTTTTAATAATGTGATGAGATTTATGTAATTTGAGTTGAGTGGCGGTTAAAAAGAGTTGCCGATGCAGTTAATAATGGGAATAATTTGAATAATGGAAGAGGCCTTGAGGGGAGTTGGGGTGCAAAAATGGGAGATGGATGTGAACAAAAAATGGAAGTAATTGCGTACAATTAAAAATTTAAAAGAAAAACTGGAAAAAAATCGAAGTTATGAAAATTTTAAACATAACCTCAATTAAGAAATGAATTTTTAATTGTTAGACTTGATTGTGATTCGATTATCTGACTTGATTGTGATTCGATTATCTGACTTGATTAGGATTCGATTAACTGACTTGATTAGGATTCCATTATCCGACTTGATTAAGATTCAATTATCTGACTTGATTGGAATTCGATTATCTGACTTGATTATGATTCGATTATCTGACTTGATTAAGATTCGATTATCTGACTTGATTAGGATTTAATTATTCGACTTGATTTTGAATCGATTATCCAACTTGATTAGGATTCGATTATCCAACTTGATTAGGATTCAATGATTCAACTTGACTGTGATTCAATTATCCGACTTGACTGAAATTTGATTATCCGACTTGACTATGTTGATCCAACCAAACGATAACTTTGAAATGACCCCAAAAATCAGACTTGCAAATATGAAGATTATTTTTAAAAATAATCAAAAACCTAACCTCAATCAAAGAAAAAAATCACAAATAAACTTAAAAGTTTTCAAAACTTTTTAATCAAAAATATTAAATTAATCTCTTTTTAAAAAATATTCATGTCACTCAGCATGTCAAAAACAATTCATCAAATCACTCAAAATTTACCACAAAAAAATATTTGCTTATTTTCCTCACAAAAATCACAACAAAATCAATCAAATGTCAATTTTTGAGTCTATTTTTTAACTTTTATTGCCAGATAAATGACCGCTTTGCTAAACCAGATTTGTAGACCAAAAACAAGCTATTTTGACATTCAATGGCCATAAATTCAAGTCAAATTAAATCCTATGTTGATGAATTTTTTAGTTCCAACATTGTAAACATAAATCATAAAAATAGGAATAAAGTCGAGGGGAAAAGAATATGAAATGGAAGGTAAAACTTTTGCTGACTTGTGGAGGATGATGGAAGCGGGGAGATAAAGTTTGAGGAAAATTTTGAAAAGAAAATGGAAAAAATTATGAAAAATAAATAAATTTGATTAATTTCTAGTTTGACTCGATTATCCGACTAGAGGTTATTTCGATTATCCGACTAGATTTTATCTCGATTATCCGACTAGATTTTATCTCGATTATCCGACTAGATTCTATCTCAATTATCCGACTAGGTTCTATCTCGATTATCCGGCTAGACTCTATTTCGAATATCCGACTAGATTCTATCTCAATTATCCGACTAGATTCTATCTCAATTATCCGACTAGATTTTATCTCGATTATCCGACTAGATTCTATCTCAATTATCCGACTAGATTTTATCTCGATTATCCGACTAGATTCTATCTCAATTATCCGACTAGATTCTATCTCAATTATCCGACTAGATTCTATCTCAATTATCCGACTAAAAATTTACTTTATCGAGTTTTGAGCTCTAATTCTGACAAAACCACAACAAAGGAACTCCACCCTATTTATATTCTTGAAAAAACGACAAACTCCAAGGGAATTAAGAGTTGTAATAAACGATTCAATTTTGCTTTAAAGGATTCAATTTGAACAAAAAATCTTTTTCAGACTTCCTAATTTGAATGAAAATTTTTATTTTTACAGTTTTTAAGACTTTTTTCATTCAAAATTATTATTTTCTTGACAAAAAAGTTTTTATGAATTGTGCGACTGACTTCATTCACGATTGACAAAGTTTTCTTGGTACTTAAAAGCTTAATTAAAGAAAAAAATTTGTTTTTGTGTAATTTTAAATTAATATTTTGCCAATTTTTTCATGAAAAACAACTCAATCGATCAGAATGAAAATAACATTTATTTAGGCTGTGGACATTATTTTTGGAATTTTGCCATAAATTGCAGTAAATAACATGGAAAAATCAATCGATTTAATTTTTATTTTTCAAATATCCTTCAATTTAATACAAGGTCAAAAATCTGAGATTCAGGTGCCTTCACACTAGAAATTTTGAGGTTCAGGTGCTTTTACACTAGAGTTTTTGACGTTCAGGTGCCTTCACATTAGAGTTTTTGAGGTTCAGGTGCCTTCACACTAGAGTTTTTGAGGTTCAGGTACGTTAGGGGTGTCCAAATGTCGATTTTTTGCGTTACGTAATTTATGGATGGCCCCATTGCAAAAATTTCTTATTTATTTCAACGCTTGCCACTTTTTTCTATCGAAATCACCAAAAATTTCATCAACTTTTATCAAATTAGGTAAATTTTATGGACAAAAACTTTTCGAAGTGGACGAAAAATTGACAAAATGGTGGATAATGGATGCGATTTTTGACCTTGAATATTGTGCCTTAAAAATTAGAGTTTAGAGATTTAAGCGCATTCAGTCTAGAAATTGGAGGTTCAGGTGCCTTCACACTAGAAATTTTGAGGTTCAGGTGCCTTCACACTAGAGTTTTTGAGGTTCAGGTGCCTTCACACTAGAGTTTTTGAGGTTCAGGTGCCTTCACACTAGAGTTTTTGAGGTTCAGATGCCTTCACACTAGAGTTTTTGAGGTTAACAAGCCCAAAAGTCTTCCAAAATGAAGTCAACTTCTGTTCAGCATATCACATATGAATTAATATTCATAAAGTCATTTCATTAGTCGACACAGGAACAACGAGCAAGTCAGTCATTAAAAATTAATTTTTTCATCAAAAATCACAAGAAAATTTTCATGGTGACTTGAGACATGACATTGAAATGTGCTTGATGTGGCAATTAGTGGTTAATTTTGAGCCTGTTTGGTGACTGTTGAGCATTTATGCTGCACATAGAATCCCAAATAATGACAACATCCGGGACATTTCAGGACCTAAATTGCACAACATCAAAACTAAAATGAAAACTTTACAAATTACTTCATTTTCCCTCGCGGCCACATCACAATTTTCCCTTAATTTCATTTTTCCGACATTTGACGTATTCATGACTTCAGTTCCTGTCATAATTTATGATTCTATGCCTTTATGCTTTAAAAAAAATTTTTAACGCAAAAACTCTCGACAATTTTTTTTTTTTGCTTCCGTTTTTTTGAGTTTGTCACGTTCGTGTGTTGAGGCATGAGATGTAGCTACACTTCCTACCTATTCATAATTTTTGTCTTCACGCAAATATTCATTATTTAAAGGATGATGACACAAATGTAGTCGCTTGAGTATTCTGGGGGTCGTTTGGTTATGATGTGACGTTCATAGAGATCCCTTCATGGGGTTATAGAGGTGGACGGAAGGGAAGACTGTGGGGAGAAGAACAACATTGATAGACAACGCGACAGACAACGCGACAGACAACTTGACAGACAACGCGACAGACAATGCGGCAGACAACGTGACAGATAACATGATAGACAACGCGACAGACAACACGACAGACAACGCGACAGACAACGCGACAGACAACATGACAGACAACACGACAGACAACATGACAGACAACATGATAGACAACGCGACAGTCAATGCGACAGATATGCACAGACAAGGGCAGGACGCCCTCATGTCTTACCATCAGCGAACCCGATGAAGCACACAGCTTAGAAGATGCCGATAAGTCAACTTGACTCTAGTCTGAGATCAGCTTTCATTGAATCAGACCTTAAGTCAGAGTCACACTAGCCTGGGACTGGATTTTCAGCATTTTGTATGATGTGTGGCTTCCGGACAGAGCTTGAAGTCGATTCTATCTGACTTCACACTAAGTTCGAGTGGATGTCGAGTTCTGCTTCCTGGAAAGTGAAGAATAGACGCCATAGCAACTACATTGTGCTGCTCGGGACATCAAAATCGTCGACATGATTTAAAAAACAAAATAATTAAAAATAACTTGAGATTAAAAATTGTTTTGATTCCCAAATTTAGTGCCATAAGATCAATTCTACAGAAATCGTCTTAAAAGTATGTAAACATCAAACTGGATTTTTCCACTCATCTGACGGACTTGACTTATCAAGTCTCAAAAATTTGTCGCGTGTATTTTGGGAGATAATTTTATATAAAAGCAGTTCTTGTGCTGTTCTAGCTTCACTTTCAAGTCGTCTGTCTTAAGTTGAGGATCATTCTGAAGAAGCTGTGAGCTGTGCCTTGATTTGGTCAACAATATCAATTTATATCCTGGATTTGGTGACTTGACGTTGGACATAAAATTGGAAAAATGTTCAAAATAATTTTGTGAGTTAAATTTGTTAATTTTTTATGGATTTATTGATGCTTAAATGTCTATTTTGACTAGATTGCTTCTGTGCCTGACATTCAGCACATCACATGCTGCATCCTTTAAATGTAACTATGATCCAGGTGTGTGGGGCTACATAAAGGATGCTTATTGCTGTGATGTTCAAAATTCATTGTCAATAACATCACTTGATGCAGCACAAGTCGACTCAGTTACAGGTAGACATAAGCCTGGCCACAACAATGACAATGTTGACTTTCTATCCATTGAAGGTGCTGGAAAAGTTCATTATTTTCCACATGGCTTGGACAAAATCTTCAAAAATCTTAAAGGAATACAAATTTATGGAACTGGACTTAAGCAAGTTCGTCAAGTTGACTTGAAAGACTTTCCAAATTTAACAAATCTTTATTTGGATCACAATTATTTGAAAATACTTGAAAAGGATTTGTTCAAGTTTAATCCAAATTTGGAGGTTATTTCTCTGTATAGCAACAGAATCACGCACATTGATCCAAATGTGTTTGACGGGCTGACTAAGTTGAAGACATTGAACCTTGGATCGAACGATTGCATCAACATGTCTGCTGTCAAGAATCCAACTGCTGTCCAAAATGTCATCAAAACAGCAAGCACCAAATGCTCAAATTCAGATTATTTAAATTTGGAGCAAAAAGTCAGGAACCTCGAAGCTGAATCCGCAACATTAAGTTCCGAACAACTCAAGGAAAAATTGCAAAATTTGGAAATTGAGTCGCAAGATTTATACTTGCCATATTTCTTCCAACAAGAAATTCAAGACTTGAAAGCTGTTCAAGTTAAAAAGGCACAAGAGGAAGCCTGAACAACAACAACAGCTTCTGGGGTACAAAAGGGGTGGGGTGGTCAAAAATTGAACCCATCACACCCTTCGTCTTCCCAAAACTTTCGGACATACCCCTGAACAACAACAACAATAACCACATTATCCAATTACTTATCTAATTAACTGAATTGTAACGGTTTTTTAAATTTTGAAATTTAGCAGTTTTGTAAAATGTAAAAAAAAAATCTGCTGGAAATAAATTTTTATGAATTTAAAATAAAAATAATTTTTTAAAATCGAAATTTCAGGTAAAAATATCAAAAATCAAGATTAATGGAACTAGAACCTATTAGGGACCATTCTTTTATTACGTTACGCTAATAAAAACGAATTTTTAGACCCCTTTTTTCGGTTAATCTCGGTAAGGTTTGATACACTTCGGAATAGTTCGGCACACTTTGTAAATGTTCGGTAAAGTTCGACACACTACGGAATGGTTCGTAAGACTTCGTGAATGTTCGGTAAAATTCGACACACTTCGGTAAGGTTCGACACACTTTGTAAATGTTCGGTAATGTTCGACACACTTCGGAATGGTTCGGAAGACTTCGTAAATGTTCGGTAAAGTTCGACACACTACGGAATAGTTCGGAAGACTTCGTGAATGTTCGGTAAAGTTCGAAAAACTTCGGAATGGTTCGGAACACTTCGTAAATGTTCGGTACAATTCGACACACTTCGTCAATGTTCGATGAGCTTCGGCTCATTTCGGAATAGTTCGGCACATTTCGGAATAGTTCGGCACACTTCGTAAATGTTCGGTAAAGTTCGACACACTACGGAATGGTTCGTAAGACTTCGTGAATGTTCGGTAAAATTCGACACACTTCGGAATGGTTCGGAAGACTTCGTAAATGTTCGGTAAAGTTCGACACACTACGGAATAGTTCGGCACACTTTGTAAATGTTCGGTAAAGTTCGACACACTACGGAATGGTTCGTAAGACTTCGTGAATGTTCGGTAAAATTCGACACACTTCGTCAATGTTCGTTGAGTTTCGGCACATTTCGGAATAGTTCGGAACATTTCGGAATGGCTCGGCACACTTCGTAAATGTTCAGTTATTTTCGGTAAGCCTCGACGCAATTTTCTAGACAATAAAATAAGTTACCAATCCCTTAACTCTAAGATGTATAGTCATCCTAACCTCAAAACTTTAAATTATTCCAACTTGAACTTGATCTCAATTCACATCAAGTCTTTAAAATCCTAAACCATGAGCCATTCCACCCCTAATATCATCCACACACATATACGCCCATAAACTCATTGCCAAGTTTTATTCACATATATAGCACATGGTGGTGGTGATGATGATGACAATGATGAAGAGATATACACCATCGTGGGAAATGTATGTGAAATTTTGCTGACTTGACAAAACGAGAGAAAGAGAGAAAGAGAGAGAAACGACAATGAGAATGAAAATAAAGAAGAATAATCAGTTGGGAGGGGTAGGAATAGAGGAAGTGAATGCGGAAAAAGAAGATGAAAATTGTGAAAAAAAAAAAACATAAATTTCACATTTTCTCATTATTTTGATATAATTTTAAGCATCTTTATCGAAATGTAAAAATAGGTGTGATTTGTGGGACGTGAGGTTGTGACTGTCTACTTGCGACTGAGTCATGATGAGATTTGGCTTTTGTGTGACGACTGTCAATGAATCTTTTATTTTGATTTTGTAAAATTTGAATGGATTTTTTTTTTTGAATTTATATTAAAGATTTATAAATGAATTTAGTGATCTTGGCAACTTTAATGCATGCTTACTGCTTAGTCATTCATATCACACAGGTTACATAATTTCGCTGATGACATTTGCAGCAGGTTGTCATGAATGGGGAGTCGATATCTAACCCAAGCTTTTGATAGAGATATTATTGCATTTAGTAATGATCGGTACAATTCGGAAAGCTTCGGAATGACTCGGTTGAGATCGGTGCCAGCTCGAAAAGGTTCGGTAGAGATCGGTGTAGTTCGGTAAGGTTCAGAACGATTGGATTGAGCTCGGTACAGTTTGGAAAAGCTCGGAAAGACTCGGTTGAAATCGATACTAGCTCGAAATAGTCCGAAACGACTCGGCAGAGCTCGGTACAGTTCGGTAAGGTTCGGATTAACTCGACAGAGCTCGGTATAGTTCGGTAAGGTTCGGAACGACTCGGTAGAGCTCGGTATAATTCGGTGAGGTTCAGAACGACTCGGTAGAGTTCGGTACATTTCGGAAAGACTCGGAAAGACTCGGTTAGAACTCGGTAAAATTCGGTAAGGCTCGATATATTTTGGAAAGTTTTGGTAAGGTTTGATAGAGTTCGGTATGTTTCGGAACACTTCGTAAGTGTTCGGTAAACTTCGGTAATGACCGACACAGTTCGATAGGGCTCAGTTCACATTTTAAAGGCTCAGTTAGGTTTGACACTGTTAAGTAAAGTTCGGATCAACTCGTTAAAATTCGGCACAATTCGGTAAAATTCGTAAAAGCTCGATAAGAATCGGTTCCGAAGTCGGGTTCGGTACAGTTCGGAAATGCTCGGTTCCATTAAGTAAGATATAATGATGCATATGGAATGGTAATTGAAGCTCAGTCCAATCGTGTACCTGCCGTACAGTCACAAGAGTAATCGACCCCTAATACAAAGTCACTGCACTCTAAAATATCATTAAACTCAATGAAAAATTAAGGAATAAAAAAAAATCTACAGAAAAATTAATTTTCGATATCGTTTATGTTTTTATGCTGTAACATTCACACGAGTATGTCATGAAAAATGGTTAAAAAGCGTGACAAGCTTATTCACAGTCAACAGAATTATTTTTATTATTAAAATCTGTTCTACAACACAGTAGATTGTGTGACTCATGGAGATTATTGTATTTATTGACGTAATTTAATGAGGAATTAATGAAGATAGTCAATTAAAATTCGAGGGACTTTACTTCCTCAAGTCACTGACTATAGCAATAGCAAAACTCGAGTTGCACGTACGTCAAACCACATTTTCTGTCATAAAAATGGACCAAAATCAGTCGTCAAGGCAACTTTGTGTGTATGTAGTGACAAAGCAGTGCCTTAGTGACCATATTGTACTGCTCGGGTCATCGCAATCGTCAGTTTGAACATATATTAACTCTTCTTACTTTCATTTCTACTGATAATGTTATACAATTATAATAAAAACAAAAATCATCCGATGGTCAACAACAGCATCAAAATTAGCTCAAAATCCTTATCAATCGTGAAATTCTCGCTGGTTTTTCCAACTCAGAATCCGGACTTGACTTATCAGCAGCTGAAATGTACTCAAAAATTGGTCGCGCGTGTTCTTTTGTATAAAAGCAGTTCTTGTGCTGTTCTAGCTTCACTTTTAAATCATCTGTCTTAAGTTGAGGATCATTCTGAAGAAGCTGTGAGCTGTGCCTTGATTTGGTCAACAATATCAATTTATATCCTGGATTTGGGGACTTGACGTTGGACATAAAATTGGAAAAATGTTCAAAATAATTTTGTGAGTTAAATTTGTTAATTTTTTATGGATTTATTGATGCTTAAATGTCTATTTTGACTAGATTGCTTCTGTGCATGACTTTCGGGACATCACAAGCTGTATCCTTTGATTGTCAATATATATCAGGTAGTTGGAGTGGTTTAGGAACAGCTTATTATTGCAGTGTACAAAATTCAGTCTCAATAACTTCACCTGATGCAGCACAAGTCGACTCAGTGACTGGCACACACCTGGCTGGCCATAATAATGACAATGTTGAGGGATTTTCTGTTTATAATAAAGGACAAGTTCATTATTTTCCACGAGGATTGGACAAAATCTTCAAGAATCTTATAGGAATTCAAATTGCCTACGCTGGACTTAAGGAAATTCATCAAAGTGACTTGAAAGACCTTCCAAAATTGAGGAATCTCTTCTTATATGGCAGTTCTTTGGAAATATTGGAAGCAAATTTATTCAAATTTAATCCAAATTTAGATTACATTTATTTAAAGTCCAACAAAATTTCGCACATTGATCCTAATGTATTTGACAAGCTGACTAAATTGAAGGATATGAACCTTGACGCAAACACTTGCATTAGCATGTCTGCTTCCGACAGTCAAACAGCTGTACAAAATATCATCAAAACAGCAAGCACCAGATGCATAAATTCAGATTATTCAAATTTGGAGCATAAAGTCAGGAACCTCGAAGCTGCATCCTCAAATTTAGATTCAGAACAGTTTAAGGAAAATCTGGAAAAATTGGAAAATGAAGTGAAAAACTCAAAATTTCCAAATTTCTTCCAAATTGAACTTCAGGACTTGAAAGCTGAGCAAGCCAAAAAGGCACAAGAAGAACATTTTTCAGCATTAGTATCAAAAGCTTGCCGACTTTCAATAACAGATAATTTGACAAATTTGATGACCCTTGCTACAAATGGAACCGACAGTAAGCAATGTGCAGCACTTCAAGACAAGATCAACGAAAATTTCACAAAAATGAGTCAAAATATTGCAAAAATTGATGAAAAATTGAGTGGAACTGCTGCACAGATCAACAACAGCCAATGCGATGCACTAAAAGATGACTTAAGGAAGCACATTGAAGACATGGACACAAAATTGGAGATTCTTGATGAAAATGGACAAAATACCAAAACAGCAATGCTCAGAGAGATCCAAAAGATTAAAAATGCAGCCACAACTGATCATGCTGGACTTTTGACGTCGCTGCGACTCAGAACTGATAAAATTGAGAAGGCAATGAAGGAATTAGATCGGAAATTCGATGACCAAGTCAGTAAAATTGATGTCCAAGTCAGTAAATTTGAGGAACAAGACCGTAAATTTGATGAAAAATTGTCAAAAATTATGAAGGCACTAAGCATTAATGAATAACGATGCAAATGCTGTAATTCCTATATGTAGCTTTAAGTCGAGGTTTTTTTATGCCTTTTTTTATGCTTAATCACATTTAAATCGGCTTTTTCCTCAATAAAAAATATCAAAAAAAAAAAGTTTTTTAAATAAATTCAAATTTTAGTTCTTATTTTCTGATATCCAGCAAGGGTCCATTCACTTATCACAACAGTGGGACCTAACCTTAACCCCCCAACCTCCCCCAACATTCCTAATAGGAACAACTTCCTTAATTCATTCAATTTTCACTCCAACCTTCATTTATTTACCAATTTTTGGCCACGACCCTAATTAGCAGCATTCAGAGGAGTATTTGGAAGGGTTTTGGCAGATAACCCCCTTCCCCCTCCCCCACCAATTATTCCTTTTTTAGACCAACTTCGTTAAGGTTTTTCTCCTAAATTTTCAACTTTAATCTTGGCTATGCCCCTGATTTTGAGTGACAATGTCATTTAGGAGCGTATCCAAAGGGTTTTGGGACACACCATCCTCCCCATTCCTTCATAAGAGCGCCTCTTAACCTATCTCAATGCTCATCAAGTCTACATGAAATTTTGATGTTTATGGAACTTGCTATGACATGTCAAGTATACATGTAGACACATAATTTACTACCACAAGTGATCTGGGACAGAGACACAAGTTTGATTTACAGCCCTTGGATATGGACCTAGGATATGGCCCTTGGATATGGCCCTTGGATATGGCCCTTGGATATGGCCCTTGGATATGGCCTTTGGATATGGCCCTTGGATATGGCCTTTGGATATGGCCCTTGGATATGGCCCCTGGATATGGCCCTTGGATATGGCCTTTGGATATGACCCTTGGATATGGCCTTTGGATATGGCCCTTGGATATGACCCTTGGATATGGCCCTTGGATATGGCCTTTGGATATGGCCTTTGGAATCCACACAATGACGACCAGGAGCTCCAAGAGCTATTTGGAGCAATGAACGATTGTCAGCTTAATGTAGGAACAGATAATATTGTCCAATCTAGGTGACAGAGACCAGCAATAGAGTCAGATGGAAAGGATTCTGTTGTACCCTAAGCTCAACATTGGACTATGGTTGCAGCAAGTACATGGCCAACAAATCACATATTGTTCCACTCAGGCCATAAGATTTGATAGTCCAATCATCAAGTAACTCAACTGTCTATAGACACAGTAACAGTAAAGGCAACAAGAATGCGCATAAATGACCCTAATTTAACTCAATCATCATATCAATAACAATTTGCACGTCGTGTTCCTTGATGAAATGATTAAATCAATTTGTATGTAGGCATGCATGCTCATTTATGATATCCAAAAGGTAAGCAAAAAGGACAGAAAATATCCATTTAGCACAAGGTTGCCCGGATGCTTTGTAAATCAGTAGTCATAGAGATATCAAGGCATCCTCATGACTTGCCGTCAATAGAGCGACTTAACAGATTCCTAGTGACTCGGGTCATTGTCATCGTCTGCTTGAATTAAAAGCAATAAAATTTGAGATTAAAATTTATAAAGAAAAAAAGTCATAAACATCAATGAATCATCTGACGGTCAGCCACAGCATCAATATCACCTAAAATGTGACTTATCAAGTCTCAAAAATTGGTCGCGTGTATTTTGGGAGATAATTTTATATAAAAGCAGTTCCTGTGCTGTTCTAGCTTCACTTTCAAGTCATCTGTCTTAAATTGAGGATCATTCTGAAGAAGCTGTGAGCTGTGCCTTGATTTGGACAACAATATCAATTTATATCCTGGATTTGGGGACTTGACGTTGGACATAAAATTGGAAAAATGTTCAAAATAATTTTGTGAGTTAAATTTGTTAATTTTTGATGGATTTATTGATGCTTAAATGTCTATTTTGACTAGATTGCTTCTGTGCATGACTTTCGGGACATCACATGCTGCATCCTTTAATTGTAAATATTATTCAGGCTATTATGGCACACTACAGTCAATTTATTACTGCCATGTTCAAAATTCAGTCACAATAACATCACTTGATGCAGCACAAATCGACTCAGTGACTGGTACACATCAGGCTGGATATACTAATGACGATGTTGAGGCTCTTACTGTACCAGGCAAAGGACAAATTCATTATTTTCCACGTGGCTTGGACAAAATCTTCAAGAATCTAAAAGCAATACAAATTTACGGAACTAAATTGAGGGAAATTCATCAAAGTGACTTGAAAGACTTTCCAAATTTGAGGAACCTTTACCTGTACAACAGCTTTTTGGAAATATTGGAAGAAAATTTATTCAAATTTAATCCCAATTTGGAATTAATTCATTTATCGTCCAATAGAATTTCACACATTGATCCAAATGTATTTGACATGCTGACTAATTTGAAGACATTAAAGCTTGGCAGCAATACGTGCATTGACATGAGTGCTTATAATGATCCAGCAGATGTACAAAATGTCATCAAAGTAGCAAAAGCTGGATGTAAAAATTCAGAATATTCAAATTTGGAGCATAAAGTCAGGAACCTTGTGGCTGCATCCGCAACTTTAAATTCAGAACAACTCAAGGAAAAACTGGAAAATTTGGAAAATGAAGTGGAAAATTCAAATTTTCCAAATTTCTTCCAAAGTCAACTTCAGGACTTGAAAGCTGATCAAGTCAAAAAAGCACAAGAAGAAGCATAAACATCAGTTCCGTTTCATTTAAGTCAGTGTCACTAACAATAATTTGGTTCAGCTTCCTAGTTTGAATCTCCCAGATCAATAAACTGTCAAAATTTTGACCTTTTATGATTTATGTGACATCCAAAAATAAATATATAAAAAGTGATCTGTAGTCTTCCTTCTTAAGCGGATATTGATCTTAAACTTTGACGGATGAATGTTGAATAAAAGCAAACAAAAAAATAAACTAAAAAGGTCTTTTTTTTACTTTATTTTTCTCAAGTGACCACATTAAACGTTTATAATCCCGGATGATTTTTGGGTATGAGATTTATGAGTTTATGTTGTCGAATGGACCGGAAAGCATATGATGTAGAATTGGCAAAAAATTGGTCGACAGGCTGACTTTTGGTATCGAGCTGAAGAAGACCGAAAATACCCGAAAATTAACGAAAAATAACGAAGAAGACACGAAGAAGACACGAAGAAGACACGAAGAAGACACGAAGAAGACACGAAGAAGACACGAAGAAGACACGAAGAAGACACGAAGAAGACACGAAGAAGACACGAAGAAGACTCGAAGAAGACACGAAAAAGACACGAAGAAGACACGAAGAAGAACGAAGAAGACACAAAAAAGACACGAAGAAGAAACGAAGAAGACACGTTAAAGACACGAAGACAAACAAAGAAAACCGAAGACAAACGAAGAAGAACGAAGAGGACCGAAAAAGAACGAAAAAAAACGAAGAAGAATGAAGATGACACGAAGAAGACACGAAGAAGACACGAAAAAGACACGAAGAAGACACGAAGAAGCCACGAAGAAGACACGTTAAAGACACGAAGACAAACAAAGAAAACCGAAGACAAACGAAAAAAAACGAAGAAGAACGAAAAAGAACGAAAACGAACGAAAAATAATGAAGATGACACGAAGAAGACACGAAGAAGAACGAAAAAGACACGAAGAAGACACGAAGAAGACACGAAGAAGACACGAAGAAGACACGAAGAAGACACGAAGAAGACACGAAGAAGACACGAAGAAGACACGAAGAAGACACGAAGAAGACCGAAGAAGACTAAAGTAAAACCGAAGAAAAACGAAAAAGAACGAAAAAAAAACGAAGAAGAACGAAGAAGAACGAAGAAGAACGAAGAAGAACGAAGAAGAACGAAGACAAACGAAGAAGAACGAAGAAGAACGAAGAAGAACGACGAAGAACGAAGAAGACACGTTAAAGACACGTTAAAGACACGTTAAAGACACGAAGACAAACAAAGAAAACCGAAGACAAACGAAGAAGAACGAAGAAGAACGAAAAAACGAAGAAGACACGAAGAAGACACGAAGAAGACACGAAGAAGACAAGAAGAATACACGAAGAAGACACGAAGAAAACACGAAGAAGACACGAAAAAGACACGAAGAAGACATAAAGGAGAGACGAAGAAGAGACGAAGAAGAGACGAAGAAGAGACGAAGAAGAGACGAAGAAGAGACGAAGAAGAGACGAAGAAGAGACGAAGAAGAACGAAGAAGAACGACGAAGAACGAAGACAAACGAAGAAGAACGAAGAAGAACGAAGTAGAATCTGAGGTGAGAAAAGGATGAAAAATGCCAAGTCATGCCACCATACAGTCGCTAAACCCTAATAAATGCAAAACTACAGCTAAAAATGTTCATGTTTACATTAAAAATTTCGTCAGTAAACAATCAGATGAATCACAAACATCACAAAAGATTTTTTTTCCCATTCTATGCCAATTATTGAGTCACATTTACATAACAAATTGCATACAATGTAATGCAAATATTTGCAATGATTATCCAACAAAAGAGAGACTGAATCAATCAGCATTGTACGAGAAGTTTCATCAATTAAAATGATGGTGAAAATAAAAAAAAAGCTTTCAAACTAATTTAAATCCATCATTACCGATCCTTATCCAACATCCTGTGAGTTCATTACTCGACTCCCTCGTGTTTGTCAGTAAACATCAGGCAAAAAAAAATCATTTTTTCTATAAATAACGCGCTCATATTTTTATATGTCAGAATAGCTAGTTCGATATGTTAGTGATGAGAATAAAAAATAGCAACATCATTGATTCCTCATGCAATTGTTGTCAAAAATAGCAATTTTTTTTGCAGCTATTCGTGTAACTTGAATCTAGGTTGAAGCTTTCATTCATAAAAATTAATGAGATATTTTTGGATTTTTTTTTTTGAGTCATTTTAGGGATTGTTCGGTAATTAAAAAGACAAATTAAACAGGCTCCGATGGGCTGGACATGCAGAAGCTCCACTAAATAATGTCTTTAAATCAAACTTTGTGGATGGTAAGAGAGCTCGTGGTAGAGTGAATAACTCCTGGAAGGAAGCTGTCGATAGAAACAATATTGCATTTGGTATTGGCAATTGGCTGGCGGAAGCTGGCGGTGAAACCTGCTGTTGGCGACATCTGAAGGATGCCATGGATCACAGTTGGTCTGTACGGCCAGTGAATTAAGTAATTAAGTTCGTTAATTACGTAACGATTGAAGTGTATTTTTTATAGACAATTTCCAACACCACTCGGCAACTTGAGCCCTAATAAATACAATACAGCCCCTAAAAATGGTTTCACCAACAACGGCAATAGATGCCCAATTTTGCACACTGCATTACCACCCAGGATGTATTGTAAATCACACAAACAGAGTTGAATAACGTAAAATCACCCAAATTCGACTAGACTTTCCATGGAATTAAATCATGATCGTTAGGATCGATTTACCGATGCTCTATCCAGTGGTGAGAAACCTGTGTTCCGTGCATAGTTGCAAAACAGACACCTTTGACAACTATTGGCTAAAACCGTACAAATTCTTGATAAATTGCATGGCTTTTCTTACAAAACCATACAAATTATCAAGAATTTGTACGGTTTTTGCCTGTCACAGGTCCCTGTTTTGCAACTCTGGTTCGTTGACACTCTAGTGTGCAGCATGTCCAGGCTTACCACCGAAGTGTGTCGCGAAAAATTAGAGATTGTTCAGTACTATTCTAATCATTGCTGCTTAACCAAGTTTTGTGCATCGTAACAATCTCTAGGCGTTACGTAATTTACGACTGATCCCTAAAGTTAACTCGATTTTATATACAATTCTAATAATGCCGGTGCCTGCCATTGATCCCACAATTTAGCGGTATTTGTATGGATACACGCAGGAGTTTCTTAGTCTGGCATTGACCCCAACAGGGGACCATCTGAGGACAACGGCTACTGAAGACAGAAGGTGACAATGGACAGCCGTTTATCAATGCTAAGCTTGCCATATACTGAAGGTTTAAACTCAATGCATTGTATGACTAGAGTTGCTATCGGTTTGGAAGTCAGTCATCCCTAAACTCGACATCCCCTCAATTCAATGGTTTGCAATCTTTTGTGATAAGCCTCGATCGAAACCGCACAAGTCATATTGTTCATGGCATTTCCAATAATTTTTGGCAGTACACTAATGTACCGTGATACACAGGTTGTCCACCACTGCCTTAATTCATACCAGAGTGTGAATTTCTCAAAAACGACCGTTAATTTTTTTCAAAAAATATATTTTGTCGTTAAATTTCAAATTTTTTTTGACCGTTACTCATATTTTTCTTTGTAACGTAAATTTTTATTTCAAAATAAGTTGAGTTCGACCACACTCTGATTCATACCATCCCAGACAGCATAAATCAGCACAATTGTCATCCAATTCCTCAAAACTCATTCAAGTCTCAACAATCTTAAAATTACTTTATTTAATGAAATTTTCACAATTTTTTTTTTTCCTTTAAATTTTCTTTCTTTTTTTTTCAGATTAAATTTCATTTTTAATCCCTTTCTTCACACACATTTGAAGGTTCACATCAGAGTGTGGCCGTCTCAAATTCGAATTCGAACATTTCGAACTCAACTTATTTTAAAATAAAAATTTACGTTACGAAGAAAAGTATAAGTAACGGTCAAAAAAAATTTGAATTTTAGCGACAAAAATATTTTTTTTTTGAAAAAAATTAACAGTCGTTTTTGAGAAAGCCACACTCTGGTTCACATAATTACGTGTGTGTGTGTGTGTGTGTGTGTGTGTACTGAAATTTAAATATAAATAATTTAAGCATTACATACGCGATTATAAGTAATGTAATGAGTGTGTCACGTAGTAAAAAATATGTGGGAAAATTAAAAATTTAAAATGTAAGGAAAAATAATACGTAATGGGTGAAAAATTGAGGAAAAAATGGACGTGAAAATGCGAGAAATGTATTAAGTTGTAATTGTGGAATTGCATGAAATTTGTAATTTGTGTTAAATTTATGCAATTTTTTTATGTTTGTGAAATGAATTGTTTTGCAGCATTAAAATTGAAACAAAGTTGTCGGTAATAGTTGAGACATGGAACCGAAGACCCGAAGACCCGAAGACCCGAAGACCCGAAGACCCGAAGACCCGAAGACCCGAAGACCCGAAGATCCGAAGACCCGAAGACCCGAAGACCCGAAGACCCGAAGACCCGAAGACCCGAAGACCCGAAAACCCGAAGACCCGAAGACCGAAAGATCCGAAGACCCGAAGACCCGAAGACCCGAAGACCCGAAGAAACCGAAGACCCGAAGACCCGAAGACCCGAAGACCCGAAGACCCGAAGATCCGAAGACCCGAAGACCCGAAGACCCGAAGACCCGAAGACCCGAAAACCCGAAGACCCGAAGACCCGAAGATCCGAAGACCCGAAGACCCGAAGACCCGAAGACCCGAAGACCCGAAGACCCGAAGACCCGAAGACCCGAAGACCCGAAGACCCGAAGACCCGAATACTATGGAAGAGTTTGACATGGGCAGGTAGGATCTTCATGTTAATATGATTGATAAGAACAAACCTTAATGAGAATTCCTTTTAGTATCCTATGGATGTGTTGGCAACGCCTTCAATAATTTTGTCACATTTAATGTCACAGTTTACTACAACCATTAATTTTGATATCAATCACTTGAAATTTTATTCTGTTATTTTTAGATTAAATTTCTTTATTTATCAATTTTCAAAATTTCATCACTTTTTTGTTCACAATTTCACTTTTTTTTACTTTTTTAAAAATTTTAATTTTTTTAATATTCTCAAAAATAAAATTGAATTTGAAATATTTCTGAAATAATTAATTTAATTATAAATAAAATTAGAATTTTTTTATTTTTGATTATTTTGATAATTTAAAATTAAATTAATAACTGAAGTTGCTTTTGTAAATTTTACAAATTTGAAAAAAAGAAAAAATAAATTTAACAATTATTTTAAATAAAGAAAAACAACATTTTAAAATTATTTTTAAAAATAAAGAAAAAAACATTTAAAAATTATTTTAAAAAAAATTTAAAAAAGTTTAATAATTTTTAGATAAAATTTTAAAAAATTTAAAAAAAAATTAAAAATTCTAAGAAGTTAAAAAAAATTAAAAATTCTAAGAAGTTAAAAAAAATTAAAAATTCTAAGAAGTTAAAAAAATTAAAAGAATCAAAAAAAAATTAGAAAAAATAAAAAAAGCGGAAAAAAGTTTAAAAAAAAAACGAAAAAAAAAATCTTTAAAAATTTAAAACTATTTAAAAAAATTTCTAAAAGTTAGAAAAATTGAACAAATTAAAAAATTAACAAATTTTGAAAAAAATTAAAAAATTATTTAAGATAATTTGTTTCTTTTTTAAATTGTTATTAATTTTTTTTTAAATTCAAAATTATTTTTAAAGATTTTAATATTATATTACTATTTTTAAATTTTAATATTTTCAATAGTATTTTAATTAATTTCAAAGTTAAATTTAAAAAATAATTTTAAAATTATTTCAGATTAATTTCATATTTTTTACAATTTAAAGTCACAAAATTTCACACTTTAATCTTCACGAAATTTAAATTTTCCACAAATATTTCCCAATCAACTCCGTCACATTCCACCGCCAAATGAAGTCTAAATCCTTCAACCGTCTACCATCCACAGTCACAGTCTATCCTTTCTCACCTGAAAGCTTAAAAACGAATGAATGAAAAGCTTTTTGAGGAAAATTCATTTTCCTAAATTGAGAGAAAATTTTCCTTTTTTTTTTGAGAGCAAAAAGAAAATTGAGAAAAATTCTCACAAAATTTTACTAGAACTGCCATGTGATGTGAAAGCATGGCCTGAGTGGAATGAGCACAATTTTATGAATGAAGTTGGAAAATTTTGTTGTTTTTTATCAAATTAGGGTCGGAAAAATGAATTTTAGGAGAGGAAAAATTGAGAATTTTCCTTAAAAAAATGTGAGAATTTATGATGATTTGAGGAACAATTGAGGAACTGAACTTTATCGTAAAGAAATTGAATTTATTCAGTGAGAAAAAAAAAATATGAAAATTTTGCGGTTAAAATGAAAAAATAAAATTTAAAATTCAAGTCAGGACTTTTTGAAGTTGAGGTGGAAATTGAAAATTATGAAAAATTCAAGTTTTTCAATTTTTAATTAAATTTTATTTTTAAATTTTGAGTGGAATATTTTTTAAACTATTTTTTATTAATTTGTTATATTTTTCAGATTTTTGTTTTGAATATTAAATCAAAAATTTATTTAATTTTAAAAATAAAAAAAAATTTATAACTTGAAATTAGAATTTTTTAAATTTATTATCTTGGAAATTTTTTTTTAAAAAAAAAACGAGAATTAAAAAAAAATTAAAATTATTAAAATTTTATTTATTTTAAATTTAAATTTTTTTTATTTTAAAGATTGAATTATTAAAGTTTTTTTTAATTTTAAAATATTAAAATCCTTTAGTTTATTATATTTAAAAATTATTTATATTATCTTAAATTAAAATTTTTATGTATTTTAAAATTGAATTAGTTTTTAATTAAAATAATATTTTTTTTTCAAATTTAGTTTTTAAATTTTGAAAAAAAAATTAATTTTCTTATTTTTTATTTTAAAAAATTGAATTTTTAAAGTTCTTATATTAAAAAAATGAATTTTGGATTTTTTGTTGGTTTTTAAAAATTGAAATTTTTTAAAATTGAAATTTTTAAAAATTGAAATTTTAGTACTTAAAAAATGAATTTTAAAAGTTTTTATTTTGAAAAATATTTTTTTTTAAATTGGATTTTAAGTTTGAAAAATTTGAATTTTTTATTTTTTTATTTAAAAAAAATAAATCAGTAAAAATTAAATTTTTTTATATTTTTTTAATTTTTTATTTCTATATTGAAAAAAAATTTTTTTTAAAAATCAAAATAAATTTTATTTGAATTAACAAATTTTCAATATTTTTCATAATTATTATCTTTTAATATATTCAAAAAAAAAGTTCAATGTTAATGAGCAAATAAAATAATTTTTCATGGAAAAACTCATAAAAATTTTCCTTTTTTTTAACACAGCTCATTACAAAATAGCAATTTATTCATGCTTGTTGTTGTCGACTTTTCAACAACTTCATTATATTTTCTCATTTAAATTATCCTTCCATAACACTTTACACCTTTTTAACATCATCATTATTATCATTAAAGTTAGGATTTTTTTTTTGTTTTTGTTTTTTTTAATTCTCATATATTATAAGTGAGGAACAGTAATGAGAGTTAAAGGGGTGGGAAATTGAGTTACGTGGATTTTGAAACATATAAAATATTTTAAAATTCAATTTTTTTTATGCATTTTTTTTAAATGTTTTTTATTTTTAAATTTATGATTTTTTTTTTTTTCTTATTTTCTGATCTTTTACAACTCTTCTATACAAACTATGTTTTGAAAATGCTTATTTTTTAAAGTTTCTTAAAGTTTCAAATTAAATTTTTAAAATTTTAATGTTTTTCAAATTTTTAGAATTCAAATTTTTCAAAATTTTTATATAATTCTGATTTATTTGAATTTTTAAATTTCATTTTCAAAATTATTTCAAAAACTATTTTCATATAAACTTTTTTTATTTATTTGAAATTTCAAATTTCAAATTTTTTTTAAATTTTTAAAATTAAATTTTTTTTTTAAATTTTTTTTCAAAATTTTCAAATTTAAACTTTTTTTTTTTAATTTTTTAAAATTTCTTTATTCAAAAATTATTTTTTTAAATTTTCCAATTTATATTTTTTTTAATTTTCAAAATTAATTTTTTTTTAAATTTCAAAATTTTCAAATTTTCTAAATTTCTTTTTTTTTAGATTTCTAAATTTAAATTTTTTTAAATTTCTAAATTTAAATTTTTTAAGTTTTTAATTTTCAAATTTTTTTTAAATTTTCTTGAGTTTCTATTTTCAATTTTTATTTTTTTTGAAACATTTTTCCATAAAAAAAATGAGTTCCAACCCCCCCTTCGGGGCACCACAAACAATCCACAAAATAATAAGCAGCTCAGTCAAGATTTTTGTTATTTCATGTAAATTTTGCCTTGTTTGTTGACCTATTTAATGACTAATTAACATCTGTAAGGTGAAAAATTTCTTTATTATTATTTTCCATAAAAATTTCCACACAAATGAAAATGGAAAAATTTTTTCTTTTTTTTTCACACTAATGAACTTCCTACACATGCTGCTTTTAATAATTATGTACACTTATTATTATCATAATTAATTGATGATGTTGATGATGATAGCTGTTGTTTCTCGATTTAATCAAGCTGTGTATTGGGTGGGTGATGTGTTCTATACATGGGGAATGGGGTTGAGGCTGCTTTGGGGGTGCTTTTTGATGTTTTGTTGATTAAATCAGTGATAAGATCAGAAAATTCAAAATTACCGCTTTAGAGACTTAACTATTAACATTTCGGGACCCAGATCAACCCCATCCCCTCTATAGTGACCCACCCATAGGTAATATATGAGTCATACCCACCCCACCCCCCACACTGCCCCTTCTATTCATCTTGAAATCTACCTCGAACGACACACACGAGGATGGCTTCGTGACGGAGCTTTTAAGGCTCTAACGGGAGAGGTGGGTGTGGCTCCAAGGGGAGAGATGGATGTGACTCCAAAATTCCCTATGGGTACGTCCCTAAAGGGGAGAGGGGTTGATCTGGCTCCCAAATCCTTAATGATTTAGACTTTAAAGAGATTATTTTGAATTTTAAATATAAAATTGAAGAATTTTAATACAAAAAAGGAAGATGATGAGTGGGGATAAGGGGAGGGTGGGAGGGTGTGTCCCAAAACCCCTTTGGATACGCTCCTAGATGGTGTCACTCAAAATCAAGGGCATAGCCAAGATTAAAGTTAAAAATTTAGGAGAAAAACCTTAACGAAGTTAGCCTAAAAAAGGAATAATTGGTGGGGGAGGGGGAAGGGGGTTATCTGCCAAAACCCTTCTAAATACTTCTCTGAATGCTGCTAATTAGGTTCGTGGCCAAAAATTGGTAAATAAATGTAGGTTGGAGTGAAAATTGAATGAATTAAGGAAGTTGTTTCTATTAGGAATGTTGGGGGAGGTTGGGGGTTAAGGTGAGGTCCCACTGTTGTGATAAGTGAATGGACCCTTGCTGGATATCAGAAAATAAGAACTAAATTTTGAATTTATTTAAAAAACTTTTTTTTTGATATTTTATTGAGGAAAAAGCCGATTTAAATGTGATTAAGCATAAAAAAAGGCATAAAAAACCTCGACTTAAAGCTACATATACACAGAAATTAAAGGAAATACAGCATTTGCATCGTTATTCATTAATGCTTAGTGCCTTCATAATTTTTGACAATTTTTCATCAAATTTCCCATGCAGCTCATCAATTTTTTGACCTTGTTCCTTCATTGCCTTCTCAATCTTATCAGTTCTGAATCTCAGTGATGTCAAAAGTCCAGCATGATCAGTTGTGGCTGCATTTTTAATCTTTTGGATCTCTCTGAGCATTGCTGTTTTGGTATTTTGTCCATTTTCATCAAGAATCTCCAATTTTGTGTCCATGTCTTCAATGTGCTTCCTTAAGTCATCTTTTAGTGCATCACATTGGCTGTTGTTGATCTGTGCAGCAGTTCCACTCAATTTTTCATCAATTTTTGCGATATTTTGACTCATTTTTGTGAAGTTTTCGTTAATATTGTCTTGAAGTGCTGAACATTTTTGACTGTCGGTTCCATTTTTAAGTGACATCAAATTATCTGACATTTTGTCAACTTTTGACTCTAGTGCTGTACATGTCTCGAGTTTGGAGCTTTGAGTTGTTGTTGTTGTTGCTGGTGTCGTTGTTGTTGTAGTTTTAGGCTTAGCTGTTGTTGTTGTTGTTGTAACTACTTCTCGTGCCTTTTTGACTTGATCAGCTTTCAAGTCCTGAAGTTGACTTTGGAAGAAATTTGGAAATTTTGAATTTTTCACTTCATTTTCCAATTTTTCCAGATTTTCCTTGAGTTGTTCTGAATTTAATGTTGAAGATGCAGCTTCGAGGTTCCTGACTTTATGCTCCAAATTTGAATAATCTGAATTTATGCATTGAGTTCTTGCTGTTTTGATGATATTTTGTACAGCTGTTTGACTGTCGGAAGCAGACATGCTAATGCAAGTGTTTCCGTCAAGGTTCATATCCTTCAATTTAGTCAGCTTGTCAAATACATTTGGATCAATGTGCGAAATTTTGTTGGACTTTAAATAAATGTAATCTAAATTTGGATTAAATTTGAATAAATTTGCTTCCAATATTTCCAATGAACTGCTATATAAGAAAAGATTCCTCAATTTTGGAAGGTCTTTCAAGTCACTTTGATGAATTTCCTTAAGTCCAGTGTTGTAAATTTGAATTCCTTTAAGATTCTTGAAGATTTTTGCCAAGCCACGTGGAAAATAATGAACTTGTCCTTTATTATAAATAGAAAATGCCTCAACATTGTCATTATTATGGCCAGCCAGGTGTGTGAACCAGTCACTGAGTCGATTTGTGCTGCATCAGGTGACGTTATTGTGACTGAATTTTGAACTTGGCAGTAATAAACTGTCCCTAAAGTTCCCCATTGAGTTGATTTATATTGACAGTCAAAAGATACTGATTCTGATGATCCAGGAAGTGACAAAGTCATGCACAGAAGCAATCTAGTCAAAATAGACATTTAAGCATCAATAAATCCATAAAAAATTAACAAATTTAACTCACAAAATTATTTTGAACATTTTTCCAATTTTATGTCCAACGTCAAGTCCCCAAATCCAGGATATAAATTGATATTGTTGACCAAATCAAGGCACAGCTCACAGTTTCTTCAGAATGATCCTCAACTTAAGACAGATGATTTAAAAGTGAAGCTAGAACAGCACAGGAACTGCTTTTATATAAAAATAATCTCCGATGAACACGCGCGACCAATTTTTGAGTACATTTCAGCTGCTGATAAGTCAAATCCGGATTCTGAGTTGGAAAAACCAGCGAGAATTTCACGATTGATAAGGATTTTGAGCTAATTTTGATGCTGCTGTTGACCATCGGATGATTTTTGTTTTTATTATAATTGTATAACATTATCAGTAGAAATGAAAGTAAGAAGAGTTAATATATGTTCAAACTGACGATTGCGATGACCCGAGCAGTACAATATTGTCACTAAGGCACCGCTTTGTTGCTACATACACATAAAGTTGCCTTGACGACTGATTTTGGTCCATTTTTATTGCAAAAATTGAATCGTATAGCTCAAGTTAGTCATAATGTGCCTAGAGACAGAATTTGAAGGATTCCAATGTGGCAGCGCCTCCACCGGAGTCCAGACTCCCAGAAATTCATCAATTTACGTAAAAATAATCCAAATAATTTAATTAATTTCAGTTCACAGCTCCAAAATTAAATATTTTTTTTTTTTACAATGCACGCTTCACTTACTGAGTTACTGCATCAAATCCAATTTTTACATCCTCGTATGCTGCATATTCTTATTTTTCACGGTATTAATCAGCATCGAGAGATACAAAAAAAGGAATTAAATTCACAAACTGAAAATGGAACTGGAAGGTCAAAAAATATAAAAAAAAAAGTTTTTCCACTTTTTCCTCACTTTTATCATTTCGTGATGAGTTTTAATTTACCTCAGCATGTCCAGTTATGAGACTCGAATTGACAATAATGTATGGTTAATTGTCGACCAAAAAAACAAAAAAAAATGTCTCATTAAAAATGTGTGTCAATGTTGTTAATGAAATGAGTTGAAAATGGCGGGAAATTTTGGGATTCGGGGGTGATGGGGGTATGGGGTGTTCAAATTTGGTAAGGGGAAGTGGGAAAGGATGATTAAATTTGATGAATTTTTGGTCAATTTTGATGAATTTCAATCAATTTTGATCAATTTTTGGTCAATTTTGATGAATTTTGGCCAAATTTTGGCCAATTTTGATCAAAATCCATCAAAATTAACCAAAAATTCATCAAAATTCCCCAAAAAGTTGCCAATCCACAGCATTAAAGAGTCACTATATCATCCTTTAATCTTACTCCATTTAACAGCCTACAACGAAGCCTAGCTTTAAATAGAAAATGACCCAAAAAACTGCTTTCTTGTCATATTTTTTTGTTGTCCCAATCGAGTCCAATTTTCCTTAAACATGTGGGAAAACAACGACTGTAACACATGAATAATTGCTAAAGTAAAAAAAAGGACATAAAAAGCACAAATTGAAAGGATTTTGTGTGTGTGTGTGTGTGTGTGTGTGTGTGTGTGTGTGTGTGTGTGTGTGTGCCATTCTCAAATATTCAAGGAGTTAGTTCCAACATGTCGTAAATTTATTCAAGGATTTTCACAATATTAAGGCAGATATTAAGGCTGTTAAAGACATTAAGCATGACAAAAGTATGAAAATGATGTGTTTGGGGATTTGAAGGACAGGAAAAGGCGGAACAACACAAATTTTTGAGTGTCCATGAACTTTATCCATTAACAAATGACTTTAAATAACGTGATTTTGTGTGCAACAAGCTGTTGAATTATTTAATTAAAAAATTGTTGAGTCACGCAATCGTTGAGAGAAGTTACTGGATGGGGGTGGGGGGATAGATGTGGATTAATAAATTTCGGTCAATTTTGATGGACTTTTGATAAATTTTAGAACAAGTTTGACCAAAATTTCATCAATTTTATCCAAAAATTCATCAAAATTGACCGAAATTCATCAAAACTGACCGAAATTCATCAAAATTCATCAAATTCACCAATATCAATCATCCTCCCCCACTCCCCCTTACCAAATTTGAACACCCCATACCCACATCACCCCCGAATCCCAACATTTCCCGCCATTTTCAACTCATTTCATTAACAACATTAACACACATTTTTAATGAAACATTTTTTGACTAATTTTTGGTTAAATTTTGGTAATTTTAAAATTTTTGGCCAACTCAAAGTTGGCAATTTGGGAGTAACTACAAAAGTTCGAAAAAGTCCTTCTGCCCTCTCAGTTCTAGAGCATCGGAATTTCATGATTAAACTCAATGAAGGAATTCAAATTAGGATATTGCATGCCAGGGTATTCGATAGTCCTCTTTTAGCAGTTCAATTTGACCAGTGTCCTGCTTTTAGCACTGATTAAATTTAATTTTTTATACAAATTTCGGGTGCTAAAAACCGTACAAAATTAACGGTCAATTTTTCTATTCGTTTACCCTGAATTGCATGGAGTTTATTAAGGGATTAATCAAGGAACACAGGCTCCGGTGGGCAGGATATGAGTGTTAGGGGACCTGTGGAAGTATACCGGATACCTGACTTTAGTGAGCTGTACTGAATTATATTAAACCTTTGGGATGAGGGTTTAGGGGTCAAAACCCCATAAAACCCTACAATTCCTTCAATTTTTGATGCCTAACCCTTCAGATCCATCCCTTCCAAATTTCAGTAATTCAGTAAATTTTGACCCCAAAATTGCCAACCCTACCAACCACGTCCTTCCATCCACCTATATCCTATATGCAAAAAAAAATCAAATTTCACAATCTACTGCATTAAATTAATGATTTGTTGTTGTTGCTTCCTTTTTCACACACAATACAAAGTCATACTTTAAATTGAATCAAGTACTGTACAACAGAACAGAAACAGGGAAACAAACATTCATCATGTGTGCTGTTTACGTCATCATATTATAAGTATATCCATTAGTGTCATGACATCTCAAAAAAAAAGTATAAAACTTTAACATAAACAGACTTAATTTTAGGTATTGTAAATGGAGTTGGAAGGGATTTTTTGGATTCCAGCATGGAGTCTAGATGGATCCACGGATGTTCGGGAGCTCATTCATAGTTGTTGAGCTTTATTGGCTGTTTTGGACAGATGCTGTTGATAGAGACAGTGAAGCATTTGGTATTGACAATTAGGAATGGACAGCAAGTGATAGAGTCAATTATAGTCGCAAATTGAGGTTGGCTATGAATTACAGCTGATCTGTACGGACCAGAGTGGCACAATAGGCATCTATGACAGGCAAAAACAGTACAAATTCTTGATAATTTGTACACATGACCAAGAATTTGTACTGTTTTTGCCTGTCACAGGTGCCTGTTATGCAGCTTTAGTAAGTACAGATCAGCTGTGGTCCGTTACCGTCTATTATCGCCTCCATCACTAGCTGCCCTAATTTGCAACTCTGGTACAGACAGCGAGGTAAGCAAGTAAGTAATTAAGAGCTTTATTGACTGAATTTGAGAAAAAGACAGCAAATTAGTCATTTGGAAGCAGAGTTGGTGCAATGGCCAGACAGAGAATTTGTACAAACAACATGACAGAGCCTCGTGGGAGACCCAAGAACTCCTGGAAGGAAGCTGTCGATAGATACAGCATTGGATTTGGTATTGGCAATTGGCAAGCGGAAGCCGGCGATAGGATCAGCTTTAGGCGTCACCTGAGGGGGCCATGGATCACAGCTGATCTGCATGGCCTTCGAAGTGAGTAAGTAAGCAAGTAGCACCAATGTCAGACCTTTTGTTGCAATTTAAGCTACATATAGGAACATGGATGCAGTAAGTAAGTAATTAAGCCAGAGTTGGTAGGATTCTGGGAGTTGGACCTGACTGTAGTCGAATCAGACCCCAAAATCCAACTCCAAAGTAGACCCACGAACCTCCAGATCCATCCTATGTCTTGCACCTTCCTGCGTTCTCTTTAAAAACCAGCCAAAATCCCCTCAAAAAAATAAACTTTTTTTTTTAAGATTTCACAAAACTTTTTCAATTTTCATGCCTGTCTCCATCCTTTCCATATCTCTCCAGATTGCTGTCAATCAAGAATGAAACTTTTTTTAATTTTTTTCTTTCTTTCTGTCGTGTTCCTTTAAACCACTCAACGCACGTGGGATGTGAAAAAAATTGTGGAAATGAAAAAATTTTCACACGGAAAAAAAAGTGAAAATTTTCTAATGTGGGAAAAAAAGAAGAAAATTCATCAGAATTTTTGCATACTTCTGAGTGGTTTTGTAAAGGATCTGAGGCAGTGGTGGGTAACTTTTGAGCAGGAGTGTAACCAGAATATTTTCAAGATTTTTTTTTTTTTTGGAATTTAAAACAAAAAATCAAACAAAAAATTTAAAAATTTTAAAAATGTTATAAAAACGTTAAAAAAAATTTTAAAAAATTAAAAAAAAAATTAAAAACATTTAAAGTTTTTAAAAATTTAAAAATTTTTTAAAAAAGTTAGAAAATTTAAAAAAGTTTTTAAAAAATTTAAAAAAACTAAAAAAATTTAAAAAAATTTATTTAAAAAATTTCAAAAAAAAAAAATAAAAATATTTAAAAATATTTAAAATTATTTAAAAAATCTAAAAAAATTAAAATCAAATTTAAAAAAAAAATAAAATTTAATGAAAATTTAAATTTGAATTTTATTTTGTAAAAAATTGAATTTTATTTAAAAAATTGAATTTTATTTAAAAAATTGAATTTTATTTAAAAACTTGAATTTTATTTAAAAAAAATTTTATTTAAAAATTGAAAATTTTTATTTGAAAATTTTAATTTTATTTAAAAATTAAAAATTTTAAATTTATTTAAAAAATTGAATTTGAAAAGTTTTTAAATTTTTTTAAAAAGTTTGAATTTTTTAAACAATTTATTAAAAAAAATAAAACTTTCCTTTTATTTAAATTTTAAAATACAATTTTTTATCTCCAAAAACCTTTAAAATTCCTCAATCAAATTTTAAATCACTCATTTTTCTTTTTATTCTAATTTAATAAAAAATCACAAAAATTAAATTCTGCAATATGAAATTGATTTGATTAAAGAAGTTGTTTCTTATTCATGCCGGAAAGCACATTTTTTATGCATTTATTAATCAACTTTGAGCTTTCAATTATGAACATTTATGTGACTAGTCATTTGTGAAAGTTGTGCTACATGTCAAGCACATTTAATGGACTCAAAAATGACAGGATGTGTAGAAATTTAATTTTAATTGACATAATACTGTAAGTTGTGTAGCTGGGAAGGTCAATTTATTGAATATTTATGTCCAGACATTCTTCAAGCTGCAATGGACCTGCATGCACCCCAAGACAAGGAAGTAAGAAGGTCTAGACATTCTTTGGTCGAGGTATTAAATGAAGGATTGTCCAAATTATTAGTGGTAAATGCTAGGACAGTGCTGAGCAACCTTTTATACTTCTCGGCACACCTTGATGATAAGTCTCGACCGAAACCGCACACGGCGTGCGGTTCATGGCTCATCCAAGCATTTGTAGTGGTCTGCTGGCACAGTGGTGGACAACCTGTGTGCCGCGACACCACTGTGCTTCCAGATCTCCTGCTTAAAGCCTGCAAAAACCCTAAAATCTTAAAATATTCCTTCAAAATCTCAACATTTTCTGTCTTAATTCACACGCCACAAAAGCCCATTCCTTATGGGAATATTCGCATGAAAAAAGCTGCAAAAAAAAACTTTTTAAAACTTTTCCATGAATTGTAAAAGAAAAGAAAATTAAAACAAGAAAATCACATTTTCATGCAAATTTTCACCATTTTTTTTTCTTTCTCACACATTCGACTTTATTCTCATAAAATTAATTCATCTTAGGAGTCGCTTGCTTACTTTTTGGTGTAAAGCTGAGTTGTCAGGACTTCAATGTGAAGGAACCTCAGCCTTTTTCAAAAATTTATTTTTATTTTTTGAAATTTTTTTAATTTTTTTAAATTAAAATTTTTATTTTTTCATTTTAATAAAATTCAATTTTTTTTATTTATAAATTAAATTTAAATTTAATTTTTTTTTATTTTTCAAGTTCTCAATTTCTACCTTTTCATATTCAAAATTCAATTTAGAAAAATAAAAATAAAATTAAATTGTTTTAAATAAATTTCAAATTTTCCATTTTTTTAGTAAATTCCAATTTTTAATAAATTTTAAATTTGCAATATTTTGAATAAAATTCAAATTTCTAATTTTTTAAATTAGATTCAAATTTTTCAATTTTTTAATAAAATTTTGAATATATAAATAATGTTCAAATTTTTAATTTCTAAATTGTAATTTTTTAATTTTTTTTTAATTTTTTTTAATTTTTAAAAATTTTAATTGTTAAATAAAACTCAAATTTTTTATTTTTTTTAGCGCATTTTTGTTTTAAATTCAATTTTGTAAAGTTTTAAAAATAAAATTCAGTTTTTTTACATTTTTTTAAATTTTTTCTAAAATTGATTTTAAAATTATGCAAAAAAAAAGTTAAAGCCTTGCCCAATTCCAAAACCTCATCCAAGCCTAACCACCCATGCACGATCATTACATAAATAATGCCCAACTACAACAACAATTTTCCACAATTTATGACGTATTTAAATTTAATTTCCATTCATGCACACAATTCATTTCCAATTTTGAAAACAATTAGACACGGCAACTGACTGAGCGACAACCTTCACTCAATTTTAATTATTTAATTTACGTATGTACAGCAACAACTTTGCAAAAATTCTTACTTTATACTCTTATCAACGCATACATACATTCAAATACAATTAAGCATGTTGATCACACCGAGACTCAAAGTTACGTTCATTCATGTACAAGATTTGGGTTAACTGATAAGGTCAAATTTATTATTCTATTACTGAAATTCATGATGCTCATATGTGAGCGACTCAAATAAACCAACAGACTATGAGTTCCGAGAGAAATTGAACATTTTTATTTCGTATGCGTGGATATTGATGACTGTATGGACTGGAGATTGAGAGTATTTAAGGCTGTATCTGCTGGTGACTGAGCTTTATGTCAGGATGAGGACGTTAAAGCATAGAACAGTGGTTGTTAACCTACCAGGCTGAGAAACTAGGCAGTAATACCGCGGTGTCCATACAAATACTGCTAAATACAGCTGCATTTCATATAAAGTCCACTGATGCCGTCTAGTTCCTCAGTCTGGAAAACCTGTATGCCGCTAAAATTATTTAGATATGTCTTGAACCGTATGTTGTGGACGGTTTCGACTGAGGCTTACTGTCAACAGTTATCACAAGCTTATCTCTCAATTTTATAGAGCATTGCAGCACGATGCGGCAAATTGTATTATTTACTCTACAAAATTGAGTAAAACAACATGTAGCCTGCATTTTGGATGTACATCCAATTTTGGAAGTCTAAACTCTACTTGTTACTACATTATGTTGCTTATGATGCATTCGTACCAGAGTTGTCACCTATCGAATTGCTATAAAAGGCAAAAATCTATCACAGGCATTAACTATGGAAAGGCAAACAAATTTACCTTTTTGTAGGCTTACCTAGCCAAATGCAATACCTAGACAAAGGCACTGTTATAGCTCAAAGCAATAGGTTTCTCTCCTTTGCATAGACACTGTCTATAACAGGCAATTGGATATGTCTAGATCCTTTTGTAGCTTTCTACGTACAGATTTTTCGGAGATACAAAAAATCCTACCAAATTGAATAAATTTCCAAAAATGATGGGAATGGGGAAAGTCTAGGCTAAGAAACTAGTTATATGAAATACCACGATATTACCGCCTAGTTTTTGGTGGTAACTGGAGATACCACGTGAAGGTACGCCAGCTTCGGAGTCAGACTTTGGCTTCCCAAATCCCCCTTTTATAGCCATTAGGGTACAGTTATTACCCTTGGATAATGCTTTATGTTACCCAATATGACTCTGAGATTGAGTCGAATCTGGCCCTAATGGTGGAGTCATGTTGGCTTATCTCTAGGCTTAGACACACAAATATTCATACAAATATCGCTAAATACCGCCGATACCGCCTAGTTGTTCAGTCTGGGTTAATCTAAAGTAATTTTTCAAGCTTCAGGGCTCAGAAATGACTCAAAATTCAGCTTCAAGCCACCGCAGAGCTCGAAATTGACTTGAATTTTTGTATAGAATTGAGTCGACTTTTTCATACTAAATCCTAGTCGACTTTGAGGTTTGAGTTAGCGTGACTCTTACCCCGGCATCAAGCGAGGTCCAGGTCGACTTGAGACCGAATTGTCAATCATTTCTACGTCATGTGCTTTCCGGCATTAATCTTGACATTTATGAAATCATCCATAAAATGTCAATTTTATAACTTATCGCAACCTGTTCAACTCAACGTCACGACATTACATCTACGAAGCTTCAAATTAATTCTTTATTCACACTTGTACAACTCACATTGTGAGTTTGTATTCTAAATGAATTTAGTAAATTAGAACACGAATAAAAAAAAGACAGAATGTGCTCAATTTAATAGAATAGAAGTCAATTGTCGTGCACATAAAAAGATTTATGTATTTATGTAACTTAATAGACTTGATAACAGAAGCTAGAAAAATACAAATGAACGGAGGTGTAAGCTTATTTATTTTATGGACATTGCTGGCTGTTTTGGACAAGATTTTCAGGATTATATTAAAGAATTGGTCAAATTAAATGAATGAGAATCTTTGTTGGAGTCTGACGACGACTTCTCATATTGCTGTATGTGATGAACAGCTTGTAAGGCAGACGACAATAATGACACAAACTGATTTGATGACTAAAAAGGTCAGAGAACATTTAAAATGTTAAATTTTGTAAGATTTACTTGATTAATGCGTCTAATACACGTGAAAATCAGAGAATTAATGACAATTTTATTGATTATTGGAACTGAGATTGGTGCTTGAGATTGAGACCTAGACTGAGAATTTCGGACATCATCGATACTTTTCTTACAATTTTTACTAATTTTTTTCATCGTCCATCCAACAAACTATGTCCAAACACAATAAATCTAGCGGATTTCAGCATAAATTATTTAAAACATTTATTAATTTTATGACATATGAGACTCAAAGGTTCTTTGGCCGCCAACAAGGTTATTTGTCATGATTATGGACAGTCACATACAATGAACTTCCAAAACAAGCTAATTAATTCAAATTAAAATATAATCATTTTGCATTGTCTGAACATTTTTTGAACAAACAAACGTGATTTAATTGAAATTGTGAGATAATTTGTTTGTGAAGACGATTTCTGGGTGGAATTTATTAAATTGATTGAAATATTAAGGTTTGATGTGAATTGGATCTTTGACCTTAAAATTAATTAAAGTTCATTTAAAATGTAATTTTCTGTCTTTTATGCGCTTTTCTGACTTTTATGCGTTTATCTTTCTATTGTACGCATTTCTGTCTTTTATACGCTTTTCTATCTTTTATGCGCTTTTCTGTCTTTTATGCGCTTTTCTGTCTTTTGTACGCTTTTCTGTCTTTTATGCGCTTTTCTGTCTTTTGTGTCTTTTTTGTCATTCTTCCAAAAGCATGCAAATCTTCAACCAAACATCAAACACCCCAAAAAAATCCACAAAACCACCTAACATCTCAATAAATATTTAATTCTACACACACATTCCCAATGCGTAGTATTAATAATTCATTCATAAGTAAATCTCACAAATCCATCCTCCCCTTAAAAAATACAAACTTCATGACTCACTAAGGAAACAGCCTTAAAAAATAAAGGTTGACAAAACATCATTATTGTATGCTGTATCATAGATCCTTAATCATTCAAAATTTATAAGTCATGATGTGCCTCATAAGAAGCTTCAAATTCTTTTGTGATTAGAATGAAAGAAAAGTGAAGAATTTGGGGATTATTTGGAAGTTATGTAACGTAAAGGTGGGCAATTTTTTTATTTTTTGTAACAGAAAAGCGTTCAAAAGACAAGAAAGCGTACAATAGACAGAAAAGCGTATAAAAGACAGAAAAGCGCATAAAAGACAGAAAAGCGTACTAAAGACAGAAAAGCGCATAAAAGACAGAAAAGCGTATAAAAGGCAGAAAAACTCACAAAAGACAGAAAAGCGCATAAAAGACAGGAAAACGCATTTAAGACAGGGAAGCGCATTAAATAAGGAAAGCGCATAAAAGACATAAAAGCGTATAAAAGACAGAAAAGCGCATAAAAAACAAAAAGGCGCACAAAAGACAGAAAAGCGCATAAAAGACATAAAGGCGCACAATAGACAGAAAAGTGCATAAAAGACAGAAAAGCGTGTAAAAGACAGAAAAGCGCATAAAATACAGAAAAGCGTACAAAAGACAGAAAAGCGCACAAAAGACAGAAAAGCGCACAAAGTACAGAAAATTGCACAAAAAACAGAAAAGCGTACAATAGACAGAAAAGCGCATAAAAGACAGAAAAGCGTACAATAGACAGAAAAGCGCATAAAAGACAAAAAAGCGCATAAAAGACAGAAAAGCGCATAAAAGTACAGAAAAGCGCATAAAAGACAGGAAAGCGCATAAAAGATAGAAAAGCGCATAAAAGACAGGAAAGCGCATAAAATACAAAAAACGCGTAAAAGCGCATAAAAGACAGAAAATTTTATAAAAGACAGAAAAGCGCACAAAACCAAATTTGATTCATGTTCTTGTTTAGAAAACCTTACAGTGGTAAGAAGAAGTCCTAAAATGTGTGTTACATAATTTACAATCCTCCCATTACGCACCAAAAATGGTTAAAAAAGGAGAAAAAAATTTAAAATCCATTATCGAGAAGCATTGAGTCCAATAAATCAAAAGAAATGCCTCTTTTTTTTTGTTGAAAATCACGTAGTCTGCATTTACTCAAAACTCAACGAAGAAGTCGACCAAAAAGGAGAAAAGAAAAGAAAAGAAAAAAGAAAGAATTTATTTCTGTTTATTTTAACAACACACAACTATGATAAGTAGCATAGAAGCAACGAGAGTAGTCATAAAAAAAAAATGATGCAAAGATACATGCAATTTATATATTCACATTCAATAGCCATTTACCCTACGGTACAATAAGAATTAAGAAGAGGAATGTTTCTCAGAAACTGGTTTTAAGTGACTCTAACACATTCACATATGGATGTGATGGATTTAAGTGTATTTGTGTGTCTACTCTCAAAAAAATTAATAATAATTTCGATTGTATTGAGTGTTGCATTGTTAGGAACTGAAGTAATGAATGGAACGGAGAAAAATTTGCTGTTTTTTTTGGTTGAGAGAGAAGAAGACTTCAAAGGATGCGGAACTGATTGATCACAATTTGACTATTTGTTGATTATCTTTGTTAAATTTTTTGATAATTTTTGGTGGTTTTTGCAAGGTTTTTGATCATTTTATTGGTAATTTTTGACCATTTCTGATCACTTTTAATCATACTCTATCCAGTGTCTCTTTCAAGCAGCACAACATGTTCGTTAAGACACCACATTGTCACAGTATTACCTTTTATAATCACCAGGTAAGCAATAAAGGGATCCAGATGAGCAATTACGACTGGATATTGGACATACACCTTGTTAAAAGAATTTAGATAAAAATGTCAATGCTAAGACAAACACGAAAGTTTGTTATGCTCGGAATTCCATAACATAAAAGACATCTGGAACCTACAAAATATACATGAGACAGATCAGTGATCACAGAATAACAGCTTAATATTCAGACAGAGAATGCGTACAAACTAGATGGAAGAGTCAGCAACAGAGCCAGACGGAAGGAATTTCATTGATATTAAGACTCCACATTGAAAAATAGTACCAGACTGAAACTTCCAGTTAGTAACCTGAATATTAAAAATCAGGTATTCGATCCAAAATCTGGCCAAAAATCGGAGTGAGTCTGACTTAGTACCGGATTCAGTTTCAATCTCTCACAATATCAGATTCACGTCAGATTTTAAATCGATTAACCAACTTGTGTTGTTCGGGTAAGCCAGTAAGTGGTTGGAGTTTCGACAAGAGTTGAATGACCTCTATTTGAAAGTAACCGCCGGTCCAGGCCCTCCTCCGTGGAGATCGGCTTTATTTTTTGTGGCGACTGACTTCCTCGGAGGCCTGTCAACTCTGGTATCAACCAATAATACTGATTTATTCCTAGAGAATCTCGAGATATTTCCAGTATTGGCTAGAATAGTATAATGATGCATATTGTAGGATAAAGAGGAACATTGATGTCTAACAGTACCAAAGCCGGCTCAAGGAATGGTACAATTGGATTTAAGTGCTTTTTGATCATTCTAGTTATCCCAGTATATACCCTAAACTTCTATGCTATTAAGAGAAAATTAGATTATCTTAGATCAAAATCTGGACGATAAATGAGCCCGTGGATGTCCAAAGAACTCTTGGAAGGAAGCTGTGGATGGAGATATGTGGGATAACATGGATCACAACTGATCTGTAAGACCACTGAAATTTAAATACCCTAGATTCATGCTAAACATCAAATTTCTCAAATCAACATCATTTTTTCCTCTTAAATTCAACACCACTACAACTACAACAATATTAATAATACCTTCCATCTATTTCCGAACCCAACATTATTTTTCATTTCTTCTTCTTTATTCACATTCATTCTCACATCTGTTAATTTAAATACGTTCCGTAAAAAGTGCCCAAAAATCACACACACATCCACACATGACAATGAATCATGTAAAATGAGAGAAAATGTCAATGTATTAGTGAGAGATGAACTCTCATGCAGCTCACAATCATGTTAAAATATTATAATTCAGTACGACATTGAGCATCGAAGTTGAGTGAAGTAAGTTGCTGTAGATTTAAATTTTGTGTATGGATTTAAATTTGTGCGATTAATTAGACATAAAAATAATGGAATTAAAATTGAAAATTGTGTGAAATTGGTGAAAAATTTTCAAGGGCAAGTGCTGGAAAAAAGGAACTAAAAAAAGTGCAAAAAAAATAATTGTGAAGCCATTATTGGATGTGCCGGGAAAAGAGTTTATTGCTCTTATTTTTTTTTACCTTCTTTTTCGACTTGTTTTACTCAGCATAAGACTTAATGTTCTTACATTGGACACATAAATTTCGCTTATTACATGAGCATTTTTTTGTTGACGTATTCAAGTTTTTTTACTTCTTTTTTTTCATCTCTTCTCCTCGCTTTTACTATCTTGTCCGTTGTAAGAGATAAATTTGTATGCTTGGATGCGATGTACAGTGAGGCTGTAAATTGGTTGGTCTTGTAAATTAAAATGAATTTAATGTACTTTTTGGTGTAGTTGAGAATACTGTTCAGTATATGTAAAATGACGCCTGTCCAGGATTGTATTTACTTACTTATTTCGTCTGGCTGTATAAATCATTTGTGATCCATGGCGTCGCTTACTTACTCACTTACTGGATCCATGCTCCGACTTGGAGTCTTGGTCTTCCATCTGACTCTATCATTAGCCACAAAGCTTGTGTAAATTCTCTGTTTTGATTTCTAATTGACATCCCTGTAACCTATGGCGTCGCTTAGACGTCTCTTAAAGCTGACACTATCGCTGGCTTCCGTCTGTTAATTTCCAATGCCAAATGCAATACTTTCTCTATCGACAGCTTCATTTAAAAGTGCTTTAGTCGTTGATATTGCAGATAGTAATGCCTTATTGTCTGACCCCTTATTCTACCGTCTATAACAGTGGTGGGCAACCTGTGAACCACGAAAAATTCTTAAAAATTCTATGAATTGAATGCACTGTGTGTCAGCTTCGGTGCACCACTGATCTATAATGACGTAAAATTGTCAGTGATGAACAGAGACTTTTAAGGATCATTTGTCTAAATCGACCCATCCCTAACATAAGTGATATGTTCTAAGGAATTTCGGGATCTTTTCCCTAGAAATTAGTTTTGTGTAAAAATGGATGGCTTGGTTTTAAACCCACACCTATGCACACCCCTATAAAGACGTCCTTGAATTAACTTTCAAGCTCACTTTGCTGAGGGTAAGGATCAATTGTATTCTTCATGTCGTCCCTCAAATTCCCCTTGAATCTGGATCCTATGTTAACTATTTTATCAAAAATACTCTAAAATCCAGAGAGTGTCCCAAGGCGGCCAACCAAGGTGATAAAATTTGTCATTTTTGTCACTTTTTTCACCTAACCCTAATAAGTAAAGAGCATTCATTCGATTAGAGAGCGAGGACATCATATGTGCCCGTGAACGTTGTTCTCAGATTATTACTCTGCTCTTGAGAGCGCGCTCTCAGCCTGCTAGGGCGAGTTGCCTTATTGCTGCTAAAATCTCTCATAACCATAGTTCGAAGACGACTTGTATTTTTGTACGGAAAAGTTGACTCAAGTTGACTCGATTTCGGTCTCGGTTTTGTCGAGACTGAGACTTTGTAACCTTAATCCAAGCTCTGCTCAAAATAATTCAACAAACCAAACCTTAATTTTCAAAACAAAAAAAAAAAACAATTAAATTGATTAAAATTCAAATGTAAAATTTCTCTGAGTGTACAGCCTACGAGCTTGAACTAAATGTTTACAAACAAGTTCTGATGTGAATTTCAAAATATGATAGACAAGCAATTTGCATTTAATAAGCATTTTATGCACTTTTATGTCAATTAAGACTGTTATTTAGATGTGGACATAGTGTGGACAGTCAATGAGTTTCTAAAAGTGTTGATTAAGGCACAAAAATAATGTTTTATGAAGCATGAAATTTTATTGAGTATAAAATTGAGTTTAAATTGACAGTTTAAAAAATATATGAAATTTTGTGGTGAAAATTGTAATTGAGACATAAAAAAAGGAATATAAATTTTGGATTATATGGAGCAGAACTGTGAATTGTGTGGAATGAGTCGTGAGATTAGTGATTAATTTATTTAAATTTTATGAAAATTATTGGAATTTAAATTGACAAAAGTGTTGGTTTAAAATGAAAAACTGGTAAAATTATCAAAAAAAAAGTTTAAAAATTATAAAATTCAAATTTAATAAACATAAATTATTTTAAATTTCAAAATTTTTAAATTTAAAACATTTAAAAAATTTAAAAAATTTTAATTTTTATTAATTTAAAAAATTTTAATTTTTATTAATTTAAAAAATTTTAATTTTAAAAAATTAAAAAATTTAAAAAATAATTAAAGAAAAATTTAGAATATTTATGGAAATTTTTTTAAATCTATTCAATTTTATTTAAGAAAAATTAAAAATATATATTTTTAAATATGCAAATTTTAAAAAAAATTTGAAATTCATCCTACAATTTAGACTCCAAACTCCCCCTTACCAGACTACACCCCTGCATTTTATCATAATTATCTATCACATATGCCACATGTGCATATCTAAAATGACATTGCAATATCCAAATACCCCAAAAATCAACATTTCTATTTCCCATATCACTTTCATACTTTTGTTCACCCACAAAATAAAGGCAAACAAAAGAAAAAAAAATTTTTTGTCCCTTTTTACCACAAACAAGGTTAAGAGCGTCATTTTTATGTTTACGTGCAGCATAACACAAATTTTGTTGTATGTATTATTGCATCTTGCTCTTGAATGTTGGAAATATGTTGTTGTTGTTGTTGTATTTGGATAGAAATGAACTAGGGAAGTAGAAATTTATGTCAAAAAGATATTTAAAGAATTTTTTTGTGTATTTTTTGGTTCTTTAATCTGACGGGGAATTTTGGGAATTTGAAATAATTGTTTTGGTCGTTTTGAAGCTTCAATTTGGGATTTTTGTGGAATTTTATTTTAAAAAATTAAATTTTTAATTCAGAATTTTTTTAAAATTTATTTTAAAAATAATGAATTTAATTTTTTTTTAAATTTTTTTGTAATTTTGTTAAACATTTCCTATTTAATAAAACTCAATCAGTCATTACAATGCCTAGCAAAAATAATAGCCAATTCTACATCCAAGAACAAAGAAATAAATTCTCAATCGCCCCGATTTTCCAGCTCAAAAACTAGTTCAATTAAGTAAAATGAGCAGAAATAAAAGTCAAATATTTGCGCAGTTCCAATATTAAAAAATTCTATTCTACGTTTGTTTTTCATCGTGATTTAAGGCATAAATTAAACATATTTCATGTGGGTCCATCAGTTAATTCACACATTCGGGTATTGTTTATGACATTGACCACTGGACTTGTACTGTAGACATGATTGGAATTGAAGATTGAGGTTTTAATTAAATGTTTTAAAATTCTAAGGAATTAAGTTAGTTATTGAGTAATTAGCTGTTGATAGGAGATGCATGACAATTATAATAAACATGATAAAGGTCTAGACTTTGAGGAATTGCCTTGCATTGTCAGTCTCGGTCGCGATCTCGATCTAAGACGCGGTCATTATCTTGATCACGGTCTTGGTGTCAGTGTTGGTGTCGGTGTCAATCTCAGTCTCTATCTAGGTCTTGGTCTCGGTCTTGGACTCGGTCACGGACTCGGATTTGGACTCGGACTCGACTTTGGTCTCACTTGCTCAATTTCAGCCGCTTGTCTTAGTCTCAGTCTCTAGATCTCAGTCAAGGTTTCGGTTTCGATCTCAGAACCTGTCCCGATCATAGTCTCGGTTTCGGGCCTGGTTCGGGTCTTTCTCGGTCTTGGTCCTGATTTGGATCTCGAAGATTCGCCGAAGCTGAGATTTTGAGTAACCCTAATCACAATAGCCAAACCCTAAAAGCTTCTGGAAACAGTAATTCAAGCAGTCTTATTCAATTGTCCAATATTATCTCAAAAAGTCACATTTCTTCATAAATTACATATAATGACTCATTAATCGAGTGTCACAATATGAGGAACTACACTTTTTTTGCCTTAATACTGAATCAAAATCAGCCTTCATGATACCCTCAGAGCCACATTACATCTTACTCTTAATACTACAATATGGCCGGTGCCTTGGCATGAGAGTAGCTAGAATATTTTATTGCCGGTGCCTCCAATGCCGCTCACTCCCTGGCTTCACCTGTGCCCTATCCAACACATAGTACAGTTCAGTTTAATCTCATTGAAACCCAAAACCATTTCTTCTCAAAATCTAGATTTAATGTCTCTTTTAATTAGCATATCATATATCATGACTTGAGGTAGAACAAGATTCATGTCTGATTGGTTAAAAAACTTCAACTTTCTTTCATAAATACTTGAACATGAATGCTGAAGATCGAGGTATCAACTAGTTTTCTTCTTATTAAATTCCTCATTTATGAACTCAAGTGATACTTTTAAGTCACAACATCACAAAAGCCTTTTCTACAGTCAATGACCTCTCGACAAGGCTAGTTGTTTAGCATATTTTGTGGTGTTGGAGAGAGTTGATGATGAGGGTTGGGAGAGATATTGGGTGATGTTAAGGGGGGCATATGGAGGAGGGTATTGAAAGGAGGGAGCTCAATCAGAGGAGGTTTGGGGGTCAAATCCAAAATTCTTCAATTTCAATGTTTTTTGGGGTTTTTTCATTGTTTTTTCAATGTTTTTTCAATGTTTTTTTGAAAATTTTTCCAAAATTCCTCCAAATTTTTGCAATAGACCCCCTAACCCTCACTATCTCTCTAAAACCTTTATGGTTGCGTTCCTGGATCATATGTAGACAAATCTTAAAAATTCGAAAATATTTGAAAAATTTAAAAAATAATAAAAAAATTTCTAAAAAATTGAAAAAATTTTTAAAAAATTTAAAAAATTTAATCAATTTTTAAATTAAATTTTCAACATTTTTCATCAAATTTCCCTATCGATTTCCCAACATTTCCCACCATTTTTCCACCTAAGTAATTAAACTGCCGTTCCATATTCACAATTATACCTCATTTTTTATTACCATTATAAATATTACATCGCAACACTTGTGACAATTCTGAAAAGCAATTAAACAAAAACCGATATTGTGACACAAAAATTACAGCAATCAACTTTCTATTTCATAGTCAGAGCTTTTGTTGCTTGTTGTGAGAAAATCAACGGAATTAGCTACTTAAATATTGTTGCTTTTTTTCTTTTTTCTCTCACATGCGTAAATTATATCATAACATGTGAAATTTGAGCTTATTGCAGATTGTGGATTTGTTTATTGACATTGTGTATTGTTGGATGTGATTTTTTTTATTTTGATCTCATAATTTTGTAAATTAAGTTTTTTGCTTAATTATTACAGAGATGGGATGACTTTTGGGGAGTTTTGAGTCTTGAGGTTTAAATAGGCGCCTCCGAACTGCAATTTTCAATTTCTTTAAAAATTCATTTTTTTTTTGACTTTTTTTAAATTTAAAAAAAAATTCAATTTTTCTGGGCTTTTAGTTATTTTTAGCTAATTTGGCTTATATCCTAGTTGAGATCGAATTTTCGTCTATTTCTACACTGTGTCCTAATTTGAACTTCAATTTAACATTCAATTTAATGCAGAGCTCGAAGTCGACTCGAATTTTTTATGGAATCAAATCCAATTTTTCATACAAAATCTGAATCAAAGTCAAGCTCTGATTTAATAAAAATGTAAAAAATCACAAAATTTAAAAAAAGAATATTCAATTAATCAAAGACTCTACTTCCAACATTCAAACTATTATAAGCAACAAAAATTGTCTGATCATTTACAAGAAATGAATGATATTCAAATGAATTTGAAGACAACGAAGCAGCCTCTTGTTGGAAGTGGAGAAAGCGAAAAAAGAGAGAAAAAATTTCGAAAAAGTTGAATACAAAAAAGCATAAAGTAATAATAAGAACTATATGAAGTACATAGGAATTAAGTTTAACAAAAAGGTTAAGAGAAGTAGAAGTAAACGATAAGAAAAAGAAGTGAAAAATGTTGAAATTCTGGTTTTCTTTTTGAATTTTAAAAAGAGTTTGTAACTTTGAGAATAAATTGCAATTGGTTCTTTTAAGGTTTTTAAAATTTGAAATTATTAAAAAAATTAAAAATGAAAAAAAAAATTGTGAATTTTTTTGACAATAATTTAAATTAGATATTAAATTTTACATTTTTATATAATTTGAAATTTTTCTAAAAAAAATTAAATTTAAATTTAATAAATAAATAGAAATTCAAATTTTAAACCAATTTTTTTTTAAATTAAAATAAAATTTAAATTAAAAATATATTTAAATTTAAAAAAATCAAAATTTGAAAAAAAATAAATGAAATTTAAAATAAAATTCAAAACAAAAAATTAAATTTAAAAAATATTGAAATTTTTGATAAAATTCAAATTTTTAATAAATTTAAAACATTTAAAAAAATTTAAATCTTTCAAAAAAATTTTAAATTTTTAAAAAATATTAAAAATTTTTTTAAAAAAGTTGAAATTTAAATATTGAAAATTGTCATATTTTAATAATTTTTTTTTTCTTTTATTGATCATTTTTACATCCTTGATCACGATTCCATGCTTATATTCTCATTATCTGTTAGAGATTCAGCCTCTCAATTGCCTCTCAACTCTCAATTATTCACAAATTCATAAACAATCTAGTCTAATTCCAAAACTAAAAATTGATAACAAATTGATAGTAAATGTTTTAGAATGAAAATTGATGATTTATTTGAACTGCAAGTGTGTTTGTGTGTCTTTCACAGATATTCATTTAATATTTTTATTTAATCTTCACTGTTTATTTACACAGACGACGAGTGTCAACACAAAATAAACATTATGAAAGAAAATGTCTCTCTAAATAGAATAAATTGAATGAAATTGATGATATTTGTTGAATTTTTGAATAAAAATGTAGAATTTTTGGAAGGTTTTAGAGTAGAATTTGAAGGAAAATTTGGATTTTGTGTAGGAAATTCTGGATAGTTTCATATAATTTGACCCAGAGCTTGAAGTAGACGCGGATTTTGTATAGAAAAATCGACTCAAATCAACAGAATTTCATATAAAATTCGAGGTCGGATTTGAGTAAAGTTGACTTGAACAGAATTTCATATCTCGAAGTAGAAGTCGAAGACGGGTCGGGTTGTGCACTTCAACAGTGCTAAGGTGCATTAGGGAACATTCGTAAATAATGAAGCGTTAAAAATAGCATTTTTAGGGCTCCATTTCAGACTCAAAATCATGCCCCAAAATGTGTATTCTTTAACCAAATATCATCTCTTCTCAACCTAAGCTTGACTTCATTTGCTAATAAATATCTTGCAAATACCCAAGAATCAGTCACATTCATACAAATTCCCTAAAAAGCAAAGCGACCACTTTTAGGAACAAAAGTAGTCTTTCTGTAATATGAAAGCATACTCTTTGCCTGTTAATTCCAATCAAAAACCATAAAAATCACACATTTTTACCTCATTTTTTCAAATCAATAATGTAAAAATTGGCAAGATTTGCCTCTCATTAATATTCACGTGATGCAAAAAGAAGACATCATAAAGACTTTTACTTAAGCAAAGCCAACCGGCCTCCACACATGAAACAATCCTCAATGACTAATAAAAATCTTTTTATGGCTATTTAAAGACGAAAATGATCTTCAAGCGTATGCAACAATTTTTTAAATTTCTCTGAATTTGGGGAATGCCATCCAATAATGTAAACTTACTGTAAATGACAATGGCAATGCCTGTAAAAATTTTTTTGGTCGATTCGTAAAAAGTGAAAATTATTTACTTAATTACTTACTTACTGGAACCATGCTCCACAGCTTTGGTTGCCAGCAATGTTTTTAGTGAAAACAGGAAGCATCACGGGAATGTAAAGTACATGCTTACTTACTTTACTGGACGTACAGATCAGTTGTGATCAATGGCTTTCCTCAGATCATGCCTAATGGTTTTATCACTGACTTCCGTCTGCCAGTTGATAGATGATAAGTAGGGTTCGACAATGGCATGCAAGCATGGGTTTCTGGTGTGGGATTTTTCGGGGTTTTTGGAGTTAATTCTGAGACGGAAGAAAGTATAGTTTTAGTCAAAATTTCACCGATTCCGGACTCATTTTGACTTGATACTGAATTTTTCCTCATTTCTACTTCATGTGTCTTCCAGTAAATATTCTCAATTCCAAGTCAGTTCCTACACATCACTCCTAAATACCTCCTCAAAGCGATTAATTCCCAACTAAAAATAAATAAACAAAAAATGTTCTTTCCGTAAAAAAAAATATTATCTTTCCATTTATGGATCATGTTGCTTTTATGCTGCCTTGCATTAGTGTTTCCAGATTATGTTGTGAATCTAAATTTAAACGAAAAAAATGAGAGATAAAATTTTTTTGTTGCTGCTCATTACATTTATGACATAATTCAATTAAGCAGTCATTTAGTGCATTTACTTTACATTTTTTTAGTTCATTTAATTTGTAAGGATATTCTCGACATTTGTACGATCTGTTAAATGATGAGCATTTTGTAATTGACATAAAAATTATGAAATTGAGGTTTAAGTTCTCATGCTTGGCATTCATACTTAAAAATATATTGTCATATTTTACAATTGTTCTGATCATCATCATCATCTTTTAAACGAAATGCAGCCAAATTTGAAATGCTTGTTGCTTGAAGTAAATGACTTACTTACCCAAGCATAGGGTTTCCAAAAACGGGAATTTTCCCGGAATTCCCGGGAACGGGAACGGGAATTTCCGTTCTCGATTAACGAAACCAGACGGGAACGGGAATTCTGGAAACCCTACCCAAGCAACACAGTGTAGTTCTGTGTTGTTACAATTTAACTGTCTAAACTATCTAAAGTGTCTTAACTGTCTGAATTGTTGCATCGTTTGTTCAACATTGGTGTAGTTGTTAGATTGCCGTTTAGCCATTTAGACAGTAAGCCATGAGGTTCTCTAATAGACAAACAGCATGTTTTCATGGTACAGTCCACAGTTGGCAGGACTTTGGGAGTCCGAACTCCATTGGAGGTGCCTCCACATTGGTGTCCTACCAAATCTGGTACAATGATACCATTACAGTACCTAAAAGCGCTCTTTTTGTCTGTTAGGGGTTGCTATGAGGTCTGAAACAGACACTACTTAAAAATTGTCAAAAATTTAATATCAGGCTAGTGTGACACTGACATCAGACCAGATTTGATAAAAGGCTGCCTCTGGTTAGAGTCAAATAGTCCTATAATTGGATTTATGATCAATTCTTCACCGTGTGCTTTCTGGGACGATTAATTTAAAATGTCAACTTAGCAATATTCTGAGTATATTCAGATAAAACGAGTAACAAATTGGGGGTTCAAATCACCTCATACTCACTTTCCTTAATTACTTACTTACTTACTGGAAACATGCTCTGACTTGGAGCCTAAGTTATTACAAAATTACCGTCCATATGACTTTATAGCTGGCCAAATCACTTTCCTGTTTGAAGAAAAATTCTTCAATTTTTCAATAAATTTCTGATTTTGCCCTTGATGCTGAAAATCTTAGCAAACCCTGACATGATCTATAATTTATGTCATCACACGTAATTTATGAATCATCCCCCTTAAAATTCTACAAAACATTTTTTTCTTTCTATATAGACCATGCTACACATTTTTTATGGAGCATGCGAGAGAACATTTTTTTAAGTACGATAAAACGTGTAATTTTTGTGACTTGCGAATAAGTCTTTTGTTTAAATTTCTTATATTATTTTTTTTTTATTCTATTTTAAACATAAAAACTCCTTGTCGTGAGTACAGAAATTAATTGGTGCTTTACATGCTAGAGAAGTTAATGGAAAGAGAGAGAGTTGGTTTAATTGTGGATATGTAGAGTGTAGGACTTATCATTTAGTTTGAAGCATTTGTGGGTAACCTGTGCGCTGTGACTAGGGGTCCGAAAATTACCGGTAATTGGGATTTGACGGTAACGGATATTTACCGGTAATTACCGGTGATTACCGGTAATATCCGTATAGTCCGACTACATATATCCGAATATTTAGGGAAAATTTTTTTTTAGTTTTGGTCACTTTTTTGGTAGTTTTTAAAAAAAAAGCCATTTATAAACGTTTTTAGAGGATGGCTTGTATAGAAAAGTTGTAAAACATCCAAAAGTAAGTTTCCTGCAGTTTAAAATTTCAAAAAGAAAATATTTGAAAAATGACCGAAATATGGCCAGTTTTAGTTTCAGCTTGCGCTTGCGCTAAATAACTAGTTTTTCATAACCCAATAAGTACCTGAAAAGTTACCTTTCTCATCTCTCTATAATTCCTGATATTACCTTTTCAAATAATTAGAGCACTTCTTCAAAATTCATAATGAAATTACTGAATTTCAGATGTAATTTTTGGTAATTTTTTCAACAGTAAGCAAATAAAAGTTATAATATATCCAATGCTCACTGTAAAAAATATGACGAAACATAACATTTTTTGACCAAAAATTACATTTGACTCTGAAATTAAAATATATCTTGGAATTGACAAGTTTATAAATTCTTTTGGTAGTTAAAAGTTTTCAAAAATGAAAAATGTCTAAAAATAACGATTTTACCCTAAAAATCTATTACCGCTGGATAATCCATATAAATGAACGGTAACGGTAATGGATGTTACCGGTAATTACCGGTAACGGACGGTACGGATATCCGTCATTCGGACCCCTAGCTGTGACACACTGCTTTGTCGGAAGAATTGGAAATGCCATTATTCGTATACCGAGTGTGGTTTCGACTGAAGCTTACCCTAACAGGCAAAGGGCATGCTTTCAAGTGCTTGCTTTACTTAGATATACTAGTTAAGGATATTTGCAAACCTGCCCTTAGCTTACTGTGCTCTTGAGGGCATGCTCATTGTTTGCTAGGGATACCCTCTTTTTCCACCTTTCCGCCTTCCTTCATCTGGATACTTTAGAACAGATTATAATACAGGGCTTGCCTTTAGCAATATCGATGATCAATTGTATCAAACCAAAGTCTCTACAGAATGCCTATCTTTGCATGTTAGGACAACAAAGTCCAAATTGCGCTGTTTACGAATATACTCAATAACCGCAAAGCACCTATAAAAGTGCTTAACTATATGAATACGTGACGACTACATGAATGACTACTGAATACGTTCCTTCTCCTTACAATAAGAATGAATTCAAAATTCATTCAACTTTCTCACACAAATTATGATCAATTTTTTCAATCTTTTTTAAAATAAATTTTTTCCAGCCATTATTTCATCAAAAATCACACAATTCCCTCCGCAATTTTAATACTACTATTTTATGCCAAAACTTGCTCTTCCAATTTCGCAACAATTGACTATATTGAGTAATAATTTTCTTCTTTTTTAATTCTAATTCTAGCTCTGCTTCGTACAACTAAAGGTTCAACACGCTGATCAGCAGCAGTGAAATAATGGAAATATTCTAACTTAAAAAATAAGAATAAGAAGAACAATCAGCAGCTAAATATTTTTTATATGTGTTTGAAGTGAATCAAAAAAGTGTGGCCTTGAGTGCATTAAACTAAAATTTTATATCCGTGAATTAATAATAAAAAATATTCCAAAATGTACAAGTTGTTAGGAGGCTTAAAGGATTATTTTAAAATACAGGACATTCAGACTGATAATGCCGTCTTTCGACTGCATAATATTTTTACGACAGTTTTATTGCTTACATGCTCACTCGTTATTACGGCAACACAATATGTTGGACAGCCTATTTCGTGTATTGTTAGTGGAATTCCAACACATGTTGTCAACACTTTTTGCTGGATTTCGTCGACTTTTACAATGCCAGATGCTTATAAGAGACAGGTGAGATTGATTTATTGTTTAATTTATTGTATTTTTTGGGATTTTAGATGTGGATCTGGAAGTTGAGTTGACTAGAGTTCGACTAGAGCTCAACTGAAGCTCGACTAGGGATCAACTAGAGCCTACTCGACTAAAGCTTGATCAGAGCTCATTTTTATCTTGAGGATAGCTCGACCTTAGCTCGACTATAGTCTTGACAAGAACTCGACTAGACTCTCGACTTGAGCTCGACTAGCCTCTCGACTACAGCTCGACTAGATTCTCGACTAGACTGTCGACTAGAGCTTGACTAGACTCTCGACTAGAGCTCGACTAGACGCTCGACTACAGCTCGACTAGACTCTCGACTAGACGCTTGACTAGACTCTCGACTAGAACTCGACTTAACCCTCGACTAGAACTCGACTTAACCCTCGACTAGAGCTCGACTAGACTCTCGACTAGAGCTCGACTAGACTATCGACTAGAGCTTGACTAGACTCTCGACTACAGCTCGACTAGACACTCGACTAGACTCTCGACTAGACTCTCGACTAGAACTCGACTTAACCCTCGACTAGAACTCGACTTAACCCTCGACTAGAGCTCGACTAGACTCTCGACTAGAGCTCGACTAGACTCTCGACTAGAGCTCGACTAGACTCTCGACTACAGCTCGACTAGACACTCGACTAGACTCTCGACTAGACTCTCGACTAGAGCTCGACTACAGCTCGACTAGACTCTCGACTAGACGCTTGACTAGACTCTCGACTAGAACTCGACTTAACCCTCGACTAGAACTCGACTTAACCCTCGACTAGAGCTCGACTAGACTATCGACTAGAGCTTGACTAGACTCTCGACTACAGCTCGACTAGACGCTCGACTAGACTCTCGACTAGAACTCGACTTAACCCTCGACTAGACGCTTGACTAGACTCTCGACTACAGCTCGACTAGACGCTCGACTAGACTCTCGACTATACTCCCGACTAGAATTCACTAACGCTCGACTAGAGTGTCGACTATAGCTCGACTAGATTCGACTAGCGCTCGAGTAGAGCTCCTCTAGACGCTCGACTAACCCCAGTTAGATTCAACTAACAAACCCAATTTTTAAAAACATCACAACAATCTGCAACGCATCTAAATCCAACAAGAAAAATCCAAACAAAGAAGAACGGAAATTCTCATTCCAAACTACCAAAAAAAAATCCAATTCAATTCAACGTCATTTCAGCCCTCACCCTTTATTTCATGTCTTTTCCTTCTTCTTTATTTCATTTTTATTCTTAATAATCCCCTTGAACCATTTGTTGAATGAAAGAAAATCACAGACTGTACTGCGAAGATTCAATTTTTTTTGGATGATGAAATAACAACGCAATAGAAGAAGACATGAATGAAATGGAATGTGCAGCACCACTCGATTATATACGAAAATAAATAATTATTAGTTGTGCATCGTTTTTGTACTAAACGAAAGAGTTTTTAAAACAAAAGGAAGAAATATGCAGTTGAGAATATTGCATGGACAAAAAAGGTGGATGAGATATGTTTAATTCATAAATGTTGGTTTGGTGTTGGGTATGAGGTGGGTGTGGGTAGGGCGCATTTCATCAGAATGACCTTTAGTCTCGGTCTTCGTTCTTCTGGTATTCTTCTTCGTTCTTTTTTGGATTTTTTGGTCTTCTGGTCTTCGGGTCTTCGGGTTTTCTTGTCTTTTTGCCTTCAGGTCTTCAATATCTTCAATATCTTCAATCTCTTCAGTCTCTTCAGTCTTCAGTCTCTTCGATCTTTAACATTTTGATTTAATTAAATACTCAAATTACCAAAATTGTTGCAATAAAATCCTGCAGTTGCTGAATATCTTCATCACAAATCCGCATTCTTTTGATATAGCTCCGAAGTCTATAATTAATAGTTTAGTCAGTTTATTCATTAATAAAAGCTCATGTGATGTGATTTCTAAGAATAAATTGCCAAATTATAGTCTTTGTTAAATGATTTTTTTATTATTAATATATTGATTGAGACGATTTGGGTGATGTTAGTGACTTGATTGTGTCCATATAGATATGAAATGCTAAATGTCGGCATGACATATAGAATTTAAGGTATTAGAGGCTGATTTTGATAGCTCTAACAGACATAAAGCATGCTTTCATGATGCAAAAAGACCGAAAAGTGGCATCTTGGCCTGTTAGGGTAGAGTAAATAATCCAGATGCATACTCTAGGAATAACCAATCAAATCTAAATCGTTAGGACTCTCAAGATCAACACCTCGATTAGTCCGGATGTCCAGTTTCGATTCCTATCAAGGTCCTTGTCTCATTCTTAGCCTTGATTTCAATCTCAGTCCGCACTATGGGCCAGAAATGAATTTTTTTCTAAAAATTATTTTCTTGGCTTTTTTGATAGTCCCTATTCTGCTCTATATAACTGTAGTCAAAAATTTTTACAAGTTGATACCTTGTGGGAGATATGGCATTTTGAAGTTAGTAAGCCGACCATTTTCATGTATCATTAAAATTGATCTCACCGATTACTGTATTGATGAATCTTTTTGAAACTTTTTTGTTTATTAGCTTAATATAGGTCCTTAATTTTGAGATATAAAAATTTTTCCCAGGTATCGGAAAATTATGCGAAAAACTTGATTTTCCTTGAAAACCACGTGGTCACAATACTTCCGTTTGTCTAGCTCGTTCCTAGTGGAATTTTTTATTCTTAATTGTTCTTTATATTGTAGATAATATAGTAATCAACAACTTTTGTGAACATATTTTATAGTTTTGTCCAAGTTCTGATAGTGAAAAAATAACTTTTTCCTAAAAAAACTTCAATTTTTTGACAAAAATTGCTCTAGCGCTTCAGGAGTATAGATGGTAGTGGAATTTTATTTCAGATTTTGAAAGCTCTCTGTTACTACTATAAAACAAAGCAATAAAATAGGAATGCGTTCTCTTGGCAAAAGGCACTTTTTTGGCTCTGAAAGTCACATGTCGCGCACTCCTCATATAGAAAAAAATTCATAACAATTTTAGATCTTAATAAAATTAAATAATTTTAGTCTAGATTTATAGATCTATTCAATACGCATATTTTGAGTATGAATATGTCATGGTTTGGTCCAGTTTTGTGGGCAAAATTTTAAAATTTCGATTTTCACTGAAATTTTGAGAAAAAAATTACTTTTTTTCTCGAACTCAATGAAACTTGTTCAATTTTTTTTAAAAGTTGTATTTTTATGTGTGTAACAACTTTTGTTCAGCAAATTTTTAATAATATTTGATTTTTGGCCAGAAATTTTAAAAAACTTAAAAATATCCTAATTTTTGGGTATTTTTTGAACAAATCTTACGAAATCTGAACAAATATCAATTTTTAACATGAGATTATTGACTAACTTTATGTTTTCGAGGATGATCTTTCATTTTCCGATGTGAATCTTATAGGTTTTCATATAAAAATGTTCCAAAAAATGACTTCAAGTAGTTCGAGCAAGGAGATCAAAATTTTCAAATTCACTTTTTCACATCTAAAACTATTCAGATGACTTTAGAACTTTCTGAATTCATATATTACTATAAAGTTTAATAATTTTTTGCTAGTTTTGGTAGTAATAACAGCTATTCGAGCAGATTTTAGTGATTTTCGCAATTAAAATTTAACAAATAATTTAGGAAAATGTAAATCACGACTAAATTTAGATTCAATTATTATTTTGCTTATATTTAGTGTCTGTTATCTATCTGGTCGGGCAGAGATTGTTGAAAAAGTTTAAATTTTTGAACAAAGTCAAGATTTAGTAGTCATACAAAGCTCAAAATGAACTAACAGTTAACCATGCTTTTAAATGTTTTTGAAGCATTTTTGTGGCAACACTTTTATGCAACTGGGTCAAAATTTAGTCAGATATGATCTTTCAGTCAGAAAATCGAGAAATTCAGTGACATTAATACATCTAAGATTGCAACATTTAAAATATTATTTGTTACATTTTAATTGCGAAAATCACTAAAATCTGCTCGAATAGCTGTTATTACTACCAAAACTAGCAAAAAATTATTAAACTTTATAGTAATATATGAATTCAGAAAGTTCTAAAGTCATCTGAATAGTTTTAGATGTGAAAAAGTGAATTTGAAAATTTTGATCTCCTTGCTCGAACTACTTGAAGTCATTTTTTGGAACATTTTTATATGAAAACCTATAAGATTCACATCGGAAAATGAAAGATCATCCTCGAAAACATAAAGTTAGTCAATAATCTCATGTTAAAAATTGATATTTGTTCAGATTTCGTAAGATTTGTTCAAAAAATACCCAAAAATTAGGATATTTTTAAGTTTTTTCAAAATTTCAGGCCAAAAATCAAATATTATTGAAAAGTTGCTGAACAAAAGTTGTTACACACATAAAAATACAACTTTTAAGTTTCATTGAGTTCGAGAAAAAAGTAATTTTTTTCTCAAAATTTCAGTGAAAATCGAAATTTTAAAATTTTGCCCACAAAACTGGACCAAACCATGACATATTCATACTCAAAATATGCGTATTGAATAGATCTATAAATCTAGACTAAAATTATTTAATTTTATTAAGATCTAAAATTGTTATGAATTTTTTTCTATATGAGGAGTGCGCGACATGTGACTTTCAGAGCCAAAAAAGTGCCTTTTGCCAAGAGAACGCATTCCTATTTTATTGCTTTGTTTTATAGTAGTAACAGAGAGCTTTCAAAATCTGAAATAAAATTCCACTACCATCTATACTCCTGAAGCGCTAGAGCAATTTTTGTCAAAAAATTGAAGTTTTTTTAGGAAAAAGTTATTTTTTCACTATCAGAACTTGGACAAAACTATAAAATATGTTCACAAAAGTTGTTGATTACTATATTATCTACAATATAAAGAACAATTAAGAATAAAAAATTCCACTAGGAACGAGCTAGACAAACGGAAGTATTGTGACCACGTGGTTTTCAAGGAAAATCAAGTTTTTCGCATAATTTTCCGATGCCTGGGAAAAATTTTTATATCTCAAAATTAAGGACCTATATTAAGCTAATAAACAAAAAAAGTTTCAAAAAGATTCATCAATACAGTAATCGGTGAGATCAATTTTAATGATACATGAAAATGGTCGGCTTACTAACTTCAAAATGCCATATCTCCCACAAGGTATCGACTTGAAAATTTTTTTGACTACAGTTATATAGAGCAGAATAGGGACTATTAAAAAAGCCAAGAAAATAATTTTTAGAAAAAAAATTCATTTCTGGCCCATAGTGGTCCGTTCTCCGATCCAGAGTCGGTTTCTGTCTCTTTCTTCGTCCCGATCTGATCTCGACATCAGTCTTGGTCTTAGTCTCGGTCCAGATCAGTCTCAAAAGCAAGACTTCGAGAAACCGTCTTTAAACTGATCAATTGGTAGCACATCTGCTTCTTAAGACGAGAACTAACATTTAGACGGCAATGGTCGTACTTAGAACCAGACATACTACCAGACATACCAGAGTTAATAAGACTCTGGGAGTCGGACGCCACTGGATTCCAATTGGACTACAAAGTCGGAAAAATGGAGTCCGGGAAACTATTAGTCTACCAACCCTGAGGCAGACAATCCGACACAAAATTGACCCAAACTAACCCAAACTCATCAACTTTACCTAACAAATTCCATGAAATTATGTATTATTCATGAATTATTCCATTTATGAGAATTTTTAACTTTATTTTTTGTGCATTCTTTTTATGTCGTTTTAGGTTGGCACAGAAATTGCACATCCAGGTGTTGCAAACGACTTTAATGACGAAGGTATTAACACATTCAAATATTTTATGTAATTTTAATTACTAATTTTAATAATTTTAATTGTTTTAGATGCCAAGAAGTATCACACATACTATCAGTGGGTCTGCTTCGTGCTGTTTTTCCGTAAGTTAAGCATGACAATCAAGTTGAATGATTGATTTATGAATACTAGAAGTTGTAGCTTCTTTTTAATGAAAATATGTTGATTTATGTGAATTTGTGAAGCATGTAGGGTCAATTTAAAGTCAAAGAAATTTAAAATACTGAAATGTAGAACATGCTGAAGATTCATAAATTAATAAATGTTCTTATTTACAGAGGCATGTGCTTGCTATACACCGAAATTCTTGTGGGATACATTTGAAGGAGGTGAGAATTGACATTTTTTTTTTTTTTTTATTTTTTGTGGATTTATGTGGAATCTAAGCTAAAAGTTGACTTAGATTTACTGCTCAACTTGACAGTGACTTGATGGTCACTTGACGGTAATTTAACAGTCACTTAACAGCCAGTTGACGGTAACATGACATTCACTTGATAGACACTTGATAATCACTTGATAGTTATTTGTCAGTTACTTGACATTCATTTGACATTTAATTGGCAGTAGCTTGCCGGCTACTAGACAGTCACTTGACAGCCAATTTATGGTAACTTAGCAGTCATTTGACAGTCACTTGATGGTGAATTGAGGTAGCTTGACAGTCATTTAAAAGGTTACTTGACGATAACTTGACAGTCATTTGACGATAAATTGACAGTCACTTGACAGTCGTTTGAAGGTCCCTTGACAGTTATTTGATAGTCAATTGACATTCACTTGGCATTCACTTGACAATAATTTGACAGTCACTTGACGATAACTTAACAAGTCATTTGACAGCCACTTCACGCTAACAGTCAACTTGACAGTCATTTGACGGTAACTTGATAGTCACTTAACAGTCATTTAATAGACACTTTACAGTCACTTGCAAGCTTTACTTGACATTCACTTGACAATCATTTGACAGTCACTTGATAGCAACTTGATAATCACTAGACAGTCACATGCAAGCAACACTTTATTGACACTCAATTTATTTCCAATTCCAGGTCTCCTCAGAACAATCGCCATGAATCTCAACCTAGGTATCTGCCGTGAAGATGAAAAGCAGGCTAAGAAGCATGCCTTGATTGACTACATGTTGAGTCATTTGAAGGTAAAATTTCATCACAATTTTCTAATTGCCAGATGTACTAATTGTTCTATTTATAGCGTCATAAACTCTATGCCGTTCGTTATTGGTTCTGTGAGTTCCTGTGCTTAGTCAATATCATCATTCAATTAATTCTAATGAATAAATTCTTTGACGGAGAGTTTGCTGATTACGGATGGCGGTAAATTTAATTAAAATTAATTAAAATTGAGTCAATTTTTCACATTTTGATCTATTTTTCAGGGTACTTAAATACTCAGATCAGCCACAAGAGAATCGAGTCGATCCAATGGTCTATGTGTTCCCACGTGTCACAAAATGTATTTTCCATAAATTCGGTGCGTCTGGATCAATCCAGAAACATGACAGTCTGTGCATCTTGCCGTTAAATATTGGTATTTGAATTTAAAAAAACCGTTAAAAATTCAAAATTTTAAATTTTGTCTATTTTTAGTTAACGAAAAAACTTACATATTCATCTGGTTCTGGTATTTAATTCTCCTTGCCATGCTCATCGGTCTAGTAATTTATCGTCTTCTTATCATTTTTGTGCCATCAATTCGTGCTAGAGTATTAAATGCCAGAAATCGTATGGTGCCAAGAGAAATTGCCATATCTGTATCAAATAAGGTTGATATTGGTGATTGGTGGATCATTTATATGCTTGGACGTAATTTGGATCCAATCATTTATAAAGATGTACTCGCTGAACTCGCAAAGTCTATTACAGTTCCATCGAAAAAGAATTAAAAAAGTGCTAAAAAATATTTTTTTAACTATTTTACTGTCAATTTTGATATTCATTAATTGAGGAGATGGTTTTGGGGGTTTTGAGGGGTTTGGAGGGGAAATTGATTGATTGAGGCAGAATTGACAGAGCTATTGGGACCGTTCAGTTATTTTGTAATGTAAAATATCGACAAGACAGTCACTTGACGTCAATTTGACAATAACTTGACAGTCACTTGACAATAACTTGACAGTCACTTGATAGTCACTTTAGAGTGAACTTGACAGTAATCATCATCGACTTTTTGACTGTTACTCTCACTTTCCGTTACTCAATCTCAATGGACACTTGTTTTTCATTGATTTACAACCTAATTCCTATCTAAGACGATTCCCTTTATGACAATCCCCTGTAACGACCCCCTCTAAGACCATTACGTAATAAGTGAGCGACCTCTTATCTGGAGTCGTGACTACAGCATAGGTTCCTTTTTAATTAAGTCCTGTCAATTCTGTAATCAATCAATGTTTTTTGATCAATTCTTGATGAATTCCAAGCTTAATTTTGAGTTTTTGGGGAATTTTGATGATATTTTGAGGTTAACTAATTGAAATTTCGAATCTAATGTTCTATATTTGACTGAAATTGTGCTCAAAATTATTGCTATGTTTGACAGTTGTTCGAAATTTTCCATTAAAATTGCAACAAAAATCCCAAATAGTACAAGTCGATTAATCCCAGGCTCAAAATCTTCGCGGTAGTAAGGCGATATCCATACAAATACCGCCGTTCATAATATTTCATATAAATACCGCCGAAACTGTCTAATTTCTCAGCCTGGGATTAATCGATCTAAAATCCGGAAACAAGCTGGTGAAACTCTGACATGATGCTGTATTCGGCTTAAATCTTGCATGCTAGACATCGATTTACCGACTCTGAGCCAGATTCAAACCGTATTCGGTACAAAATTGTGTCAAATTCGGTATAAATCCGGTTTAAGGACAGCCTGATGCCAGATTTTTGATCGATTAACCGAACCTGAGCCAGATTTTGACACCAAATCAGAGTCATGTCAACCTCCTTCCAGATTTTTGATCAACAAACCGCTTAATCCTACTCAAAAATCCATAAAATCTCAAAATTATCACTCAATTTCCTACAAATTCACTCCAAAAACTCAAAATCACTCCAAAACCTAAAAAATTCCCCAAAACCATCTCTCAAATCATCAAACTATTTTTAATATTAAATCAAGATATAATATTTTTTTATACATAAATTTATATCACAAAAAAGGAAGGAAAGACAAGGAATTTTTATATTAGAATAAATATTTTTTTATAATAACTGCAATGATCAACTGTCTTAAATGGTTGACTATTTTAGGAGACTTTTTGGGATGTGTTACAATATTTGAGGGATGTAACTGTGTATGCTGAATGGGGATTAAGGGCGATGTTGCTTTGGTGATGACTGATGTTTAGCCTTAGTGAAATAGACACAGATTAGTCTAGTTTAGTAGTGCAAAATCTAATATTTTTGAAGCGCATTTTAACCGACGCAGTAGTGACACTACAAACGGGACAAGTATATCAATTACAGTAACGTATTGAACTACAACCATAGAAATCTTTCCCTTTGACTCACTAAAGCTAATGGAGTTTTGAGAGATTTTACAATTTTAAGACACAAGCTTGCAGCTAAGAATTTTAAACATCATATAACATACTTAGTGGAATCTCCAATAGGATAAGTCAGTTAATTGATCCAAATTACAACATCAGACAGGCATAACACTGGGATTAAGCCGGATTTAAGACAAATTCGACAATAAGTCAGAGTTAAGCCGGTTTTAGGTTGAATTTTTGATCGATTAATTGATTTAATGCTATTTGGGTGTCTAAGATTGATCCAGGATGGTCACCCTAGGATCAAACCTTAGTCCAGTGATGGGCAATCATTAATTCTTCACGACAAATCTAGATGGTGAGCCTCGAACATGACATAAGGTTCTTTGAGCTATTGAGCTCACACTAATGTGTCGCGACACACAGGTTGCCCATCACAGCCTCAGTCAAACCATCGCAATCATCATCATCATTAATCCACACACATACACACAAGCATCACCTCAAAATCACATCCAAAAAAGTATAGTTTCTCTTCCCATTCTCATTAGACACGTAAGAAAAACATAAAAAAGTTACAAATAAAAAATCGAAATGAAATGTGAATTTAATAGACAAAAAAAAAACAAGACAGAGACTCTTTTAGAATTTTATTGCCTTTGGGAGATCTATTTATGTTAGCAGCTTCTTTGTTTCTTACAATTATGGCTCACAAATGAGTCGTAAAAAGCACAAAAAATCCACAATTTCCTAATGTAATAAATTATTTCTTCCTCTGTGATGCTTAACTTGCTGCTATATATGTAAAGTCAATGTCAAGCACACGGATTTTTGCTGGATAATATGAAGCATGAATGAATTTAGACAATAAAGATTTTGGTACAAATGACAGCAAATTTTAAGCAGCAAAGTTGACTTTTTTTGGAGTTGGAATTTTTGACAAAAAATTTTTTTACTATTTTTTAAATTCAAGCAATAAGTGCAATTGAATGATTGTAAAGGATACATATCAATGACTACATGGACAGAATTCAAATGAAATATTCAGTATTATCTAGAATAAATTTAGGAGCGTAACCAGCGGGAGCTGTCAATATTTTTGCAAACGAGAGGAGATCAGATAGGTTTTCGGTGTCAAATACCCTTGCAAATTTAATAAGTTTGTCTAAATGGGACAGTCGTGGGGACCTTTATGCCACATTCAAGGGTCAGATACTATCGTTAAAATCAAGTTTTCTGCCGATTTGCGATAGTGTCTGACCATTTGCCGAAGCACACTGATACGTAGTTGTGTAGTTGGTTAGTGGGGTAGTAGTTGTGTCATGTCTTCAAAAAGGCTAATCCTTCAACCACTGATAAAGGAGAAGCCGTTAGAGCCAAACTTGAGTTCATGTATTGTGGCATGCTTGATTCTCTTTGTATGACGGCTTGATATGCCAACGCATCCTATACTAAACAGAGTCTCTTTTGATTCTTCCCCCAAAGTGGCTCAGATTGACGATCTCCAACACGAGAAGATGAGGATGATTTATATGGTGCAGTTAAGCTAAGACCAGACATGCTAGGCTGACCAGAACCTCATTTGGACTTGTGTGGGGTTTGAGGTCAATCACTTTGATTACGCTCCTAACCTAAACTATTGATGAGAATAGGATGAAAATGGGATGTCCAAATTTTAACCTTTGAAAGCTATGAAAAATATAAATTATTTATTAAAATTGCACTACTAAAATGATTAGCTTAGAATATTGAAGTTCACTAATTCATTTAGATTTAGATCAGACAGGTTCTGGGTATATCATTAAGGGTGTGGTCAATCACATTTTTGATTAAAATTTGTCAAATTTTGGTCGATTTTGGCCAATCAGTTTTGATTGATTTTCCACTAATTTGGCCAATTTTTGACCAGTTGCCACCCTCCAACCCCAATCTCGATCAATATTAGCTATGACTAAGGAATTTTCAACTCCAAAAAAATTATCCACCAACATGAAAATCTTCATAATTTTTAAAAAAGCATTTTTAGATGAAAATTTTTAGTTTGACTTTTTTAATGTAAAATTATTTTTTTTTGTCTTCATTATTTTTATGATTTTTTGATATTAAGCAACTGAAATTTTGTAGTAATTTAATGACTTCTTTTTATTTCTCTTATTTTTGTAATGATGAATTTTAAGAAATTGGAAATTTTTGATAGAAATTATTGAGATGAAATAAACGAGAAAGATGGAAATAATTTTATAAAAATACATAAAAATCTGTGTTTTGAATTAATACTTTTTTAAATAATCAGGTATTTTAGGAAGTAACCCTAACAGGCAAATAGGCCCTTTAGGTAGCATTCTTACAAATGTCTTACTGCACCATGAAGGTATCGACATTTGCAGACAAAACTCATGTTTTTCCAGAAATTTACAGGAAAATGACCACAAATCTCTCTCCAGAATACGCTCCTGGCAGCACCCATTGCACCTTAGTTTAATTAATTTAATTTCCTAAGCATAATACTAATGGTTACAATTCTAACAAACATTTCGTCTGAAAAGTGAATAATATTAGAATTTAACTAGGCTAAAATATGGATTTTTGATCTAGAAATTACCACCATTTGTTTCAATAAAATCATTTATTTATTTTTACTTTAACTTATTACAAATATAATTCGGATTTATTTGGTACATTTCATGATTTAAAAACAACTAACACTGATCTGACCCTGATAAATAATGAATATGCTCGTATCGTACCCTATGTATTATAAGATATGATGCCATCACCCTACCAAGTGATCATGCTCATTGTATATTAGGGTGTCTATTTGCTGTAATTAATTTATGATTCTTAATTGTATAATTAGTAAAATTTGAATGTTAATATACAATATATAAATCTATTTGTGTGAGTTATTTACAATAGATTTTTCCGGTATTGATACAGTATGGAACATGTGCATCACTATACTAATATCGAAAAAATCGGTTTTGGAACTTAAAGGAAACTTGGAATTGATATGAATTCGAATTCACATTGGTTGATTAATCGGTCGAAAATCTGTAATCTGGCAGATTACCCTACCATATATTAAAATCCGGCACCATGACAAACTCACATTTTCGGATTTTCGTTCGATCAACTGACTTATGCAATTCGACGGATCATACAAAATCCGAGTCAACTTTAAGCTCTATCGTTATTTCCCAATCAACAAAAGAGCTAGAATCTGTTCTTGAAAGTTACAAAGTCACCAATCCCAGATCTAACCCTTTTGTAGACTAAGAATTCGTTGTTCAGTATCCATCATATCGGAGTGCTATACAATGGTCCTGTCATTATTGAATCATTATCAAATTTTTGATACAAATTTGGATAATTTTCTCGATTTTGCGACACAAACTTGTGCAATCTATCAAAAAATGATCTAATTTAATTTTAAATATTAAAAAATTGTCAAAAATCTTCAAAATTACTCACAATTTTTTGAACTTTGGTTCCTCAACCGGTGCCTTAACTTCGAGCTCTTTTGACTGTTTTGCCGAACTTAAAAGCTGATCAATTTGCTTTTGTAATTTATCCTCAAACCTTCCATTCGCATGATCATTTTTAATCCTTTCCAGTTCCTTTTCAAGCTCGTCAATTTTTTCCATCAACTGCGTCCGTTCCTGAATCATTGAATTGACGTCATTAAGTGAAAATCGTGGCTGTTCGGTGTCGTTAAACTTCCGAAATGCTAAATCGTCATTTTCAAGTGACGCCATACCCAAATGATCCCTTAATATTAGGAATGTCTTGTGCTGATCGTGCATTTCCGCTAAAATTTCTTCACGTTCTTCGTACAGTGTCTTGACTTGACTTTCCATAGACCTGGATTGACGACGCATTTGCTTCTGTGATGTTCGCAGCTCGTCAATCTCTTCCGCTAAATCCCGAATTTCCAAGTCTTTTGCATCAATTTCATTTTGCTTTAATTTTACTTCAATTTCGAGCTTTTTGACTTGTTCTTTGAGCTTTATGTTCATTTTGTATTCTTCGGCATAAAGTGAGCCTGTTATGTTGTCGATTGATGTCTCGGACATTTTACTGAGACTACGTTCGAGGCTACGGCCTTGAATTTCGAGGAGTTTGCGGTTGTCTTCTTGGAGTCTTTTTACGCGAACGCGGAGTTCCTCGACTTCTGAGTTCCAAATTTCTTCGATTGATTCAACTTCCTGTGAATTGAATTGGAATTGGTTAGAAATTAATTAAATTTGAGGGTGCGGGTGAAATGGAGAGGGTAATGAGGGGTGGTAGGCAAGGGAAATCGGTAATGGCTGAAAAAGTGCAAATTAGATTTAGGAAAAGGGGCTTTTGTCTCGCAATACCCTAGAAGAATATTGTGTCCTAAAAACCACTTTGGATAGAATAATTAAGAATCACTATTGGTGAACTCTAACGAACTTCACCGAACTGTATCAAACTTTACTGAGCCTGACCAATCATTACCGAACCTTGTCGAGCCTTATCAAACAGTACTGAACTCTCCTGAACACTACTAAACCTTACCAAGTATAGCCAAACCCTACCGAAGCCTACTGAACTCTACTTAGCCTTACCTATCTGTACTGAATCTTACCGAGCTTAAATGGTCAATACTGAGTATTTTCGATCCTATCCGAACTCTATCGAGCCTTATCAAATAACATCTGGCCGAACCAAGCCTAACCGAGCCTAACCGAACCATAGTGAGTCTAAATGAGCTGTACCGAGCTTAATCAAGCTGTATCGAACAGCATTGAACCTTGCCTAGTCTTAACGAACCTTATTTAGCGTAATCGAGTAGTACTTAGCCTTACCAATTCTTATCGAACTCTAATGAGCCTAACCAAACCTGATCGAAACTAAGAAAAAAATACCGAACCTTACAAAGTATAACCTAAATCTATCGAACCTTAATGAACCTAACTAAGCTTTGTCGAACCTAACCGAAGTCTACCAAGCCTTATCGAGCCGTACCGAACATAACCGAGTTTTCTAAATATAGCCGAACCTTAATTAGTCTAACAGAACTCTCCCGAACCTAACCAAACTGTACTGAATAGTACCAAAGCTAACCGAGTCTAAACAAACCCTTTTGAGCACTACTGAACTGTACCTAGCTGTGCCGAATATTTAGTAAACTTGACGAGCCCAACCGAATTTTATCGAGAATGACTGAACTACACAGAATGTTGCAGTATCAGTGGTGCTCATATACCATCAAAATTCTGAACCAATTCTTCCTTAACATCAACACATAAATCTACAAATCAGCATAAATTCACGAAAATTGAAATTCTGCACTAAATATATACATTTATCAATCCCCCCACCTGATAACATTAATTACTTTCGCATCCACACTCATTAATCAGATATGTCAATTCTACAATGTACAAAAAACCAATTACAAGGCAATCATATTAAGCTGCACACAAAGCACATGATTTTGTTTTGTTGACTTTTTTTTGCTTGTTATCAATGTAATTGATTTGTTATCTATGTTTATCGCTCAGATGGTTTTGATGAAATTCAATTTTTTTTTGTAAAATGATGAGTAAAAAATTACGATTTTTATGACTTTATGACTAATTTAATGTTGGATGGGGATTAAAATGTAGTAATGTTGATTTTGAGTGTTTTAGTAATTTTAGTCATGAGGTTGGGGATTAAAATTGTTAAGAGTGATGAGTTGTAGCAGATGTATTGATTTTACTTGAGATCTTAGTGCTATTGAGGCTCTCAGAGAGCCTTGAGAATGCATTTTAACAACTATAGCCTAAGTAACATTTGAGTTCATGCTCTTTCTCGATTACATGTCAAGTAGTCTTATCTAATGAGCTAACTGAAGCTATTAAGAGTGGCATAGTGAACTAGTTTTGATGTTTTTGATGTTTGTGAGGCTTATTTAGATATAAGCTGTAAGCATAGGAAGAATAAAAGGCAGACAATCAAGCTCTAGGCCAATGATGGGTAACCTTTTATTCTTTTGCGGCACAGATTGATGATAAGCTTGATCAAAATTGCCCAGGTTGAGAAACCAGGCGGTAATGTCGTGGTATCCATACAAATACCGTCGATACGGTCTAGATTAACAGCCTGAAAAAGTGCACACTAGTGTGCCGGGCAACTTGTGTACCCAGCACTGTCTTAAGCTAAATTGACTCAAGATTTTGGGCCATATTCGGTAAAATCCGTCCGACTATATGTCTTCCAGGGTTCTAGTCATTGCCAAGACCAGTGTCATCCAAACCCTTCTTAAATTATAGCCCACTTTGATTGTAAACCACTAACGAAACCGCACATGGCATGTAGCTAATGATATTTCCAGTATGCTGAGGTATACAGCTTGAACAACACTAGCGGAGCACTTTCGATAAATAGCCTCGAAGCAGCCTTAACTCAAGTGGACATAATCACATTATAATCAGTTGATGGCAAGCCATTGTCCAGTTAATTCGTAATTCTAACATATTTTTGTCAAATTGCCTAACTCATAAACATCCTTGACCTATATCCAACAACAGAAATAACCCAAATTCGTCCATTGACCTCATTAACAAAGCCATACATCAAAACGGCGCTAACTTTATTTATTTTTGCAAATATTTATCGATATCATTTCGGGGTTTTGTTTACTAATACAATTTCAATTATCATCACTTAATCTTCACAGCTTTGATACACAGTAAATAATAAATTCCGACAGATTATTTATTTATTTTCAGTTATCAATCCGGTTGTGATGTTTATGGGAGGCAAACAAAGGGGGAATGACAATGAAATGAAGGTAAGGAAGATTGGGAAGTTGAGGTTGGGGATGGAAGTGGGGATTCCTTGCATGGCAAAGGTGAACGAGGACACATTGCCTCTCAGTCTCTCAGTCCTCTCAGTCCACTCTGTCCTCCCAGTCCTCTCAGTCCTCTCAGTCCTCTCAGTCCTCTCAGTCCTCTCAGTCCTCTCAGTCCTCTCAGTCCTCTCAGTCCTCTCAGTCCTCTCAGTCCTCTCAGTCTCTCTCAGTCTCTCTCAGTCTCTCTCAGTCTCTCTCAGTCTCTCTCAGTCTCTCTCAGTCTCTCTCAGTCTCTCTCAGTCCTCTCAGTCCTCTCAGTCTTCTCAGTCCTCTCAGTCTCTCTCAGTCTCTCTCAGTCCTCTCAGTCGGTCCTCAGGCCTCGGTCTCGATCTGAGGAAGCGAGAGTCCCTAGTATTTGCGTCAACGCGGCTATTATATCCCCGCACCAACAAAAACAGACTTCAAAAGTATAAAAAATTTAATCCAATTTTAATTATTTTATCAGTTAAGGAACTGCACTGAGTATATTGACAACACGAGTCTCATCCAAGGATTAACAATTTAAATGATAAGCATAAATGCGAACATGAAAGTAAGCAGCGATGTGCGTTATGAGTATATAGTCACGAACATCACCTTCTCATATGCTTTTTGACTCTCAACTTTCTCCAATTTTCCCTTTTCAAGTGCACATATCTTCTCGTGTAGCTCATAAATCTCCTGATTTGCTGTCTCATTCTCTTTTGACATTTTTTCGAGCATTTGGAGGGCTATGATGCACTTTGAGACGATTTCGTTGATGTCGTCTATACCGTACGTGGCTATTAAGCGCTCACATTCTTTCCCAATTTCACTTGCTAACTCATTTATGTCATTTATTGATAAATTTATTGTCGACATTGAAGTTAATTTTAGCATTTTGAGGATTTTAAAAATTTTAGGGATTTTTTTCAATTTTTTTCAATTTTTTTCAATTTTTTTCAATTTTTTTTTCACTAAAATTCAATCATTTGGCATCAAAATTTGCAACAATAAAAAAATTTCAAGAATTTTACACAAAATCGACCTAAATTGCACAAAATATCAGCAACGACTGAAAATGCCTGTATTGTATATCTTATCACTTGATTTTACTTTCTTATCGAACTTATTACAATACATCATTTTATAGTCATAACAAAAGACAAGTAATAAAGTCAGTAGCGATAAAATATTGATTAAGATTTGACTTTTATCTAAATGGATGTGTATTTGGGAGGAATAAGAAGACATGATGGAGATAGCATTGATGATCAACAGGAGGATTGAATGTTTGAGCAGAAGTTGAAGTTGATGGTCGACTAGAGCTCGACTAGACTCGACTAGAGCTCGACTAGACTCGACTAGAGCTCGACTAGACTCGACTAGACTCGACTAGACTCGACTAGACTCGACTAGACTCGACTAGACTCGACTAGACTCGACTAGACTCGACTAGACTCGACTAGACTCGACTAGACTCGACTAGACTCGACTAGACTCGACTAGACTCGACTAGACTCGACTAGACTCGACTAGACTCGACTAGACTCGACTAGACTCGACTAGACTCGACTAGACTCGACTAGACTCGACTAGACTCGACTAGACTCGACTAGACTCGACTAGACTCGACTAGACTCGACTAGACTCGACTAGACTCGACTAGACTCGACTAGACTCGACTAGAGCTTGATTAGATTCTCCACTCAGCTGGACTTGACTTAGCTTCACTAGGCTTGACTAGGCTTGACCATAATATGCATACTAAATTCAAAAATATAATTTAATTATTGTAGTATCAGCAAAAAAATCAATTAAATAGATATTTTAACATGAAAACTAATTAAGTAGTGATTATGTACGGTTGACTTGGTACTAACTAGTCGCACACAAAACGATATAAAAGCAGCACAAAAATGACTGATTAAATTAGTTTAAAAATTTAAATCAACAATGAATTTTAAGATTTTAATCTTCATTGTCCAAGTTTTAATATCAATTGATTATTCAGCATCCGTAACTGTTGAGTGGAGCAATTACGCCAATTTGGAATGCGAAGTCAAATACCATCATGATAAACAGTCTGAATATAGAGAATTACTGAAAATAGCAAATGAAAATAGGGAAAAGTGCTTGCAAACACAAAGTCTGTCTTTCAAAGTTACGTCATTTAAAAGAATTCCGATAGCATTTTCTAGCAATTTTCCAAATATCAAAAAACTTGCAGTCATAAACGGACAATTGACGACGATCAGCAAATATGATTTGAAATATTTCAGAGATCTTGAGGAACTTGAAATAAGAAATACAAAATTGACACAATTCCGTGGAGAATTTTTTGAGTTTACACCAAACATCCACACAATTATCTTAAGGAACAATCTCATCTCTCATGTAGATCCTGGACAAGTGGACAAATTAAAGCATCTTAAAACCCTCGATTTATCAAACAATAAGTGCATCAATGAAAAATTTGAATTCTCATGTCCAACAGATATTGTTGAATTCTCAAAAAGGATATTTTCGAGATGTCCACCTCAATACAAAGAAGCTCGTCGGGTTGTTCCTAACTATGACGAAGAAGATAGGAATCTTGTGATTCAACCATTTCCAGAGTTTGAATTAGATCATGTAGATGCAAAAACGGAAAAATTCCTATATCTATTTATTCAAGAGTTAATCGCAGATTATACTCATCAACTTAAATGTTATTTTGAGGAATTAAAGTCAAAGGGATTCACATCACAACAAATTTCAATTGCAATGTCGATGAAAATTTCAGGATTGCAAATAATAATGAAAAATGTAATGAGACAAATTTTGACTGAAAGATTCAACATAACTTTAAGTTCATTGGTTCAAAAATATTTAACATACGTTAAATTCCTAGAATCAATTTATATTTGGATCAGACAAATCCCAACTACTGAGAACCTTGAGTTCCCTGAGATCCCTTCGATCCCTTCGATCCCAGGACCAAATCCCTTCCCACTTCCCTTCCCACTTCCCTTACCACGTCCCGAACCACGTCCCGAACCACGTCCCGAACCACGTCCCGAACCACGTCCCGAACCACGTCCCGAACCACGTCCCGAACCACGTCCCGAACCACGTCCCGAACCACGTCCCGAACCACGTCCCGTACCACGTCCCGTACCACGTCCCGATCCACGTCCCGAACCACGTCCCGATCCACGTCCCGAACCACGTCCCGTACCACGTCCTGAAATTGAAATTGAATCAATTGACCAAGAATTCAACTTGCATGTCATAATCCATCAAGTCTTTGTGTCAATTAAAATCGAGATAATTAAGCAATTCCACAATCAGCAAGACAAGGACAGATATGAACAGCAATTAAAGGAACTGGAAGAGAAAGTCGAGCAGCAGGCAATTTTTTTCGAGAGCATCAAGACAGAAATGATTAAATACTGCCAGGAATATTTGATGAACTATGTAGAAAAATGGATAAGTCAAGGAAATGACCAACAATACATCCAGAAGGAACTTAGCGTCATCAAATACAGGATAGTCCATGAAATGAGACTCAAATTGGAACATATCATTAAGATCGAAGTCTACAAGATCATTCAACAATACACAAAAGTAGTCACAACATCAAATGGCACAGAAATCACAATTATTGTTGTCCCAAAGGATGAAATTGAGTTCCCAGAGATTCCGGTGATTGAATTGCCAAAACCCGAATTCCCGCCAATACCAAATCCCGAATTCCCGCAAAGACCACATCCCGAATTCCCGCCAATGCCAAGTCCCGAATTCCCGCAAAGACCACATCCCGAATTCCCGCCAATGCCAAATCCCGAATTCCCGCAAAGACCACATCCCGAATTCCCGCCAATGCCAAATCCCGAATTCCCGCCAATGCCAAATCCCGAATTCCCGCCAATACCAAATCCCGAATTCCCGCCAATGCCAAATCCCGAATTCCCGCAAATGCCAAATCCCGAATTCCCGCCAATCCCAAATCCCGAATTCCCGCCAATGCCAAATCCCGAATTCCCGCCAATGCCAAATCCCGAATTCCCGCCAATGCCAAGTCCCGAATTCCCGCCAATGCCAAGTCCCGAATTCCCGCCAATGCCAAGTCCCGAATTCCCGCCAATGCCAAGTCCCGAATTTCCGCCAATGCCAAGTCCCGAACCACGTCCCGTACCACGTCCCGTACCACGTCCCGAACCACGTCCCGTACCACGTCCCGAACCACGCCCCGTACCACGTCCTGAAATCGAAATTGAATCAATTGATCAAGAATTCAACTTGCATGTCATAATCCATCAAGTCTTTGTGTCCATTAAAATCGAGATAACGAAGCAATTCCACAATCAGCAAGACAAGGACAGATATGAACAGCAATTAAAGGAACTAGAAGAGAAAGTCGAGCAGCAGTCAATCATTTTCGAGAGCATCAAGTCAGAAATGATTAAATATTGCAAGGAATATTTGATGAAATATATAGAAAAATGGACAAGTCAAGGAAATGTCGATCAAGCTTACATCCAGAAGGAACTCACCGTCATCAAACACAAGATAGTCTATGAAATGAGACTTAAATTGGAAGAAATCATCAAGACTGAAATCTACAAGGTCATTCAAAAATACACAAAAATAGTCAAAAGAAATGGCTCAGAAGTTACAGTTATTGATGTCCCTACGACGAAAATTGAGTTTCCTGACTTTGAAATCCGTAATCTTCCAATGTTTCCGGACCCCCAACTGCCAGAGATGAATAACAATGATCATAAGTCTGAGGAAATTAAATTGCCGGAAAATACCTTCCCAGACACGCCAACCCAGACCTTCCCAACCCCTTCCAATATCCCATTTTATCCATCCCCAACCTTCCCAAATTTTGACATTTTCCAACTTCCAGAAATGAAATTCACCAACGGTCAATTACAGTCAATTAAAGTCACGTATGATGCCAATTCGATGAAAGTCATTCAGGAGATTAAGATGGTCATCCATAAAGAGATCAAGGAAGTCGGAGCTGAGATCATAACTGAGCAAACAACGCAGACTGAAAAGGAAGCACTTGAACAGAAATTGAAGGAATTGGAAGAGAAAATGAAGGAAAATTCAAATAAATTTGAGAAAATTCGCGAGGAAATGGTCGGCAATTGTATTAAGCTGCTCAAGGAATACAACACGAAGCTACAACAACAATACAAGCTTGAACAAGAACAATATGAAGTCGAACTTAATGCCATGAAGCACAAATTAGAGAAATTGTTAATGACAAAATTCGAGCATGTTGTGAAGGTTAGCATCGAAAAGTCCATAAGCAGTTCCAGCACGGAAGTCAAAATTGTTCGTGAGAATGTCAAATTTCCATCACTGGAATTATTAGAGAATCAGAAACTTGATAATTATCGAAAAATGTCTGATGAACAATCCAGACATGATTTATATGTAACAGACTTAATCAAGACTGTTCAGGCAGACATCGACGAACAAAAAAGTCAAATTACACATTCAGCCATGGATTCCGATGCCAAACAAAAATATTTGAATTATTTAATAGATATTAAACATATTTTAATCCATAAAATACCAGATATTGCTAAAAGTCACGAGAAAGTTTGGGCTGAACATGTTGAAAGAATCAGAAGTGAGGTCGATGATCCAGCAAAGCAGTCGAAACTTATAGAACAATATGAAAAAAGACAAAAAAGAAGACTTAAACAACAAATTAAGTCATTTATTGAGAGTGAACTTGAAAAGACAATGGATAAGGCATCAGTTTCGAAACATTGGTACAAGGAATCAATTGAGCAGTTTAAGAGAATGATTTCATTTAAATTTGGTGCTTAAATATGTTATTTTGATGCTTTTTGTTTAATAAATGGTGATGGGAATTATTGCAATTATTGAATTAAACTCGATTTTATAGTTATTGTGCCTTAATATGCTATTTTCAGGTGTCATCCTTAAATTCCTCAAAATGAACAGTCTGCGATTAGTCGACAATATGTATTGGTTTCCAAACAAAGCAGTTAAGTGCCTTCCTTACTTCCCTTGTCGTACAGATCAATTGTGATCCATGACCTCCCTCAGATGTCTCCTAAAGCTGGCTATATCGTTGGCTTCTGTCTGTCAATTATCGACATCAAATGCCATGCTGTCTCTATCAACAGCTCCTATCCATGATTTCTTACGCCTTCCTCACATCTTGTTGGTCAAATAGGTTAAATGCCAAGCTCAAATCTGCTATGGTAATTCCAATATCGTCGGTTTAAATCCAGTCATATCCACATTTTGTTATTTTTTTTTGGAAGTTTTAGAAACTTCGACGATAGAGCTGTCGATAGAGATAGTATCGCACGCTAGTAAGCGATAGAGCCAGCATAAGGTGCCGACCAGAATTGTGAAACGGCTTGATTTTATCGGTCGGCCAAAAACGGCGAGCGATAAAAACGGCAGCCGATAAAAAACAATGGCCGATAGAAACGATGAACGACTGGCCGATTCTCTCGGCCGACGACATCGGCCTTCACAACTCTGGTGCCGACTTGCGGAGGTCATGATCCATCACACTTGATCAGTACGGCAAGTGAAGTAAGTAAGATATTTCGACTAAAGTGTCCTGAAGTTTCGATCTCTACAAATTCTGGAAGCCGAGGCTGTAAACGAGACTATATATAGGGCGGCCATCTGCTGTATTTTTGCCGGGACACTGCTGTACTTTTCAACCTTGCTACTGTGTCCCGACAAAGCCTCAAAATTTTTCCAAAAGTGTCCCGATTTTTTGCGAAAATCCTCTGGCCACCCTAACTATATAGGAAGTCTGAAAGTACTTTGAAAATTTGATCTTTTGGTACTTACTGCATATTTTTAGCTGCTGTAGTTTTGGGAAAATATCAATTAAAAACTGGATAGACATGAAAATGGTGTGAATATAAAAAATTATGTTACAGACGTGGAAAAGCAGAACTGTTGCTTCCAATATTTATTATTTTATTCAAATTACAAATAATTTGTAGATTTTCGTCAATCAATTATTGAATTCCTTACTTACGTATTGGAACCATGCTCCGATTTGGAGCCTAGATTATTATAAAAGACTTTCCATCTGACACTATTGCTGGTCACATCACAAAGCTTGTCGTCATTGAATTGTGGCTTGACTAAATTCGCGACTAGATTCGCGACTAGATTCTCGACTAGATTCGCGACTAGATTCACAACTGAGTTCGACAGGCTTGACTACAACATACATGCTAATTTCACAAAACATAATTTAATTATTGTAGTATCAGCAAAAAAAAATCAATTAAATAGATATTTTAACATGAAAACTAATTAAGTAGTGATTATGTACGGTTGACTAGGTACTAACTAGTCGCACACAAAACGATATAAAAGCAGCACAAAAATGACTGATTAAATTAGTTTAAAAATTTAAATCAACAATGAATTTTAAGATTTTAATCTTCATTGTCCAAGTTTTAATATCAATTGATTATTCAGCATCCGTAACTGTTGAGTGGAGCAATTACGCCAATTTGGAATGCGAGGTCAAATACCATTATGATAAACCGTCTGAATATAGAGAATTAATGGGAATAGCCCAAAAAAATAGGGAAAAGTGCTTGCAAACACAAAGTCTGTCTTTCATAGTTTCGTCATTTCAATCAATTCCGACAGAATTTTGTAGATATTTTCGAAATATCAAAAAACTTGCAATCATAAACGGCCAGTTGACGACGATCAACAAATATGATTTGCAATTGTTCAGAGATCTTGAGGAACTTGACATAAGAAACACAAAATTGTCACAATTTTTTGGCGAATTTTTTGAATTTACACCAAACATCCACACGATTATCTTAAGGAACAATCTCATCTCACAAGTAAATTCTGGACAAGTGGACAAATTAAAGCATCTTAAAACCCTCGATTTATCAAGAAATAAGTGCATCAATGAAAAATTTGAATTCTCATGTCCAACAGATATTGTTGAATTCTCAAAAAGGACATTTGTGGAATGTTCAGTTCATCTCAATAGATATCGTCGAACTTTCTTATTACCGCTCCTTTGGTATTGGTATTATTATGACGATGACGATGACGACCATCACAAGAGAAAAAAAAAAAAACATCATCATAGGAACCATGAACGTGAACGGGAACTTGAAAGGGAACGTCAACGACTTGAACAGATTGAAAAGGAACGAAAGGAAAAAGAAGAAAGGGAAAGATTAGAAGAAGAAAGGAAGCAACGAGAACTATTTCTACAATCAAGGATCAACCTCACCGATATTCTGAATATATATAGAGAATTTGAAATGATCATCAAATATCAATATGAGCAATTTGAAATCAAGATACGTGAACTGCAAATTGAATACTTTAAATCATTACAGAACTACATGGAAGAACTTCTAATGCAAAGACTTTACGATAAATATATAATCGAAGCTAAAATTAGAATTATTGCATTTCAGTTCCAAAAGGAATTGAGAATAAAATACGAAAAAGTTTGCAGGTTATTGATTGAGAAGATCTTGAAGGAAGCGAAAGGTAATTGTATTGAAATTTCATTTGAATGTCATAAAAATGGGTCGGAAATAGCCATCAGAGTGCTATTGGAGTCAAAGTTGACAGAACTTTCAGAGTCCGGACTCCAAAAGTCCAAAAAAAGGCTTAAAAGTTGAGTCATCTCCAATAGAATCCGGGGTTTAATGGAGGTGATCTAGTCAGTAGAGTCCGGACTCCAATGGGGGCTCCTTTACATTGGAGTCCTGCTTACTCTGATTGGGGCACTTCTTTTTTAATACGGTGACAGTGTGGTGCCTTAGTATTGTGATCCATGACTCCCACAGGCGTCGCCTGAAGTTGGCTCTATCGCTGGCTTCCACTTGCTAATTTCCGATACCAAGTACAATACTATCTATATATGCTGTGTTATTCCAGTCTTATTTCCTGTTTGACTGTCTGTATCTCTCGATATAATGGTCATTGGCAGGTTTTATGCTTGATTACTTACTTACTTACTGGAACCATGCTCCGACTTGGAGCCTTACTACTTACTTCGCTCAAGTGTGATCCATGGCCTTACTCAGTCGGTTCCTGAAGTTGGCCCTATCGATGGCTAAAGCTTGCGAAGATTTGGAGCTTAGGTTGCTACAAAAGGCCTTCCAGCTGACTCTGCTGTATCACAAAGCAAGTACAAATTCTCAGTTTTGGACAGCTAACTGGCATTCCTTCATTACTGTCCTAAGCCATGTTGCTTTTATTGTCTAGTTAATTGTTAGGCGTGAGTTGAGGTGACTTGGTGACCGAATGGATTCATATTCTGGTACCAAATTATTGTGATGCCGACTAAGGTTTCATTGGTTCGAGAATCGGCAGCAGAAGCTTTTTTATCTGGGATTTTTGAATCATATGCAGTGGAAATGTGGCTCACGGCCTTCATTTGTAGGCTTCAGGCAGTAATGACATGAAAAGAGTAATTCTGATCCCACTATAAATTGTGTGTCTTCTACATATCTACAAGCAGAGTTGGCAGGACATTGGAGTCCGTGAAGATTCATCATGAAGATTCAGAGCTGTTCTAAAGCATTTTGCGGCTCATGACTTGTAGACAGACTTGGCAGGACTCCAAAAAAAAAAGTGGAGTCCGGACTCCACATTGGAGTCCTGCCAAGTCTGTCTACAAGTCATGAGCCGCAAAATGCTTTAGAACAGCTCTAAATCTCCACGATCTGGATTTTCTAGCTATTTAATTCTTTAACTGCCTGATTGATTAGCTACTCGAATATTTGACAGTCTGGATAACGTTTATCAATTTGTCAAGCTATTCCTAAAAGACATACGACATTAAAAAATCAGAAAATTGTGTCCTCAGACTGACAAAACTCTGGCTTTAGGTAGGACTCGGTAAAATCCGAGGAAGAATCCAAGTGGTTCGGATCCCACTATAAATTGTAGGTCCAAATGGTGTGGTACAACAGATTTAAAATTGCATTGCCTCGAGCTCATAAGGCTGGGCAATTCAAGCATTATATATATAGAGTCACGTTAGTTTCCCATCGTTCTAAGCGTCACAAAGCTTCCAATCATTCCCTAACCCCTAAAAGTCTCTTAAGAGCTTCATGTCCTCAAATATGCTAGTTGATCATGCTCACAAACGTTATGCACAAAGAGGCTGATTGGATTACTTACTTACTTAATGGAACCATGCTCCAATTTGAAGCCTAGTTTACTTCAAATGACTTTTTATCTGACTTTATTGCTGACCTTATCCTAAACCCATACAGACGAAGTGCATGAATATGAGTATTATCCTAGTACTTTTACAAAATTGAACATGCTTAGGGCGGCCATCTGCTGTATTTTTGCAGGGGTGCTGTTGTACTTTTACCTGAATATTAAGACTTAAAAAATCCAAAAGAATCCTCTTTGTCTGTTAACTCAAACCTAATTCTAACTATTAATTCTTAAATCATTCACAGGCTCATCGAATATAACGATGTTATTCACAGATCAGACTATTCTCTATTATAATGGAGTTAAAATTAAATGGGCATCAATTCATTATCCAAAAATTTTCTTCCCTAATTTTAAAGTTATTACAAATAAATTTGGAAAATTGATAATTTTTATCATCGACGGTGGACAAGTTGGACGATTATTTAACAAGGAAAATGAAAGTTACCAAAAAGAAATACCAGGTCCAGAAATTGAAACAGATCCAGAAATTGATCCAAATCCAGAATTTGAACCAGGTCCAGAGCCTGAATTGATTCCAATAGATGAAAATACGCTAAAATTGATATATCAATTTATTCTAGAATTAATTAAAAGTTATATAAACCGACTTAAATTATATTTTGAGGAATTAAAGTCCAAAGGATTCACAGCACAACAAATTTCAATTCTAATGGAGAAAAAAATTTTAGAGCTGCAAATGGAAATGAAAAATGAAATGAAACAAATTTTGAATGACAAATTCCATATAACTTTAATTAAATGGATTGAGAAACTCTTATTATCCGTTAAGTTCCCAGAATCAATTTATATTTGGATCAAACAAATCCCAACTATTGAGAATCCTAAGTTCCCTGAGATCCCTGTGATCCCAGTACCAAGACCCGAAACACGTCCCGAAACTGAAAGTGAATCAATTGACAAAGAGTTCAACTTGCATGTCATAATCCATCAAGTCTTTGTGTCAATTAAAATCGAGATAATGAAGCAATTCCACAATCAGCAAGACAAGGACAGATATGAACAGCAATTAAAGGAATTGGAAGAGAAAGTCGAGCATCAGTCAATTATTTTTGAGAGCACCAAGACAAAATTGGTTAAATACTGCAAGAAATATTTGAACATCTGTGTAAAAAAATGGGTAAATCAAGGAAATGTCGATCAAGTTTACATCCAGAAGGAGTTAATTGTCATCAAACACAAGATAGTCTATGAAATGAGACTCAAACTGGAACAAATCATCAAGACCGAAGTCTACAAGATCATTCAAAAATACACAAAAGTAGTCACAACATCAAATGGCACAGAAATCACAATCATTGTTGTCCCAAAGGATAAAATTGAGTTCCCAGAGATTCCGGAAGTGACTGTCCCTAAGCCCATTCCCCCAGACATCCAGTTCCCTCAACCCGGCTACCCGGGAAATACCTCCCCAAAGCCTCCCTTCCAGTTCCCTCAACCCGGCTACCCGGAAAATACCTCCCCAAAGCCTACCATCCAGTTCCCTCAACCCGGCTACCCAGAAGAAAATAAGTTCCCAATGCCTCCCTTCCAGTTCCCTCAACCCGGCTACCCGGGAAATACCTCCCCAAAGCCTCCCTTCCAGTTCCCTCAACCCGGCTACCCGGAAAATACCTCCTCAAAGCCTACCATCCAGTTCCCTCAACCCGGCTACCCAGAAGAAAATAAGTTCCCAATGCCTCCCTTCCAGTTCCCTCAACCCGGCTACCCGGAAAATACCTCCCCAAAGCCTCCCTTCCAGTTCCCTCAACCCGGCTACCCGGAAAATACCTCCCCAAAGCCTCCCTTCCAGTTCCCTCAACCCGGCTACCCAGAAGAAAATAAGTTCCCAATGCCTCCCTTCCAGTTCCCTCAACCCGGCTACCCGGGAAATACCTCCCCAAAGCCTCCCTTCCAGTTCCCTCAACCCGGCTACCCGGGAAATACCTCCCAATGCCTCCCTTCCAGTTCCCTCAACCCGGCTACCCAGAAGAAAATAAGTTCCCAATGCCTCCCTTCCAGTTCCCTCAACCCGGCTACCCGGGAAATACCTCCCCAAAGCCTCCCTTCCAGTTCCCTCAACCCGGCTACCCAGAAGAAAATAAGTTCCCAATGCCTCCCTTCCCAGACATCCAGTTCCCAGAAATCAAGTTCCCTCAACCCGGCTACCCGGAAAATACCTCCCCAAAGCCTACCATCCAGTTCCCTCAACCCGGCTACCCGGGAAATACCTCCCCAAAGCCTCCCTTCCAGTTCCCTCAACCCGGCTACCCAGAAGAAAATAAGTTCCCAATGCCTCCCTTCCCAGACATCCAGTTCCCAGAAATCAAGTTCCCTCAACCCGGCTACCCAGAGCCTAATTTCCCAGGAACCCCAGGATTTGAGACTCCAAAACCCGAAACACGTCCTGGAACAAGTCCTCAAATTGAAATTGAATCAATTGACCAAGAGTTCAACTTGCATGTCATAATCCATCAAGTCTTTGTGTCCATCACAATCGAGATAACGAAGCAATTCCACAATCAGCAAGACAAGGACAGATATGAACAGCAATTAAAGGAACTGGAAGAGAAAGTCGAGCATCAGTCAGTCATTTTTGAGAGCATCAAGACAGAACTGGTTAAATATTGCAAGGAATATTTGAAGAACTATGTAGAAAAATGGACAAGTCAAGGATATGACCAACAATACATCCAGAAGGAGCTTACCGTCACCAAACACAAATTGGTCCATGAAATGAAACTCAAATTGGAAGAAATCATCAAGACCGAAGTCTACCAAATCATTCAAAAATACACAAAAGTAGTCACAACATCAAATGGATCAGAAGTTACAGTCATTAATGTCCCTAAGACGGAAATTGAGATGCCGAGAATAGAAATTTCAAAAATATCAACTGTCGAATATCCGGAAATTCAAGTGACAAAAGAAACAACAGTTACAAAGCTGCCTGGCACATGGACGTATAGAGTCAACCCAAGTCCAAAAACTAACGAATTACGGAGACATTTACCACAACAAGTAGCACGTCCTGAAACAGAAATTGAAGACGTCCAACTTGATAATTACCGAAAAATGTCTGATGAACAATCCAGACATGACTTTTATGTAGCAGACTTAATCAAGACTATCGAGGCAGACATCGACGAACAAAAAAGTCAAATTACACATTCAGCCATGGCATCCGATGCCAAAGAAAAATATTTGAATTATTTAATAGATATTAAACATATTTTAATCCATAAAATACCAGATATTGCTAAAAGTCATGAGAAAGTTTGGGCTGAACATGTTGAAAGAATCAGAAGTGAAGTCGATGATCCAGCAAAGCAGTCGAAACTTATAGAACAATATGAAAAAAGACAAAAAAGAAGACTTAAACAACAAATTAAGTCATTTATTGAGAGTGAACTTGAAAAGACAATGGATAAGGCATCAGTTTCTAAACATTGGTACAAGGAATCAATTGAGCAGTTTAAGAGAATGATTTCATTTAAATTTGGTGCTTAAATATGTTATTTTGATGCTTTTTATTTAATAAATGGTGATGGGAATTATTAAGCTTGATTTTCTAGTTATTTGTCTAATGTACGTTCTTGCTTTCCACCAACTCTGCACGCTGCATGACCCAGGGTATATCAATGCAACGTACCTAGCCGCAATTTGTGTTTCGCGAATCACACAAACTGAGTTGACGTGACTAGAACAGCAAAAAAGCATCTGAATCCAACTAGACGTTCCCTGACACTGAACTCAGGTCGTTAGAACGGTAGTCCGATGCTCTAACCACTTGACAATTGTGTATTTTGGTACATACTGCATATTTTAAGCTGTTGTAATTTTGTATCAATATCAATGTAGAATCTGGATTGTTTTCAGAGAAAATTCTAGATATTCACACGCTAAAAAGGCGTGAATATAAAAAAATGATATCACAGACCTGAAAAGCAGAACTGCTGCTTTCAACTTTTAAATATTTTGTTCAAACTACAAAGAATTTTGGATTTTCGCCAATTCTTTATTGAATTATTTACTTATTTCGATGGCCATTCAGATCAATTGTGATCCATGGCCTCCCTCAGATGTCGCTTAAAGCTCCCTCAAGTGTCTGTCAATTAACAATACCAAATGCAAGACTGTCTCTATCGACAGCTTTCTTCTAGGAGTTCTTTAGTCTACCACTTTTAATTATGAGCATTTAAAAGTTTATTTTGTAGTTTCAGTCGTCAATAAAATTCTTATTGGAACCAAGCAGTTTCACTTTGAAGTTTTGAATCTTATTGAATTATTAAGCAACCAAAATGCTACCAAATTTTGATAAATTTGCATGTAAAATTGTCTTTTTTGCAGATATATTAACTTCAATGTAGATATGACATTTTTATCCAGAATCTCTCAATTTTAGGTTTGTTTAAAACAGAATCTGGTGTGTTTTGAAAATGTATCAGATGTAAATATATTCTCCGATGCACGCATGAAATTCGATGAATTTGTGTACACATTCTTTAAACCAGAATTAAGGGTCAAACACTTCAGTGGTACAGTCTTGTACTTACTGTAATTTTCATACAAGTACAGTAAGTATTGTAAGTATTGTGCTGTACTTACTGTACCTTCATATAAATTCAACAAGTACAGTAAGTACAGTACTGTACTTTTGGAGTGTTTGGAGTATTTGACCTTTGGCCATAATTGTCCTGTTTCACTGATCTTAGATTTTCCTCATTTTTGGATTATCCACTTCAGTCTTTTAGAAATATCTCAAACAATTGGAAAAATGCCGATCCGGATAAACAAACTACACTTTAACAATTTTTAGCCTGACCTACTATCTACTAATAATTTTATGACATTTTTTGATGTTTTTATGCCTGAAAAATTTGACTTTATGGACATTTCTAGAGTTTTGGATATAAAAATTACCTTAAAACTCCACCCCAATATTTTTAGGTGCTTTTTTTCGATAAAATAAATTTAAACTTTTTTTTTTAAAAAAACTTTTTTAAACTCCTTTTTTTTAATTTTTTTACCTTTAAATATTTTTCATATTTTTCTTGCCTGGTCCTTAATGTAAAATTTCCTATAAATTCAATTTTATTTTAATTTGTATAAGGACAAATTATGCCGGAAAAACCCAATTCATTAAAGCAACTGAAAGGATCGATTCCAGGTCGAACAATTAAATCGAAGCTGTATTGTAATTTACATAAATGGAATGAATGAAGCCATATCCTTTTTTTGTTTAACTTAACGTAACTTAATTTTTTTTTTTATTTAATTTCTTGGGTATTTTTTCATATTTATTTTTTCTGCCTCAACGCCATCGTAATATCACTTCCAATACAAATTATTTTCTCATGTATGCTCTGCTTATTGACTTTAAATCGACTAAGGTTAATATCAAAATATTTCTTATTCTGTTCAGCCGTAAATTAAAATTTATAAATAAAGGATGCTTATTATTAAAGGAGGCAATGTTTCATGATTCTACGGTCAACTAAATAAGTGACCTTAACAGGCAAAATGACCGCTATTTGGTACCGTAGTGGTGTTACTATAATATGAAATCATGATTTTTGCTTTTTAGGGTAACTAAGTAAGAATGATATAGCACTTAAGATCCAATCAGCACTCATATGGATAGAATTTTAACTGTTATTTTAAATTGACGACAACTAACAAGACACTTTTATGATTCCTAGGTGGATAATATGACACAATATCCAGCCAATAACTGGATGAACCTAGAAATCAATGAGATACATCTAGGAACTAACTGGATATTATGTCAAGTTGTCCACTCGAGATTGATTTAAGTCAAATTTTTCACTAATTTTGCACTGATTTCAATAAAATTCATCCATTTTTTGAAATTTTATATTTTTCACACTTGATATGACTGTACTTCCTTCCTTCACTGACCGTACATATCAATTTTGATCCATGGGCTCTCCTAAATGGTCCTTACTTACTTCCTTGGCTGGGGCGCACGAGGACCCATTGCCGCGTGTAGGGAATGTCTGAAGACGGCTCTATCCTTCGAAACCTCTTAAATGGTGCCTAAAACCAGCCATATCCCTAGCTACCACTTGCCAATTCCCAATTCCAAGTCCAATATTGTCTCAATTGACAGCTTAATTCTATGAATTGATATGACTTACACTTAGAGATACTAAAGAGTCAGGGTTGTTAAAACATATTCTGTTTTACAGAATGTGTAGATATATGTCACATATTTCATGTGTGCACAGGGGAAATGTGTGGATATATGTCAAAAGTCACACATTTTCGACACAAATCCATCAAATGACACATTTTCAAAGCACACCAAATTCTGTTTTTAACAACCCTATTACCCATCTGACTTACATTTACAGTTACAGTCACACTAAAGCTGTTTTTTTTTTTCAAATTTTCGAGTAAGCCTTAGGTCCCGAAAATCTACCTACAATTTTAATTTTTTTTTTTTAATGGATATTGAATATTGTTTATTGAATTTCTATCAAATTTTATTAATTATACGAAAATTCAAAGTAATCTCAAATTTTGTAAACAAAATTCAAATCTAGTCTACAAAAAAGTCAAGTCAACTTCATGCTCTTCATTTCCAGGAGCGCATTTGCACTAGGATTTTCCTAGATTCCATGGAATTCACCCTACACAACAGCCTCTTCAAAAAAGTTTCCTTAATTTTCTGTTTACAACTTTTTGGTACCTAAGTCAGGCCTAGGGACTAGTATAAAATTGGGCCTTTTTACTATAACCTAATCATTAGCAAACTTACAATCAGGAAGCGAGCATTATTTAAAAATTAAAAATTTTAATAAAAGTTAAAAAAATATTTTAAAAATTTAAAAATTATTAAAAAAAGCTAAAAAATTAAAATAAAAAATTTAAAATTTAAAATAAAAATTTCAAAAAATTAAAACAAAAATTGTGGGCATTTAATCCACAAAATCAGCCATAAACAGCCTCAACAATTAAGGTAAGAATCAAAATTTATCGGATAATATGGATAAAATGGACGAAGCATACCTCGATCGACTCATAAACGAGCAATCAGCTGAGAAGACTCACCTCCCACCCATCATCGAGGGTGATGAATCTGAATCCGAATGCGACACGAGCATCAACACCACAAAGAGTGCAACAGAATTTGACATGGGTGAAATTTTGGACCAAAATATTCCAGATGCATTAGCTGTTGATGAGCTATCCAATGAAGCTGATCCTGATGCATTTATTGTTCAGACTGAGGCATTGGATACTGATTATTTGATTGAGGAGGATGATGGTGAGGATGAGGTCCAAGAAGTGGACTATACCCAAGTCCAGCAGGTCCAAAATGTGCCATACATCGAGGTCCAAGAGGTCTATGTCGACAACCTGCCAGAAGACTGTGACGAGGATCAACAAGAATCCGAAGAATTGTTATATTGCGAGGTCCAAGAGGACGTCCAAGACGAATCCCAAGAAAAAGTCACCAAAAAGAAAAGAAGACAAAAAAATTCCGAAGAAAAAGTCAAACAAGTCATAAAAGTCATTAATGTTCCAATTGCATGCGATTCATGCTCAATTGATTTTGCAACTGAACCATATATGAACCGTCATTTGAGGAGTAAGAAGCATGATCGTGCATTAGAAATGGAAAAACGTGGCAAGAAAGTCAATCAAAAGAGGAAGTATGTCAGGAAAAATGCATCCAAATATCGTCAAATTGAAATTGTTGAAGAATATCCAATTGAATCAGAATATGAATCTGAATCGGGTTCTTCAGAAGGTGAATCTGATGAAGAAGGACCAAGTGATCAAGCTGGACCAAGTGGTCAAGCAGGACCCAGTAGTCAACCAAGACCATGTGGTCATCAAGCTCCAAATGGTCAACCTGGTCCAATGTATCAGTATGTTACAAGAATTCAACCAGTTCCAAGTGGTCAAGCAGGACCAAGTGGTCAAGCTGGACCAAGTGGTCAAGCTGGACCAATTCGCCAATCTGCACGTATCAATCAAGCTGGATCAAGTAGCCAACCTGGACCAAGTGGACAACCAGGTCCAATGTATCAGTATGTTAGAAGAATTCAACCTGTACCAAGTGGTCAAGCTGGACCAAGTAGCCAACCAGGTCCAAGTGGTCAACCAGCACCAATTCGTCGCTCTGTCCGTATCAATCAACCTGGTCCAAGTGGACAAGCTGGACCAGTTGCTCAACCTGTAATACTTCGTCAGTCACCACGTATCAATCAATCTGGACCAAGTGGTCAACCAGGACCAAGCTCCCGATCTGGTTCAATTTATCAGTATGTTAGAAGAATTCAACCTGGTCCAAGTGCTCAACGTGTCCAAAATGGCCAACCTGGTCCAAGTGGTCAGTCGAATCAACCTGGTCCAAGTGGACAACGTCTCCCGAAGGTTCTGACACTCAACAATAATCATACTCTCAAACGTCTTCAAGGTACTCAATCTGCACGATCTGTCCGACATATTCTGGCAGCCCGAAATGTTCAGGCAGCACGAAATGTTCAGCCTGTCTACAGTGTTCAGCCTGTCGAGAATGTTGAGTCTGTTGAAAATGATCAGCCAGTCCTAAGCTTTCAAATTGTCCAAAATGGTCAACAGGGTTATCAATTAACCAGCACAAGTTATGAACCAGCACAGGATATCCAAGCTGTCCAACCTGATCAGACACCATCAACCTTCATTCAGCCTGCTGTGGAAGAAATCGTACCGGAATTGCCAGAATTGAATGATGTTGTTAGTGAGTTTTGGGAAAAGGACAAAGAAGTCAGCATGAAGAATTTCTATGAAAGTGCCGACTTGGACTTGGGTTTGGATAGTTTTGATGGAATTCCATAAATATGATATTTTGCGATACTTTTTGCTACCGTACTTTATTAATTTTTAAGGAATATTTTTAGAGGAATTGACTTTAATTGAAATTTGAAGATTAAGTTTTAAATTGCAATATTTCTGCTATTTTTTAGAAGAAATTTTCATATGAAAATTGAAGAAAATTGAAAAAAAAATTAAAAATTTCAAAAACTTTAAAAAATTGAAAAAAAATTTAAAATTTTTTTAAAAAATTTAAAAAGAAGCAAAGAAATTTTAAGAATTTGCAAAAAAATTTAAAACATTTTTTAAACACTTTAATAACTTAAAGAACTTTTAAAAAATTGAAAAGCAAAGTCCAAAATTTTTAAAAAAATTTAAAAAAAAAAAAAAAAATTGTTAAAAAATTCTTAAAAAAAATTGCAAAAGAATTTTAAGAATTCAAAAAATTTAAAAATTTTGAAAATTTTTAAAAAAAAAGTTTTAAAAAACAACTAGAAATTAGTTGAAATGATTGGAAATTTTTTAAAGAAGATTTTAAAAAATTTAAAAAGATTTTTAAATTGGAAAAAAAAAGATTTAAATTTAGAAAAATTTAAAATTTTAAATTTAAAAAGATTTTTAAATTTGAAAAAATTTGAAATTTAAAAAAAAAAACAAAAACAAAAACCGTAAAAAAAAATTTAAAAATATTAAAACAAAAAAAATTTAAAAATCTTTAAAAATCAAAAAAAGTTTAAAAATGTAAAAAATACAAAAAAAGTTAAAAATGTAAAAAAAAATAAAAAAAAAAATTAAAAAACGAAAATTTTTGTATTTTATTAAAATTGGAGTAATTTCAGGAAAATCCATCAACCTATCTATGAATTTGAACTTAAACTACCTAAAATATTGATTTTTTTGACTTTTGTTAGATTCCAACTCTCTGCTTTTTTAATTACCTAAGATCAATGTTGGCAACAGTTTTGATATTTCAATAATTTTTATTTCAGCTGTAGAACTCTAAATTTGGCCGTCAAATATTGCATTACTAAAAAGAGCTGACCAGGATGACATTAATCGTGAGATACTCATGTGAAAGTACGGCAGAATAGGTCACACACTTCGAAAGCTCAATACAGCAGAAAGTGTCAATTCGGGGGTAGAAACACAAGTTTGTTTTACCGTCCTAAGATGGTTGTTTTCATTGAGGAATTTATTGTTGTTTCTAGGAAGTTGCCTGGAGTACTTATTTGTGATGAATAAGGCTTGAATCTCACTAGGATTGAATATAAGGTAAAAGGCCAGGCTGAGAAACTCCGCAGTAGTTACGCGGTACCTAGTGAGTATGCTCATTGGAAGGTAAAAGAGCTTGTAGACGACCTAAAGAACTTTTGAATGAAAACCATCGACAGTCACAGCATTGGACTTGATATTGGAAATTGGCAAGTGGATAGAGTCAATTTCAGGCGACTCCCGCGAGAGGTCATGGATCACAATTGATCTGTACGACTAGTGGAGTAAGTAAGTAAGTACCTGTCCTTGATGATGGAGCATAAATATCAAATCAGAAGCAAATTATAAAGGATGAGTGGGCTTTAATATGTAACATATGGTGCTTGTTGGTGACTCCAAAGCCATACTCATGTAGAGAGAGAGTTCATACTCGCAAAGTCCAGCCAACTCTGCCTGAGACATGTTAAATTAATCTTCAAAAAAAGAGGTTTGACCAATATGCTTTAAAAATTAATTAATTACCATAACAGGCAATTATTATACTTACTTTAATGAGCTTAATAATGAGTTCTTTCAGGCAATATTATTGATCATGCTTTTTTATGGCCGTAATCATTTGATTCCTCCTCCATTATTTAGGTTTAACTGGGATTTTACCGTCACAGGTACTTACTTACTTACTTCACTGGTCGTACAGATCAATTGCGATACATGACCTCCCACAGGAGTCACCTGAGGTTGACTCAATCCACTTGCCAATTTCCAATACCAAGCGCAATGCTGTCACTGCCGACGGTTTCCTTCCAAAAGTTCTTTAGGTCGTCTACAAGCTCTTTTACCGTCCATAGAAAATACCAAGCACAGGTAGCCACAAAATACATGATTAAAGATCAATTCCTTATCATCATCTACCTAAATTAGATTCTTAATTACTTTAGTCAATATAATCAGCAGTTCCATTATTGCCCAACTGACTCATTTCCATAAATTCTCTGTCAACATTCTTATTCAGTCACAGATTAAAACACTCATTCATAATTCATTCAAACGTGATGATTTCGTCACATGACTTGAACTTGAATGACTGTATAAATATTTGATAAGACATAAGAGGCATCTGGTCAAGAATTTAATGATTTTTTATTACTCAATTTTACAACAACAACAACAACAACAATTTAGTGACGTGGATGACGACGTGGTACGCACTTTCCATTACGTCTGCAATATCCATCCTTACACATGCATCCTTGTCTGCAATCGCCGGTAGCAATAGCTGATCGTTCACAATTTTCCCTCGATCCTGATTGACATCCAGTAAGGAAGACTTCATTGGCACGTCCAATACAATTTTTACTGTCGCAATTGACCTCCGAGCATGACTTTGTGTCAAGGTTGTAGTAATGATCAAAATTGATGCATTGACAGCCTGGCTTACTGCAATCAAGTTCAACACCATCTGGTGTACAGCGGTACTTGCAGGTGTTGCCAATTGGCTCCCATATGGCTGTTGATCCGCAATTTTCTGTATTTTTGGAGTAGATTAGGAAGTTAAGTAAGGTCAAAATAAGCATAAATAGGCAACTAACCGTCACATGACACAATGGTCAATGATAAGACACAGACAGCAATGACAATAACGTGCTTCATGTTGATCAATTGATTTGAAACTAAAATTCACAATTTTCAGCTTATGCTGTTTACTTTGAGAGTTTTGAGACTTGAATGTTTGAGTATTGAGAAGATGAGCGTGGCTTATATACAATTTTTGAGCTTTATTATTGTTTTGAGACATCAAAATATTACTCAGAAATTGGATTGGGATTTTTTGGCTTTTTTGGGGATGTACTTTTGGATGTTTTTATGTTTTTGTTGATGTTTCTCAGGAATTTGAGGCTGTACGCAATGAATAACAGTACTTGTTATGATTTGTAGCTTGGTATTTTGGGGTTTATTACTCTGGTGGTGATTCAGGATATGGAACAGGCTCACCACTTTACCGTACCCAATCAGCAAGTCAATTAATCCATCCCCAGGCTCACCAAACCATAACTTAGTGTCTGATCCATTTTAAAACCAAATCCAGCCTTAATCACACCAAAATAGTGCCAAATTAAGAATCAGTTTACCGACTTATGCTCACGATGATCATTCACATGAAAAAAGAATGCCAGAGATAATGTACAGGCTGAGAAACTAGGCGGTAATCCCGTGGTTTCCATACAAAAACCGCTAAAGACAGCAAATTACCAGTATTTCATATAAATACCGCCGGTACCGTCTAGTTTCTAAGCCTGGGAAAATGTCATTGCTGAGACCAGAGTTGGCGGGAATCCGTGGAGTCCCATACAAAATTGAATATTTTCTTTTTTAAAAATTATTTTAATCTTTTTTTCGGTTACACTGTGTAACAAAGTCCAAAAAAAACACTTTTTCTACCACTGTTACGCAGTGTAACCGAAGAGTGTCCGGACTCCAAAGTTCTGCCAACACATTCTGAGACAGTCAAGACCTTGTAAAGCGTTTTGGCGAAGAACATTGTTTAAAGCAGAGTTGGCAGAACTTTGGAGTCCGGACTCCAAAAATCCAAAAAGTCCGGACTTTGTAAAGTCAGACTCCACTTTTTTGAAGTCCGGACATTTGGAGTGGAGGCGCCTTCTCATTGGAGTCCTGCCAACTCTGGTTAAAAGAATGTCAGCTTAACGTGCGGACAGAAAATTTGATGTTTCGAACTTGCTGGTTCAAAAGGGATGTTTTTTTTGTAACCTAAGCTCTATATAGGAACATGGCTACAGTAAGGATACACCATTGATACCATGACCATTATATCATTGTACTGTACAAGTGTACCATTTAAGTGGAACATATATCGTTTCGGAATATTTCTTAGAACCATGTCGAGTGTACCTCTGTATCGTTGCGTCTACACTACCGTACATCCACCGGAAAACGGCTTCTGATTACAAATGGTGAACATTGGTAAACTAAATAAATATAGACCATTTAATTGTCCATATTCCAGATGAAAATATGAAATTGTTTTACAGGATTGCATAAATTTTTTTGTGCCATTGCACATATTGGTGGTAAGCCGCGACCAAATTCCCAAACGTCATGTTGATCATTAAATTTCAAAAAACAAATCGCCTGCACACAATTTTCACAAACAATGCTTAATACGCTTTTAGTTTAATCATTAAACATGGACCGATCTCATATTCTCATAATTAAAAAGGTCAAAACAAGTCACATAGTATTGACCAGAGTTGGCAGGACTCCAAAGAGGCGACTCCCAAAAAAAAATGAGTCCGACTTCATTTAATCCGGACTTTTTTGATTTTTGGAGTCAGGACTCTCAGGACTCTCAGGACCAACTATGGTGTGCCGGAGTCATACGATGCTTTAAGGCAGATTCTTTTGTTACTGGATTGATATGGTGCAGATGTACGACTTTTCATCAATCACTGTGCTGTTTCACTGATTCTACCAAGCGTCGTACTATGTCATACTAGTGCCAGAAAAATCAGAATCTTAGTAAATGACTCATCGTAGCTCATTAGAAAAACACTCGTACATCATTATGCTGACTAAACAGTCAATTTATTAGTAAATAATCAAACATTATATTAAAAATGATAAGCACATTCTATGCAGCAACTAGTTTAACATCGGCATGATCCAATCTCATGATGGAGGCCGTCAGACCAAGCCACATAATGGCTCAGGTTAGTACATGATCATTAGTTCTGGCAAACCGCCGTCCTTAATTTGAAGCTAATAAACCCAACAGAAAGGTCTGTACAACCAGCAAAGTAAGGAAGTAAGCAAAAAAAATTAAAATTTTAAAAAAATCTTCATTTTATTCCATTTTTAAAAAAAAGTCACAAAATTCACCAAAAAAATCACACATTTAACTATAATAAGGATGTTGACAATCTCTAGGAACACAAACGCCATTTTCCCTACAAAATCCATTCTTACACATACATCCACGTCCACAATCCATTGTCATCATTCTCGAACATCCACACCTGTCTCTCGATCCCGACTCACATCCCGTAAAATAATATTCATTCTGACGTCCAGCACAATTCATATTGTCACATTTAACTTCCGTACATGACTTTGTGTCGAGATTATAATAATGTTCATAATTTTCACACTGACATCCGAGACTGCTACAGTCAAAAATGACACCATCTTGTGTGCATCGAAATTGACAGGTGTTGCGTGATGTCACCCAGTTGGCATCAGGTCCGCATTTTTCTATTTGGAAGTAAATTTTTGGATTAAAATGATGAAATTTTTTTTGTAAATAAATAAATTTTACCGTCGGAAAATACGAATGTGACTGATAAGAGGCAGACAGTGATGATGAGGATGTGCTTCATGTTGAGAGGTTCAATTGGAACTAAATTGGGAGATTTATTTTTAATTATTTGAAGGCTCAGAGTGGGAGAAGATTTTTGAGATTTGAGTATGAATAATTGGGGATAATTAAGGTTTATATAGCACAAAACTGAGCAACTCTCAAGCTCTCATGAGATGCTGGTCAGGGGAAATTGTGGAGAAGCAAGAGGGGGAAATGCTGTGGGGAAGCAGGGAGGAAGCAAGAGGAAACAGCGAGAAGCAGGATGAAAGCTAAGGGGGAAGCATGAGGAAGCAGGATGATGGCAGGAACGAAGCATGGGGAGGCAGGGAGGAAGCAAGGGGAGGGAGAAGAAGCTGTAGGGACGCAGAGGGGAAATAGAGAGAAGCAAGGGGAAATGCAGGGGGAAGCAGGGTGGAAGCTGCAGAGAAGCCAAGGGGAAGCTCGGAGAATCAAATAAGCAGCGAAGAAGCAGGAAAGAGGCAAAAGTTGAATCAAGGAAAAGCAAGGGGGAAGCTACGGAGAATTTGTGGAGAAGCTAAAGGGAAGCAGAAGAGAAATGTGAGCAAGCTAATGGGAAACAAGCTGGAAGCAAGGATCCGAAATGTAGAAATGGAATTTGACCCCCAAAACTCTAATTTCTCTCTCTGATGCTGTATTATCGCTCTTAATCAGCTGTTCCAATTCTCACTCTCAATTTCAGTGGTGCACAACCTTTTCCTTATCCCGGCACACCTTACTGTGCCAATACTCAACCGAAGCCGCACACCGCTTACGGTTCATGGCATTTCCAAATTTTTTTGGTGTCCCGCAACACACAGGTTCCCCACCACTGCCCAAATTAATCAAAAATCACATCCACAATTGCCATTAAATTTTATTTCCAATCCCAAAATATCATTTACAATATTTAGTTACAATTTCTAGGAACACAAACACCATTTTGTCTACAAAATCCATCCTTACACATACAACCTTGTCTGCAATCATCAAATGTACCCAAATTGCATCCACAGATGTCACGTGATGATGATTCGCATGAGTAGAATGCCTCATTTTGACGACCAACGCAGTTAAGATTCTCACAGTTGACATCTGAGCATGACTGAGTCTCTTCACTGTAGTATTGTTCAAAATTGTAGCATCGACAGCCGGGCTTGGTACAATCAATGACAACACCGTCTGGTGTGCAGCTATATTTGCAGGCATGTGTGTCATCCCATGATGCTTCAGATCCACATTGTTCTGTATATAATGAATAAATTATGATTAAATTTGATTAAATAATTCAAAAATGCAACCAACCGTCGCATGACACAATTGTCAATGATAAGACTAAGACAGCAAGTACTAAAAGGTGCTTCATCGTGTAAAATTGGTTATGAACTGATTAAAAATTTCATTTAAAAGTGATATTTAGATTTTAAATAATTTAGAGATTTGGAAGAAAAATTGAGCAAAAATTGAGAATAATAATTTGAGTTTAGATTCAAGTTTTTGGTATAGGAAGCTCTTCTCTTTGATCTACACTTAAGGAAGCTGGTATTAGACTCGACTTAAGTATGGATTACTCAATTCAAGTCGATTAGACTCCATACAATGTTTAAGTCGACGTCGAGCTCTGTCTAAACATAAGCAAGCACTTTTAAGCATGATATGACACTTGAGGATAAGGATACAGGCAGGTGTAGGTGTATGGGAAGGCATACATCGAGAAATGAACCCTAAGAGGTCAGTGGCTTGTAATCAGAGTTGGCAGGACTTCAGTGTAGAGTCCGGACTCCAAAAACGTGGGAAATTCAATTTTGTATGGAACTCTATGGACTCCAATGGAGTCTGGACTCTACTGGAGTCCTTATTGGACTCTTGGACTCTACTGGAGTCCTTATTGGACTCTTGGGTCCGGATTCCAAAGTCCTGCCAACTCTGCATGTAATAAACCCCTTGATACACACTAATTTAGTGCTACACAATGATGTAGTCAACAAATATCCACTCTACATGATCTTATCCTCCACAAACATTCATAACGGTCACTAAAAATTCAAATTCATCACATAAATTCCATCAAAATCATTTCCATCATCACAATTCCACCCGTAGTCGTGCAATTCTTTTGTTTATTTTTCAATAAAAACAGCTGATTGGATATTTTTTTGGCAAATTATCTAAAAAGTGGTTATTTTCACGTCATTAAGGCACTTGACGTAAAGTCTGCATTATTTTAGATTAATTGGATGTACAAGTGTAAAAATTATGAAATTTTTGTGCATTTTTATGTGAAAAAAAAAATTATTTTTAGACTGAAAAAAATTCAAAATTTCATCAAAATTAAGTCAGTCATTCAAAAGACACCACAAGCAGCTCTCGCAGCTTAAAAAGTGAAACAAATCCAACAAGTGAATCCAACGAGGTCATCCAAACAGCTATTACAAAAAGTGAAATCAGCAACAAGCACAAATTAAAGCATTTTTTATGATCGTTCCATAATAAACAAATCAGTATTAATGATGAATGAGGAGACAAGGATTGAAGTACATCCATTAACAGAAACACCAACACAGGCATGGGAGGAAATATCAAAAACCACAAGAGTTATAAAGATTAATTATAAATCACCAAGAACAGAGAATTTGGATCCTAAAAAGTGAGTAGATTGAAGGATTTTGGGTGAAAAAATTGGGGGTGGGGGAGGGGGAGGGGGTTTGACCATAAAATCAGTTCCTTTGAGAATGGTGTGTTGGTATATGCATATCCCTACACCTACCCTTAGACCTACACCTACCCTTAGACCTACACTAACCTTTAGAACCTATACTTGCCCTTAGACCTACACCTAACCCTTAGTCCTACACCTACCCTTAGACCTACACTAACCTTTAGAACCTACACCTACCCTTAGTCCTACACCTACCCTTAGACCTACACCTAACCCTTAGACCTACACCTAACCCTTAGACCTACACCTAACCCTTAGACCTACACCTACCCTTAGACCTACACCTACCCTTAGACCCACACCTACCCTTGTCTTTACCCTAAGGAGGATGGTATGAAGTTGTAGACGAAGCCGTATGTGCATACCCTAAGGTATTCCTTAAAATAGAGACAGTTGTAGGGACAAAAATATACCAAGAAACCAGGATATACGCTAAGTCAGCAACTGACACATTCTATAAATTATTAATTAATCCTTACTTATATCCTTAGAGTTCGAGTTGTATGCATGAGTGACACACATTCATTGAATCATTACTTTAAGTTTGAAATACCGGATGGTGATATTTTCATCCATGCTGGAGACTTTACAGGTAATAAAATCCATTAATTATTATTGACAGTAGGTCAGGATGCAGTCATTCTGTTTTCATTATTCGGTGGTTAAAATACAGCCTACATGAGGCTGGTCATGGGAATATCCAGAGGGGTTCAAGGGGGGATGAGTTGGTGAGGTCTTGACTCTTTGCTTCCAAATGGAACTGATTTCTCCGGTGGTGGTACTATACAGGTGCAGGTATGAAGGCAACGTACCAATACCGTACGGGTGTACCAGTGGTATACTTCTTATGTACCATACCGAACCTCCACCGGAGAAATCAGTTCCTGGATATTCCGAAAGTGCCATTAGATCAACATTATGTCTTGTCATTAACACGGTCACTTAATATTGCTCTAACTGCATTGTGCTGCACGGCATATTAACCAAAAAATTCAATTAAAATTAAATTTTTAGCTGGCGGTAAACTCGACGAAGTCTTGGCATTTAACGATTGGATAGGACGACTTCCACACAAGTATAAACTTGTCATTGCTGGCAATCATGAGCTATATTTTGATCCATCATTTAGAGAAATTATGTCACCAAATACAAATGGACGTACGAAGCACAATAGTGGATTAATTAATAAAATTCCATTCCTTGGACAGTCAGGTGATGCGAGTAGTACAGCAGCAGCACCAAAAATGAGAGAATATTTAACAAATTGTATATACCTTGAGGATAGTGGTGTTGAACTTTATGGAATTAAATTTTGGGGATCACCATGGCAGCCTGAATTTGGTCCATGGGCATTTGGTGTTAAACGTGGACAAGAGCTGCTTAATAAATGGAATTTAATTCCAACAGACACTGACATTTTAATAACACATTCACCGCCACTTGGATTTAATGATAAAACAGCTAAAGGTGATCATGCTGGATGTGCTGAACTTTTATCGACAATACAAAAGCGTGTAAAGCCAAAATATTCAATATTTGGACATGTACATGATGCATATGGTGTTATGGCTGATGGACGGACTGTTTTTATTAATGCAACAACTTGTGATATCAATTATCTTCCAAATAATCCACCGGTCGTGTTTGACATTGAAATTAAGAAGAATATGGATGATGAAGAACTGAAAGAGGAAGTTGTGGATGTAAAAGTTGAGGAAAGGCGAAGTTGGTGCTCAATTATGTAAATTTTGATAGTTTAGAAGTGGGGATGGGTTTTAGGGGTCAAAGTCCATTTTTTGGATATTTTTACCTCCTGTGAATTTGTTCCTGATTCTGTACTCCTTAGTGATTATTGGAACTTGGATAAATTAGTAAAAAATAAAACAATTTTTTTTATTTCTTGAATTTTGGGTCTTTTTATTATATATTTTTGTGATATTCTCAGGTCAGAGTCAAGTCGGTGGAATATTGACGACAGAATGTTTGCTTGACATTTGAACTTGATTAGTCCGAGATTTGGCATCAATTGTGCTTTTATGTGCTGACAATTTCATCATTTAATTATATGTGCGCATGCAGCATTTTAATGAGAATTTCTTATCAGAAATATTTTTGTGACTTTTGTCGTTGGATTATCTTTTTCCACAGAAATTCAGACGTGACTATACGTCCAGCATCCAACTGCGAATTAAGTGACTCTCTGAGAATTTATATAAAAAATACACAAATACTTTTAAATAACTAATCATATAAAAATTGCAGCTTAACTCTGCTTTTCAAATCATTTTCTGTCCAACTATTGACTTTAAAGGAACTAAATATTATTTCTTGTGCATTTCAATTTTGTGAAAAAGTTAAAAAAGTTAAAAAATGTTGAAAATTATTTTGTAAGTTGAAAAAATTAAATTAAAAAATTGTCAAATAATTAAAATTATTTTTTTTGTGTCATTTCCTCGTCTAGCGTTGCTTTGTGTCTCATCGCAGCATTCTGTGGATCATCGTCGTCAACTAATATTGAGTGTGAATATGATAGCAGTGTGAATTACTATATTGTGGGTCATATCTATCGCTGCAAAGTCAACAACAATCCAAATATCATATCTGAAGAATCAGCACAAATCAGCGGAGTGAGTGGAACACACCTTAATAGTTCATATAGCAACGATGATGTTCTTGGCTTTCGTGCTGAGTGGATAACAATGCGGGTATTTCCAAGAGGTTTGGAGAAAATCTTTAAAAATATCAAAGCGATTAGTATTTTGAATAGTGAGTTAAAGGAAATCCATCAGTCCGATTTGAAAGCATTTCCTCATTTAGTTTATTTTAATTTGTATAGCAACAAAATTGAAATTATAGAAGATGGTTTATTTGATTATAATCCCAATTTAGAAGGTGTAGGACTTCAGGAACCTAATATAATTCACATAGATCCAAATGTATTTGATCATTTGAACAAATTAAGCAATTTATGGTTTTATTCAGTTCCTTGTGTTGCCCAGTCTATCGACGATTCAAAAGAAAAGTTCAGTCAGCCATAAAAGTTGTCAAGTCAAATTGCTCAAATTCTGACTTTTTGTCCCTCGACGCTCAACTTAAGAACCTTGAAAGTGAGTCCAAAACTTTAAATTCTGAAGCATTTAGTGCCAAACTTGAATCATTTCAAAATTCAAAATTTTTTAAATTTCGTCCTTTAAAGCCTAAATTTGAAATTCTTAAGAATGAAAAATGTTTTTATTGTAAACAGTTGAGAAAAATCGAGTCAGTTGACACGAAACTTACTGTGGTCAGTAAAACTGTTGATGACGGTCAAAAGAAAATTAATAAATATTTTGAGGATGTAAAGTCATCACAATGTGGACTAAAAAGTCCTTTTATTGACCTTAAGTCCTCACAAGATTCTATCCAGACATCATTAAACAGTTTAAAGCTTACAACTGACGATCAAGGAAGCAAACTTGATCATATCCAAAAATACCAAAATCAACTAATTTCCTTACATGCTCCTCAAAGTACATCCATTAATAATATTGTTGCTAAACTTAATGAATATGATAAGACCCAAAAGAATCACGGAGCTGTGCTTAGTGACATTAAAAGTTTACAAAATGATACAAATGCAGTCATTAGGGAACTCAAATTGTCACATGACAGCACTAGAACCTTTCAGGACTTTTCTCTTATTAATATAACCTCAAAACTAAATGACCTCAATAAAAACATTAAATCAAGTCAAGATGACATAAAACTATCAAATAGTGAAATTGTAGCCATTCTCAGTGATCACACAATGGTCCATATTGAGGCTAAGAACTCATTTACTAAAATACAAACAGTCCAAAATGAGATTAAAAAGTCGTTGAATGATTTGAGTGCAAAAGTAAATAATGAAGTGACTGACAAGTTCACGTCGTTGACTGACAAATTTACGTCATTGAGTGACAAAGTTGAGAGCCTTGAGCCACATTTAATAGAATTTGAGGGTAAAATGGATGACAAATTGGTCCGAATTGAGAAAGAATTGAGCAATAAGCTTCACAGAATGTCGTTAAGTTTTGATGAAAAATTTAAAGGAATTGAGACGCGATTGGTGAAAAAAATTGAAAAAATTTTAGAGGAAAAATTGGCAAATGTGTTGCAATTTTTTTAATTGTTAAAAACTGAAAATAAAGCTGAACAAAAAATATTAAAAATTAATGTTTTATTCTAAAATGCGCCTTTATTTCAGTTACCCATGTGACTTTCTTACTTGTCGTTATGTAGGGATGTATACACATGCTTAAGTCTGACACATTCTCAAATCACACCAGATTTTGTTTTTAGCATCCCTGACATATTCCATTCTGTTTCATTCATTACGTCCAAGAGTCTGTGTAGAGGCACGAAGGTCATGCTATACAAGATGCTTATTCGGGTCATTGCATTGTACGGATCGGAAACCTGGAACTCTACACAAGCAGATGAAGAAGCACTTGGTGTCTTTGAGAGACGAATACTGCGAGCGATTTATGGATCTGCAAAATAAGTTGAAGTATACCGATGTAGGCATAATTATGAACTTTATCAGCTTTTCCAGGATGCTGATATTGTCACTGTTCTTCGTGTGAATCGTTTGAGATGGGCAGGTCTCGTGAACAGACGACCACAGGATGACCCTGTATGTAGAGTAAACTTTGCAGACTTTATGGATAGCAAAAGATCAAGAAGAATACCAAAAATGTCCTGGATTGGTTGTGATGATATGGACGCTAGAATTCTCAATATCCCGAATTGGCAGAAGTTATCAAAAGATAGAGAGACGCTCTTTAAAGGCGGCAATAGGCCCCCGTGCGCCCCAACCAAAGAAGTAAGTAAGTAAATCGGATTTTTTTGGTGAGAATTTTTTAAAAAAGTTTTTCAAAATTCTCAACAATTTTTGGACTTCCTTGAGCAATATGATGAATATTTTATTGTTAGTTTATTGAGCCTAGCTAGACCATATTTGAAGACAGGTTAAAGGAAGAATCTTTGCTAGTTTTATTCAGTTTTGGTCATTACAGGTTCAACACAACTGAAATTATCCGTAAGTTCGTTGTATATTTTATTTCAGCATTGATATTATTGAAGATTATGGCATAAAGTATCAGAAATTATTTTTATAAAATTTAAAATTAAATCCAGTCTGAAATAAAATTCAGCACACGCCAAATTTATCAACTATGTCACTATATTTAACATAATCTACCAAAAATATGCCTCTAAATACAAATTCAAGAATTTCTTCATTTCCATTTCATAAAATTGTGCTCAAATATGTAAATTTTGATAGCTTAGTGAAGGATGCAGAAGTAGGGTGAATTATGGGATGGGTTTTGAGGATCAAAGCTCATATTTTTCGATATTATTTGGTTTGACCTAAAAACCTTAACTTCTGTAAATATGTTCCAGGATCTGTTCTCATTAATGATTAATTACTTACTTATTGCAATCATGTTCCTATGTGGAGCTTCGATCACAACAGAAGGCTTTCCATCTGACTCTGTTGCTGACTCTGTTACCTAGTTTATACAAATTTTATGTTACTTTCATATAAATTCAACAAGTACAGTAAGTACAGTTTCTTCCAAAGTTCCTATCCAGCCGTACTTCCTCATGTGTATCACTATGTTGATGTCTTGTTGACCTGCTTTTTAGCGCATTTTTGAAAATTTTTTCAAAAAGGTAGCTTAATAAGACACAATGTTCGGTCGTTTGCTCGGCTCCACCTAAAAACTTGTTATCTAGACATCGTGTTGAGCTCTAGTTTTTTTAATTAGCTCAGTTCCATTGTGTTATTTTGTTGCTGGGCATTTAAAAGTTTCAAATCTACTCATAAATAGTATAATTAACAATTTTTCATTTTCATTAACAACAACAACAAAAAAAATATAAAAACACGTTTTTTCATTGTTTTACAGTGTTCTTCAGTGTTTTTCGATGTTTTAACAGTGTTTGCTGAACAAAGTTTGAATATTTTTTTGACCGTTATATAGTTTGAATTATGAAAATCCGTTAGATGATGAAATTCCTAAATTTCTAGTATGGTGACTTGGAATTAACTTGATCTTGTTTTGTTGGTCAGGAAATTATATGGATCCTACTGGATCTTATTTAGTGTGTCTGGAAGTGACCTGGATCATACTGGATCTTATTTAGTGTGTCTGGAAGTGACCTGGATCATACTGGATCTTATTTAGTGTGTCTGGAAGTGACCTGGATCATACTGGATCTTATTTAGTGTGTCTGGAAGTGACCTGGATCATACTGGATCTTGTTTTGTGGGTCTGGAAGTTACCTGGATCTTACTGGATTTCGTATTTTCGATCGGGAATTTACTTATTATCAATTACTGATCGCTGGGACCAAAATGCGCTTAAGTCTCTCGATCAATAACACGAGGACTTTTGTAATTTTTATTTCTATAGCAGCTATTGATGTATACTTGCAGTTAGAGCTTGACTTCATTTGTCACAAATCATGTCTCATGGCTATACAGCAGCACTGATTTGACGCATGCATTAAAGATTTTCATCTTTAGATGTTTGGTGATGCTGGTGGACTTCCATATATTGCAAAGCTTTGTCCTTTCCTTTTGGATTCTAATACTCAAGTCTTTCCGTGCACCTCCATCAGCTGATATGTTCCTGCCTAGCTAATCGACGCGATTGATGGTTTCATTGTCTATTTGCAATGGTCGATTATTTCGAGCATTTACTTGAATCTCTTCTGTCTTTTTGATATTCACGACCAGCTCAACTTTTGCTGATTCGGATTCAAGATCTTTTAGCTTTGCCTGCATGTCTTGGTGTGTAATCAGCTGCGTAATCAAGGTTTAACGATTAATGAAATTTGGATCAAGTAGGTGGAACATTGACGACAGAATGTTTGATTGACATTTGAACTTGATTAGTCCGAGATTTGGCATCAATTGTGCTTGTATGTGCTGACTAATTTCATCATTTAATTATATGTGCGCATGCAGCATTTTAATGAGAATTTCTTATCAGAAATATTTTTGTGACTTTTGTCGTTGGATTATCTTTTTCCACAGAAATTCAGACGTGACCATACGTCCAGCATCCAACTGCGAATTAAGTGACTCTCTGAGAATTTCTATAAAAAACACACAAATACTTTTAAATAATTAATCATATAAAAATTGCAGCTTAACTCTGCTTTTCAAATCATTTTCTGTCCAACTATTGACTTTAAAGGAACTAAAAATTATTTCTTGTGCATTTCAATTTTGTGAAAAAGTTAAAAAAGTTAAAAAATGTTAAAAATAATTTTGTAAGTTGAAAAAATTTAATTAAAAAATTGTCAAATAATTAAAATTAGTTTTTTTTGTGTCATTTCTTCGTCTAGCGGTGCTTTGTGTCTTATCGCAGCATTCTGTGGATCATCGTCGTCGACTAATATTGAATGCAGATATAGACTTGTTGGCTACAATGTTCTGGGTGACATCTATGAATGCAATGTCAACAGCAATCCAAACATTATATCTGAAGAATCAGCACAAATCAGCGGAGTTAGTGGAACACACGAAGATTCAAAAACCAATGATGATGTTCTTGGCTTTCGTGCTGACAGTAAAACAATCGAAGTATTCCCAAAAGGTTTGGATAAAATCTTTAAAAACATTAAATTGATTAAAATTGAAAGGTGTCAATTAAAGGAAATCCATCAGTCCGATTTGAAAGGATTTCCTAATTTGATTTATTTTTATTTGCTTTACAACAAAATTGAAATTATTGAAGAGGGTTTATTTGATTATAATCCAAATTTAGAAGTTGTAGGATTTTATGAATCTAATATAATTCACATAGATCCAAATGCATTTGATAATTTGAGCAAATTAAGTTATTTTTGGTTCTATCATGTTCCTTGTGTAGGTCAAGATATTTCCAATTCTAAAGAACAAGTTCAGTCAGCCATAAAAGTTGTCAAGTCAAAATGCACAGATGCTGACTTTTTGTCCCTCGACACTCAACTTAAGAACCTTGAAAGTGAATCCAAAACTTTAAATTCTGAAGCATTTAAGGCAAAACTTGGAAATTTGGAAAAATCAATCCAAAATTCAAAATTCTTTAAATTTCGTCCTTTAAATTATAAAGTCCAAAACCTTAAAACAGCCTTCAATTCAGCCCAAATCCAAAAAACCCAAATACCTGATAAATTAGAGGACCTAAAATCGCCACAATGTGGACCAGTTGATGACCTTAAAGTCTCTATGGATACTTTTCAGTTTACCATGTCTGAGTCCATTAGTAAGCTAGGTAAAGAGATCACTTCTATTAGCCCCAAAGTCACTGAGATCCAAAAATACCAAAATACTGTTTCAAAGGAACTAACTTTAAACAGTGGATTAAAAAATATTATTGGTAAATTAGAGGATGTAAAGTCATCACAATGTGGACTAAAAAGTCCTTTTATTGACCTTAAGTCCTCACAAGATTCTATCCAGACATCATTAAACAGTTTAAAGCTTACAACTGACGGTCAAGGAACCAAACTTAATGATTTGACTGACAAGTTCACGTCATTGACTGACAAGTTCAAGTCGTTGACTGACAAAGTTGAGAGCCTTGAGAGCATTGAGCCACATTTAATAAAATTTGAGGGTAAAATTGATGACAAATTTGTCCGAATTGAGAAAGAATTGAGCAATAAGCTTCACAGAATGTCGTTAAGTTTTGATGAAAAATTTAAAGGAATTGAGACGCGATTGGTGAAAAAAATTGAAAAAATTTTAGAGGAAAAATTGGCAAATGTGCTGCAATTTTTTTAATTGTTAAAAACTAAAAATAAAGCAAAAAATAAAAATAAAAATTGATGTTTTATTCTAAAATGCGCCTTTATTTCAGTTACCCATATGACTTTCTTACTTGTCGTTATGTAGGGATGTATACACATGCTTAAGTCTTACACATTCTCAAATCCTATCAGATTTTGTATTCAACATCCCTGACATATTCTATTCAGTAATGTAAAATAGTCATGAATCACAGCTGATCTGTACGGTCAACGATGTAAGTAAGTAAGGGAGCTTAGGGTCCACATTGAGTCATTGTCCAGACTGAATCACTGAGTCGACATGTTTGTTCATGATTCTGTTACAAAGCGTAACGATCGGGGAATTAAAAAATGAAATTCTTAGTGTTACGTAACTTATGAACGTCCCCGAATCGCCAAAATCAAAACACACATGCTGTAAAATTATAAAATTCTCAATTAATCGCTCACCAATTTTTCTCTCATTTTTTATTCTCATTCTCAATTTTTTATGACTAATCGCTTCATTCGTGAGAGTCTTATTGTTGATAAAAGTTGGATATTCCTCATTTTGCAGTGCTTTTTAGTTTAATTATTTATGTTAATATTCAGTATTTTAAATATAAATAGTTTTGTGATATTAATTAATTAATTATATTAAATTCCAATAAAGCTTCAAATTCAAAATTTAAAGGAAATATTAAGGAATTTCATAATAATTGAAATACTTCAATACAGTCACAAAAATCAAGGAATTAAAAGTTGCGATACGATGTAAGTAGATTGTGAGATAACAGCACAAATTGCCATAGAATATTGAACTTCCAGTCCAGTGATGGACAACCTTTTATTTAATGCGGCACACTTTGGCAATAAGCCTCGATCAAAACCTTACATGATGTACGGTTCTTGGCTATTCCATAAAATTTAGAAGACACACTTGCGTACCGCGTTATACAGGTTGCTCACCACTGTACTAGACCAACAAGATCACTGATTTTAGCATATTTAATGAGGTTTTGGGAGTTAAGGTTGAAGTGATTTGGTGACGGAATGGTTAAGTACTTGGCATAGCTCGAAGTAGGGTCAGATTGTGTATAGAGTCAAGTTGACTGTCGGTACCGAATCATTGCAACACCGACATAACGGTCATGGGTTCGAAACTCGACAGGACAAATTGTTATCTTATTCTTTTTTCGAATCATATGCTGCAATGCCTGTTGAAACTGACACCAATTGTGTTTACTGCTGGCTTAACTGATACTGCTGACTTTGATCCAGCTTCCACGTGCGATGCTGTTGACTCTTTTCCATTGTCCTTTAACCAAACCTGAGTGTGGCCGTCTCTAATTCGAATTCTTCGACATTTGATTGTCGAGAGAAATTCGAACTATTCGAACTCAACTTATTTTAAAATAAAATCTTACGTTACGAAGAAAAGAATAAGTAACGGTCAAGAAAAATCTGAATTTTATCGACAAAAATATTTTTTTTTTTTGAAAAAAATTAACAGTCGTTTTTGAAAAACCCACACCCTGAACTATTGACTCTGGTTCACTGTCCTTTATTGATGCTTCCGTAATCTGGACTATGCTTTCCCGAAATCCCGGTCCCGAAACTTTTCCGGGACCGGGACGGGATCGGGACGGGACCGGGAAATCCCGGGATTTCCCGAAAAAAAATATGTGCTCAAAAGTACAAAATTTTAATGTTTTTTCATTGTTTTTAAGCTTGATATATATTTTCAACAATTTAATGATTGATTTAAATTTAAGAACTCTTGAACCTGACTAGTTTTAAATGATTATAAAATAGAATAACAATTAAAAATTCTGAGTTCAACTTTCATATTCACCATTTATATGATTATGAAGAAACAAATCTTTCTTATGAGAAATAATCTCTAATATTTGTAATCAATTTAAAATGCATTGAACCTATCAAATTTTGAAAAACCTCAAATTAGCTGGACATCAATAGGTTTATTCAAAAGGGTTTGTTTAAATCGGGTTTAGATTATTTGCCACTGCATTTCAGAACAAAAATCAGAAGACCAAAATAAATTTAAAATCTTTAACTCAAAAACATTCAAAATTTGAATTTATTGCTTCATATTTCTCATGTTTTTTGATAAAATTATATAATTTATATTGACTTTAAATTTTTGGTTAAAAAATAAACGTTTTTTATTTTTATTCCTTTTATTTTGTTGAGAGTTTATAAGAATTTTTTTAAAACCTGGTCCCGCGGGACCAGTCCCGGAAGATTTTCGGGACTCGGGACGGGACCGGGACGGGACAGGGATTTCCCGGGATTTCCCGGTATCGGGAAAGCATAATCTGGACACGACTACTGTCCAATAATCCCTTAACTTATACTATACTTCGTGTCACTATATTGCCTATAGTGGCGATGAACTGTATACTCTAGTGCTGATAAGTACTCTCTGAGTAACCCTTAATAATGTCCTAGTACTGAAAAGTACTCTGTAAACCACGTGCTATATTTATTCAGCCTTTATAAAACCTTAACATGGTTTTCTTCTTAGTTTTATTCCTTTTACCTTTAACCTTTAGATGTTACCTTTATGAGTTCTCAAACTCGACTGATTTTTTTTTTCCAAAAAATACCTCGTTTTATACTATAAAGTTCCCGCTAAAAATTCCTGAACTTCAATTTTGAACTTCGCTTTTGAATTTTGAACAACCGTTACTTTTTGAATTCTAAAAGACCGTTATTTAAGACTTAAATCTCAAAAATGACCTTAACTGGCAAATATCATGCTTTTATGGTACAGAGTGACCATTATGGCACCACAAGGAAGTCTCTTTGCCTGTTAGGGATCATCTTAGTGCTTCATATCCAACTATTAACTGTATGTCTACAAAATATTTACAGAACTCATCAAAAAATGAAGACAATCATCCACAAAAAGGACATAACAAATGACCAAGAAGCTGAATGTCAACAAAAGATTCAAAAATGGCTTGAAGATATCAAAAAAGTGAAATATTGTAAGGATGTGCTTGATGTCGTGACTCAATGTGATAATTTGAAAATAATTTTCGACTTTGATTGTGATGTGGTAAGGAAGTGCTGACTGTGAATGAATTTTAAGACATTTAATATTAATTTTTTGTGTCATTTTTAGACCAACAATGCAGCACTTAATGACTTTATGGATGGAATTATTACAATTGGTGCTAAATTGTCATCAACAAGACATGAACAAGAGATTAAAGGAATTTTGGCACGAGAACTTTGTCGTTATGTAATGTGGATGACTTATAACAATAAGCATGACGTCACAAGTGTTGAGGAAGTGATTGCAAATGCTGTAAAGGAACTGGTTGAATTTAATGAGGACATGGAGGAAGAAGCAAAGATTGAGGTTAAGTTTAAGATTCTTTTTGATTATTTTGAAATTTTTATGTTGCCACAAATGATAAAATTGCCATGTAGCATGTTAAGTCATAAGTTAGAATTGTCAGAGTTGAAGGATGTCAAGTCATTGACTGTAAATAATTTCACAATTATTCAAACAAATTTGCCAAAACTTTTACTTATCAACATCCAAAAATGTCTACAAATTGATGTCAATAATGTTGTTTTTGTCACAACTGACATGCTTAATAGTCAGCACAAATTGGACAATTTGAATATTTTTGTGATTAATTGTCAAAAAATTGATGAAAATTTGAAAAATATTTTTGCATTTAAATCATTAAAATTAACTTTTATTGTGTCTGATGAGGATGAGTTTGAGGAACTGACTCAAAAATTGACACAATTTGGTTTATGTCCAACAAAAGTTAAAGTCAATTATGACTGGAATGACTTGACAGTCGACAGTCAAAAGATTTTACTTGAAATGAAAATTAATTTTCAAAATAATTCAAAATTTTCATTTTTGGACATCCTGAACGATCAATACAATCCAGGACATGAAGAAGTTGTTAGAAATTTCTCACAAGTCATTGACGATCAGCTTCTAGCTTTGATGATTGAAAACTCACAAATTTACATCAATTCAGACCTCAATTTTGATGAATTTGATCAAATTCAGTTCCAGGAACGGAAATTCATTAAAATGGAACTGGAACTAAAATATAATAAGTCTCAAATTCCAATTGACTGTCAACAGAAGTCCAACACTATTGAGATGTCCCAATCGGAACTACTTTTGGATTGTAAAATGTCCAAATTTGTTATAATTTCAGACAAGCCAGGAAGTGGCAAAACATGGACATTGAATAGAATTGCCAAAGAACTTCATAAAGGATATCCAACAAAATGGATAAGTTATGTTGATTTGAAGCAGTTTACTGAACAATTTAAGGACCAAATGGCTATAAGAAGTGACTTGGAATTTCCACAATTTTTCATCCAGACTGTCCTGAAGCATAAAACCAATTTTGAGGTTAAAATCTTCCAAAAAATGTACGAACTAGGCAATGTGTTGATCTTTATGGATGGCTTGGATGAGTTGAGTGCCAGCTGTACCGAATTCATCTTAAAGTCCATAAATACATTTGAATCAAATGAAGGAAGTCAATTGTGGATTACAGCATGTGAGCATTTAGAACTTGATTTAGTTAAAGTTCTTAAACATAATATTCAGTATAAGTTTGAGGAAGTCACAGATGAACATTGTGCTGACTTGATTGCTACTTTGTGGATGTTTAATGATGGATCCTGCAATAATTTCAGTTCTTATAAGAATCTAGCAGCAGATTTATTGAATAAGAACTCAAATATCAAGTTTGGACCAATTGGCATGCCACAGCTGTGCAGGATGATTGCGGAAGTTACAAAAACTGACAAAATATTCACAAAGGAACTGACAGAATTGAACATTTTTAGAGAATTTATACAAAATGTGTACAGGAAATGGTCTGGAAGTGAGCAACTCAATTTCTGGAAGTTCCACGAATTTATGGCACTAAAAAGTTTATTTCCAAATTATTTAGACTTTTTTGATGATCAACTTGAGGATATAAAGACATGGACAGACATTGGAACTGACTTGATGACTAAAAATGGAATTTTTTGTGATTATTTTATTGCTGAATTTATTTTAAGGACATTAAGGCATGAACAACAAGTTTCAAATTGGATTCAATTTGTTCCATTTCTGTTGAAAGTTCTTACAACTCGAAGATATCAAGGCATTCGAATGTTCCTGAATCAAGACATTTTAGGACTAAAATTAAATGACAAAATTGTCAAAAGCATCACTTCCAATATTGATGAATACACAAACATTTCATATATATTTATGGAAAATTTAGAAAATCTTGGAAAATTCCTTATTATCATCCTTAATAGACGACGATATAAAATTGTCAAAAATATTTTAATCACCAATATTGATGCAATATTTGCGTCCATAAAAAAATCAAAATTTCCAATAAATCCACAAATTTTTCTCGACTTTTTAGTCAAATTTTTGAATGGAAAATGCTTGGAAAATTTAATAAAAAAGGAAAAATTGTTTTTTAAGGTAATTGAGTCATGTGAGGACATTGATCATTTTGGTAGATTTGCTAATGATGTAAAATTAAAGCTCGGTTCCAATGCTGTTGTACAGAACTTCAAGACACATCGTCGTGCTGAAAAACCAAACATTTTCTTCACATTTTGTTGGTCCAAAAATCTCGACAGTCAAAAAATTCAAAAATTTATCAAAATTCTCAAAAGTTTTTTGAACATCCGTAAAATAATGGAACTGCTGAATGTCAAAACAAGACAAGGAACAAATATCATAATTGACTGCATAATGCGGGATGATCCGAGAATTCTGACAACTTTCTGGACAGAAATTGAAAATTTCTATAAATCCAATGAAAGTCATTCAAAGTTTAAGGAACTGATCACTTTTAGATCTCCTTATAATTGGCCTATTTTGACGACAATTGCACAATCTGGGAATATTGAACTTTATGACACATTTTGGGATCTTATGACTGCAACATTTAATCATATGGAACTAAAGGATTTCCTGCTTCAAACTGACAAGTTTACGTCATTTATGGATGCATTTTTGATCCAACAAATATCAAACTCGGAAAATTCAAAAATTATTGAATTTACATTTGAAAAATTACAAAAAATATTCAATAATGATGAATTCCTTGAAATTATGTCTGTCAAGTCCAACGTAGGTGGCAATTTCCTATTAAATGCTGTAAATTATGCCAAAAATGTTGAAATTTTTGAGTCCATTTGGAATTTGGTCAGAAATAATTTGTGTAAATCTGATGATGAATTTCTTAAATTTATCAATGATGTGGACGATTGTGGAAATAACATCCTAGCTGCTGCATTAGGTCTAACTGACTGTAAAATATTTGATTTTATAATCCACAACCTTAAATGCCTTACAACACGCGAAAACCTTAAATCCATGCTAATGAACCTGAATGACCAAAATCAAAACATTCTCTTTAAAATTTACAATCCAGAATCATTTTTGAGTGCCTGGACTGTCATCAATGACTACCTTAATCCATCGGAAATCTTTGAAATTTTACAAAATTGTGAAAAAAATTCAAATAATAATTTTATATTAAATATTTCATATTATACTTCATATGCGCATGACAATATCTGTAAAAAGATATGGATTAAAGTCAAGGAGTTCATTATTAAGCATGCAGTCATGTCTGCTGAAGCAATTGACAGTATTGAAAAATGTGACAAATTTATTGACAATTTTAATGAATTAAGGTATAAAAAGGACAGTATAGAGGAATATATGAGGCTTAAATGGTTGAAAATTAAAGATTTAGAGATTTTGGACAGTCCAGAGACTCTAAGGCATGAAATCACTGGAAGTGGACTATTCAGCAGTGCCTATGACTTTTATATCCTTGCAAAATGTGAGAATCTTGAGATTCATGAAATTTGTTGGGATTTTATCATCAAAAAGTACGAAAATCTCGACAATTTAGTCAAATTGATGACAGTCAGAAGTGTCCACGGTTCCATATTCATCCACAGCATCATGAGCAACAAGAACATCAATGTCATCAAGTTCATCCTCAAAATCATTCAAGACAAATTCAATAAAGCACAAATTCGTGAAATTTTGACTGTCCAAGATGACCATTTGCTGTCTATTGCTGTTCGTGCCTTAAAAGATGTCGAAATTGTTAAAATTTTATGGACATTACATCAAAATTGCTTCAGTTCCACTGAAAATGTCGAAATTATGAGTCAAAACATCGAAACTAAATCCAATTTAATTTTAAATGCAGCACAAAGTTCCACAGACATTTTCAATTTTATTTGGACCGAGGTCAATAAGCTACTTGACTTAGAAGGCACAGAAAAGGATCAAAAATTGACGGAATTAATTATGCAGCGAAATGAGTACCGTCAAAATATTTTGCATGTTTGTGTTAAGCAGCATGACATAAATTTACTCAAATTAGTCTGCAATGCAGTCAAGGACATTCTAGGAGGTTCTGTTAAGCCAATTATGAAGCTTTTTGTCCTTGATGATCGTAATAATTATGACTGGTTTAATGATATTCTGTCATTGTTTGAGTATGCTGTAGATTGCACAGATATTGAGTTCCATGAAGCTCTATGGCAGCTCATGAATGAAGATTTTACAAAAGCTGAGCTGAAGGAACTGATTTTATGGAAAAATGATGGAAAAGTCACTGAAATTGTTAAGAATGATGATGAAAGTTCATCAAGTGATGAAGAATATTCAGAATCTGATGATTATAGTCAATATAGTGAATATGTTAAGGATGTGGCAGCTGATGATGTGCCTTATGACTACAATGAGCAGAATAACATGTCAAATATTTTATATATTTTGACTAAAATCTTTCAATCCTCAAACTTACATGCCATAAAGTTCACAATCCATAATTTAAATGAAATTTTAACAAAAAATGAAATTTGTAAAATTTTAACATATAATCAGCATGACTGCTTCCTTATTAATCCATCAAAATCAATAGAATATCATGAATACATGTGGGATGTCTATCGACAGTACTTGACATTATCAGACATTAAGGATCCTCAAAGATTCTTTTCCCAAGTCATTTACAATGCCGTGAGAATTTCAATTGAAATTTTCAATTTTACATGGAATCAAGTCATTCAAGAAGCTGAAAATGTCGTAATTCCAGCTATAGAAAATAACAGTCACATAATTTGTGCCTGCATCAGTCAAAAAGACACAGAATTTCTTAAATTTCTATGGACAAAAGTTCAAAAATTTTACGAAATTCAAAATTTGCCAGAAAGTTTTAAGGAATTTACAACAATGCGAATTTGGTCCGAAAACATTATTCAAGCTTCATCACAAATTAATGACGTGCTGTTTCATGAGACGATGTGGAACCTGTTGCTGTCAACTTTTGAGAATCGCGAAGAACTTAAAAATATTTTAATACGAAAATCCGAATATAATGGCTGCCTTATTGACGATTTATTTAAAATTGTAGACATAAATGTCGTTAAATATTTAATTAAAATGCTTGATGAGAACTTTACAGTCAGTCAGTTACAGGAACTGTTGTCTGCTGATGCAAATATGCTGTACAATTGCCTGATTAATGGACATAAACAGACACAAATTTTTGAAATTTGGTGGACATTTTTTAAAAAAATCTTTCAAAATTTTGACAATTTTATGGACATAAATGACAATTTGGTGACAATTTGCCGATATGGAAGTGACAAAATCCTTGAAATTGTCTTTATGGACATAAATTTGTTAATGACACGTGATGAAATTAGAAAAAATTTATTAAAAATTAATGAAAATTATGAAAATATTTTACATGTTGGACTTAATCGATGTAATAGTTATGGATATGATGTCACATGCTCATGGCAGTATATCCATAAATATTTAAATAAAAATGAAATTTTAAATTTATTGACACAAATTGACAGTCATAAAAGGACATTCCTATTTTATGTCATTATGAATTCATCAGTTGATGTTGTTGACAAGATTTGGAATGAAATTAAAAAAGTATCAAGTCACGATGATCAAATTGGATTGTTAAAGTCAAGACATCCTAAATATGGTAATTTATATCAATGTGCAGCAACATATTTGTACTTAAATGAAGGAAAATTGTCATGGATTGAAATGACATTAAGGAAATATAAAATAAGAATTAATAAATAAGTTTAAAATAATCAGAGTTGGTCAGATAGGTGGCTAGTCGTATCATGCAGAGTTGGCAGGACTCCAATAAGTGCCTTCAATGGATCCCAGACTCCAAAGTCCTGCCAATTCTCTTATATGTTAGCTTTAAGCCGTTCCTATGAAAAGGCAAACAAATTGGTCTTTTTGTAGACTTGTCTAGCCAGAGGCTTTTGCTCAGGCACTGCCTTTAATATGCATGCCTTTTTCTAATGCATACTGGTCGTAGATATCAATACATACATGATGATCTGTTATAGAAATCAGAACAAATCGCAAACATTCTTAAATGTATTCAAAGTTACCCTAGACAAGTCTACATCAAGACAAATAATTGTGCCTATATATCTATATGCTTGTGATAGAATTTGGCCTTTGATAGCTAATCGATAATGTCACTTATTCTGATTATAATCATTGAAATTGAAAATTGTCATTTTATGTATCAATAAAAATAATTTTAAATAATTTATGATTTGTTTTACTTACTTCGCTGACTATACGGATCAGCTGTGATCCTCGACCTGACGCAGATGTCACCTAAAATCGGATCTATCGTTGGCTACCGTTTGGATCGGATATATCCAATATATCCAAATAAACACACACTAACAGGCAAAAAGCATAAACTCGAGAGCTTACTTATCAAGTTTAGCATGCTTGTGAGAATTGGTCAAGTAAGAAAGTCACATGGGTAACTGAAATAAAGGCGCATTTTAGAATAAAACATCAATTTTTAATATTTTTTTTTTGCTTTATTTTTAGTTTTTAACAATTAAAAAAATTGCAACACATTTGCCAATTTTTCCTCTAAAATTTTTTCAATTTTTTTCACCAATCGCGTCTCAATTCCTTTAAATTTTTCATCAAAACTTAACGACATTCTGTGAAGCTTATTGCTCAATTCCTTCTCAAATTTTCCACTTAATTCAGCCTTTAAGTTCATTAATTGTGGCTCAATGCTCTCAAGGCTCTCAACTTTGTCACTCAATGACGTAAATTTGTCAGTCAATGACGTGAACTTGTCAGTCAGTTCATTATTTACTTTTGCACTCAAATCATTCAACGACTTTTTAATCTCATTTTGGACTGTTTGTATTTTAGTAAATGAGTTCTTAGCCTCAATATGGACCATTGTGTGATCACTGAGAATGGCTACAATTTCACTATTTGATAGTTTTATGTCATCTTGACTTGATTTAATGTTTTTATTGAGGTCATTTAGTTTTGAGGTTATATTAATAAGAGAAAAGTCCTGAAAGGTTCTAGTGCTGTCATGTGACAATTTGAGTTCCCTAATGACTGCATTTGTATCATTTTGTAAACTTTTAATGTCACTAAGCACAGCTCCGTGATTCTTTTGGGTCTTATCATATTCATTAAGTTTAGCAACAATATTATTAATGGATGTACTTTGAGGAGCATGTAAGGAAATTAGTTGATTTTGGTATTTTTGGATATGATCAAGTTTGCTTCCTTGATCGTCAGTTGTAAGCTTTAAACTGTTTAATGATGTCTGGATAGAATCTTGTGAGGACTTAAGGTCAATAAAAGGACTTTTTAGTCCACATTGTGATGACTTTACATCCTCAAAATATTCATTAATTTTCTTTTGACCATCATCTACAGTTTTACTGACCACAGTAAGTTTCGTGTCAATTGACTCGATTTTTCTCAACTGTTTACAATAAAAACATTTTTCATTCTTAAGAATTTCAAATTTAGACTTTAAAGGACGAAATTTAAAGAATTTTGAATTTTGGAAGGATTTTTCAAAGCTTTCAAGTTTGGCACTAAAAGCTTCAGAATCTAAAGTTTTGGACTCACTTTCAAGGTTCTTAAGTTGAGTGTCGAGTGACAGAAAGTCAGAACTTGAGCAATTTGACTTGACAATTTTTAAAGCTGATTGAACTTTCTCTTTAGAATTGTAAATATCTTGACCAATACAAGGAACAAATCTGAACCAAAAATATCTTAATTTTAAATTATCAAATACATTTGGGTCTATGTGAATTATATTAGGTTCATCAAATCCTACAACTTCTAAATTTGGATTATAATCAAATAAACCCTCTTCTATAATTTCAATTTTGTTGTAATGCAAGAAAAAATAAACTAAATGAGGAAATGCTTTCAAATCGGACTGATGGATTTCCTTTAACTGACAAATTGAAATACTAATCACTTTAATATTTTTAAATATTTTATCCAAACCTTTTGGGAATACTTCGATTTTTTATCCCTAGCATAAATGCCAAGAACATCATCGTTGTTATATGAACTATTCACGTGTGTTCCACTAACTCCGCTGATTTGTGCTGATTCTTCAGATATAATGTTTGGATTGTTGACATAGCATTGATAGATTTTACCCACAACATAGTAGTCACCCATTCCATATTCACACTCAATATTAGTCGACGTTGATGCTCCACAGAATGCTGCGATGAGACACAAAGCACCGCTAGACGAGGAAATGACAAAAAAAAAAATAATTTTAATTATTTGACAATTTTTTAATTTAATTTTTTCAACTTACAAAATAATTTTCAACATTTTTTAACTTTTTTAACTTTTTCACAAAATTGAAATGCACAAGAAATAATTTTTAGTTCCTTTAAAGTCAAAAGTTGGACAGAAAATGATTTGAAAAGCAGAGTTAAGCTGCAATTTTTATATGATTAGTTATTTAAAAGTATTTGTGTATTTTTTATATAAATTCTCAGAGAGTCACTTAATTCGCAGTTGGATGCTGGACGTATGGTCACGTCTGAATTTCTGTGGAAAAAGATAATCCAACGACAAAAATCACAAAAACATTTCTGATAAGAAATTCTCATTAAAATGCTGCATGCGCACATATAATTAAATGATGAAATTAGTCAGCACATACAAGCACAATTGATGCCAAATCTCGGACTAATCAAGTTCAAATGTCAAGCAAACATTCTGTCGTCAATGTTCCACCGACTTGGCCATAAGTCATTCACCTTCTGCTTAATACTGGAACTATTCAAAATGTAATCAAAATTTAAAAAAATATTTTATTCATAAATACAGTTGGGATTGTCTAGTGGGATTTATTCATAAATTACGTCCAAAAACAGGAAGACGATGACCTAGAAATGAAGCTACATTAGACCTACAAGACGTAATTCTCGTTATGCACCTGACCCTATCCTGTACCTAAATCAACACTTAACACTCTCATTGATGGACAGAATTGGATAGACTCGATTCCAATGAAGTCGGACTTAGCAGTGATCGACACCCGGAGTCCTGTCAATTCTGCCCTACACAAGTGTGTCACAGGACACAGTTTGACCATCACTGCAAGTAGACATCATTTATGAACCAATCCACATCATAATCATTAATCTCGTCACATACAACAGCTACTTCTTCTATTAAAGTCACTGGAATTACAGCAATGGTCATCAACACAACTCCAGTTATATCCATTAATTTGTCACATAATGTCTGCAGTAAATACAACTTGAACAGTTCCAATATTAAGACACATATGAAGGCATGCTGTAGGCAACGTAATTCATCATATCCACATACAGCATGGACTAGTCAAGATTCATTGAGAACAACTAGTGCTTAAGGTCATTGAGAACAACTAGTCATCAAGGTCGACACCGAAAAGTTATACAACTAGGACGACTGTAGCTTCTTGCGTGCCTTATAAGCCTACAACGATTAGAGCTACAACGACACCAAGAACAACCACAACTAGAGCAACAATGTCAACAACACCAAAACCAGGACAATAATTTGACGTTAGCGGTCATGGCTATGGGTAGGATGGGTATGGAATGTCTGTATCGACGAACACTGGCTCCTATGAGTTTATGCAGTGATGTCCAAACTGTGTGACAATGAAATGATTTGGAAAGGACATGAATGACATGTTGTAGTAATATAGATGTAGACATGTATGTCATAGATGTGTCTCATAGATGTATGTCCTACATATATGTCATACATGTTTGATGTATATAAATCAGATAATGCGCATATTGGAATACATCGATTGTCATATGCCGAACGATCGTGTCGTTCTCTTTCTATAAATGATTGCTCTGCGTACTATCTGATAGATTAATTTAAGACATGTATGATGTACATCTCTAACTCAAATTGTATTTAATGTCGAGTTGACTTTTTCATACAAAATTTGTTAATTTTTATAGTTTGTGACACCTGACACCTTTTTGTGTTATGTAATAAGAGACTAAGCTGTTCAATGTCTACACAGGGATCAATTTCATGTGGACGAACATTTTGTGATGGTTCAGGTAAAGGTGCTGATGTATGTCGTGATGATAATGGAGATGGAGTTTATGTGACAATTGGAAATTTCGTGGAATTGTCTCGGAATCATTAATTGGTGGACCTTATGGATGCATTTTCAATTTTTACTAATATTTTGAAGTTTAATGACTGGATTGATGAAATTGAAGCTGAAATTTGGTTATTCCTTACATTATAGCTGATTTGTGCTAGAAATTTGATCAAAAATGTGAAAAAAAATCTTTAAAATTCCCCTAAATTTATTTAATACATAATAATTGTATAAGCAGTGCTATGAGTGGACAATTTCAGTATATAAGCAGTGCCAATCAGCAGTCAGTTCTTATCAAATATATTTGTGTCTATCTCTTTTCAATTTTAAATTCTCAAATGAGCAAATTTAATTCATTGAGAATTTTTTAAGATTTTTTTTTTCAAATAAAATTCACTTTAAAATTTCAATTTTTCATCATTTTCTGTCCAACTTTTGACTTTAAAGGAACTAAAAATTATTTCTCTTGCATTTCAATTTTGTTTAAAACTTTAAATTTTGAAGCATTTAAGGCAAAACTTGAAAATTTCAAGAAATCCTTTCAAAATTCTCAAAATTCCGTCCATTAAGTTACAAAGTCCAAAACCTTAAAGCAGCCGAGTCCAAAAAATTACAAATGTTCTCGTGCTGTTCCTCGCAATCCTCGCGGTCATTAATTAGCTTAAAAGCACTTAAAAATTAATAATTTTACCCCAAATTGACCCCAATAAAATATTTTTTGTTAAATAAATTGTCAAAATAAATAAAAATTCAGCATATCCAATAAATCAGCTGTTTTAAGCATGAAATGATTACTTTGCAGATATTTCAGATTTAATATTGGCCATAATATCCATTAAATATCATTCAAGTGCAGTTCTTCCACAGGTGTCAAAATCCATCATCAAATGTCAGGTAGATTTCAACATACTTGATGCAGGCATCATCAAGAGCAATATATAAGCCGTCGGTAATCTGTTCCTTCATTTTGGCATCGATTGCAAGGTTCACCTTTGATGACTCTTACTCCAGATCTTAGAATTACTCTTGCACGTCCTGATACTCATGTGCCAACAAACATGCATCATCTCCATAGTCCAGGTCTTGAAGACGATCGTTTAAGGACCAAGCGACTCTTCTTGACTCGCCTCTCATCGCCGATAATATCCACAATTATAATAAATAGTCAACAGATGGACATAATCAGCATATTAAGAACAGGTCATATTGAGCCTCTAAATCCATCAAAATCATTAAAGCATGTCAATTTTAATCTCATTTGTTTATTTACTTTAGTCATCAGCATGTACATCAGTATTAAGGCATGACCTACCTCAATTGTCATCTATAACTGTCTCTATCACATTCTGTCATTTGTCAAGTTTCTTTTATTTGCTGATGGATTGAATGAGACGTAAAAATAGATCAAAGAGACCGAAGAGACCGAAGAGACCGAAGAGACCGAAGAGACCGAAGAGACCGAAGAGACCGAAGAGACCAAAGAGACCGAAGAGACCGAAGAGACCGAAGAGACCGAAGAGACCGAAGAGACCGAAGAGACCGAAGAGACCGAAGAGACCGAAGAGACCGAAGTTAGTTATGAAGCTCGGTTCGTGAGTTGGGTGGAGATTTAAGGACACGAATTGCAACTAGGTAGATTGCAGGGTGTATCAGGTCTTATAACGAACTCGTACATAAATCAATACTTTCTTAGTCATTAGCTTCTTCCCATGAGTTTTTGGCTTTTCTTATAGTCTCTTGACTAGATACAAGTCTTAGTTAGACAACTAGTTCCCAATTGACAAATGAGAATCAGTGAACTCCTGTTAAGCAGTGCTATCTTGTAGGCTTGCCTAGTGAAAGGCAAAACCTGGGCAAAGGCACTGCCTAGACAAAGGCAAAAGTTTTTCCCATCGTGTCTATTCCATCCTATCCAAATTAAGTCAATTAGTAGTCGAAGTCATCAGGTCTAGTTTGGATCTTCTGAATCAATCCATTTTTATTAATTTTATAGTTGCTGCTTTGCAGTCTGTCTTTTAATTCCGATTGGAATTGATTTGATGATCATGTGCTGTATTGCATGATTAATGTCAAGTTGGAGATTCTTAGATGTGATTCATGAGCTCCAGTCGACTGGATTAATTACAGCTGAGTCTTTTGATCCTATGTTAAGGGTATTTTTGGGAATGCATCGGTAAGCAGAACCAACAGCATTATAGGAAGCAATATCGTAACTGCACTGCATATTAACAGAATCACAAAATCCACAAAGCATAGACAAACAAAGCTATAATTTCATTATTTTAGGGATTCGTAATACATAATAACAAGTAAGAAAGTCACATGGGTAACTGAAATAAAAGCGCATTTTAGAATAAAACATCAATTTTTAATATCTTTTTGCTTTATTTTTGAGTTTTTAACAATTAAAAAAATTGCAACACATTTGCCAATTTTTCCTCTAAAATTTTTTCAATTTTTTTCACCAATCGCGTCTCAATTCCTTTAAATTTTTCATCAAAACTTAACGACATTCTGTGAAGCTTATTGCTCAATTCTTTCTCAATTCGGACCAATTTGTCATCCATTTTACCCTCAAATTCTATTAAATGTGGCTCAATGCTCTCAAGGCTCTCAACTTTGTCAGTCAGTGACTTGAACTTGTCAGTCAATGACGTGAACTTGTCAGTCACTTCATTAAGTTTGGTTCCTTGACCGTCAGTTGCAAGCTTTAAACTGTTTAATGATGTCTGGATAGAATCTTGTGGGGACTTAAGGTCAATAAAAGGACTTTTTAGTCCACATTGTGATGACTTTACATCCTCTAATTTACCAATAATATTTTTTAATCCACTGTTTAAAGTTAGTTCCTTTGAAACAGTATTTTGGTATTTTTGGATCTCAGTGACTTTGGGGCTAATAGAACTGATCTCTTTACCTAGCTTACTAATGGACTCAGACATGGTAAACTGAAAAGTATCCATAGAGACTTTAAGGTCATCAACTGGTCCACATTGTGGCGATTTTAGGTCCTCTAATTTATCAAGAATTTGCGTTTTTTGGATTTGGGCTGAATTGAAGGCTGCTTTAAGGTTTTGGACTTTGTAACTTAATGGACGAAATTTAAAAAATTTTGAATTTTGGAAGGATTTTTCAAAGCTTTCAAGTTTGGCACTAAAAGCTTCAGAATCTAAAGTTTTGGACTCACTTTCAAGGTTCTTAAGCTGAGTGTCGAGGGACAAAAAGTCAGCATTTGTGCAATTTGACTTGACAACTTTTATGGCTGACTGAACTTTCTCTTTAGAATCGTCGATAGACTTAGCAACACAAGGAACTCTATAGAACCAAAAATATCTTAATTTGTTCAAATGATCAAAAACATTTGGATCTATGTGAATTATATTACGTTCATCAAATCCTACAAATTCTAAATTAGGATTATAATCAAATAAACCCTCTTCTATAATTTCAATTTTGTTGTCATACAAATTAAAATAAACTAAATGAGGAAATGCTTTCAAATCGGACTGGTGGATTTCCTTTAATTGACATCTTGAAATATAAATCACTTTAATATTTTTAAATATTTTATCTAAACCTGAAGGAAATACTTCGATTATTTTACTGTCAGCACGAAAGCCAAGAACATCATCGTTGCTATATGAACTATTCACGTGTGTTCCACTAACTCCGCTGATTTGTGCTGATTCTTCAGATATAATGTTTGGATTGTTGTTGACATTGCAGCGATAGATGTCACCCACAACAGAGTAGCCGAGACCAATTCCATAATTACATTCAATATTAGTCGACGACGATGATCCACAGAATGCTGCGATGAGACACAAAGCAACACTAGACGAGGAAATGACACAAAAAAAAATAATTTTAATTATTTGACAATTTTTTAATTTAATTTTTTCAACTTACAAAATAATTTTCAACATTTTTTAACTTTTTCACAAAATTGAAATGCACAAGAAATAATTTTTAGTTCCTTTAAAGTCAAAAGTTGGACAGAAAATGATTTGAAAAGCAGAGTTAAGCTGCAATTTTTATATGATTAATTATTTAAAAGTATTTGTGTATTTTTTATATAAATTCTCAGAGAGTCACTTAATTCGCAGTTGGATGCTGGACGTATAGTCACGTCTGAATTTCTGTGGAAAAAGATAATCCAACGACAAAAGTCACAAAAACATTTCTGATAAGAAATTCACATTAAATTACTCTGATTGCACACGATCATCCATAACTCTGCATCTAAATCCACTATATGTTATAAGTATCAGCCTTATAAGCTTTTAGGTTGCAAAGTTCTGTCCATAAACACTCCCGATGTTGAAATTTGATGAATTGATAATTAGGTCCACTAATTTAATGGGACAGACAGACAAAATATAAATCCAATTTATTTTAAAAATATGCTAACTAACCCAAGCAGAACAATAATAAAGATTAAAATGTCTCCCTTTTGGGTTTTACCCACAATCATAATAAATATTCAACAAATTGGCATAATCAGCACATTAAGAACAGGTCATATTGATTTACTTTAATGATCAGCATGTACATCATTATTAAGGCATGACGTACTTCAATTATCATATACTAGAGTATCGGGAGCGCCCGTGGCGCCCCATCTTCAGAATTTTTAGCTTCACATAGTTTCATGTGGCATCACATTACACCCACATTCCCCTTGATACCCCTCAACTTTTGGCTTCACATGGCTTCACACGACTTCACACAACTTCACGTTACACCCCCCATTCCCCCTGATACCCCTCAATTTTCGGCTTCACATGGCTTCACAAAATGGCTTCACATGGCTTCCGTTCTTGTATCAGCAAAGGAATTGGGTGTTTATAATATAGATAACTGGCTCTGTCACATTCTGAAGAACCGAATACCAATGACCGAAGAACCGAAAAACCGCCGAAGACCGAAGAACCGAAGAACTGAAGATCCCAAGAACCGAAGAACCGGAGACCGAAGAATTGAAGATCCAAAGAACCGAAGATTCGAAAAACCGAAGAACCGAAGAACCGAAGAACTGAAGAACCGAAGAACCGATGACCGAAGACCGAAGAACCGAAAAACCGAAGATCCGAAGAACCGAAGAACCGAAGAACTCAACAATTGAAGAACCGAAGATCCGAAGACCGAAGAACCGAAGAACCGAAGATCCGAAGACCGAAGAACCGAAGATCCGAAGACCCGAAGATCCGAAGTCACGAAGATCCGAAGACCCGAAGATCCGAAGACCCGAAGATCCGAAGTCACGAAGATCCGAAGACCCGAAGAATTGAAGATCCCAAGACCGGAAAACCCGAAGACCGAAGAACCGAAGGCTTGACGATCCGAAGACTCGAAGATCCGAAGACTCGAAGATCCGAAGACCCGAAGATCCGAAGACAGAAGACCGAAGATCCGAAGACCCGAAGACCGAAGATCCGAAGACCCGAAGACCGATGACCCGAAGAACCGAAGATCGGAAGATCCGAAGTCACGAAGATCCGAAGACCCGAAGAATTGAAGATCCCAAGACCGAAAAACCGCCGAAGACCGAAGAACCGAAGATCCGAAGACCGAAGAACCGAAGAACCGAAGAACCGAAGATCCGAAGATCCGAAGACCGAAGAACCGAAGAACCGAAGATCCGAAGACCGAAGAACCCAAGAACGGAAGACCGAAGAAACGAGTCCGAGTCCGAGTCCGAGTCCGAGTCCAAAGAACTCTTTTGGATTTCTTAAATTGCTGTAGTCAACAAGCTTTTAATAACGGCCAAAATAAATTCAAAATAATGTCGTTCATTGCGCAATTTTTTTTTTTTTTTTTTGAGTTTCTTTGCGTACACAAAATTGATAACAAAAACAGAGTAAAAATTGATGAAATTTCTAGCTAAATTGTATTAACTCTAATAGTATTAAGTAGTATAATCAAGAACTTTATACCAAAATGGCAATGGAAGAAGCAAAACTTGACGTAAGTTCCTTAAAAAACAAAAAAAAGATTCAATATTTTCATAAAATATTCTTGTAGATTTTCGATGATTTTGAATCATCCGATCTAGCAGGTAGCTTGACAGTTCCATCCAGCACATTATCAACAAAGAAGCAACCAGGTGCCGTTGACTTTAGTTCCTTAGATGAGCCAATTAAAGAAACATTCGTAAGTTTATTTAAAAATTATTAAGATGAGGTGGCAGTTCCAATAACAAAATTTTTTTTTTAAGCTTCGAGACGTTCGAGCAGTTGGTCATAAATTTAAGCACGTCCTGTATCCGACTGATAAAAATAGTTTACTTAAAGAATGGGATCTTTGGGGACCGCTTGTACTGTGTACATTTATGGCAACAATACTTCAAGGCACAACGACAGACGACATTAACGTCAATGACGGTGGACCTGAATTTGCTGAAGTTTTTGTTATTGTCTGGATTGGTGCTATGATTGTAACATTAAATTCAAAATTACTCGGTGGACAAATTTCATTTTTTCAATCCGTCTGTGTACTTGGATATTGTTTAACGCCATTGGCTATTGCCTTACTTGCATGTAGAATAATTCTTATTTTTGGACATTCGTATTTTTATTTTATAATAAGAATGATTGTGACGACTTGTGGATTTTTGTGGGCTACATATGGTGAGTAATGTGAATGTATTTTTTTTTGTGGATATGGGATGTCAGGCTTTGAGTCTTTATTGGAACTGGAAGCTGGAAAATCGACTACCAGGCTGATGTGACATTGATTAATGGTTAGGTTCAGGCCTCAAGTCAGTTATAATATGGATATACGTTCCATATTGAGTGGAACTTGCTGAAATTAGTCATACTTACATACAGCTACAATGTTAGCATTTGCTAAGACATAAGGTTGACTTATTGCAGCATGATCCACTCTACAATATCAAGGCACATCCCACATGTCCATGTTAATTCACCTAGTTATACTTAAACAGCATAAATCGGTTAATCGATCCAAAATCAGACACCAGACCTTCGTGACTCAAGTGATCAAGTCCGTCACTAAGTCACAGTCAAGCCTGCCTGGTGACTACCGTGACTTTAGTTATTAAGTCCGTCACCAAGTCACAGTCACGTCTACCTGGTCACTGCCATGACTTTAGTGATTTAGTCCGTCACCAAGTCACAGTCACGTCTACTTGGTCACTGCCATGACTCTAGTGATTAAGTCCGTCACCAAGTCACAGTCACGTCTACCTGGTCACTGCCGTGACTCTAGTGATCGAGTCCGGCACCAAGTCACAGTCACGTCTACCTGGTCACTGCCATGACTCTAGTGATTAAGTCCGGCATCAAGTCACAGTCACGTCTACTTGGTGACTGCCATGACTCTAATGATTAAGTCAGACATAAAGTCACAGTCACGCCTAACTGGTCACTGCCATGACTTTAGTGATTAAGTCCGTCACCAAGTCACAGTCACGTCTACTTGGTGACTGCCATGATTCAGTGATTAAGTCCGTCACCAAGTCACAGTCACGTCTACCTGGTCACTGCCGTGACTCTAGTGATCGAGTCCGGCACCAAGTCACAGTCACGTCTACCTGGTCACTGCCATGACTCTAGTGATTAAGTCCGTCATCATGTCACAGTCACGTCTACCTGGTCACTACCATGACTTTAGTGATTAAGTCCGGCACCAAGTCACAGTCACGTCTACCTGGTCACTGCCATGACTATAGTGATTAAGTCCGTCATCATGTCACAGTCAAGCCTGCCTGGTGACTGCCGTGACTTTAGTTATTAAGTCTGACATAAAGTCACAGTCACGTCTACCTGGTCACTGCCATGACTCTAGTGATTGAGTCCGTCACCAAGTCACAGTCACGTCTACCTGGTGACTGCCGTGACTCAAGTGATTAAGTCCGTCACCAAGTCACAGTCACGTCTACTTGGTCACTGCCATGACTCTAGTGATTAAGTCCAACACCAAGTCACAGTCACGTCTACCTGGTCACTGCCATGACTTTAGTGATTTAGTCCGTCACCAAGTCACAGTCACGTCTACTTGGTCACTGCCATGACTCTAGTGATTAAGTCCAACACCAAGTCACAGTCACGTCTACCTGGTCACTGCCATGACTTTAGTGATTTAGTCCGTCACCAAGTCACAGTCACGTCTACCTGGTGACTGCCGTGACTCAAGTGATTAAGTCCGTCACCAAGTCACAGTCACGTCTACTTGGTGACTGCCATGATTCAGTGATTAAGTCCGTCACCAAGTCACAGTCACGTCTACCTGGTCACTGCCATGACTTCAGTGATTAAGTCCGTCACCAAGTCACAGTCACGTCTACCTGGTCACTGCCATGACTCTAGTGATCGAGTCCGGCACCAAGTCACAGTCACGTCTACCTGGTCACTGCCATGACTTTAGTGATTTAGTCCGTCACCAAGTCACAGTCACGTCTACTTGGTCACTGCCTTGACTCTAGTGATTGATTCCAACACCAAGTCACAGTCACGTCTATCTGGTCACTGTCATGACTTTAGTGATTAAGTCCGGCATCAAGTCACAGTCACGTCTGCGTGGTCACTGCCATGACTTTAGTGATTGAGTCAGTCACTAAGTCACAGTCAAGCCTGCCTGGTGACTGCCATGACTTTAGTGATTAAGTCCGGCATCAAGTCACAGTCACGTCTGCGTGGTCACTGCCATGACTTTAGTGATTGAGTCAGTCACTAAGTCACAGTCAAGCCTGCCTGGTGACTGCCATGACTTTAGTGATTTAGTCCGTCACCAAGTCACAGTCACGTCTATCTGGTCACTGTCATGACTTTAGTGATTAAGTCCGGCATCAAGTCACAGTCACGTCTGCGTGGTCACTGCCATGACTTTAGTGATTGAGTCAGTCACTAAGTCACAGTCAAGCCTGCCTGGTGACTGCCATGACTTTAGTGATTAAGTCCGTCACCAAGTCACAGTCACGTCTACCTGGTCACTGCCATGACTTTAGTTATTAAGTCCGTCACCAAGTCACAGTCACGTCTGCGTGGTCACTGCCATGACTTTAGTGATTGAGTCAGTCACTAAGTCACAGTCAAGCCTGCCTGGTGACTGCCATGACTTTAGTGATTAAGTCCGGCATCAAGTCACAGTCACGTCTACCAACTGTCAAATTTTGGATCGATTAACCTGTTTGTCCTAATCGGCATTCCGTACATCCACCATAATATTAATTTTAATTATTTTTCCATCTTTCTTTTTTAGCTTCAATGAAATTCATGGGAGACAGTCAACCAGAGAATCGAAAAGGATTAGCTGTATATCCAATGTTTTTGTTCTATTTCATCATATCATGGCTGGTCGTGTCACATTCAAATCTATAAATTTAAAATTAAATTAATAATATTGACTGCAAATTGATTTTATCACGTGGCATAGGTAGTTTGTGGGTTGCTGTTTGCATGACGAGGGTCATGGAAGGGTCACGAGAGTCATGTGGGGTATTCAGAAGGGTCAAACCCAATTTAGACAAAATATCCTCAATTTTGTACGGTTTTTTGTGAGAAAATCTCCTAATTTTTCATGAATCCATCCGTTATGCAGCTCGGTGTCGTTTCAAGGCAGTGATCAAGGCACAGACATTCCACAATCATCACATGAACATCTCATCCATAGCCATACTAAAATTATGTCAATTTTAAAGCAATTTGCAGTCATTTAGTTCGAACAGCACAAGTCAGTTAATCAATCTAGACCGACTTGACTCAGTCATGGTGCTGGATCCCGAATTCAAATTGAATCGGGTATCAAGTCAGAGCCATGCTGACCAATTGACTAACCAATTTGTGCTGTTCGGGTTAATTTTTAAATAAATTATTTTTATATTATATAATTGGATATATTTTAATTATTTGAACCTGTACTGTGTTAAGTAAGTCATCCTTTATTCCATAGTTAATTAAGGCAAGGAAGCTCAACGTAGAATATGACAAAAAAGAATAAATTCTGAAATAAAAAATGACAAAATATCAAAATTTGAAAATTATTTACGTTATTAATTCAATATTGTCTACTGACCGGCATGACTGTGACTTGGTGCTGGATTGAGTCACCAAAGTTGCACTGTCTACCTTGAGTCGGGCATCAAACCGGCATGACTGTGACTTGGTGCTGGATTGAGTCACCAAAGTTGCACTGTCTACCTTGAATCGGGCATCAGACCGGCATGACTGTGACTTGGTGCTGGATTGAGTCACCAAAGTCGCACTGTCTACCTTGAGTCGGGCATCAGACCGACATGACATCGATTATCCGTTAATTGATCATAAATCCGACATAGATTCAAATCCGGCATCATGTCAGAGTCTTCAAATCCGACTTTGTGGATGGTAAAAGTGCTTGTGGCAGACCAAAGAACTTCTGGAAGGAAGTTGTCGATGGTGACAGTATTGCACTTGGTATTGACAATTGGCAAGCAGTAGCCAGCGATAGAGATAGCTTGGGGCGTCATCTGAGGGAGTTCATGGATCACAGTTGATATGTACGGTCAGCGAAGGATGGAAGTAAGTAATCATGTCAGATTCACATCGGCATTTTACTGCATTTTGGGTCAATTAACTGATTTGTGTTATTTTGTGGACCAAATCATGAACCGTCTAAAAATTCAATCTCAGACGCAGCAGCTGTCACTAGCTGTACGTCATTTCTTAACAATATTCCTACACAAGCTGCTCAAGCACGTCAATTGCCTTCTTGTTATTATTTTCATACACACACGAAGTAATTGTCATTCAACATGATAAACATGTGGCCTCCTGCCAAGAAATGCTACTGAAAAATAAAATTATTTATAGTCAAAAAAACAAAACAAGAAGCATGAAGCATGTGTAGTTATGCGTTCTTTTATCAACGCCGGGTTTTTTATTTTTTTATGGCAATTTTTTACATTTTGCACAGATTTTTTGTGATTTAGTCAGGTTTAGGACGGAAGGCTTTAAAGAATTCACTTGTAGGCTTTATATAGGACCCGGTACTTGACTCCTGTTTAGCCCCGGTCCCGATTCTGAACTCGGTCTCAGTCTTCGCAGTTTTGGACTCAATCCTGATCTTGTTTTTTGTCCTGAATTTGGACTTTTTCCCGATTCCATTCCTAGTCTCGGTCTTAGTCTTGATCCTGGTTCCGGACTCGGTTTCTGAGCCAGTTCTGGTCTTTGTCCCAGTTCTGAATTCAGTCATGATTCTGATCTCGGTTCCGTTCCAGGTTTTGATCTTAGAGTTGGTTCCGATTCTGGATTCGGTCTCGGTCTTGGTCTAGATCGCGGTTCCGGACTTGGTGCCAATTCTGAACACAGTGTTGGTCTTGTTCTCTGTCCCGTTCCAGGTTTTGGTCTTAAATTTGGTCCTGATTCTAGATTCAAACTCGGTTTCGAACGCAGTTCCAGTCTTGACCCCAAATTTGGATTATGTCTTGATCCTGTTCTTTATTCCAAATCCGGTCTTTGTCCCGATCGTCAGTCTTAGTCTCGATATTGGTCCTAGTTTCGGTTTTGGTCCCCGATCTTGGTCACAGTCCTGAATCCGGTCTAGGTCCGGGTCCCAATCTCAATCTCATTCTTGGTCTTATTCTCAAGAATTCACAGATTTTGTGAAATTCTAGCATCTTCTTTCCCTCTGGTCAGGTTAGACTCTGTGTTGGAGCTGACTAAGTTTATATGACGCTGTGACTTCTCCATTTTCTGTGGATGCTGTGTGTATAATCAGGATTATTGTCATTTTATTCCAAACTGTTTACTTGATGACACTTTTGTATGAGCGACATACTCAGAGATGCTTCCGGCAAGAAGCTGTTACTTCCGATCAATATGTGGGTTTTGACAACTGTCATCATGATGTGCTGTTCAGGCTCGACAGCTGTGCATGGGTTCGAGCAAATTAAGACACTTCAAAGCAGTCCATGCTGTATGTCATTGCTGTATTAATGATAAATAAATATCAACATATTAATGTGCTTAAGACAAGGAAGTTAAGGCATTAAAAATAATAAATTATTTAACATCAGTGCGAGTTACTGCCATCATGAAAAGTTTATAATTTTTTCAGGAACAGCATTGAATTTTGTCATCATTTTTAAATAATTTACTGTGGTTTACTAGGTTTGCTGTAGTCTAATTGAGGATCTCTCCCTTAGGGGTTTATTTAGGGATGAGGGGAGGATAATAAGGAGCAGACGGAGCGGGTTAGGTGGGCATCATGATGGGTTAGGTGGGGATAACAGGCAAAGGACATGCTCTCTAGAGCTAGCTCAACATCAAATATACTAAATGAGCATTATCATGAGTGTTGCTTATAGCTTACTCTGCTCTTGAGAGCATGTGCTATACCTGCTAGTAGAAGAGGGCGGGGACTTGACATCAGACCCTTTTGCCTCATTTTTTGGATGCAATTTTTAATTATTCAGGAAAAATTCCTAAATTTTTACGATTTACTCCAAGAAAATCCTTAATTTTCCCTCTAATAACATCCCACCAGCACCCCCCATTGAACCCCTCAACCCCATCAAATTTGCTATACCTGTCTACTCAACACATCATCAGCTCACATCACACTATTTAATTCCAAAATTAATTATTTCTTCACATTCACATGATTTTATTTTTATGATAAAAATTTAGCGATGCCAACTTATCAACAGACAAGCTACCTCATAACTGAATGATATTTTCAAAACATGTTCTGTTGAATCTTTTTTTGGGCTTCTTTTTGTTCCTTAAAAATGATCAAAAATAAGCACAACAGACAGAGAAAGTGAAATGATTATTTTTAGATAAACTAGACTGAAATTTCACATGATTTATATTTTGTGGGATGAATCTGCAGTCTCAGTCTCAGTCTCAGTCTCAGTCTCAGTCTCAGTCTCAGTCTCAGTCTCAGTCTCAGTCTCAGTCTCAGTCTCAGTCTCAGTCTCAGTCTCAGTCTCAGTCTCAGTGACTCAGTCTCAGTCTCAGTCTCAGTCTCAGTCTCAGTGACTCAGTCTCAGTCTCAGTCTCAGTCTCAGTCTCAGTCTCAGTCTCAGTGACTCAGTCTCAGTCTCAGTCTCAGTCTCAGTCTCAGTCTCAGTCTCAGTCTCAGTCTCAGTCTCAGTCTCAGTCTCAGTCTCAGTCTCAGTCTCAGTCTCAGTCTCAGTCTCAGTGACTCAGTCTCAGTCTCAGTCTCAGTCTCAGTCTCAGTCTCAGTCTCAGTCTCAGTCTCAGTCTCAGTCTCAGTCTCAGTCTCAGTCTCAGTCTCAGTCTCAGTCTCAGTCTCAGTCTCAGTCTCAGTCTCAGTCTCAGTCTCAGTCTCTGAGTCTCAGTCTCAGTCTCAGTCTCAGTCTCAGTCTCAGTCTCAGTCTCAGTCTCAGTGACTCAGTCTCAGTCTCAGTCTCAGTCTCAGTCTCAGTCAAATCGTCCTCAACCAAGCATATTTCGCCTTAAATGTAGATAATATCATTGCACGTATTTCTTAATTAAGTCATATGGATCTGCCAGCCTGTGCTATTCGGGATGTAGCAATAAAATGTAAAAAATTGTTAATTATATTATTTTTTATTTTGTAATTTTATAGTCTAGCTTAATTAGTGTCACTTAATGATAATAAAATAGAAATTAAATCGTGATTGACTTTTTTTATGATTTCATTGTAATTGGAATTGGAGTTAAGGAGGTCGTTAACTTATTGCGTTTTTTTTTTTTCATACAAATTCCAAGTTGACTTTGAGGATTATTGAGGAATTATTTGGCATTTTTAATGAATTTTCACCCAAATGTTCAGTTAGATGCTTTGTTATGTTAACGTCTAGCTGCTCAGAACGAATGCATCGATCAAATTTTCAAAAATCCTATTCCAGGTAGACTTGACTGGTCAATTTTTCAATTTTTTGACTCCAAATGGATTGTAAAGTTGGACTTTGGATTAATTTAGTCTTGGCCTAAAGTTAAGTTTAGTCATATTAGGTCGGGCATGACGAGGCCTGGGCTCAAGTTAAACGCAGTCATCTCTGATGAAAATAAGTAGGATGTCATTGCTTAGAGGCGTAGCCAATTGATTTGTATCCTAAAAAAACTCAAAAAATTGAAGATTTATTTCCAAAACAAAGGATAAAGGAGGGACGCAGAGCGTTTGATCCTCAAGCTGATATTGATAAATGACCAAGATCAGCCATATAATGAGTCATTTTTAGACCCTGCTAGAACATGGTCATGGATCACAATTGATCTGAATGACTAAAGTTATTTGCAAGGATGTCTATTTATCAACCTGTCCGCGCGGCAATGGATCCAAGGAAATCAAAGAAGTTAAAGTCTAGTCATTAACTTTGCCATGAAATGTCATACAAATACGTGGAATTGCTAATATCAGGTCAAGACTTTAATGAAGATCGTTTATTTATTAACTAGAGTATCGGGAGCGCCCGTGGCACCCATCTTCAGAATTTTCAGCATCACGTGGCACCACATTACACCCCCATTCCCCTGATGACCCTCAATTTTTAGCTTCACAAAATGGTTTTCGTTCTTGTATCAGCAAAGGAATTGGGTAAAAACCCAATAATATAGATTTGTGGAAATTTTGCTGCGGAGGAAGAGGGGAGGGGTGTGAGTGGAGGGGTGTAAGTGGAGGGGTCAAAAGATGGGTTTGAATAAATTTGAGTCTAATTTCACATAAAAAAATCTGAGTCGACTTCAAGCACTGAGTTTACTAAATAAAGGGCAGTATCTTGTTGGTAAGCGTCGAATAGCATGAACATGACCGGCAGGTGCGTAGCCAGGGTGGACATTGGGACACGCCTCTACCCTCCTCAGAGAATTGAAAATCCGTTTATTTTGTAACGATCTTTTGATTTTTGAAATTTTTGTTTGCTATTTTAAAGTTTTTAGGCTTCTGATGACCAGTCTGCAGCACATCCCCAGCATTTAATGATCCAAAACAATTCATTAATTTTCTAAATATTTCACTTTATTAACGTTTTTTTTTTTTTTTGACAAATTTAACAAAAAATTTCACCACAACATCAGCTAACATGCATCATTACTATTATCAAAAATACCATTCACAGCCTTTTCCAGATACAACTTTGCCTCCTGATTATTCCTAACATGATCTCTTATTTCCTCAGCTTTTTCAATAACTTGATCAATATCACCAACAGCAAGTGCTTCTAAAACTGATTTAACTTTATCCTCTTCAGGCTTTGGTGCTTGTCGTGCTCGCATTTGTTGTGATGGTGGCAGTTCCAATGGCTCTATATAATCACCTGAACCACATTTCACATATTTTACATAAAAAATTAAATTTAAAATGCAAATTAATACAAAAATTTTCATTTTTTTTTTTTTTTTTTTCTATTTTCCTTGGACAGCTTTGCGGGGTCGTGTTGGTCGAGTTTGGATGACGTTTAAAAACTAGAAAGACGTCCGTTATTGTCTGTGTTATTTATATTTTAGTGCCGACTTGACAATTTTTTTTAACTTCAATGAATTCTAATTAAAAAATTCGTGATTTAGAATGGATTGAAAGCTGCCTTTTTTTTGGAATGAGACCTTAACCGTTGGGTGGCTATGTGCTGTATTTTTAACAGGACAATGTCTACCTTGCTGCTGTGTCCCGACTCACTTCTTACTTCACTTATCGTATAGATCAATTGTGATCCATGTCCTCCCACAGGAGTCGTCTGAAGCTGGATCTGTCGCTGGCTTCCAATTGCCAATTTCCGATACCAGGATGTGTCCTGGCAAAGCCTCAAAATTCCTTGATTCTTCAACATGTCGAAAATTCTATACAATTTTTGGAATTTTTGACAAATTTTGAACATTTTCGTTTTGAAGGTTCAATGGGTTCAAGGGTGACGGGTTAAAGGGGCACGGGTTCAATCACTTTTATAACCTAATAATTGTATCTGGAAGCGCCCGTCTTCAGAAATTTCAGCTTCAGACGGCTTCACAAAATGGCTCCACAAGGCTTTACATGACCCCCCAATTTTCAGCTTCACATAGCTTCACGTGGCATCAAATGACTTTATATTGCATCACAAACCTTCACATGACTTCACATGACTTCTTATGACATCACATTACACCCTCAATTCCCCCTGATACCCCACAATTTTCAGCTTCACAAAATGGCTTCCGTTCTAGTATCAGCAAAGGAATTGGGTATTTTATATTATAGATTTAAATAGTTCTTTGAATATTAAGCCTCAAAATAGTCCAAAAGAACCTTAATAGTGCCAAACTTAGAATCCAGGCTGAGAATCTCCGCGGTAATACCACGGTATCCATGCAAATACCACTAAATACCGCTAAATACCGCTAAATACCACTAAATACTGCTGTGATTCATATAAATACCGCCGATACTGCCTAAATTCTCAGTTTGACTTAGAAATGTCCCGACTTTTTTTCCAAAAGTTTGCGAATATCCCCTAGCCACCCTACCTTAACGAGAATAATAAAAACATTTTTTTTTTTTGTATTTTATTATTTTGGAATTTTAATTAAATTATTATTATTATGGGATTAGTGTAATGTGGAACACATTGACTTGTCTTGCATGATAAGGAACAGGTGACGATGTCTTTGGAATATTCACGTTGGCTAATATTTATAAGATATGGATGGACTGACCTTGAGGAGAAGTTTTCGGTAAATTATTCACAAGTGATCTGCACGAATTGCGATTATGTGGCAGTCTGAGGAATAGTCTGGAATGCCAGACGATTCACATCCTTCTGCACGGCTAAACTGAGTGGCGGGTTGCATTTTTAAGGTTCAAAATGGATTTAATGTCGATGTCATTTGAGAATATGTAGAATATTTTAATGTGTATTGATGTTTTTGCCTATTTCTATCCATTTCTATGTCTTTATGCTGCTTAGATGAAGGCAGAAGTTAATATGACATAGGTAGACAATCTGACATGTCACTTGACAGTTGGATGTGTTGATAAGGACGCTAGAATTCTCAATATCCCGAACTGGCAGAAGTTATCGAAAGATAGAGCTGTATATAGACGTTCTTTAAACGCGTCAATGCAGAGTTGTAAAACAGGTGCCTGTCACAGGCAAAAACCGCTCAAATGCTCGATAATTTATATGGATTTTCCTACAAAACCATACAAAATATAAAGAATTTGTACGGTTTTTGTCTGTCACAGGCGACTGTTCAGCAACTCTGCGTCAATGGGCATCCCAGTCAAGGAAGTAAGTAAGTAAGTAAGATAATCTGACACCTCTGAAGTACCGCGGCATTACCGCCTAGTTTTTCAGCCAGGGATAATTTACTTCTTACGTAATTTTCTCAGAAGAGGAAGGGATGATTGAAATTTTGATTTTTTGCCCCTCAGACACTGAAGATTGTTTTTGTTTTTCCAAGGTGATTTTGTTATGGAAGTAGAAGGTTGTAGTCAAAATGTGTTGATTATTATTGAATTATGTAATAAGTGAACGGACTCAAAAGACAAAGGTATACTCAATACTGTCAGATTGTTGTCTAGCTATGATATATGACTGATATTCTAGAAATTAGCGCATAGATCTATTTGACATTTTCTTGAATGACGCTATCTCCACAGGGAACGTTCAAAAATTACGTCACGCTTAGGGAAGGGGGAGGGGATTTCTAAACATTACAGTGAGAGGGAGAAGAGGGGAAACAAAGGCAAGAGAGGAAAGAGAAGAAAAGGGAGGAGAGAGGTGGAAGATGAGGGAAAGAGAAGAAGAGGTTGCAAGAGGGGTGAAATGGGAGGGAAAGAGGTGACAGAGGGAGATATAGGAAAGACGGACATGAGAGGAAAGTGGCATCTTAACAATATCTTTAAACCACGACCTTGAGGTGCATATCGTATAGATTCGACCTTGTTCCCACCGTTGTCATGCCAATTGAAAAAATATGATTTTTTTTATTTTATTTTTTATTGTCACATCACGGTGTCATATGAGTACGCTCATTGACTTTTCAGCCTACATTTTTTTTGTACACAAATAACAACAAAAGTATGACAAAATAGACATTACAGCACATTTAACCAATGATATTCTTACTTTTGGTTCCATCAAAGAATTTAAGGACATCCGCATTGAAGGCATTCAAGTCATCATTATAGTCCTTGACATAGCGGAGTTCACACATCTTGATATTATCAGGTTTGAGCATATTTTTGCAGAATATGCAGCTGTCGTAAGCATTTTTGATGGCTGTAGCTTCAATGGTTCTATTTAGGGCGCAATTACCGACCAATTTTATCCAATCTTCATTGCTCTGGATTTCCTGCCTAACACATCCATCAAAGGCTAGACGTGCAGCATCCTCACTCTTGAGTCGATTGAATATGCAGCCATCGATGGTCTTAATGTTGTCAATTGTTATCGGATGTTTATCAATTTTACCGCAGGTTTCAAAATTTCTGGTAATATTTTGAAGTTTTACGTCACGCGATGCAGCACACTTGTTGAATTTTTTAAGGTATTCATCCTTTTCGGAGATTTTAATTTTTACACATTCCTCAAAATTGAGCATCAGCTTTGTTTTGTATTTATGATTGTCACGCTCACAGTCATCAAATCTCTTATCGCTTGCCTTTTTCTCCATAATCTCACATGATGTACACCATTCGAAGTTACGTCTCAAATCGACAAATTTGAGATTCTTAAGATGTGTGAGATTCTCTTTAAAATAATTCAATTGATTCTCATTTAATGAGATTTTCTCAATTTTTGGATTATTTTTGAAGAAATTGTCTTCAATTCTCTTGAGTTGATTCATGTCCGCATGGAATTCTCGGAGATTTGGGAGGAATTTGAGGGTTGAGTTGACTAATGTGTTGATCTGATTTCCGTATAAAAATAGAACTTCCAAATTTGTGAGATTCTCAAATGTCTCTTTTGGGAAATTTTCAATTTTATTGCTGCCTAAATTGAGAATTTTCAGCTTCTTCATGCCTCTAAAGTCCTGATTTCTGATGTATTTCAGCTTCGTACCAACAACTTCAAATTTCTCCAAATTTATCAATTTTTCACCAATTTTTGACGGTAAATTTTCAGTCATACCAAACGGCTTAATCACCAAACTCTTAATCTGCTCCAATTTTACATCTTTATTGATGTCAAAGCCTTGAACTTCAGTTTGTGTTGAGTAATCAAGTCCACTTGTCATGTTACAAACGACAACACATCCACTCTTATCAGTCAAACATGGTTCGGATGATGAAATTTGACATTTTAGAGTAATGTTTACTATTGAGCACTCAATTATGTTGAGTGTGGTCGCGATAAGAATTAAAACAATTAAAGGCGGTATTTCCTTCATCACTGAATGATTTAATTGAGAAGACTAAGGGAATTTTGAGATTTTTTTAGAGTTTTATTTGAAATATTTCGCAATTTTTTTTGAGTTTTGTAGTTTTTTATGGATTTTGAGATTATTTCTCTATTTTTGAATGAGAATTAGAAATGAATTTGAGAAAATCTTTGTTGATGTCCGAGAAGATAATCCGAGAAGAATTATTGATCAATTTTTGATCATTTTTATCACTTTATGAATGAATTTTGAATCATTTTTTTTTTTTTGAATGAATTTTGAGTGAAATTTGAAGAATTTTGATGAATTTTGAAATGAATTTGAAGAATTTTGATAAGTTTTGAATTAATGTTGAAGAATTTTGATAAATTTTGAATCAAATTTGATGAATTTTGATAAATTTTGATGAATTTTGATGAATTTTGAATGAATTTGAAGACTTTTGATGAATTTTGAATCAAATTTGACGAATTTTGATGAATTTTGAATTAAATTTGATGAATTTTGACAAATTTTGATGAATTTTGAATCAAATTTGACGAATTTTGATGAATTTTGATGAATTTTGAATCAAATTTGACGAATTTTGAGCAACTTTATTAAAAATCATCATCATCATAAATACACAAGTCATAAGAATTGACAAACTTGTCCCATTCGACTCTCTTTTGATCAGAAATTGAGAATATTTGGACATTAAATGACGAATTTTTGAATATTTCCTCAATTTTTCTAGCTTCCGATATTTTTGAGACTTGAATTTTCAGCAATTTTAAATGACAATCGTCAGATTTTAGTGACTCGTACAAATCCTCAGTCGTGCCTGACAACCTTTTAATCTCAATTTCCTCTAAATTCCTGCACGTCTTGAACATTTGATGGAAATAATCAGCATAATTTTGGATTGTAAGTCGCTCAAATGTAAGCTTTTTGAGGTTAGGAAATGCAGCTGTAAAATTGACAAGACTTCTTATTTCCGTCTCAAATGCGATACGCTTGACAGTCAGCACATCCAATTTGTCATACTTAATGTCTGTCGATTCCACAGAATTACCAAATCCAATCACAAAAGTCTTAAAGTCACTTCCTTGAATTTGTTTGAGGAAATTCTCAAATTTTCCATTTAAATAATCAATTTTTAAATTTTTAATTTTTGTGCATTTTTTGATAATTTTTAGTTCCATGTCCATATGATCTAAATGTACAATTGAGTTCCTGTTGTAGGCATTAAATGCAATGTAAAGGTTCTTAATTGATGTATTTTCAGACATTATATCCAATATTTCCGTATTTTGATGTACATCAAGTCGTCCACAACAGTCTAGAGTTTCTAACCTCAAATTTTCAATCACAAATGCCAAAATTTCCTTACAATCGGAATTACGTTGGGTAATTTTGAGGACTTTGAGGGTATTTTGGTGTGGGATGATGAAGCTTTTGAATAAGGCCATAAAATTTGGACTTTTGATGTCTGTGATTTCGAGATATTCCAGGCTGAAAGCTGTGCTGATCAAATCTAATGAAAATTCAGCTTCAAATTCCAATTTTTTCAATTTTTTTGTCTTTTTGAGGAAATTTTCGAGATTTTCGTCATCATTTTTGCAGTTTTTCAGGATCAGTGTCTTCAAATTTGGCGCTCGGATGTATTTGAGGATTTTTGTTGACTTTTTAATTTCGCAGACTTTCAATTTCGGCAACAGAATTGGTTCAAAGTCATCAAAGTTATCGTCATTTAATGGATCGAATTTTAGTTCCGATAATGTTGATGATATGAAGCTGTGGAAGAGTTAAGGTTAAAATTTAGAGCTCTAATTTAATGTTTTTATCGGAGCGTGGATTTCTCAAAAACGACCGTTAAATTTTTTCAAATTTTTTTTTTTGTCGTTAATATTCAAATTTTTTTTGACCGTTACTTTTACTTTTCTTCGTAACGTAAATTTTTATTTTAAAATAAGTTTAGTTCGAATTGTTCGAATTTTTTGACAATCAAATGTTGAAAAACTTGAATTTGAGACGGCCACACTCTGGTTTTTATAAGGTTGAAGGCAGAGTTGGCAGGACTTTGGAAGTCTGGACTCTAAAAGCCCTAAATTGGAGTCTTGCCAACTCTGGTTGAAGGTATAGAAAAGGCAAGTAATCCGATGATAAGCCGGGAGGCCTATTCCTTCGGGTACGGCATGGTTATGGGTATATCACTGGTACAAAACCACTACAATACCCCAACCTGTTTCTTTGCTTGTTAGGATAGCCCAGTCGAGTCGTTCCGTACCGTATCACCACCCAAGAAGTCGGAACCAGTCAACAGAGTCGGCATACTAGTGAAGCTAATAATTAGGAGTCAACGACAGCAGGTAACAATCTGCATAAGAGGTCATCGGTGGAAGATTAACTTGAAGATGCTAAGCAGCTAAACCCAAAATTCTGACCGAATTTCACTTAATCCTGAATCAAGTCAGAGACACTCTTACGGAGAGATGATGCAGGGTTTGATTATGTTACGTAAGTGGATAGTTGACTCCAATCAGGTGCCGACTTTTCCAGAAGTAGTAGGGTATGGTAGCATTGGTACGGAATAGGTTTTTCCTTATCATACCTTTATATACCCTACCAGGAGTCTATCTATACCGATACATACAACTACTACCCAGAGCTGTCAGGACTCCCTTACTCCATTTGAGTCAGACTACCAACCCTGACTCCATAACCTCAACCCACTCTTTACCCCCCCTCTTAACATGCCTCATTAACATTAATTCCAAACAATCTTACCTCAATGTCTTCATCATCAAATAATTATCAGGATCCATAATTTTAATTTTCTCAATTCTTGTAAAGCAATTTTCGACAATATCCAAATATTTCTCACTGGGTATTAATGATGCATCCGAAAACATAATGACAATATTTCTGTATGAATGTTGCTTCATTTCATCTTCTAATTTGTCAAATTGTTCAATTATTTGTTGTCGTCTGTCTTCTGGTTTACTTAAGTTGTCATCAAATGATAAGCCATCATCTCGTTTCTCGTATGATAAAATTGTAAATTTTCTCATGATTCTGGATGATGAGATGATTAGCTGCTTCCATCTGTGGGTAATAGAATTATATTAGTAAAGTTTTAACTGCTTTTAATAATTTAATATTGTGGTTGTCTAGGTTGGGGTGCTTTTAGAGCGAAAGGGCGTTTTTAGAGGGGTAGGGACACATTTGATATGATGCCGGATCTCATATGATTTAAGTTCGGCATCATACTAGAGTCATGCGAACCAAGTGTCGGATTTTGTATCAATTAAACCGGATGTAAGGAAGGATTGCGACTTGCTAGGCTATAATACCCTGTATTAACCAGAGTATAGCTTGACTTTGCCCAACTATGTCGCTTGGACACGGCCTTCAACTCAAGAAAGTGAGGTTGGTACATGATTGAGTTAAGCTATGAGTGGCAGGGGGGTAGCCAAGGGGGATAAGGGTTTAAGGAACTTTGAGTCTCCAACTTCAGTAAAAAATTCAGAAAATACATTTTTTTGGTAAATTTCATCGTTTGTCATCCCCAAGTTTGTCATTTAATCAATTAAATCACATCAAAGACACAGTCCACTAACTCAACCTTAACAGCTTATTGCTGTTCTACGAAACAAAAGCTCAAAACCTGTTTTTATTTCCATACTCAAAAAATATCAATATTTTGATCAAATTTGACAAATTATTAAAAATTCTTACCTTTCGCTGACTTTTTCAACTTTTTTAATGTTTTTCGCATCTAAATATTCAAAAATCTCAATCAACAGATGATCTGGCAAGTATTCCATTGTTCTTAACACAACAAAACAAATTCAACCTTGAAAATTAAACTTGAATGACTTATTTATGTGAAATTTTACTAGACGAGGTTGGAAATGTTGTTGCTTTATGCTTTAATTTGTGATAATTGCACTTAATTATTCTTTAAATTTGTCTATTTTTAATAATTTTGAATAATTTGAATTTAACTTAATTTATAGATTGTTTATGTTTACAAAATTTGATACCGACTGACTCAGTTTCTGCTGTTACATCCAAAAAAAAAAATGAAAATTTTGAAGATATTCATCAATGGAACATTTTTGAAAATGAAACAGAAAAAGTTTACGATGATAATGAGCTTTTATAGCTTTTTATGACAAATTTTGATAATATCAAGTGCTAAATAGGACTAAGTAAGCATGCCCGAGTCACACAAGTTGAGTAATCGATCCAAAATCCGTATTAAGAGACTCACAGAGACTCAGAGAGAGTCTGAGAGACTGACAAAATCTTACTTTATAACTGTGACTGTAAATTATTCAAAATTTATTAATGAATTGCTGTCAATTCTCGAAAGATGGCATTGAAAATTGATTTGTTTACTCCTCTTTCACGCCCATCTGTCTTTCCACGAAATCTCTAACTGCATTATAAACCTCGTGATAATGACAATCGATTCAACAAGTCATGCTCGATTTTTGATGGTCTTTCTTTGTGGATGATGAGTTTTTGAGATGGTAGGTTGAAAGCATTGATTGTTGTATGGCTATCAACGTTTAATAAGGGTTGGTTGGGCAGGATGTTGTAAATTGGTTATCTCGGCACAGAGTTTAGTCATCCTTTAGGAGGGTAGCTTGGGTTGGCTTTTAAGTACATCTTGCCAACTACTTATCTTGAGACAAAGCTCGGTTTCCAGCGATGCATTCAATGGTTATAGCAGAAGCATATAGAGTGTGGGGTAGAGCCGGTGGGGAAGATGAAGGGGTTCAACTCCGGTGGTCCAAGTGATACCAGGCAACCCCGAGGGTTACGGGTGATAACAGCTAATTCCAGGATGGTATCCGGTAACTGCTGGGTAATGGGTGATACCAGGTAACCTCAAATTTAAAGATGATACTAGTTAATCTCAGGATTAAACGTGATACCAGGTAACCTTAGAGTGTGCTCTCTTAGGGTATGATACCAGATATTCGTATGGATAAAGGCGATATCAGGTATCCCTATGAATACAGGCGGTATTGCCAGATATCCCCAAGAGTACGTTAGATACCAAGTAACATCAGAGTTACAAGTGATACCAGGTATCCCCAGGGCTACAGCTCATACCACAACAAGGTATGAACTTGGCATTTATTCAGCTTCAAAGTCACACTTCCACAAACCCCCAATAATTACCAAAATACATCAAAAAATCGCCACCAAAAACATGCATCCAAAAATAATTCATCCATAAAAAATAAACAAAATTCGTAGAAAAAAATCACAGCTTAATGGTTTTAGTCGTCTAGCTTGATGTCACGTCTAGGAGAGGTTATCAAGCACATTGTAAGTAATCAATTATCACAATTTACGTTGAAAAAAGACCTTGACTCGATTACTTCAGCTGTTGAATCTTTTCGCATGTGTTAATAATTCCAGTGAAAAATATCACATATTGTAGCAAAAAAATCAATAAAACTGTTAATGTTACTTATGGTCTTCGTTAGTCTCTTGGATGTTGTGGATGTCTTCACATCTAAAATCAAGTTAATTGTTGTCGTCTGTGAAGTTTAGTTGAATATTTTATTCTAGAAAGTCAAAGTGAGTTTTGTGATTGATTTTGTGACAATTGTTGAGGTCAGAGTTACAAAACTGGCACTTATGACTGGCAAAAACCGTACAAATTCTTGATATAATTTGTACGATTTCTGTCGCAGGTGCCTGTTTTGCAACTCTGGTTGAGGTTGATGCTTTGGACATTAGCATGTGAAATTTTGGAAAATTAGTGAATTTTGAAGCTGAAAATTGATTTTTGGAAGTGAATTGTCAATTGTGAGCAACAATTTCTTGGACTATGGCATGTTTTAGTCCATGAAAATATTTTAGACACACCAGAGAATTTTCACGCAACTTCACTGCGCTGCGTCACACATGTTGCTGACCAATGAGTTAAATCAATCAATTTTCATGAGTTTTCAATGTATTTGATTGTAGCAATGAGGAATGGTGCTTTTTCTAGTGATTTACACAATAATTATCATTATTTCCAATGATTAGACCATCAAGTTGAATCCTGGAAAGCACATGACGGAGAATAAGTGGAAAATCCGGTCTTATGCTTATGTAGAGTTTCCAGAATTCTCGTTTCCTGGAATTTTCGGGAAGTTTTCCATTTTTAAATACCCTAGGCCTGAGTGACTCTGCCCTGGTGTTATTTTCATTCAATTCCGACTCTAGACTAGAAAACGTTTTTCTAGCCTTTTCCACTGGATTTACCTTCCGTTAATCCATGTCTGAAAGGAACAAATCGATTATCCCATTCTAATTCCAACACTATTCCGTCATGAATCTGACTTTTTATGGGATTCGGTTTGTTTAAGGCTCAGACACTTCTAAAATATTCTACAATACCTATAAAGTATTAAAACTTCCATATAAGCCCAACAGGCAAAGAGCATGCTTTCATGATTCAAAAATTACACTACGGTACCTAAAAGGGAACTCATTGCTTGTTAGGGTACGTATTGTACAATACATTGAAGTGTCTGGGGCTTGGATATGACAGAGTCATGCATGTCTGGTGTCAGTTTTTCGGTTTATGCTTTTAGGAAATCTATTTACTATTAATAAACATCCCTAATTCCAAAAGTCATACGCCCCATACCCAGAGTCTAGGCATCGACAAATTGTCGTGACCGAGACTGTGACTGAAACAGGGATCTAGACCGAGACGAGGGCCCATTGTCGCATTTAGAGTTCATCGGAAGCTAGATCTGTCTATTAATTTCCAGCACTTCTTCATCGTTGTCGCATGCCTTCCAAAAATTAATCATAACATCCTCAAAAATCCTTGATAAGATCCGCAACAATACTTATCATAACTTTACTAATTTTCAATCTAAATTCATCATTTATTTTCATTCTAGATGAAGACTTTAACACTTTTAGCAATCGCACTATGTATTTGTGCCATTGATTGCGAAGATAACACAAAGCCAAGATTCTTGTCTGCTCCAATTCCATCAAAATGTACATCACGTAAGTATCAATTTTTTGGGTGATTGATGCAGAGTTTGGCAGGACTTTGGGAGTCTGGAGTCCTTTGCTTACTTACTTTGCTGACCATACAGATCAATTGTGATCCATGACCTTCCTCAGATGTGGCATGGAGGGCATGGGGGACATAGGAGGCACGGAGGACATGGAGGAAATGAAGGGCATGAAGGGCATGAAGGGCATGGGGGTTGGGGCTCCTTATTTGTTCATATCCATGAAGTTCTGACCAGAATTGGCATGACTTTGGGAGTCCAGACACCAAAAGCCCCCTCCATTATGAAGGCACCTCTACATTGTAGTCCGGATTTTGATAGACACGACTCCACATTTTTTGGGAGGCATCTCCACATTGATGTCCTTCCAACTCTGATTCAAACTCTAGTCAAGAAGCTGTTTTGACCTTCTGGAGTCCAGAATCCCAAAGACCTGCCAAATCTAGTTGACAGCTTGTATTTGGGAAGTCGAAAAGTGACGATAAAGCTGATCATAAGTCAAGTTGACCTCCTGCAACTGCTACATACACCGATGTCGACTGAGAAATGGGCATAGTTCAAACATAGTGCAGATAAAATCACATTTTAGTCGAAAATTCAGGAAGAATTATCAGCATTCATGCTAGACGACTAGTAAAGACGTGGTCACACGTGATCGACAAAAGCACATCCAAATATTTCCAAGAAATCATGTCCAAAATGACAATCATTTATCATTTGTTTTTCTAATTATTAAAATTAACACCATTGAGGTCGGTAAACATGTTCATATTGTTGATGGATGTCGTGAACATTATGAAATTGAAAGTGATTACGTAAGATGTAGGAATTAGGTGATAATTGATTGGGTAAATGAATGTGAACTTCAAAAAAATAATAATTTTTGTTGATGAATTCTTAGTGATTTTGGGTTTGGTGATTTTTGAGATTTTTTTGGTGTCTTTTGAGATGTCTTTGGACTCTTTACTGGGAAAAGGACTTCATGGATCCGAACAAATAAGGACGCCCAGACCCATGACCTCCATGCCCTCTATGTCTCCCATGCCCCCATGTTTCCATGCCCCGAATTCAAGCTATAATACCTTTCCATCTAACTCTATTGCTAATCACATCCAAAAATCATTTAATTCTCAATTTCTCATTCTATTATAGGACCCAAAAAGTTTACATTTAATGGTCACAACTACTTTTACAGCGGTCAAGTTCCAGAATATCAAAATAAGCGTGTTGACTGGTTAGCTGCCCGTAATATTTGTCGTGAATATTGTATGGATGCCGTATCATTGGAGACACAAGAAGAAAATGATTTAATTATTAAGTTGGTCGAGTCAAATGATGTTCCATACATTTGGACGTCGGGACGATTATGTGATTTTGATTGTAAGTAGCAATACCCGAGCAGCATGCTAATGTGACGACGAATATAGATACATCTGAATTGTGTTCGGTTTGCCGAACTGTGTTCGGTTTGCCGAACTGTGTTCGGTTTGCCGAACTGTGTTCGGTTTGCCGAACTGTATTCGGTTTTACGAACTGTAGTCGGTTTGCCGAACTGTATTCGGTTTGCCGAACTGTATTCGGTTTGCCGAACTGTGTTCGGTTTGCCGAACTGTATTCGGTTTTACGAACTGTAGTCGGTTTGCCGAACTGTGTTCGGTTTGCCGAACTGTATTCGGTTTTACGAACTGTAGTCGGTTTGCCGAACTGTATTCGGTTTGCCGAACTGTATTCGGTTTGCCGAACTGTGTTCGGTTTTCCCGCAATTTGTCGCTCGGAAAAGCTGCTATAAAATTGAGATTCTAACCTCAAAATTATGTCATATATTTCAGCATGCGAAGGCCGTACAGACTTACTTCCACTCAACATTAATGGCTGGTTTTGGTCAGCCGATCGTATTAAAATTCCAGCAACAAATCAAAAACCAGCTGGATGGGCATATAATCCATTTTCACAAACTGGACATAAGAAGGAGCCACAACCAGATAATGCTGAATATGACATCAATAAAACACCAGAATCATGCTTGGGAATGCTTAATAATGTCTATAATGATGGAATTGGATGGGTAATTTGAGGATATATGCTGAATTTTTTATGACTTAATCCAAATTTTGACTATTTACAGCATGATGTGGCTTGTTATCATGAAAAACCATTCGTTTGTGAGGACAGCGATGAGCTTCTTAATTACGTCGCTAGTACAAATCCAGGCATTCAATTGTGAGCATCTCGTTGGACAATATGTTGGAAATAAAGGCTGTTAGACACAATTTGCTACTCCCAAAGGACAAATGATAGAATTTATCAAATTTAATATTATTAATCTATTAAACTATTAAGTGTAGTTCAGCTCATGTTGCTTGCTTTAAGGTCATATATAAAAATATTAATAAACTTTCAACTGTTTTAATAAAATAAAATTTGGAAAAAAAAAATTGAATTTTTCGTGATGATTTGTTTTTACTTTTTGACTAGCAGAACTTGAAGTCGTCGGTCTCTATCTTCGGTCGTCTTCGGTTGTCTTCAGTCTTTGGTTTCGGTTCTTCGGTATCTTCGGGTCTCTTCGGTATCTTCGGGTCTCTTCGGTATCTTCGGTATTTTCAGATATTTCCGAGTATCTTCGATTATCTTCGTGTATCTTCGGGTATCTTTGAGTATCTTCGGTCTCAATGGTATCTTCGAGTATCTTTGGTATCTTCGAAATCTTTTTATGTTCGGTATGTTTGGTTCTTCTTCGGTCAACGGTTTACGATCATCGGTCATCAGTCAACGGTCTCGGACTCGGATTTGGACTTGGTATTCGGTTCTTCGATCTCTTCGGTCTTTGATCTCTTCGGTATCTCCGCGGAATTACTGTAATATATACCTCTTTTAGGTTTCAATTAATTTTTACAATAAGAAAATAATGGTCTCCGAACCCTAAGTATCTCTAAAATCAACAATCTCATTTTCTCCTTAAAAACATTTAATTTTATTATTTTCAACAAAAATTGTTGTGTTTCCACAATGAAGCATGTATAGATGCGCATTATGCTTTAAAAATTCAACATGCGCACAATCTGAAAATAAAAATTATACGTAAGTAATTTCAATTTTACGTAAGCAATTTTTGTAAACAATAACAAACAATTCAGAAATAAAAAATAAAATTTTATAATTTTTTAACTTTTTAACAAGAAATATTGCAATAATTAAAGATTGTGTTGGATTAATAAGGAATTAAAGTTGATTAAATCACAAATAATAGCACATAATTTAAAAAATAAAGCAAATTGAGTTGGAATTTCAAAATTTATTATGAATTAATATTTAAATATTCAAATTTAAATAAGGTAAGTTGAATAAATTGACAAATTATAGCTTTATTTTGTGATTATTGTCAGAATTGGCTAGATTCAATTGTTATTGCACTTTAATTCGAGTCCAGACTCAATTTCCTCCTTTTTTGAGTATTTGATTCTAAAGTACAGTAAAGTCTAGACTAAATTGGAATCCAGACTCCAGAAATGGTGCCTTTTTCGGACTCCCAGAGTCATGCACACTATGATTATTATCAATTAATCTATTTTTATTGTGAAAAATTGCCAAATTATTCAATTAAAATGATCAAAAAGCTGAATTTAAGGTCATATGCAATCAGAACTACTAAGTGCTACTGTGTGTTGATTGTAAGGCAGAATAAATGAAATGTTGGACTTAAAGCTGGAGTGGAAGTTGCTGTGGTTAGTTAATCCTTATGTCTTGTTAGAATCATGTCACTTATGGAACTTACCAAGAAATAATTCCCGGAATAACACAAGTCAATTTTAATCCGGCATCAAGTCAATTAATCTATCCAAAATTCAGCACCAGGCCGACATGACTCTGACTCGATGCCGGATATGAATCCAGTTCAAATTTGACACTATTCTAGAGTCACATTGATCTGATTCCGAATTTTGGATCAATTAATCGGAATCAAGATTATAATTAGACATAAGGTCGGCTAATCCAAGCTGTTGCAGTCGAGCAGCTTGAGTAGTCCTTAATAGACAATGAACATACTTATTTGCTGGTTCTACCGGCTTTTGCCTGCCAATTCCCAATACCAAATGCAATGCTGTCTTCATCGACAGCTTATTGGATCAAGTCAAATAACTGCAATTTAATCTTTTTTCTGTAATTTCAGACTTAATATTCAACTGGATCTGTTGATGTAATTTTGAGGGATAACATCATATAGATCTTAAATCAAAGCATTGCTGTGCATGGCAAAATGAGCTAAAAATCACAAAATTTCATCAAAACAAAGTTGAAAACCGTAAAGTTCTGTTAAAATTCTGTCAGAATCCAGTCAAAATCCATTCAAAATCATCAAAAACTCAAAGAATAAATCACCAAATCCAGACAAAAAACTCACCATAAAAGAGATCCAGAGCAGCACTAGAGCAATTTCCAGCTACCCCAACCATCACCTACACCCACCACAATGTCATCCCACGACGACAGAAACGAAGTCAAAACGTATTTTAAAATGATTGAAATAAGTCGATGGCTGTCCATAACCCCATTCGAGATTCTCATTCATCTCATCTCAATTCTCATTTTTTCCATCCTCCTGACCCTAACAATTGATGGACAAATTGACTTTATGATGATACAGCCACAACAGATGACAAATGGTACAGCACATGAAATAATTGACTCATTTCGTGTCAATCAAAGTGATCAAAAGCCAGCAATTGATTGGTTTAAGCTATTTTCAGTATTATTTTGTGCTGACATCCTTAATGCCTACTTCTGTTTCATTATGATATTGAGGATGTACATCAACAATCAAACGGCTATACACAAAATATTTTGGAGTTTAAATTTCATTTTATTAACTGGACTTTTTAAATATTTAATTGCATTAAAGTTAAATGAGACGAAAAATTTAGAGTGGATGGAAGTAAGTTCACCGATATTTGTGCTGTTGCAGTTGTTTGCATTAAAGGCATGCCAGAAACCATGAAAATTTATGAATTGTGATTGAATTTAGAATATTAAAAAATTATAATAAAAAATTATTCAATAAATTAGACATTTTAATACTAAAATAAAATTGTAAATTAATGAGTTTCATAGCTTTATCTTGAGCAGTAAGGATAATGCGATGTCGACATGAACCTAATGCGACATAAACAGTGCGAAATGAGCAATGCGACATGAACAGAGCAACATGAACAGTGTGACATGAACAATCTGACATGAACCAGTGTGACATGAACAGTGTGACATGAACACTGTGTCATGAACAGTGCGACATAAATAATACGACATGAACAGTGCGACATGAACAGAGCGACATGAACAAAGCGACATGAACAGTGTGACATGAACAGAGCGACATAAATAGTCCGACATGCACAGTGCGACATGAACAGTGCGACATGAACAATACGACATGCACAGTGCGACATGAACAAAGCGACATGCACAGTGTGACATGAACAGTGTGACATGAACAGTGTGACATGAACTGGGCAACATGAACAATGCGACATGAGCAATGTGACATGTGTGACATGGACAGTCATTGGTGACCCACAGGTTTGATACATTGTCCACAAGTGGTGTGTCTGATTTAAGATTCGTACGGACTTGGTCATGTCAGGTGTATCACTGTGTCGCATCGTAAGCTTCTAAGGATCGTCAATGTCCTGCTCAAAATATCGACATCATGTCCATATTGATGAGTGTGTACAGGATTCCTTAAAATCTACAACTTTGAGTGCTTCTCGTCCTCTTTACAGTCATGTTTCCCTTACTAATCTCATCTTTAACATTCCGCGACTCAACATCCATAATCTCATGTCTCTTAGTGAAGCAATGCCTAATAAAAATATTATAAAATACCTCAAAAATTGACAGCACCGATCCGCCCATCAACAGACCCAAAAAGCCACCAATTGATGACCAAAATGTCGCCCATCCAAAAACTTGAAATCTTTTAATTTTTAAAAAATAATCTTTTTTAAAATACACAGAAACATGCTCGATATTCTCAGGTGTCGGTTCCCTTTTTGATGACGTAATTTCTGTATCGTATGTGACTGAATTACAGGACGGCAAGCAGTCACAATCCTTTAATTGTCCATAATTCTCACGAAAATCACAATGACATGACTTTTCAGTACTCGATTGACAGATCCTTGATCCATCAATGTGCGGCATGTAGAATGCAACACATCCACATGTAGACATAAGTCGCTGGATGTAGCATTCATACTCACAATTTGACTGCGAATAATGACGAAAAAATTCAAGTTTTTTCTCATTTTCAAAATAACAATGACGAATTTTTGGATGATATTGCCGTAAATCCTCAGATGTTGTGATGACGAATGGCTTGATGGCAATCATTGTGACGTCATCAGCTGGAACGTCTATGAAGTGTGTTGACATCCTCGGATGTGTGAGTGGTGAATGTAAAGTGATCTTAAAGCCATCCTTAATTGCACACATTCCATTAAAATTGTCGACAAGATCCTTTGTGACGATGGTCAGTCCATAATCACGTCCTGACTTGGATGCATGAACTGGATACTTTTGGGGCCGTGTGAAATTTATGTCAAAATTTATTAAATAATCAGCCATTTTGGATGTAAACATTTTACTATTTTCATCGAGATTTACAGTATAGCAGATGCCTTCGTCCGTAATTAATCGACGGTAAATTGGCTTTTCATAGAAAAAATCATCGTCATTTTCAAATCGAAGCTCAGTTATGAAGTCGATGACTGAAATTTCCTCTAAACTATTGACATAATCAGCACCGGTCATGTTGAGGTTAAAGTCGTGTAGTTGGAGTGAACATGGTGAGGATGGGTAGCATGTGCGGGGTGTTCGGGCTGTAAATTGAATTAAGGATGGTGAAATTTGAGGTTAAATTTAAGTCAAGTCAACTTGAGTCGAATTTTCCATACAAAATTCTAGTTCCATCAAAATCTAAGTCGACTTCGGGCTCTAACTAGAAGCAGAGCTCAAAGTTGACTCGAATTTCACAAGAAGTCAAGTCAACTTGACTCGAATTTCACAAGAAGTCAAGTTAACTTGAGTCGACTTCTCCATACAAAATCCAAGTCAACTTTGAGCTCTAAACCAGAAGCAGAACTCAAAGTTGACTTGAAATTTACGTGAAGTCAAGTCAAGTTGACTTGAATTTTACATGAAGTAAAGTCAACTTGAGTCGAATTTTACACAAAACCAAGTCAACTTGAGTCGATATTTTCATACAAAATCCAAGTTGACATCAAGCTCTAGCCAAGAAGCAGAGCTCAATATTGACTCGAATTTTACAAGAAATCAAGTCAACTTGAGTAAAACAGGTCATCTTGACTCGTATTTTTTATATTACAAGTCAACTTGAGTCGAATTTTTCATACAAAATCTAAGTCGACTTCGAGCTCTAACCAGAATTTTGCATGAAATCAAGTCAACTTAAGTCTAGTTTACCATGAAATCAAGTCAACTTGACTCGAATTTCACAGAAGTCAAGTCAACTTGAGTTGAATTTTTCTTACAAAATCCTGGTTTAAGCTTTAAACAGGCGCAGAGCTCAATAATGACTCAAATTTTACATGAAGTCAAGTTAAGTTGACGTTAATCATCCCATAAATAATATAGCCACCATAACCTACTCACATGACTTGACATTACATCTCCGATACCCAAATGAACATAAATGTGATAAAGTTTCCAAATAAAATTCACTTCCTGGTTCCAGCATGACTTTATCATCTAAATTAATAAATTTTGTGACATTTTTTACATCAAATTTATCCAAATCCACTTTAGGATTATAGCACATTGTAACAGCTGGGAAGGGAATCTGTAATAAACCATTTTATCATGTAAATTACAAGTTAAGTACTTAATTGAGTACATACCTCAGATGTATCAGTAAATTCGTTATCATAAGCAACCATAACTGGATTATTTTGCCATGTAACATAATAACTGATTGTAAAGCATAAGCATGTTATGAATGCAAATAGGAAGCTTGTTATGCGATAAAGTCGAATACTTAACAGCTCATTACGTCCACCAAAATGATTGATGATGTTCTCGTGGCAAATTTTGAGATAATTTTGGCAGATTTTGAAGATTTCTGGAAGAATTTTCGATAAAATTGTGAATTTGGATAGTTTTAGGTCCGAGCAGCACAACAGTTTACTTGAGGGAAATCGAGTCAAATCAAGTGAACTCAGAGTTGCTTTAAACCCAGTTCCATATAAGAGCCATGACAGTCTGGTGCCGGATTTTGAAACAATTAACTAAATTTGTGCTATTCGGGAAGTTGGCCGGACTATGCCGGACCTGATCAATTTTTTGGAATTGGGATCATGATTGACGTAATTTACGAATACCCCCAAAAATAATTTTCAATTTTCCACTCACTTTTCTTATAAAATTTCTCATTTTCCAATTTTCTCCAAATTTCCTTCCATTTTTTTAATGAAATTTCAACAAAATTTCCCAACATTTTGACAGTTTGCAGACCTAAAACTCCTTTTATTATGAAAGTTCCATATAGTGTTCACCAAATTCAAACAATTACTGAATGAAAAGAAACTTCCTGTTGGCTTATTGCACTGTACATAATTGACCTATAATATGGTAATTTATAGATAAGATTTATCTGCATTTTATGGGGAACTAAATTGTGTAAATTGATATTCACATGGGTATGTTAAAGGCAACGATGGTAAATTGCTGTTCTTTGTCACTCTCTGTCCCTGTCGAAGACAACAACTGTCGGTTGATACCGACCATCAGTACCGGAATGCCAACTCTACTTAAATGATTATATTGTAGTTTTTGTCAAAACTGTAAGCTCATATGCATGCATATATGCTCATATTTGTCAAACCCTATTTTATTGTCAAATTCCACACTATTTTTCATAACTCGAAATCGACTCAGATTTTGTAAAAAAAAAACTCGACTTGACTTCACGCAACTTTGAGCAATGCTGTTTCCCGAGCAACGATGAATCGCATTTTTTTTTGTCGTAAAAACAAGTCGAAATCAGCTATCAAGGTGCCGTCGGAGCACTTACCGTTAGTATAATGACATAGCAGTAGTGCCTTAGTGAACAAATTATGAAGTTCGGATTGTTCTTTGGTTTGACGACCCAAACAGACAATGAGGATGCTCTTGAGAGCTTTAATAGATAAGCATGTTTATGAGTAAAGCTCTGGGCTTACTTTGCTCTTCAGAACATGCTCTTTGCCTGCTTGGGAGCTAAAAAAGCTCTAATTGAGTTTAATTACAGTGTCTGTTTGAATTTTGTCAGGATAACATATCATTTGTGTGTCGAACGGATTCAAAAAAAAAATATTAAGAACTAGTGTGAATGCAATTTGCTATCTTATCTCTGTAGACTATTTTTAATAAAACTCATAATTTATTCATTGCTAAATTACACAATTCATTAATTTTATTCAAGTCTGTTCATCATTTTTACTAAAATATACAGTATTTTTGGCATTTGGCAGTGACATCGGAAGGCAAACTACTTAGAAAAGGCCTGAAATCTGGTTCTAGACTGTCATGACTCTGACAAAAAGTTGGCAGGAATAAGAAAGTCAGAACCCCTGGAATCCACAGAAGGGAACAACAGCCACAAGCTACATGATGCAGAACAATGATGAAAGACTGCCTGCTGAATGTTTAAACAGACTATTAGGTGGACGAGCCAGCAACAGATTCAACTGGAATGTCTATTAAATCATCTGTATCCCATTCTAGACAAAGTCGATTTGAGCCTTTAACTTCTTGTTGACTAGTCAAGTCAGGATCATCAGCAACTGCAAACAATGACTCATACTTAATAACCATTTCCTTACAAAACTCATGAACATTTGGATGTGCTTCATTTTCCAAAGATAATTTCATCAAGTCACGTCCATCAAACCTTTCAATGCTTAAATGTCTATAGTTTGTGTCCTTTCTGGACAGGAAATGCTCAATTTGATTCCATATTAATTCCACAACCTGAACATTATTGCACTCGACAGCATCGGACAGGACATTATCGCCAAAATCATCAACATGCTTAATCATGTCCCAAAGACTGTCAGTTCCAACAAATTTCTTAATTATATCCCATAAAGCAGCATAAAAATCAACCGAAAAATTCTGCCTTGCTGCCGATTGTAGCAAATTCTTCCCAGCAAGTCCAGTTCCTGTCAATATTTTCTTGATATTTTCAGGTGTCGTGAGTCCTTCCAGTTCCGATATCATGAACTCAAATACATCTGGTGATGTAAAGCATGCAGCAAGATGAAAGACATTGTTGCCATTTCCATCGACAGCTTGAAGATATTTTATGAATCTGATGGTAGGGCTTGATGCTTCTCTGACTGCTGTCCATAAAATTTGATGAGTTTTGAGGTTTTTGGCACTGACGGCTGCAGCTTGAAGGATGTTACGGCCGTGGATGCCTGTTGATTTTAGAATTTTTTGGTATTGAGCAGTGCTGAATAATTCTTTGAATTTGTGGAATGTAAAGTCAATGATGTCTGGATGGTCGTGAGTCACAAGGTAGTGGGCATAATTGTCACCGTATCTGCTGTTGTGTAGCACAAGCGGAATCAAGTCATCAAAATTGTCAAAAATATTCCAAAAAATCTTATGGAACCACAAGTCACTGGATTTTGCAGCCATTTGAAGGACATTTTCATGTTTTGTGGATGTCTGTTGACCAAAAAGTTCCAAAATTTGTTGTGGCTTGAGGAAATTTTTGACGGAATCACAGAAAATTTGTAAAGTTTCGGGATTTTTTTGCTGCACAATGAGATGAAGGATGGACTCTGAGTGGCTGTTGACAAGCTTTAAGTAGCTGAAAAATCCATTTTTTGAGGTTTTTGTAGTTATTTTTTGGATTTCTGATAATGTGAAGTTGATGACTTCCATTGAGTATTTTATAGTCAGGAGAATATTTGACAAGAGTAGATTGTCATTGCCATATCCAGTATACCACAATACGTTCGCTAGACCAGCTGAATTAAGGCAGTTGTGAGCAGTTTTCCATAATTTTTGATGATATTTGAGTGATTTAAGTTGTAAAAGTTTAGCTTGCATGACGTCACGACATGCTGCAATTGTGTCAGTTCCATGGGTCACATCCAATTCCTTAAGATTGTAGACAGCCTCAATTCCTAAATTGTCCATCAAATGCTCTGCAAATTCAGGATTAACAGCAATCCACAGCTGATTTCCGTCATTTTTATCGAATAAATTGAGCAATTTTTTGGCAAATTTAGGTTCAAATCCATCAATAAATATGGGAATTTTGCTATTTTTGTAATGTTTTTTGATGATTTCAGACCTAAATTTGGATTTTGTCTTTGAAATGATTTCAGTCATGATGCCAATGAAGTCAGATTCTGTCATTAACTCTTGATTGAACAGCTTTAGGTCCACATAAGTTGTAAATTTAATTAAATACTTTTTATGCAGCTTAATTGCAGCATTTCTAAGGAACCAGCTTTTTCCGGAGTTGGGTGTGCCGGTGATGAGGACGAATTTGTGGTTTTTGACGTCATCAAGCATGGCTTGTTCTGAGAATTCTTGGAATTGGTCGTTGATTGATGAACCTAAAGATTGACCGTTTCTGCAGATTTTAGTCAAGTTTCTCGGCTGGTACAAAATTTTAAAAAATAAATCCTCAACTGCTGCTTCAAAATTCATCAAAATCGTGTCACTTCCTGACTCCATTGTCAAGTTCTGCTCATCAAATTTATTGTCAAATTCAACCTCATTAATTTCCAAAAATTCATCAGAATTTGCAATTTTGTAAAAATATTCCGAGTAATTTTCCATAATCGACGTCAATCTCAGCAGCAAGACTCGATTCCGACAGAAAGTAGCTACGCAAAATTGTAGAATTCCAACATCCATTGATGTGCCGACATTTTGACTATAAAATCCAAAATTGTCAACCTCAACGATGAATACGAACAGGTTGGGATGACTTTGTGGATTTAAAGCTAATAGCTGCCTTAAAACATCATCGTATGGACATTCAGATGTGAATTTTAAGACTTTACATCTATTGATTATGCTGTCATTGCTTTGACTTTTTCGACCAAAAAGTTCCGAAATTTGCTGCGGCGTTAGAAAGTCTTTGACAGCTTCACAGAAAATTCTTAAAGATTTTACATCATTTTGCTGTATAATAAGACGAAAAGTGGACTCTGGATGGCTAGTGACGTGCTTAAAATATCTCAACAATCCATTTTCTGAGGTTGTTGTCATTATTTTGTTGATTTCTGACAATGTGAGATTAACGATGTCTTTTGAGTTCCTGTTAATCATGCTGAGGATGAAGTTGTCTTTGTCATGTCCTATATGCTTCACTAGTTCCACAAGATTAGGTGAATTAAGGCAGTTTTGAGCAGTTTTCCATAGTTTTTGATGAGAATTGAGGGATTTGAATTGTGAGAGTTTGGCCTGCATGATGTCACTGCATGCTGCAATTGCATCAGTTCCATGAGTCACCTCTAATTCCTTCAGACTGTAGACAGCCTCAATTCCTAAATTGTGCATTAAATTCTCTGCATAGTCATTGTCAACAGCAATCCACAGCTGATTTCCATCATTTTTGTGCAAAAAATTCAGCAATTTTGCGGCAAATTTAGGCTCAAATCCATCAATAAGTATGCAGGCTTTGCCATTTTTGTAGTGATTTTTGATGATTCTAGACTTAAATTTGGATTTGGTTTTTGAAATGAAATCAGTCATGAAGTCAATGAAGTCAGATTCTGTCATTAGCTCGTGACTGAACAGCTTTAGGTCCACATACGTTGTAAATTCAAATAAATCCATTTTATACAGCTTAACTGCAGCATTTTTGAGGAACCAACTTTTTCCAGACTTGGGTTTGCCAGTAATGAGGATGAATTTATGGTTTTTGACGTCATCAAGTATGTCTGGTTCTGAGAATTCTTGGAATTGGTCGTTGATTGATGAACCTAATGATTGACCATTTTTACAGATTTTACACAAACTTCTCGGCTGGTACAAAATCTCAAAAAATAAATCCTCAACAGCTACCTCAAAATTCATTAAAATCCCGTCACTTCCTGACTGCAATGCCAGATTCTGCTCATCAAATTTACTGTCAAATTCAAATTCATCAATTTCCAGAAATTCGTCAGAATTTGCAATTTTATAGAAATATTTCGAATAATTTTCACCAACCGACGTTAATTTCAGCAGCAAGACACGATTCCGACAGTAATTAGCTATGCACATTTTAAGGGTTGCAACGTCCATTGACAGCCATTTTGCGCCTGCATATTGATTATAAAATTCAAAATTTTCATTCTCAACAATGAATGTGAACAGGTTGGGATGAATTCGTGGGGTTAATGTGAATAGTTTGGTTAAAATTTCATTGTGTGGACATAAAGATGTGAATCTGTAAGTTTGACAGCTATTTACTATGGATTCGTCTATTTGATCTTCTAGGCTGAAATAGACGATTATTTGATTTTGTGGAGTTGATTGCTGCATTTTTTGGTGGGTGGACAGCTGGTTTTGGTTATGCCTATTGGAATATATGAATGTTTTAGAATTTATAAAGTAAATTTTAGGGGTAAATCTAAGGGATTGGGGGTCTGGGTTGTGTAAATTGCAAAAAAATTGGATTTTTCACGAAAAATTCTATAAAATTGAAGAATAATTCTTCAAAATTGAGAACAGATGAGGTTTAATCTATTCTTGATACCGTGCAGCAAATGCACCCCTTCCATATCCCTTCCATCTTCTCCTCCGCCCAATTGTCCCTAGTTTGACCTACAACCTCCCCTTAACTTGTGTCGCGGTCAAAAATGTCTGGAATGTCACGGAAATGATATGCCCATCAACCCCATGCCGTGTACATTTACGAAATCTTGTACATACGAGCTGTAACTTGGTCCAATGCCAGATACATCAGGCCTTATGACTTACTAGTGTTTGGGCAATGTGCACTTCAAACTGTAGGTCTTAAGGGTGTGATACAACAGATTATTAATCACAAGGCTTCATGTTCTTCAAGCTAAGTCCTTTAAGCATTACATGCCTTAAGCGGTTTCGGTTGAGACCAAGGTGTGTCATGGCTCGAAAAATTCATTATTTTTAATAAATCTCAAATAATTTCTATTTATTTTGACCCTTCCTGATCTTGCGCAAAAAGCAAATTTATAAATTTGATTTTAAAATCATTTCCACATAGCAACTAAATTTAATGTTGCTGATAACAGCATTTATTCATTCACAAAAAGTCTATTTTTGTATTTCTTTAATGGTGAAATATTTAAAAACTATTAATTGTTGTTCTTAGGTAACGCGAATCTCGATTGAATTGAATCTTAACCCAGAAATAACTCAAAAGTAACCATTTTCAAAATAGGGTTCTGTCAATTTTGCTTACTAATTCTCAAAAAATCTGATGTTTAATCATGTTTGTCATATGTTACCTGCATTAAATTCTCATTCATAAAAATAGGCAGACTCATAAAATGGCAAAATCCTGAGTCACCTGAGTTGTCCGCATCAAGTGTTACACAGAATTTTGATTAATAATTAAATTAATTACAGCACAATTGTGATTTCATCAAATTTCAACATTACACTGAGTAGAAAAACGCACATGTTATCATTATCTCTTTCAGAGATTGATGTTATTGCTCACAAATACAAAAAATGCTCAAATGTCTAGAATTAAAGATTTTGAGAAAGCTTAGAGAATCTGAGAGAGCCTGAGAGAGTTTAAAAGAGCCTAAAAGAGCAAAAGAAAGTCTAATAGAGTCAACTAGGCTGAGAGAACTCGAGCCAATGAATCACCCAACCTGACTACCAACTTGCCAGCTATCATTCCTTACAGCGTTCCTTAATAAATGAACTGATTTTACTTAATAAATTTCAACTTTTATTGTCATTTTCATGAATATTTTTCCAATGTCTTTTTAAATTTCTTTCAGTTTTAACAACAATTCCACATAAATTGCACTGAAATGACATCTCGGAATGGACATAGTACATGTGATTATTCAACGACTGCTTATTCTTGAGTCTTGCTGAACATTTTTCACATTTCAGCCATTCCGATGACATTTTGAATTTTTCTTCCTGTTTAACGTGACTTTTTTGATGCTTAACAAGTGTCCGGTTGTCGTCGGTCGTAAAGCTGCACTTGTCACACTTCAGGTGCTTGGTACGGTCAATGTCATGGATTCTCATATGAAACTTTAAGCTACTCCGACTTGAACATTTCCTGTCACATATTTTACATGTTAATATTTCAGGATTTTTATGCTTAATTTGATGCTCATTAAGTCGACTCGTGCTGCCAAACTTCATGCCACAGCTGTCACATTCGAGGACTTTATCATGTGACTTGATGTGCGTTTCCAGGTACTTTTTGGCTTTAAATGTCTTATTGCAGTCTTTACACTCAAATATCTCATCAGTTGCTGTATGAATGTGCAGGATGTGTCTCTTAAGTGCACTTCGATTTGAGAATTGCTTACTGCATTGCTGACAGATGATGCACTTGTGTTTATTAAAGTTTTTGAGGATTTTAAAGCTCATGTTGCAGGTAAGGCATGTAAATTTACCGTCTTGGAGTTTATAGTTGGAATTGATGGTGGTTGGTTGCTGGTGGGAGGTTGGGTTTGACTTGATGTTTAGGTCATTGGATTGGTCGTCCGGGTCTTCGGATGGGACGTCTTGTTTGATGATTGTTGATGGAAATTTAGAGTTTTTGTTGTATTTTTTGTCATTTTGAGTTTGAGAAGCTGATGGGAAGTCTTGAAGATATTGAAGGTCGGATGGGTAGAATCTGGAAAAATTGGTGCTATTTGATGTTTTTCTTGAGGATTTAGGGATGATTTGTCTAATTTCAGGGCAATTTGTAGGGGTTTAGGTTGATTTTCGTAATCTACTTGACTTTCATAATCAACTGGACTTGCAAGTTTAATTTTACTGTCAACTTGACTGATGAGCTTATTTTTGAAAAGTCAAATTGACTATTAAGCTTGACTGATGACAACTCAACTTGATTAGACAATTTAACTTGACTGTGCAAGTCAACTTGTTCATCCTCATCTTGATCTTCACAATTTTGACCAATTATTGTAGATTTTTGAATTTTCGTTTAGTTTTATGACGTTTTGTGTTGGAATTTTGTGAAATTAACATATTTAAAGCACCAGATGAGCACATATCTGATTCAGGTAAAGAATCTTCAATTATAAGTTCCTTTTCAGTCTTAATATAGGCAATATTTGGGTATATGTCTGTTTGTGATTCACATGTAAGCTCTAAGTCATCACTAGCCCCTTTGGTGTCCGTGTGTGAATTATATTTAAGCTCTGAACTGTCATACTTGCTTCTGGTCCCATTTTTCGATCTATTGCCAAGTTTTGAATCATCAAATCCACTCCTGATGCTGACCAGTGATCCATTGTCTACCTCTGAATCATCATCAACACTCCAAGTATCCATTTGTGATTCACTTTTTAGCTTTGAACCATCGAATCCACTTCCAACGTACGTTTGTGATCCACATCTAAACTCTGAATAATCAAGCTTATTCTCGGTGTCTATTTGTGATCCGATCCTAATCTCTGAATCATCATTAAACTTCGCAGTGTCTGTTTTTGACTCAATTTTAATCTCCGAACCATCATGTACTCTTCCAATATTCTGAATATCAAATTTATCAGCCTTAAATCTTTTTGCTGTCTTCCTAACTTTTTGTTCTTTTGATTTACTACTAAGAAAATTGATATCTGTAATGTTGATGATTTTAACAGCCGTTGGCTCATCTTCGTACTGATCCTCAAGAATTCTCTTCTTTGACATTCTTTTCTGGTCTCTTTTCTGTTTAACTTCAGGTAGTTCTTTATGAATTTTGTGCATTTTAAGGTCGACTGTTTTTATAATGACTTCTGAATCTGTTTCTGGTTCTGACTTTATTTCTAAGGTTTGGATTATTGTGTTGTCTTCATGCTCTTGTTTGATGATGGTTGGATGGTTGGTGTCCATTGTGGATTGGCTTGGTTATGGGTCTAAAATTGGAAAAATTGAATTAAATTTTGGTAATAATTTTAATTTTATTGGGATTTACCTGACTGAATCGTGTTTATACGGCTGTATGTTTGATGACAGTGCTAAGAGATGTTCCTCAAATGATCAGCATTGGATCTAGATCATCAATGTCTCCTAAGATGACTGAGAATTTGCAAAATTTATTCAAAAACTATTTTTGTAATTTTTCAATCTTTCGTTTTTGTTTTGATTTCTCTGTTGTTGATTCATATCAAGTTGAGGTCAACTTATGACTTGATTTTAAAAAGCGCTTTCTATGGTCCATCAACTTAAGAGTCTCAAAATTCATTGAATTCCTCACTTTTGATCAATATTTTTTGACAAAAACCCCAAAATCCAAAATTGCAGCAAAATTCAAATGAAAAATTGCAAAAATTCCAAACGATCCTCAAAAATTCCTCCAAAAATCCCAAAACCCACCAAATTTTCCCGCTATAAATTCAAATTGTCCGCATCAAATCAACATTTTTTGCACAACAATTCACCATAAAATCAACAACAAAAAAAAATTAGTTTTCCCGCGCCGGGCAAAATTTTTTAATTTTTTCTTATCAAAAATTTCACAATTTTTACAAATTTAATCCCCAACAGCCACAACACATCGCCATCCGTACCCCAACCATACATCACACAATGTCAAAATCAGACCTCAAAACTGGCAACAACAGTGAAATTGAGTCCGATAATGATTCATCAATCATATCCGTATCAACAGGACGTTCCGAAAATTCAACAAATCGTCGCAGTCAAAAGGTTAAAGGACGTAAGTCAAAATTAAAGAACAACAACAACAACAAGCCACTAAAGTCACTGTACAGGTTTAATTGCTTTGTGACGGAGGAAAATGCAAAGCAAATTTTTGCAATTCAATTTAATCATTTTGTTAAGGATCGAAATATATTTGCGACAGCCAGCGGGTACCGAATCTCAATTTATGAATGTGTCGATGATAAGCACACGGATGAGAATGACAAGGACATTGAGGACATTGATGACTTTTGTGGAATTAAGTTACTTCGTGCTTATGATGATCCAGATCGTGATGAGGTCTTTTATACGCTCGCATGGAGTTATGAAGGAAGTTGTCCAATATTGGCATGTGGTGGGGTTCGATCTGTGGTTAGGGCTATTTATATTAATGATAGACATTTGAAGGAGAAACGATTTATTGGACATACAAATGCTATTAATGAGATGAAATTTCATCCAAAGCAACCGCATTTGTTGTTGACAGCTAGTAAGGATCATAGTATGAGATTGTGGAATATTAAGACAGAGATTTGTGTGAGTATTGCTGGGGGGTGGGGTGGTGTGGGTGACAAGGGGGATGGAAGTGATTTAATCCCCTTTTTAATACAAAAATACTAAAATTTTCCTCGAATTTTCACAGGTTGCAATTCTCGGTGGCGTCTCAGGACATCGTGATGAAGTCCTAGCTCTAGACTTTGACGTCCACGGTCGTTACTGCGTATCAGGTGGCATGGATCATAATCTTAAAGTCTGGAAGTTTGACACCGAAGAGATGGAATCAGCGATTGAAAGTAGTGAGACATATTGGGACGTCAAACGTGTCCGGTCATTTCCAACACTTCACATACATTTTGCTGACTTTACGACCCGATCAGTTCATCGGAATTATGTTGACAGTGTCAAGTGCTTTGGAAATACATTTTTATCAAAATCATGTGAAAATTGTATAATTTGGTGGAAAGTTGGGAACCTAAATGAGCCATTCAACCTGACTGCGACCAATGCGACGCCAATTCATTCCTTTGATGTTGATGACTGTGAGCTGTGGTTCGTACGAATGGATTTGGATATGAGACAAAAATATTTAGCTGTTGGTAATTCAACGGGAAAGATTTTCATGTTTGATTTGGACTCGGAAGGTCCAACAGACAAGCCGAGCATCTTATCACATTATAAGTGTACGAAACCAATAAGACAAGTGTCATTTTCAAGAGATGGTGACATACTGGTTTGTGTATGTGATGATGGTAAGATTCATCGGTGGGATAGGAAGGAATGAGATGAGGAGGAAGTAGACGATGTCGTGGATAAAGGATAATAATAATGATTGAGAAAATTTAACATAATTAATTTTTAGGAATTTAGAGTTTAAGTACCTATTGGGTTAATGTACCTTCAACTTGCTGTGTAGAATCAAATTCGGAGATAAATTTTATAAAAATTTTGAAACATAACCTTGAAAATCTTTTATGCATCCTCAAAATTCCTGCACATAACCTCAAAAATCCTTAACATTCCTCCAAATAACCTAAAAAATTTCCATAACCTCAAAATTCCTACAAAAATCCTTAATATAACCTTAAAGTTCTATCACACAACATCAAAAATTTGACATATAACCTCAAAAAAACCTAAAAATAACCTCAAAGTTCCTTCAAATAACATCAACGTTCCTTTAAATAACCTCAAAATTCCTTCAAATAACCTCAAAATTCACAATCCAACCACAAAAACCTTATTCTATCCTCAAAAATCCTTAATATAACCTCGAAATCTTCAAAAAAACCTTGCAATCATTAACATAACCTCAAAATCTTCAACATAACCTCAAAATTCTTTAAAATAACCTAAAAATTCCTAAAAATTCCTAAAAATTCCTAAAAATTCCTAAAAATTCCTAAAAATTTCTCCACATATCCTCAAAAATCCTCTACACAACCTCAAAATTCAGCTCTTTAACCTCAAAATTCCTTTAAATAACCTTAAAAATATTCCCATAGCCTCAAAATTCCTACAGTAGTTCTTCATATAACCTTAAAATTCTATCATATTACCTCAAAAATTGGAAAAATAACCTCAAAATCCTTAACATAACCTCAAAATTCCTTAAAAAAACCTCAAAAATCTTCACATAACCTCAAAATTTCTTCAAATAACCTCAAAAATCATCAACATAACCTCAAATTCCTCAATATAACCTCAAAAATCCTCAAAATTCCTTCACATAACCTCAAAATCCATAACATAACCTCAAAAATCCTTAATATTCCAACAAATAACCTTAAAAAAATTTCAATAACCTCAAAATTCCTACAAAAATCCTTATTATAAAATTCTATCATAAAACATCAAAAATTTGACATATAACCTCAAAATCCTTAAAATAAAGTTCCTTCAAATAACCTCAAAATTCCTTAAGTAACCTCAAAAATCCAAAACATAACCACAAAAATCCTAATATAACCTCAAAATTTCCTCAAAATTACCTAATCAACACCTCATCCTCAACATAACCTCAAAACTAGCACCTTTAGCTCCCCGTTACGTTCCTTAACAAACCCAAAATTTACTTATAACCTCCAAAAAAATCAATCAAATTGTAAAATGATATTAAAAATATCTTTAAAAATAAACTTTAAATTACGTAACTTTATTGCTCACAATTCCTTAATATCCAACAATAATCCATAAAAATGTCAATTAACCGTCCTACGATCAAATAAAAATGAAAAACTTTCAGGTAAATTATCAGTGATGTTCTTCATATTATCCAGAATGGATTGATGAATTTCCTCGTCTTCCTCAATTGAGTTCCTGTCAAATGTGAAGCAGTTGTCATCGCCAGCTGGTGTAAAAATTTCATTCATGCATCTCACGACAGTTTGTTCAATTTTCTGTCCAAAAAGCTTCTTATCCTTTGTGTATAAGCTTACAGCCTCGATATTGACGACCTTTTCAGGCGGTAAATTGCAACAAAATTCAAAATTTTCCAGGCAATACTTGAAGAACTTAAGAAGTGTATAAAGATGCTCAGACTCGTTCCAGGTGGGAAATGCATGTGATGAATCAAAAATGAAGGTGTCGGGTGAGATCAGTGGATGGTCGATTGGAAATTCTAATTTTATTTCCTGAAATTAAGGAACAATCTAACACAGATGATGTGGATTGCAAATTTAACCGAGGGGTACAAAGGAGGTTAAGTCCAGAGTTGCAAAACAGGCACCTGTGACAGGCAAAAACCTAACAAATTTTTAATAATTTGTATGGATTTCTAAGAAAATCAAACAAATTACCAAGAATTTGCGCGGTTTTTGTCTGTCACAGATGCCTGATTTGCAAATCTGGTTAAGACAACTATAGGGGTGTATTCAGGAAGTGGAGGGGAAAAGGCTCCCCTAGTGCAGTGATAGGCAACCTGTGATCTTCGGCAACTTGATGAGCCCCCGAAAATGTTTGCAAATGCCATGAATTGTATGTCATGTGCGATTTCGGTCGGTTACCAACCACTGATCTTGTATATTCTTGACATGGCTGGTTTACATAAGTGTCAAGACATGCTGGCATGGAATTGCCATGGTACCGAGTTTAAATAGAATCCAGCACCATGTCAGAGTTACGTTTGTTGGCGGCCAGATTTTTTGGACGATTGACTGATTTGTGCTATTTGGGAAGACTATTTGGATAGTTAGGCAATGTTAGCCGTCCCTAATTGACACAATGAGCAGGCTTAGATGGTATCAGAAGGGGTATAGGGATGGGTCAGGTTGGATGGTAGGTTTGATTTAGTTATTGTATAAATCGTACAAATTTAGGAGATTTTTATGATTTTTTTATGAGAAATTCTAGCAAATTGAAGATTGGACCACGATTTGACCAAAGACAGCCCCAAATCCACCCCAACCCTACAAAATACACCCCTGTATGGTTCTGTGGTGTCATCATCTGAACAGACCAGTAGATTTTGATACAGACCAGATATGCAAGCTCATTATTAATTGGGGTTCTTACGACGTATGAGCAGTCTGGTCCAGAATCCTCCATACCCCACCATAAACCCCTCTACAATCCCCCACAATTCCCCCTCAATTCAAAACTTACAGGAGTATTTTTCGTATTTGGATAATTTCCCTCCAATTGCACAGTAAATCTCAATATTGCATTCTTAAAGACTCCCGATCTTATGAATATAATTCCATTCCACAGCAGTGAATTGCTCTTTGATGGTACAACATACAGTGATCCGGTGCTGAACTCTGTTGAGATCAATTTCCTACAAAAAATTTTGTTCAAAAAGTGAAATCACATAAATTTTTATGATATCCAGCCTTACAGTTCCAACAAGATTCTGTATTCTGTCTTTGTCGTACACAAAACCTCGTCAATTATCTCATCAGATGTATTAGCATCGATAGGCATTGTTGTGGATGTAATTATGACTTAATAAAAAAATATAATCAAAATAAAATCTCAATATTTATGTTTTAGGGGAATGTCAACTTGTAAGGGGGATGTTGAGTGATGGGGAATTTTGAGGTATTGAGGGGATATCAACTGGGTGGGTTGGTGGTTAGTATGATGGGAATTTGTTGGAATTGAGGGGAATTTTAAGGGAATTTCTGGAATATTTTGGGGTTGCTGGCTGTTTAGGGGATTGTCGACTGGTGGAGCATTGACTTAGGGGATTGTCAACCTTAAAAATTGCATTGTTAAAGATTTTAAGTCGTATTTCCTATTTGTTGCTCAAATCCTTACCTCAACAGTCAATTATCAACCCCTATACCCTCCACCCCCTCATTTACCCCATCAACAAACCAATTAACCCATCCAAAATCCATCAACACACCAATCCCCACCATCCAGGGGACTATCAACTCAACGTACAAATTCAAATAATTTTCGCATCACTTTTCACGATCACTTCACTCATTCATCATCGTCTCTTTGTGCAGTCAAGTCGTTAAGCATTCAAACTAGACCCGAAAAATGATAATAAAATTTCTATTAATTTACTCAATTTTCTTAATTAATTTATCATGTGCAAAACTGTTTATTAATCCATATCCGCGTTTTGAGACACACAATGGTGATAATAGTGAAGTGGATGGTGATGATGTGCTGTATATCACACCGTTACTAGAAAGTGGAAAAAATGTTGAGGATATTCAGAAGATGGCAACTGTGACTTTGGATGATTTGAAGGCATATTCGAGCTATTCTGGGTTCTTTACGGTCAATAAGACATACAATTCGAACATGTTTTTCTGGTACTTCCCGGCACAAAATGATCCAGCTAATGCACCGGTTCTGTTGTGGTTGCAAGGTGAGTTGAATTGAATATTTTGGGATATATTTGAGGGGATTTGGGGTTTATTGATGGGAATCAGGTAGAATTCTCGGGTGTCGCTGTGTCTCTTGTGTCTCTTGTGTCTCTTGTGTCTCTTGTGTCTCTGTGTCTCTTGTGTCTCTTGTGTCTCTTGTGTCTCTTGTGTCTCTTGTGTCTCTTGTGTCTCTTGTGTCTCTTGTGTCTCATGTGTCTCTTGTGTCTCTTGTGTCTCTTGTGTCTCTTGTGTCTCTGTGTCTTTTAGTGTCTCTGTGTCTTTTAGTGTAATGTGTCTCTTAGTGTCTCTCTGATTCTTCTATGTCTCTGTGTCTCAGTCTAGATTACCCAAAACCCTCTCAATTCATAAAAACGTGCACAGTAAAAGTCATTCATTCGACATTTATTTATTAAAATAAGAAATGAATTTAATTGGCTGATAACAGACATGATTTCTTTCTTTTTTTTATTTTATGTGTCACATCTCACATTTAAGGGTCACTTTTGTGTAATTTTATTTAAATTATCGCATTAAAAATTGTTCAAAATAAAAATAAGTCTTTTGTAATCAGCTGTTTGTAAATTGGGTTGTGAGTCATTGACATGAGACGGTCAAGATTGTGTGACTCTTTCGTTAACTAGGTTGGATATGCTGTCTGTCTATTTGAGCTTATGTGTAATTGCATTCATAATTTAGATATTGCATCCATCAGTGTCACAAGTGTAAATGCATTGCTCAAAATCTGAACCTAATTCCTTATTTTCAACAAATTTGCAATGATTTCCAAAATAATGTCGTGAACAGTATCGCATTGCTCCGGCTTTGCCAATCACTGAAAAAACATAGATATAAGTTGAAATTCCTCCGAAAGGAACACCCCAAATAGCATAAATCGGTCAATCAATCAAAAATTCGCTCAATGGCCGGCATGACTCTAAGGTAATGTCAAGCTAAGTATAAAATCCGGCATCATGCTAGAGTCACGCCGATTTGGTGCCGTATTTTTAATCAACTAACCGACTTGTGCTTTTTGGTACCAATCTCATCCTTGTCCCCGGCCTCGGTCTTAAACCGGAAGCCCCTATTTCAACCTTTATGTCACTCAGGTCAGTTTGATTCCAACAGCTTAATTTCTATGATCTATAATGAACTTCTACAAACCTTCAAAGACACCCGTATGTTTAACGCAATATTTAGCACTTTTGTCACACTTTGCTGGTTCAATATCAATCGGCTGATCTCCATCAAATAATTTCTCGCATGTCAGAGCATTGCATTGATAACATTTTATTGCTGATGCTGTAGTTAGAATATATGTATATAAATATATGAGTTAAAAGTAATTATTGCAGACTTCGTGTCATTTTATTATCAAACCCAAGTAGTTAACGGTCATGGTCTCAAAAGCAGAGTATGCTAAGAGAAAAGCTCACGAGCTTACTTATCTGATATGTTTAATGAGCGTTTAGTAGAGCTCGAAGTCGACTCGACTTTTGAATGAAATTTAATCAACTTTAGTTGACTTTTTCATACAATATCCGAATCGATTTCAAGCTCAGTAAATCGAGTATACTCAGATTACGCTCTTTGTATGTCGATAAGTTTGCAAATTTAAGTCTAAAATTATTTTAAAAACTACTCACAAAATTTGGCAATACATAAAACAATACACATGATGATAAACACTAATGTCTTCATTATTGTCTGTTTCTGGTTGTTTTTTAAACTCTCAAAATATAAAACGATTGATTTTAATTAAATTTTAAAGCCTTTTAAGTAATTCAACTCTTTAGTCCTTTTGAATTAATTAAATATATCTATTTAAAAATTTAAGTTATAATAATATTATTTTTCTAATGCTATCAGTTTGAAGATTCACAATTGACTGAAACAGAAAACAATAAGCAACAACAGGTGTTTTACGGATGCTTTCAATAAATTTTATTGAATGTGACTCATTATTTAATGAGAAAAATAATATACCCGAGTAGTACAAGTCAATTAATTGATCTTAAATGCCGGCTCTAGACAGAGACATGCAAGGCATTGTCACTCTTCTTCCGCTTTCATCCGGCCCATACAATCTTTCATCCGGATAAAACGTCTGTCAATGCCTTAGTGATCCCACTCAAACATTATAAAAATGAATCTGGGATTAAGTCAGAGTCATATCTGTCTAGGGCTGAACATATGATCAATTAATAGAATTGTGCTATTCTGGATTCTTATGTATTTATCATATTGTATTTAGTCTCTCTATGTTCTTCTTAATTTTCAAGATAATAGAGTGACTTGAGAGTGACTACATACAATGTGATAAATACTGGATGAATATTGTGAGAAAAATTGCAAATTTTAACTAAAATGACTGATTTTTAGTTACTAATTCTCGGTCAATTCTTGAGAATTAGACAGAGACCGAGACCACTATGGGTATCCCGACTCTCGGTCTCGGCATCAGGAAGCCTTTTTCTTATGTGTTCAAATTTTTTAAAATTCATTTAATTAATTCCTTGTTAGTCATAATTTCAATGTGCAATGAATATTTTAGTTTGCAATATTAATAAACAGGAAGACATGTCGTTGCTTAACTGAATAGTCAGCTTTTTTATTGAAATTCAAGACCTAGTAACTCACATTTATTATTATTAGACTTCTTTATAAACAAACCTGTAATTTTATTGCTTAATTATTAATAAAAATTATGTGCAACGACAATAACTCAAACAGAACATCGCATACGTTAAGGTACCTATGAACCGGTATGACGCTGTATTAAGGGTAAGGCGCAAAGTTGCCCAAATGATAACCGAGACCGTTGACTTCGACCCGTTTTTACAGCAAATAATTCTGTTTATAAGCTAAAATATTTTATGAATTGCTCTAAGGCAGTGGTTGACGACATGTGTGTCGTGACTCACTATTGTACCTCTATATTTGTTTGGAAATGTCATAAACCGTGTATCATGTGCGGTTTCTTTTTTGGCTAGCCTATAAGATGTGCCGCGAAAAACATTTTGAGCCTGCTCATTCTGAGCCATGCTCATTGGTGACGTAAGATGTTCTCTGAGCATATAATTGTATATTAGGGTTCATTGCATTACATGGGATAATAATGATGATTAAATAGCTATCTAAATTAATACAACATATAAAAATCCTAATAAACATAATTTTCCTTAATTTCACCCACAGGCGGTCCAGGCGCAAGCTCCCTCTTCGGTCTCTTCACCGAAAACGGTCCATTCGAGGTCACCAAAAAAGGCAAAGTAAAATCCCGTAAATATTCATGGAATGTCAATCACAATGTCATCTACATCGATAATCCAGTTGGAACCGGTTTCAGTTTCACCGACAAGGATGAAGGCTATGCCAAGGATGAATATGATGTCGGCAATAATCTCTATGAAGCACTCGTCCAATTCTTCACATTATTCCCAAATCTCCAAAAGAATGACTTCTACGTGACAGGTGAGAGCTATGCCGGTAAATATGTACCAGCTGTTGGACATGCCATCCATAAGAGGAACGGAAACGCTAAAGTTAAAATCAACTTCCTTGGTATGGCCATTGGCAATGGACTTTGTGATCCACTTCATCAGCTCCAGTACGGCGACTACTTGTATCAACTTGGACTTATTGACACAAAAGGACGTGATACATTCCATAAGTATGAAGAACTTGGACGTACAGCAATTAAGGCACGTGATTTTGATAAGGCATTTGACATTTTTGACGAATTAATCAACATGGACCAACTTCCGTCCGGTTCCTTATTCAAAAATATGACTGGATATGAGACATACTTTAACTACATGAAGGTGGTCGATGATGGTGCTGATGATGGCATGAATGGCTTCCTTAAACGTTCTGATGTCCGTAAAGCAATTCATGTTGGTAATTTGACATTCCATGGACTTGATGGTGAGGAGAATAAGGTTGAGATGCATTTAAAGCGTGACGTCATGGACAGTGTTGTGCCATTTTTAACGGAACTGCTTGAACATTATAGAATCTTATTTTATAATGGACAATTGGATATTATTGTGGCATATCCGTTGACAATTGCGTTCCTACAAAAGCTGAATTTTGCTAATAAAAATGACTATTTGGATGCACCGAGGTACATTTGGAAGTTGGACAAGGATATTGCTGGATATGTTCATGAGACGGCTAACATTATTGATGTTTTGGTACGTAAGGCTGGACATATGGTGCCATATGATCAGCCAAAGTTTGCTTTTGATTTGATGACTAGATTTACTAGTGAGAAGGCATTCAAGTAAGGGGGAATTGTGGATGTGGATATAATAATGATCAAATTTTAACTTTTTTAGATAATCTCAATTTGGGGATGTTTGGAAATTACGTAACCCTATGCTGAGTGAGGGAATTGGGGTTGTGAGATTCATGATTATGCGACAAAGCGTTAAGGCTTAGAGTAAGGATAGTAGAGCCTAAATATGCCATTTTTAGCGTTACGTAATTTCCGAACAATCCCTTGAAATGATCAAATATATCAAAATTATTGTAAAATATAAGAATGAATCAATAAAGAGGCTGAAATGGCTGTAACATTGCATATTAATTCTTAATAGATCCTTTAATATATCCTGCAAAATATCAAAAATCCTTCAAATTAAAGCGGAATTTCTAGAATTTTCAGGTGCTTTTGTAATTGATCTAAAATCTGTCCTGAAGCCGGCCCTTTGTTGGAGTCACTATGACCTGGTGCAGATTTTGGAATCTTGTGATATTCGTCACAGGTTGATTTTTACTATCGTATGCATTAGTGACTGGCGGCTAGACTAAAGTCAACTCCATGGATGTCTCAACTGAACGTTAAAGGCGCTTTTTTGGAGTATTGGAGTCCGAGTTCCCCGAATTCCTGCCAATACTAACTCACGTACTCACTAAAAATTGACACATCCGGTCTGTTGCCTAACCACTCAATCGCGAATGCCTTACTCTCGCAAAACAGTGGAAGACAACTTCTTATATATCTAGACCCTTATTGGTAAGCACACGGTATATGATTCACGGCATTTTCAAACATTTTTGGCATTACACTAGTTTGCCACCTCTGTCATCGACATATCCATACATCGTAAATAATTTAGATTAAAATTAAGATTCATTTTTTAACGTATTTTTGAAATTCAAATTTTTAACGATTTTACAAAATTTAAATTGAGTTTCTGATTTTGTGTGTGAGAAAATGTAGAAAATTATTTAATTAATTTATTTAGTGTATTTAAGATTGATTAATCAAATGACATTATAGTATAAATGTAATGTGAAGTAATTGGAATCTATAGTGAACCGAAAATTAATGAGAACATTTATGATTTTAGTGAATTTGAGATTTCAAAAGTTTGTTTACAAAAAAGATTGGCGCAAAAGTGAAGATAATAATTTATACTTGGCATGAATTGCTTTTAAACTGTTGAAAAATGATTTTAGTTTGATTAATTTATATTATGTATATTTTAACTATAGTTTTCGTGATCAGTTGTAATATTAGAGATTAATTTATGTCACATTAGTTCTCGACGGCTAAACTGTTTGTAAGTGTCAATTTGTTTATAATTAAGACAAAATTTATAATTTATATCCTCCATAGGAAATTTTATTCCGTTCAACAAATTGTCAATAAATTTGTTGTCAACATTAATCCTGAAATTGCAGTTTTTAAGGTCTCTAAAAGGTTGCCAGTCACTGCCTCAAATTCCACTCTGCTCACATTACAACCTATTCTAAATCCTAAATTTCAATAAAATTCCAAAAATTCCGTTACAGAAATATTCAAATACAAAAATATCCCTAAATACATCTTGTGTTCAAGCCACAAAATCAAAACAATAACAAAGAATTCCGCATCATTTTGTGTATACAAACTATAAAATTCTCAAAGGGAGGAAACCACAGGAATTAAATAAAGAGATTCAAAACTAATTTTACGATTGTTTTTATTTATTTACCTGAAATAATGCTGTATTTAAGGGAGAATACCTGTTTTTAGTGATCAATCAAGCTAAAATTAGCACAAAAAATACCCAGAACATTAAGGAAGCATCACAATCAAGCATAAGTTGAGGATTTAAGGATAATATTGATGAAAATAACAATGGATAACTTACCAAGTGATGTTTTGCTAGAAATTTTCGAGTATTTTGGGAAGGATGACTTGATGAGTGTATTAAAAGTCTGTAAAAGGTGAGTTGGACATAAATTGAAATTTGGACAGTCTCAATCTCAGTCTCAGTCTCAGTCTTAGTCTCGGTCTCAGTCTCAGTCTCAGTCTCAGTCACCGTCTCCATAGCCACCCTCAGATTCTCAGGAACCCGAACATCCCCTGAAATACCCAAAAATACATAAATTCTAATCCAAAATCTCAATTTTACTTCCAGATGGAGGAACCTAGTCACCAGGACATCAAAACTCATAAGTCAAGTTGAGATCTTCATCCGTCCATCAAACATAGACACACTATTGACTGAACATGCCGACATTCCATACAGAAACTTGATGGTCCATACACACCTGACAAGTAATCAGCATCAAGTCCTCGATTTTGATATAAAATTGGCACAACTTGTGACAAATTACAGCGACAGTGCTGAATTTTCCGAAATTGTATTTTTTGATACAAAAGTTTTATTTTCATTTGTGGAACCGCTGCATAATTTGACACATTTGAATCTCATAACTGGTCTGCCTGACCAGCAGGACACAATTGATACCATAAATCCACAAATTTGCTTACCTAAGCTCAAAATATTAGGAATTAAAGGTGCAACATGGCTATTGAAGCATTTCAAGCAGCACAGCATTGAAGTCCTCAAAATTATCGACACCGACAGCGATGATGTCAACCTGAATGTCAGCAACTTCCTCACAGCATGTGATAAATTACGTGAAATTAAATTTATGGGTTTTGTTCCTCACATTCACAATGTTGAGTCATTAAAGCTCAAATTGACGTCACTTTGTGTCTTACTCAAAGGTCAGTCAGAGACAAGTTCCGACTCACTGCTGCAGCTGGTCAAGGCAAATCACGAGACACTACAGGAACTGAGAATTATTGGATTTAATACAGTCGATTTCATTCCATTTGCAATTAATTCCATGAATTTGATCAAATTTGAGGTTGACTTGTGTAGGATTCGATCCCATTTGGTACCGATGTATATGAACAGGTCAATTAAGAGGATGATGCTGCAGACAATCGCATTAAGCATGAAGCAGATGCAAAAAATTATTGAAAATTGTGAAAGTGTCGAAGAACTTAAAATTATATCAAATTCGAACCTAATGTTCAGCAATTGGATATTTGAGGTAGCTGTAAGGATGAAGAATCTTCGGATCCTGTACCTAGACTCACTATTAGGTATCGTACTTCCACATGACTTAAACTTTAAGAATCTTGAAACATTGACAGTCACAAAGCTAGGCGGTGAAGTTCAGGTTCTTGGATGGGTCCAGCTAGCCAGTCACTGTCCAAATGTCAAGAAACTTGTTGTCACGTCCTGGGGACATCAATTTATGCCAATGTGCAGCTTAACGAGACAAAAGGCACCGGAATTTACATATTTAAGGAAAAATAATCTCAATTTTATTCTTGTGTCGTTGCCATATCTTGAGGAAATTGAAATTCGTGGTAAATTTCCAATGACTGATGAAATTTTGGATGCACTTGTGGACAGTCAGAGTTACAGCAAGTTGAAGACATTTGCATTTGAATCGACAGTAACTGATGATTTGATGGAGAAGTTGAAAAGGTTTGATAAGACAAGATTAAAATGTAAAGTTTTGACATCATCAGATATTAAAAAGACAGTCAAGAGGAAATGCTCGGACAGTTGCCGATGAATGGAAATAAATTTTGATTTTTAAAATATGAATAAATTTGAATTTTTTTTTGTGGCTTTTTTCAGTCATTACTTAAGGGGTGGGAACTCTTTTTGTGTCACGACACAATTTAGTGCTAAGTCATCCACATGGCATGTGGATCATAACATTATTCGCTGCATTTTATTGTGCCGCAGGTGACACAGGCTGTCCATCAACTGTATTACATGAAATGAATGCTTAAGAATTAATTGAATTAATTGAATTGGTAGAATGATTCGGAAGTAAGAGTCATTCTTAGAAGACCTGCTTGTCTGAAGTGATCCTTTCAGATCCATTCTGGCAATATTCCAATCGAAACGCAATCTTTAAACTCTCGTCCCTATTTCAATTGTTACACTTGCAATTCCTGACCCGTTTCTTAATACAACGATCTCCAGAGGCCCAATCATGGCTTGATTCTCGTGTATTAAGCAGTTGAAGCAAGTTTAACTTCCGTAAAAGGACAAATTTAAAATTGGTTGGATTGAGACCTATGAATTTTGGATTAACGTACCAAATTTGAGACTAGCACTTTATTTTTAAGGCAATCAATAGTTTATATCATAACAGAGTTTGCGGGACTCCAAAAGTCCGGAATATAAAAAAAGTGGAGTCCGACTTCACAAAGTCCTGTAACATAAGACGTGTCAAAGTGAACAGTTTTCAATGTGCTGGAATGTGCTCTGGTAAATAAAATTCTTAAAACTTTCTTTTTAGACGGTATAAGAGCTCAAGAACTCTTGGAAGGAAGCTTTCGATAAAGTCAGTATTGCACTTGGCATTGGAAATTGACAGATAGAAGTCAGCTTTAGGCGGCAACTAAAGAAGACCATGAATCACAAATGCTCTGTACGACCAGCAAAGTAAGTAAGTAAGTATTGATATTTACTTACTTAATTCGCTGGCCGTACAGAGCAAGTGTGATCCATGACATCCCTTGGTTTGAGTATGAAATTGACTCTGTCATTGGCAAGTGGTTTCGAATTCTCAATGCCAAGTGTATTATCGACAGCATCTATTCATGAGTTCTTTGAGACGCCCTCGTGATCGCTTAAGATTGATCGTTACGGTCAACAAAGTAAGTCACTAATCAAAATTTAGAAGACTCAAGCCCTGACTAAAACCTGATCTTCTGTCGAAATATTCTCAATTTTTATGATTCTAGTTAAATCCCACAGTTGAAAAAAGTCAATAAATTTGAAAAACAATAAAAAAGTATCAAAAAAATAAACAAAATTTCCATCACAACAGACAGTTCGTCTCTCAATAATCCTCAAGTGGTTCAACAAGATCACGAAGATAAATTTTGAGAATTTTCTTCCATTTTCTCTCACAGCGTATCCAACAATTTATCACAATTCTCACATTCACAATTCAGTTGTGAGTTGTCTGCCTACTTAAAAGCATTTAGTCCATCAAATATTCATGAAAATTAAGTTTTCGCGATGATAAAACTACCAAAATTACCAGAGGAAGTGTGGAAATTAATATTTGAGTACCTAAACGGAACCGAGCTGTTAATTGTCACAAAAGTTTGTCGAAATTTTCACGAAATTGTCAATAAATCCACAAAATTAGCTGGAAAATTGACATTAAATTTTGAAAAACGTAAAAATTATGGACGAATTGGACGGAGACGATACAGTCATGTTAAAATTGAGTATATAGATCCAGCTATACATAACAGTATACTTAAATTTATTGGACGTGATATAACAAAATTGGAATTTTGTGTTCATAATTTTAAGCTTGATTCAATACGACAAATTTTAATGTTGTGTGAAAATGTTAAAATTCTTAAATTTCGTGATATTCAGCGACTTCATGGTACACAGGAAGTCACAAATTGGTTAAAAATTCCAAATTATAAAAATATTCAACTTTATGTTGAGCAGTGTGATCCGAGAATATTTAAAATATTAAAGAATGTCCAAGTTAGGACGTTTTGTACGACATGTGTTGAGTTTGCACATCGACAATATTTTGTGGATCTTGTGGAGTTCCTTGGATCGCAGGTGGAGTTGGAGGAGCTTGTGCTGGCTGAATTTATGGGTGAGTTTTTGGTATTTTTTGGGAGTATTTTGAGTGTTTTTTAGAGTTTGAAGCTTCTAATGCCTCAAAATCCTTCTCTATCCATCATTATCCTTCTTTATACCTCTTAATATCTTCCCTAACCATCACTTTGCTTCCTTATCCTTTCCTATATGCCTCTAACTGTCTCTATTCGTCCATATCCTCCAATGTTTGTTCCTATCTGTCCCAATCCGTCCCTATTCCTTCCTTTTAGCCCCAATCAGTCCCAATCCGTCCTAATCCGTCCCTATCCGTCCCTATCCGTTCCTTTCCGTTCCTATCCGTCCCTATCCGTCAATAACCGAGTTTATTCGTCCCTATCCGTCTCTATTCGTCCCTACCCGTCCCTATTCCTCCCTTTTAGCCTTAATCCGTCCCAATCCGTCCTAATCCGTCCCAATCTGTCTCTATCCGTCCCTATCCGTCTCTATCCGTCCCTATCCGTCCCTATCCGTCTCTATTCGTCCCTATCCATCTTTATTCGTCCCTATCCGTCCCTATCGATCCCTATCCGTCACTATCCGTTCCTATCCGTCCCTATCCGTCCCAATCCATTTCTATCCGTCTCTATCCGTCCCTATCCGTCTCTATTCGTCTCTATCTGTCTCTATCCGTCCCTATTCGTCCCTATCCGTCTCAATTAGTCCCTATCCGTCCCTATCGGTCCCTATCCGTCTCTATCCGTCCCTATCCGTCTCTATCCGACCCTATCCGTCCCTATCCGACCTTATCCATCTCTATCGTTCTCCATATCCATCCATATTCCTACCTATCCCATCCTAAAATACATCAAAACCTTCATCTAATCCCCCCAAATCTCATCCCAAAGTCATCAACCTTCTATTTCCTCAATTTTTCTTTCCTATTTTCCTAACATCAAAGCAAACGCTCAGAAAAACATCACAAAAGTGAGAAAAATCTCATCTTTATAAGCATCACTGACCTTGAAAAAACAGCTGTAAAAAGAGATTAATGATCAAGCTTCATGCGAAGACTCGTGTATCGCATATAATAACATGACTTTTTCTGCTTCCACTTGGATATAAATAAATAATGCAGAAAATGACTTTAGGATTAATGTGCGTCTTATGTGCTGTATTTAAGGATGGATTAAAAAATTTGAGGAAGGAAGGAAGAAGACATGTACATGACTTTTGCATTTTTGTTGCTGAAAATTGAAATTTAAGATGATATTTTGGGGTAAAAGGGGTGTGCAACTAAGGTGTTGCTGGAAGAATGCGCTACCGTCGGTCACATGTGACCATTTGGTGAAGGTTTGGTGTAGTTTGGGATGGGATAGGATAGCTTAGAAGGAGCAGAGAGAGATATGGAAGGGATAGGGAGCGATACGGACGGATAGGGACGAATAGGGACGGATAGGGGCGGATAGGGACGGATAGGGACGAATAGGGACGATTAGGGATGGATAGGGACAAATAGAGACGGATATGGACGGATAGAGACGAATATACTAGTTTGTCTTTGGGGTCGTTGATTTATTACAGTGATGGGCATCCTGTGTGTGCTGAGACACACTAGTGTGTCGTAAACCGTACACAGTGTAGGGTTTTGATCGAGGTTTACCACCATGGTGTGCTTACTATCACTGACTAATTAAGTATGGTTCTTAGAGGTTGGGGTAGTATGTTGATGGTGGGAGGATGGGCAAGGGATGGGCAAGAGATGGGAAAAGGATGGGCAAGGGATGGGCAAGGGATGGGCAAGGGATGGGCAAGGGATGGGCAAGGGATTGGCAGGGGATTAGCAAGGGATGAGCAAGGGATAGGCAATGGATGGGCAAAGGATGAGCAAGAGATAGGCAAGCGATGGGCAAGGGATGGGCAAGGGATGGGCAAGAGATGGGCAAGGGATGGGCAGGGGTTGGGCAAGGGATGGGCAAGGGATGGGCAAGAGATGAGCAAGGGATGGGCAGTCTGTTGATGGTGAGTGGATGGACAAGAGATGGTCAGTGCGTTGATGGTCGGAGGATGGGCAAAGGATGAGCAAGGGATGGGTAGTGTGGTTATGGAGGTCCGATGGGCAAGGGATGGACAATTTGTTAAAATTTCAAAATCTGTTCAAAAATTGATGAAAATTTCTAAAATTTCTCATTTCTCTTCCCCAAAAATACAGGTTCAATTGTCGGCCTCGGTCTCGTTCTCTTCTCCAACGATTTACTCAGCAACGTTAAATTTCGTCTCAAAAAATTGCATTTAAAGAGCAATCAGCTCATTCCATATGGCAATATATCAAGTGTTCAATTCTTCAATGACTTTATGAATCTCCATAAAGACACATTGGAGGATCTACAAGCAGACATGCTGCAGGATTTTGACTTTTCATCATACGTGACTGAATGTAAGGTGCTTAAAAAGCTGTCAATTGGAATTGACATGAGATTCTCGTCTAAAATGATTGTCGAGAGTGTTGAGCAGCTGGAAATTGAGCATGTAAGGATGAACTTGCTGAAAAGTTTTCCAAATTTGAAGGAAGTCAGGCTGCTAAATTCGTGGATGGATCAAGATGATGACTTGGTCAAGTGGAGTTTGTTGAGGAACTGTAAATATCTTGAGAAAATTGAGATTGAGGACGTTCCACTCGATGACTTTCCATCACTTCCGACCGTAAAATCAATGAAGTTTCTGTATTACCCGTCAATTAAGTCGGAAGTGTTTGCAAGAAATCCACAAATTGAGGAATTGATGTTTGTCGAGTGTAAAGACATGTGGACGAGAAAGTGTAAGGTTCTCAAGATTATCATTGACTATATGACGTCACTAAAGTCACTAAAGATTGTCTCAAGGTCCAAAATTGACCAATCAGCTATGGATTATGTTAGAAATAAATGTACAAATTTAAAGTATTTTAATGTTTATAAGGATCAAGATTGTCATGTTTTATGGATGTAAACTTAATTTTTTGTGTTTTTCTGATTTTGTCCCACGTAAAATGTGACGTGATGATGGGACCTTTATTAATTTTAATTATATTAAGTGCAAATGTAAAGCATTTTGACTGTTGTGTAAATTGAAATGAACGAATTTAATTGACTAATAAAAGAAATTTTAAAATTAAATTAAATTTAAGATTTTTTATTGGTTTTTTAAAATTCAGGCGTCGTCACACTCCAGTATTTGAGATTCAGGTGCTTTCACACTGGAATTTTCAACATTCAGGTGCCTTCACACTGGAATTTTCAACATTCAGGTGCCCTCACACTGGAATTTTCAACATTCAGGTGCCTTCACACTGGAATTTTCAACATTCAGGTGCCCTCACACTGGAATTTTCGACATTCAGGTGCCCTCACACTGGAATTTTCAACATTCAGGTGCCTTCACACTAGAGTTTTTGATATTCAGGTGCTTTCACACTGGAATTTTCATCATTCAGGTGCCTTCACACTTGAATTTTCAACATTCAGGTGCCCTCACACTGGAATTTTCAACATTCAGGTGCCTTCACACTGGAATTTTCAACATTCAGGTGCCCTCACACTGGAATTTTCAACATTCAGGTGCCTTCACACTGGAATTTTCAACATTCAGGTGCCCTCACACTGGAATTTTCAACATTCAGGTGCCCTCACACTGGAATTTTCAACATTCAGGTGCCTTCACACTAGAGTTTTTGATATTCAGGTGCTTTCACACTGGAATTTTCATCATTCAGGTGCCTTCGCACTGGAATTTTCAACATTCAGGTGCCTTCACACTGAAGTTTCAAGGTTCAGGTGTCTTCACATTGAAATTTTCAACATTCAGGTGCCTTCACACTGGAATTTCCAACATTCAGGTGCCTTCACACTAGAGTTTTTGAGATTCAGGTGTCTTCACATTGAAATTTTCAACATTCAGGTGCCTTCACACTGGAATTTCCAACATTCAGGTGTCTTCACACTAGAATTTTGAGGTTCAGGTGTCTTCACACTAGAGTTTTTGAGATTCAGGTGACTTCACACTAGAATTTATGATGTTCAGGTGACTTCACACTAGAATTTATGATGTTCAGGAGCCTTCACACTGCGATTCTCAAGTTCAGGTGCCTTCACACTAGAATTTTCAACATTCAGGTGCCCTCACACTGGAATTTTCAACATTCAGGTGCCTTCACACTGAAATTTTCAACATTCAGGTGCCTTCACACTGGAATTTCCAACATTCAGGTGCCTTCACACTAGAGTTTTTGAGATTCAGGTGTCTTCACATTGAAATTTTCAACATTCAGGTGCCTTCACACTGGAATTTCCAACATTCAGGTGTCTTCACACTAGAGTTTTGAGATTCAGGTGCCTTCACACTAGAGTTTTGAGATTCAGTTGCCTTCACACTAGAATTTTGAGGTTCAGGTGTCTTCACACTAGAGTTTTTGACATTCAGGTGCCTTCACATTAAAGAAATCTTAAGTTTTTCTTGTGCCTTCCTCCACACGTGTCTTTTTACACATTTTCTTAATTTAAATGTTCCTTAATTATACTATAAATTTTCCAATGCTCATAATCTCCATATATCATCTCATATTCTCATATCCAACATCATCTCACAACACGACTTCCTTCAGTCTTAATATCTTCATAAACAAATTTTCCGAGAAGCAAAGAAAAAAACATCAGTTTTCCACCCCCGCACATGCACGTAACGTTAGTTTGTAAACAGAAAAAAAAAATCGCCAAATGCTCGCCATACGATTGAACGTAAAGAAGACTCGAATGCTAATTAAAAGCGAGAATGAAAATTTTCACATTAAATGGCGATGATTTTCATTTGTTCTGTTCGTTCGCTCGTAATTAAATGTCCGTACGTAACCGCATTTTTGGTGTCAAATCAATTACCCCAGTTCTTTGTGAGTCGTGATTTTTTTTATGGATCATCTTTTGTGTAATCTTCATGATGGGATATGCCTTTGGTATTTTTTGGGGTAAATTAATTGCCGTTTGAGTCATTTTTCATTTGATTTGGTCTGAATCTGTCAATAATATTTTGTTTCTGGTTGATTTTTAAGGAATTAGATGAATATTGGCAATATGTTTGACTATTTATGAAGGTCTTTGAGATTCAGGCGTCTTTACACTTGAGTTTGAAGTTCAGGTGCCTTCACAATTGAGTCTCTAAGGTTCAAATGTCTTCACAATTGAGTCTCTAAGGTTCAGGTGCCTTCACAATAGAGTCTCTAAGGTTCAGGTGCCTTCACACTAGAGTATCTTAGGTTCATGTGCCTTCACACTAGAGTCTCTAAGGTTCAGATGCCTTCACACTAGAGTCTCTAAGATTCAGGTGCCTTCACAATAGAGCTCTAAGGTTCAGGTGCCTTCACAATAGAGTCTCTAAGGTTCAGGTGCCTTCACAATAGAGTCTCTAAGGTTCAGGTGCCTTCACAATACAGCTCTGAGTTTCAGGTGTCTTCACAATAGAGCTCAAGGTTCAGGTGTCTTCACACAAATTCTGACAAAATCATCCTACAGATTCCTTATTTTTCTCAGTAAACCTCAATTTTCCTCAATTTCTGCGTTCAATAAATTAAAAACAAGGAACAACAATCGATTTCAAATGAATTGCTTCTGTTTTTTCTTCAATATTTTCCTCTTTATTTTAATTTACTATTTTTTTTTCAGTTCATCTCTCATGTCAAAGTGAATGAACGCAAACATCTGCGTTTTTCCTGCCTGATTCGACTGTGTTTTTCTCATAATCTTTTCCTTTCTAAAATTAACGTCACTCAATGTGGAAAATAAGCGAGTTGAAATGTGGAAAAACCAAGTAAAATGTTTCTGTGAGCGGATTTTTTGTTGTATTTACGATTTTGAGATCAGCGGGGTTGAGCAAAATAGAAAAATTTGTGAGTTGGAGAGCTGAAATGTTGGATATTTTGAGACGTAACTGAATGTCGACCCCTCCTGCTCACCATCAACATACTTTCCAGACGGACAAGAAGACGAACAAGAGACGGACAAGACGGACACATGACGGATAAGTCGGACATGACGGACAAGACGGACAAGAGACAGACGGACAAGGACGGACAAGACACAGACGGACAAGACAAGACGGACAAGACAAGACGGACAAGACAGAAGACGGACAAGACAGAAGACGGACAAGACAGAAGACGGACAAGACAGAAGACGGACAAGACAGAAGACGGACAAGACAGAAGACGGACAAGACAGAAGACGGACAAGACAGAAGACGGACAAGACAGAAGACGGACAAGACAGAAGACGGACAAGACAGAAGACGGACAAGACAGAAGACGGACAAGACAGAAGACGGACAAGACAGAAGACGGACAAGACAGAAGACGGACAAGACAGAAGACGGACAAGACAGAAGACGGACAAGACAGAAGACGGACAAGACAGAAGACGGACAAGACAGAAGACGGACAAGACAGAAGACGGACAAGACAGAAGACGGACAAGACAGAAGACGGACAAGACAGAAGACGGACAAGACAGAAGACGGACAAGACAGAAGACGGACAAGACAGAAGACGGACAAGACAGAAGACGGACAAGACAGACGGACAAAATGCTCACTTTAGAAAAATGCACTAAAAATGCTAAAATTTAATTTTAAAAAATTCTTCTTTATTCAGCATGAATTCATCTCCAAATATCCAAATGTAGTCACTCAAAGGTGCCAATTCCACTAATTGTTAGCAATCTCTTCGATTGAATCACTTCCTTTAACATATAATTTGTCAAAAGTGTGTGAATTTAATTGATTTAAATGTCCATTGAATGTTTTAGCATCAGTTCCAGATATTCCAATGTAGTCAATTGATGTTGAATTTTCGACAGTTTCACGTGCTGATATGATGTTCAATTCAATCAATTTTTGTGGCTTAATACGTTTACATATGTAGGCAAATTGATGTGGATGATTAAGTGCAATGTGATTAAAACTATCATCATGATCATCAGTTCCATAATGACAATGAAGACATTGATAGACACCTTCTGTATTATTTGATGTTCTTGAATGATCAATTGAGTAAAGTTGTTGACAAATTAAAGTCACAAATTCCTGACAATTTGTCTTATTTGATTCCATTTCCAAATGTTTACGGAAGTTGTCTTTATTGTAGAAAATTTCTTTGCATTTTGGTGCTAAAAGCATAAGAATTTTGAGGTTAGAATTGAGAATTTTTTGAGGTTATGTAATGTTAGGTACTTACTTTTACATCTATAAGGCATGACAAATTTTTCGCGATTCTTTTGTAAAATTGACATAGATTTAATTCTGTCAGATTTCAATAATTTCTGTACAGGTGACTTAAAAACATCACAATTGTCATAATTTGAATGATGTAGACGTTGATGGACATCAACATATCCTTTTTGACATGATCTAAACATACATTTATTGCATTGGAATCGATCAAATTTATGTGATAATTCAAGATGATTACAAAGATCCGTTGATTTATCAAAATTCATAAGACAATAACTGCAATAATTGTTGTTGGACTCATGACTTTTTGAATGCATCCGAAAGTCCTCAATATCAATTGTGAAGAAGTAACAAAGCTCATTCATGCATTTATAAGTTGAAAAAAGTGAAAAGTCATTGAGTAGAATGTCAATTGATGATTTTGTCTTGAATATTCCTGATGTGATGTTCTCATCAATCCATGGATATAGTTCCTTAATACATTCAAATTCAAAGTTCAAACTTGCATTTGCCATCAGTTCCTCAAGTGCTGTTGATGATTTTGATGACTTTTTCATCTGTTCCAATAAATTATGCTCATTTGACTTCCTTGATCTTGTCTTTCTAGTCGACTTGCTTGATTCATCATCAGCATGTACAGACACAACATCAACAAGCTTAAAAATGCTTGTCTTGTCAGCAGCACTTCCATTCGAAATCTTTTTAGTGATGATATCAAGGCACAAGGAATCGGATGACTTTTTATTGACTTTTGGTGATTCCACATATGCTGACAATGCACGCTTCCTTAATGTTCTTGTTGGCTTCTTTGTTGGAACTAATTCTGGTAATTTAAAGACTGGATCAATTGGAACTAGAAGTGAATCTGTTTCTGGTTCCACAATTGGAAGTGCTTCTTGCTTAATCTCAATTGGAGGTTCCATTGGAATAATTTGACTTGCTGTGTCCATTGAACTTGATTCCAATTCATCCAATTCATCAATAATGTCACATTCAACTTCCTCCTTAATATAGTCATCCTTAACATCATTAGAATGTCCATTAAGATGCACAAATTCATTATAAATTGAACATCCACAATCAAAATTCTCACAAATCATACAAAATCCTCTCAAGACATCACGCTGATCATTATGATAAAATGTCAAGTGCTGAACAATATGCTGACTTGAGAATGTCTTAAATCGACATCCACCAATGAAACATGAAAAGACTTTCTTTAAACTTGTTACACGAACATATCCAACATTAAGACATCGTCGATAATTTTCATTTCTTGGTGCTGTCTTCCTTGTCTTCCTTCTTGCTTCATTTTGTATCATTTGTGGATTTTGTATTAAATTGAAGCTTCTCTTACGTGGTCTTGGATCAAAATTCATCACATCCTCAACATCATAAAATGATTCATGTGATAACATTTCTGATGGATATCCTTGATTATTTCCAATTGACATTTGTGGATTGTATGAAAATGCTGACTGAATTTGAATATTGTTGTTGCTGCTGCTATGGCTGTTGTTCCTTTGTTCCTGATAATTATACATTTTGATGCTTTTTGATCAACTTTAAATTATGGAATGACTTACTGCTCTAAAATTAATCTCAATTTATACTCAAATCAGGTAGAATCTTCAATTCTCATGACAAACTGTTGCCACTCGAGCAGGTAAATTATTTAGTTTCGCAATGTCCATCAGCTATGCAATTGTAAATTACATAAACAAGCAGCCTTAAATGCAGACATGATTCATGTCATGTAAGTTCCAGGCTTTAAGTTCCATCATATCAGTCATGGGATTTTATATCCTAACTACATCTAAATAGCTTCTTATAGAATCTAACTTGAAGCTACAGCCACGCTAGTCTGGAACCGAATTTGTCCGACTCTAGGTCGACTTGACTCTGAATTGAGGTCCAATTTCATCAAATCTAGCCTAAAGTCAGAATCACATTAATCGAGTATATGCCGTGTATCCCTTCCTGATAATTGATCTAAAGATCCATCAAGTTGTGACCCTAAAAATCTACTTTGGAATGCCTTACATCTCCCATAATTCACATCTATAATCATTGGATAAAAATGGAAATTGAGACTTGAAAGTGTCTCCAAATGGAAGTTAACTTAAGTTCCGACTAAGAGCCTGTATGACTGTATTGCTGGTCACATCACAAAGCTCTTGACATTCTGCTTATTTTTGGTCATGATGTGGATTTCAAGGACATCCAATTTGGCAGATAGAGACAGTTATAGATGATGATTGAGGTAGGTCATGCCTTAATACTGATGTACATGCTAATCACTAAAGTAAATAAACAAATGAGATTAAAATTGACATGCTTTAATGATTTTGATTGTTTGTGTCTTTAAGACATAATGTGAATAGTTTTAAAATGTGCTGATTATGTCCATATGATGACTAATTATTAAGTTTGTGGGTAAAACCCAAAAGTAAGACATTTTAATGCTGATTATTTTAATCTTTATTTTTGTTCTGCTTCATTTAATTTAAACTTTTTATAATCAACTGACAAGGAACAAGCTACTCAGGAATTTATTGGACTTCCTTGAAATCTCTTACAATCCACAAAGTCTGATTCTGTTATCCAAAATACTAAGCATGTCCAAAAAGGCTTCATAATCAGCACATTTATCATGTTACACATTTAAGGTGTAATTAAATGCTTCTAACTATAGAAAGCTCCGCATGCCGAGTGAATTCGTTTGCGTGCCTGCATGTTGACATCCACTGAGCTATTAATGAACGACTCGAAGTGATTTTCTAACATTTAACATGAAACTGTGCCTTAAAAGAACTGGAAACTGACATGGAAGTCAATGGAATGATTTTTACTGAATCAACTCAATTACCGACGGCTTATGTATTGCTCTTGATGATGCCTGCATCAAGTATGTTGGAATCTACATTTAATGGATGTTATGGCCAATATTAAATCTGAAATATCTGCAAAGTAATCATTTCATGCTTAAAACAGCTGATTTATTGGATATGCTGAATTTTTATTTATTTTGACAATTTATTTAACAAAAAATATTTAATTGGGGTCAATTTGGGGTCAATTTGGGGTAAAATTATTAATTTTTAAGTGCTTTTAAAAGTTCATCAATTTTGGCCATCATGCGATTTTCGACAGCCTTAAGTTTTGTATCAATTGAGGATAAAAGCTTGTAACGAATCAAGTCAAGTTCCTTTTTAACTTCATCAATTTTTCTACCATTTTTACTTTCTGAATTTAACAATTGATCCTCAAAAAATTCCAATTTTTCATCAATTTTAGTGTCAATGTCCGTCTTAAGGTCAACTAATGTCTTTGACATTTGATTAAGACTAGAACCATGAGCAATTAAAGTGGAATTAAAGTCATTAATTAAAGTATTTTGGGATTTTTGCATTTCAATGACTTTGGGGCTAAGGGAAGTGACTTCATTACCTAATTGACTAATAGACTCAGACATGATTAATTGAGAAGCATTTAACTGATTTTGAGAAGACTTAATTTCACCCAAATTTGATCCTTGGTCAGTAATTAAAGACTTAATCTCACCCAAAATGGTTTTAAGCTCATTTTGTGAGACTTTAAGGTCATCAACTGGTCCACATTGTGGTGATTTTAGAACCTCAAATTTGTCTGTGATGTTATTTAATTCTTTTAAAACAGGAATTTGAGTTGTTTGGACTTGGGCTGAATTGAAGGATGTTTTAAGGTTTTGGACTTTGTTACTTATTGGACGAAATTTAAAGAATTTTGAATTTTGGAAGGATTTCTCGAAATTAGCATATTTGGCACTAAAAGCTACAGAATCTAAAGTTTTGGACTCACTTTCAAGGTTCTTAAGTTGAGTGCTGAGGAACAAGAAATAAGAATTTGCACATTTTGACTTGACAACTTTTATGGCTGATTGAACTTTCTCTTTAGAATTGTAAATAGACTGACCAACACAAGGAACTCTATAGAACCAAAAATAACTTAATTTATTCAAATTATCAAATGCATTTGGATCTATGTGAATTATATTAGGTTCATAAAATCCTACAACTTCTAAATTTGGATTATAATCAAATAAACCCTCTTCTATAATTTCAATTTTGTTGTCATACAAATAAATATAAACTAAATGAGGAAATGCTTTCAAATCGGACTGGAAGATTTCCTTTAGTTGACAATTATAAATCCAAATAAATTTAATATTTTTAAAGATTTTATCCAAACCTTTTGGAAATACTTCGATTATTTTATTGTCAGCACGAAAGCCAAGAACATCGTCGTTGCTATATGAACTATTTACGTGTGTTCCACTAATTCCGCTGATTTGTGCTGATTCTTCAGATATGATGTTTGGATCGTTGACATTGCAGCGATAGATGTCACCCAAAACATGGTAGTTATCAATTCCATATTCACATTCAATATTAGTCGACGACGATGATCCACAGAATGCTGCGAAGAGACACAAAGCAATGCTAGATGAGGAAATGACACAAAAAAAATAATTTTAATTATTTGACAATTTTTTAATTTAATTTTTTCAACTTACAAAATAATTTTCAACATTTTTTAACTTTTTTTAACTTTTTCACAAAATTGAAATGCACAAGAAATAATTTTTAGTTCCTTTAAAGTCAAAAGTTGGACAGAAAATGATGAAAAATTGAAATTTTAAAGTGAATTTTATTTGAAAAAAAATCTTAAAAAATTCTCAATGAATTAAATTTGCTCATTTGAGAATTTAAAATTGAAAAGAGATAGACACAAATATTTTAGATAAGAACTGACTATATTGGCACTGCTATGTATAATTATTATGTATTAAATGATTGTAGAATGAAGCACGCTATTGGTTAGGATTATCAATCCGGGAATTGACAACCTTTATATAATTAAATCACTGGTACGGTACAAAGGTACACCTGGTATGGCAATGTGGTTTATTTGTCCGGTACCAATGATATAGAGCGGTATATTGGTACAATGATATGTTTTTGGTACACCGGTGGTATGGAATAGAGTTGTCAATTATTTGAGTTTTTACTATTTGTACAAATAGCGAAACTGTAAGACATTCTAATACAGAGAAGTTCAGAAAAGGTTCGTTCAGCACTTGATGACGTTGCTTGAATGAATTTCAATGCAATAAAGTGCTCATCTAACTTCTCAATCCAATCTTTAGTTCCTTTAAATGTCTTATGTCTTAATATATGTTTAGGGTTTTCAATCCCGTATTCGGAACGATTTTTCAATTCCAAAATCCCGGTATTAAAGTTTCTGTATTCCGGCATTAAGAATTTCTTAGATTTTTAATTTTTTTATATTAATATTCAATATTTAAAATAGATTTTTTTGTCCAAAAAAATGTTCATTAAGGAATCGTAAACTTTATTCACACATTTTTCATTATCTTGTTGTACTTATACAAGACTGGTACAATATCGGAATTATATACCTTTTGATACCGGTATTGAAAATCCTAGTCGAGATTAACCCCAAATATAAAAGACTGGTATCTGTCTTTACATATGAATCAATATGGAATTGAAACTTATGAAAGACTGTTGTATCGGACCACCTTTACCACAACAGATGTATTACTATACTGACGACACCTTCGTTCTTACCCATTTCATTGGTTTTAGCATAAGTATTTTTAAGATTAGAAATTTTTGGATTTTTTTGAATTTGTTTGATTTCCCCTCAATTAATTTAATACATAATAATTATACATAGCAGTGCCAATATAGTCAGTTCTTATCTAAAATATTTGTGTCTATCTCTTTTCAATTTTAAATTCTCAAATGAGCAAATTTAATTCATTGAGAATTTTTTAAGATTTTTTTTTCAAATAAAATTCACTTTAAAATTTCAATTTTTCATCATTTTCTGTCCAACTTTTGACTTTAAAGGAACTAAAAATTATTTCTTGTGCATTTAAATTTTGTGAAAAAGTTAAAAAAAAAAGTTAAAAAAATGTTGAAAATAATTTTGTAAGTTGAAAAAATTAAATTAAAAAATTCTCAAATAATTAAAATTATTTTTTTTTGTGTCATTTCCTCGTCTAGCGTTGCTTTGTGTCTCATCGCAGCATTCGGTGGATCATCGACATCGACCAATATTGAGTGTGAATATGATAGCAGTATGATTTACTCTGTTGTGGGTCAAATCTATCGCTGCGAAGTCAACAACAATCTAAGCATTATATCTGAAGAATCAGCACAAATCAGCGGAGCCAGTGGAACACACGTGAATAGTTCATACAGCAATGATGATGTCCTTGGCTTTCGTGCTATCAATAAAACAATTGAAGTCTTCCCAAAAGGTTTGGATAAAATATTTAAAAATATTAAAGTGATTCATATTGAAAGATGTCAATTAAAGGAAATCCACCAGTCTGATTTAAAAGGATTTCCTAATTTAGTTTTTTTTATTTGAGTTACAACAAAATTGAAATTATAGAAGAGGGTTTGTTTGATTATAACCCAAATTTAGAAGTTGTAGGATTTTGGGAATCTAAAATAATTCACATAGATCCAAATGTATTTGATCATTTGAACAAATTAAGATATTTTTGGTTCTATTCAGATCTTGTTTTTCGACAAGATATTTTCGATTCAAAAGAGAAAGTTCAGTCAGCCATAAAAGTTGTCAAGTCAAATTGTACAAATTCTGACTTTTTGTCCCTCGACACTCAGCTTAAGAACCTTGAAATTGAGTCCAAAACTTTAGATTCTGAAGCTTTTAGTGCCAAATATGCTAATTTCGAGAAATCCTTCCAAAACTCAAAATTCTTGAAATTCCGTCCAATAAGTAACAAAGTCCAAAACCTTAAAAAAGCCTTCAATTCAGCCCAAGTTCAAAAAATCTTAATTCTTTATTCAAAAGAATTAAATAACATGACTGATAAATTTGTGGACCTAAAGTCATCACAATGTGGACTAAAAAATCCAGTTGATGACCTTAAAGGCTCACAAAATGTGCTTATAATTACTATGGGAGATATCAAGTCTTTAATTACTGATTCTCAAAATCAATTGAATGCTTCCCAATTAATCATGTCTGAGTCTATTAGTCAATTAGGTAATGAAGTCTCTTCCCTTAGCCCCAAAGTCATTGAGATCCAAAAATACCAAAATACTTTAATTAATGACTTTAATTCCACTTTAATTGCTCATGGTTCTAGTCTTAATCAAATATCAAAGACATTAGTTGACCTTAAGACGGACATTGACACTAAAATTGATGAAAAATTGGAATTTTTTGAGGATCAATTGTTAAATTCAGAAAGTAAAAATGGTAGAAAAATTGATGAAGTTAAAAAGGAACTTGACTTGATTCGTTACAAGCTTTTATCCTCAATTGATATAAAACTTAAGGCTGTCGAAAATCGCTTGATGGCTAAAATTGATGAACTTTTAAAAGCACTTAAAAATTAATAATTTTACCCCAAATTGACCCCAATTAAATATTTTTTGTTAAATAAATTGTCAAAATAAATAAAAATTCAGCATATCCAATAAATCAGCTGTTTTAAGCATGAAATGATTACTTTGCAGATATTTCAGATTTAATATTGGCCATAACATCCATTAAATATAATCCAAGTGCAGTTCTTCCACAGGTGTCAAAATCCATCATCAATTGTCAAGTAGATTCCAACATACTTGATGCAGGCATCATCAAGAGCAATACATAAGCCGTCGGTAATTGAGTTGATTCAGTAAAAATCATTCCATTGACTTCCATGTCAGTTTCCAGTTCTTCTAAGGCACAGTTTCATGTTAAATGTTAGAAAATCACTTTGGGTCGTTCATTAACAGCTCAGTGGATGTCAACATGAAGGTACGCAATCGAATTCAAGCGGCATGCGGAGCTTTCTATAGTTTGGAGCATTTACTTACGCCTTAAATGTGTAACATGATAAATGTGCTGATTATGAAGCCTTTTTGGACATGCTTAGTATTTTGGATAACAGAATCAGACTTTGTGGATGGTAAGAGATTTCAAGGAAGTCCAATAAATTCCTGAGTAGCTTGTTCCTTGTCAGTTGATTATAAAAAGTTTAAATTAAATGAAGCAGAACAAAAATAAAGATTAAAATAATCAGCCTTAAAATGTCTTACTTTTGGGTTTTACCCAAAAACTTAATAATTAGTCATCATATGGACATAATCAGCACATTTAAAAACTATTCACATTATGTCTTAAAGACACAAACAATCAAAATCATTAAAGCATGTCAATTTTAATCTCATTTGTTTATTTACTTTAGTGATTAGCATGTACATCAGTATTAAGGCATGACCTACCTCAATTCTCATCTATAACTGTCTCTATCTGCCAAATTGGCTGTCCTTGAAATCCACATCATGACCAAAAATAAGCAGAATGTCAAGAGCTTTGTGATGTGACCAGCAATACAGTCAGACAGGCTCTTAGTCGGAACTTGATTCCAGTAATTGAAATCCAATTTAGAGAGGGAGATGTAAGGCATTCCAAAGTAGATTTTTAGGGTCACAACTTGATGGATCTTAAGATCAATTATCAGGAAGGGATACACGGCATATACTCGATTAATGTGATTCTGACTCTAGGCTAGATTTGATGAAATTGGACCTCAATCCAGAGTCAAGTCGACCTAGAGTCGGACAAATTCGGTTCCAGACTAGTTTGGATGTAGCTTCAAGTTAGATTCCATAAGAAGCTATTTAGATGTAGTTAGGATATAAAATCCAATGACTGATATGATGGAACTTAAAGCCTGGAACTTACATGACCTGAATCATGCCTGCATTTAAGGCTGCTTGTTTATGTAATTTACAATTGCATAGCTGATGGACATTGCGAAACTAAATAATTTACCTGCTCGAGTGGCAACAGTTTGTCATGAGAATTGAAGATTCTACCTGATTTGAGTATAAATTGAGATTAATTTTAGAGCAGTAAGTCATTCCATAATTTAAAGTTGATCAAAAAGCATCAAAATGTATAATTATCAGGAACAAAGGAACAACAGCCATAGCAGCAGCAACAACAATATTCAAATTCAGTCAGCATTTTCATACAATCCACAAATGTCAATGGGAAATAATCAAGGATATCCATCAGAAATGTTATCACATGAATCATTTTATGATGTTGAGGATGTGATGAATTTTGATCCAAGACCACGTAAGAGAAGCTTCAATTTAATACAAAATCCACAAATGATACAAAATGAAGCAAGAAGGATGACAAGGAAGACAGCACCAAGAAATGAAAATTATCGACGATGTCTTAATGTTGGATATGTTCGTGTAACAAGTTTAAAGAAAGTCTTTTCATGTTTCATTGGTGGATGTCGATTTAAGACATTCTCAAGTCAACATATTGTACAGCACTTGACATTTTATCATAATGATCAGCGTGATGTCTTGAGAGGATTTTGTATGATTTGTGAGAATTTTGATTGTGGATGTTCAATTTATAATGAATTTGTGCATCTTAATGGACATTCTAATGATGTTAAGGATGACTATATTAAGGAGGAAGTTGAATGTGACATTATTGATGAATTGGATGAATTGGAATCAAGTTCAATGGACACAGCAAGTCAAATAATTCCAATGGAACCTCCAATTGAGATTAAGCAAGAAGCACCAGAAGCAGATTCACTTCTAGTTCCAATTGATCCAGTCTTTAAATTACCAGAATTAGTTCCAACAAAGAAGCCAACAAGAACATTAAGGAAGCGTGCATTGTCAGCATATGTGGAATCACCAAAAGTCAATAAAAAGTCATCCGATACCTTGTGCCTTGATATCATCACTAAAAAGATTTCAAATGGAAGTGCTGCTGACAAGACAAGCATTTTTAAGCTTGTTGATGTTGTGTCTGTACATGCTGATGATGAATCAAGCAAGTCGACTAGAAAGACAAGATCAAGGAAGTCAAATGAGGATAATTTATTGGAAGGGATGAAAAAGTCATCAACAGCACTTGAGGAACTGATGGCAAATGCAAGTTTGAACTTTGAATTTGAATGTATTAAGGAACTATATCCATGGATTGATGAGAACATCACATCAGGAATATTCAAGACAAAATCATCAATTGACATTCTACTCAATGACTTTTCACTTTTTTCAACTTATAAATGCATGAATGAGCTTTGTTACTTCTTCACAATTGATATTGAGGACTTTCGGATGCATTCAAAAAGTCATGAGTCCAACAACAATTATTGCAGTTATTGTCTTATGAATTTTGATAAATCAACGGATCTTTGTAATCATCTTGAATTATCACATAAATTTGATCGATTCCAATGCAATAAATGTATGTTTAGATCATGTCAAAAAGGATATGTTGATGTCCATCAACGTCTACATCATTCAAATTATGACAATTGTGATGTTTTTAAGTCACCTGTACAGAAATTATTGAAATCTGACAGAATTAAATCGATGTCAATTTTACAAAAGAATCGCGAAAAATTTGTCATGCCTTACAGATGTAAAAGTAAGTACCTAACATCACATAACCTCAAAAATTATCTCAATTCTAACCTCAAAATTCTTTTTTAGCACCAAAATGCAAAGAAATTTTCTACAATAAAGACAACTTCCGTAAACATTTGGAAATGGAATCAAATAAGACAAATTGTCAGGAATTTGTGACTTTAATTTGTCAACAACTTTACTCAATTGATCATTCAAGAACATCAAATAATACAGAAGGTGTCTATCAATGTCTTCATTGTCATTATGGAACTGATGATCATGATGATAGTTTTAATCACATTGCACTTAATCATCCACATCAATTTGCCTACATATGTAAACGTATTAAGCCACAAAAATTAATTGAATTGAACATCATATCAGCACGTGAAACTGTCGAGAATTCAACATCAATTGACTACATTGGAATATCTGGAACTGATGCTAAAACATTCAATGGACATTTAAATCAATTAAATTCACACACTTTTGACAAATTAAATCTTAAAGGAACTGATTCAATGGAAGAAATTGATAACAATTAGTGACATTGGCACCTTTGAGTGACCACATTTGGGATGGTTGGGGATGAATCAATGTTAAAAAAAATAATAATTTTTGAAAATTATATAAAAATGTTCTAATAAATTTAAAAAAAAGTTTACAAAATTTATAAAAATTGAAATTTAAAACTTTAAATTTTTTAAAATTTGAAAAATAATTTTAAATATTGTCAACAAAAATTTTGAATATAAAAATTTAATTAAAAATTCAAAATTAAATTTAAAATACAAAATTGAATTTAAAATTAAAAATTTAAATTAAATTTAAATCGTAGAAATTTGAAACTTCAAAGTGAAAATTTTCTAAAATTAATTATTGAAGTATAGTAAATTTTAATTGTTACAACAAAAATTGCTAAATCTAGAATTGTTAAAATTAAAAATTTATAAAATTTTAATAAAAATTAAGTTTTAAATTTTTTGAAAAACAAAAATTTATAATATAGTTTTAAATTGTTTTGAAAATTTAAATTTTTAAAGTTTTTTAAAAATATAAATTTTATTTTATTTTGAAAAATTTTTTTTTTTTTATTTTTAAAAATTTAAATTTATTTATTTTTTTTTTGAAAATTCAAATTTTTAAAAATTTTAAGTCAACAAAATTATTATTTATTTTTAAATTTTTTGAAATTTGCAACGTTTTTTAAAAAAAATAAATTTAAATTGAAGAAAAAATACAAAAATTTCATTTAAAATTCAAATTTTATTTCACTTTTTTTTAACAGCCAAAAAACAATTTTCTTTGGAAATTTTCCGACTACATAAACTTTTTTAAAATGTCATTTTTTTACATCAAAATTCATCACATTTAAGTACATAATTTCTTTTTTAATAAATGAGCTTTTCAAAATTGTTAAATTAATTAACTATTTTATATTTAATTTTGACTAGATTTGACTTTTCAGGCAGTATCTCAAAAATTTCGAGTTTATTTTATTTTGAAGTTTGTTTTAAATTAAATTTTATTTAAATTTTTGAAATCAAAATTTAAAAAGTTTTTATATCAAGTTTTAAGTTTTTAAATCAAAATTTAAATATTTTAAATCAAAGATTTAAATCTTTGAAATTAAAAATTTAATTTTTTTTTCTAAATTTAAATTTTTTTAAATTATTTAATTATCTTTAAAACTATAAAATTTCAATTATTTAAATAAATAATTTTTTTAAAATGTTTGAAAATTTTTGAAATTTTTAATTTTATAAATTTTTTTAAAATTTCACTTTAAAAAAATTTCTAAATTTTTAAACTTTTTTTAATAATTTTGATTTTTGGAACCTCAAATTTTAAATTTTTTAAACTCAAATTTCTTAAATTCCAATTTTTTTTAATTTTAATTTTTTTGAATTTTTCAACGTTTTAATTAAAAATTTAAATCTAATTTTCCAATACAACGTCATTAACTATTCAATAACTTTTAAAATACTTGTTGTTGCTGTTTTTCTTTTAAAACTTCTAATTTCCTAGCCTAAAATTTTCAATTTAATTTGACTTAGCCTATAATTGATTAGCATTTAATTGGCAATGTTTTAGTACACTTGGAATTTCATTGAAATTGATCAAATTTTAATACTTAATTTTCGAGTCCATTTGACATTTTGTGACTTAAATTGACAGTTCTATCCTAAATTCGAGTCTACTTCTGTTGTACCCCAGACAGACAGTAGGGATAGTCAGCTAAATTAGTGGGGGTATCCCTCTAACTTCTTTCCCCGTTCTTATCCCTTCTTATTCTCTCATTCCTTGTTTTTTTCATCTTTTTACCCATCATTACCCCTTTATTACCCCAACTTAGCACTTCATTCGCCCATGCTCGTTATCCGTTCCTTCCTTGCGCTCTTTTATCCGTTCCTTTTCCTCATTCCTTACCCCATTCTTTCTCCGTTCTTCCCCGTCGTTTCTCCCCGTTCCTTCCCTCTGTTCTTTCCTTGAGCTGTTTCTCCGTTCCTTCCACGTTTAACTGTTCCTTTTCCTCTTCGCACCTCTTCTTTCCCCATTCTTTTCCCCATGCTCATTACTCTTTCATACCCCTTTCCTTCCCCTAGTTTTTTTCCCATTCTTCCCTCGGTTCCTTCCCCAAGTACTTTCCCCAATTCCTTCCCCTCGTTCCTACATTTGTTCCATCCCTCCGTTCCTTCTATCCCTTAATAACCCATTTTTTCCTTGTTCCTTCTCCCCATTCATTCTCTACATTCCTTGCCCCGTTATACTCTCTTCATCTCCCCTCGTTCCTTCTCTCTTCTTTCCCCTCTTAAGTATACCACTGTTAAGTAATCCTAATAATGATGAGATAATCAAACTTTAATTTATCAGTTTTGTATCCTTATGCAGTATAGTATACATCAGTAAGCAGATAACCATCACTAAACAGCACTCCTTACTGCACTCATTATCCTGTTTTCCATTTTTTAATCCATTCCATGATCCAGTGGTTGGCAACCTTTTTGTATTTTACACGGTACACCTTAGTGGTAAGTTTTTACCAGAGTTGCAAAACAGGTGCCTGGGACAGGAAAAAAACTGTACAAATTTTTGATACTTTATATGGTTTTTACCAGAGTGTGGCTTTCTCAAAAACGACTGTTAATTTTTTTCAAAAAAAAAATATTTTTGTCGATAAAATTCAAATTTTTTTTGACCGTTTCTCATACTTTTCTTCGTAACGTATATTTTTATTTTAAAATCAAATGTCGAAGAATTCGAATTTTAGACGGCCACACTCTGGTTTTTACCTACAAAATTATATGGTTTTGCCTGTCACAGACACCTGTTTTGCAACTCTGGTTTATACCGAAACCGCACACGGCATACGGTTTGTGGCATTTCCATAAAAACAATTTGACGACACACTAGTGCACAGCAATAGAGTCAGATAGTCAGTAATAATCTAGAGTCAGTAATAATCTAGGCTACAAGTTTTGGAGCATGGTTCCAGTAAGTACCAGGGTACCGCGACACACAGGTTGCCCACCACTGATATAATGTACAATTCTCAATAACTTAACCCTTGCAATCCTTGACTAGAATGAATGTAACCACTAATCTGACATCATCACATATCCATCCCGACCGTCACAACCACGACCACATCAACACAGGTTGCGAACAACTGCGACAATCCCAAAACTGACCATTCAATTAGCCACAACATCAACATCAATAAGCCTTAAAAATTTCAAATTTTTACATCGTTCCTTAGCCAAATCCAAATACCGTCGACAAACTTTACCGCCAACAATCTCCAATAGCTTTAAATTTGGCAATCGACTTGACACAAAGTCCACTTCATAATCATATCGCATGATGAATCCTTCACGTTTCTCAATCACAAGCTCCTCAATTTGTGGATTCTCATAAAAAACTTCAACGTATATCCTCTCGACATTCTTAAGACGTAAAGTTTTAAGTGTTGGAATTCGTGGAAAATTAAGCAGTGACAAGTTACCAACCTCAATGGTCGTAAGCTGATCGTGCTGCTCAAAATATTCATTCCAAAGGTGTATTTGGTACGGACCAAATTGAGCACATGACACAGTCAATTGCTGTAAATTTGGAAACATTTTAATGACATGTGGATATTCAATTTGTAGCTTATGGACATTAGGTAGTGGCTTATAAATGTCCAGCCATGTGCTGATTGACTTTAGCTCCTCAAGGGCATTCAATTGACGTAAAATTTGTGAAAAGTTAAATCCTTCAATCCTGACAAGTTCAAGCTTTTTGATACTTTCAAGATGTAGACGCATAAAGTCATTAAATTGCTGTGATTCATCGATGAGGACGTCATTGAGTGATAAGGTCGTCAGGTTGAATTTCATCCTCGGTAAGTTGTCAGCCTCAAACATGTCATTGATGTTCCAGGCAATCCGTTCAAGTTTTAATGACTTTAAGTCATTTTGGAGGGTCAGGAAGTGACCAAGTTCCTCCGGGATGAATTCATGCTGACAAATTCGACGTCCAATTGTACATTCTAGATGCTTAACAGTTGATTCCTTTAGGACACGAAAGACTTGCGATCCAATATTCTCGAGATATAAAGTATCGAGTTTAAGCCTCGGCAGGTCACCGTCGACTGTCCAATCCTCACTTTTGACACTTTTACGACAAAATTTAATCATTTTTATGTTTGGACATGCCAAGAGGATGCGACGAACTGTCTCGATGTCATAGGAACCGCGCTTAAATGTCAGTTCCTTTACATTTATGCTTAAAATTTCACAAATTTTTATGGCAATTTCCTTACGAATTTCACTGATGAAAATTTTTGTGTATCGTCGATGACCAAATTTAAGTCCATTAATGATGAGACTTGATATGTCTGGATGGATGACTTTGACGGCATCGACCTTTGACTGACTTAGATGTAATGTTATGGGAATTTTATCGAGGAGCTTTTCAGTGTTGCTGATTAAATGATTAAATGTTGAACACACTTCGGTTAATGACAGGAGATCGTGGGATGTGAGGAACTGGAAGATTTCCAGGAGCATCTCTTTTGGAAGGAGATCCATGGCTGAATTTGACTTGTTTGATTTTTTTTTTTAATTTTTAGTTTTTTGCACAAAAAAATATTTTAAAAGAAAAACAAAAACATGTCTGAAGGGTGCGCAGTTGGGGGATATTAGAGGGGATATTTGGGGGATATTGTGGATTTATGGACAATAACCGTTTTTTGCATCTTTTAAAAAGAAATTTGAATTTTAATAAATATTAAGCTTAATTTAAATAAATTAATTTGCATTTTTAAAAAAACTTTGAAATTAAAAACTAAAAATAAAAAATTCAAAAAAAATTCAAAAAAAAATTAAAAAAAAATAAAAAAAATTTGAAAAAATCTTAAAAAATTTAAAAAAAACTTATAAACTTATTTTAAAAATGCAAATACTTTGTATGGGATTTTATTTTTTTTAAACTTTTTGAGAAACTTAAATTCAAATAAAGTTAAAAAAATTTAAGTTTAAAATTTGGAACTAAAAAAGCTTTTCAAAAGCTTAAAATTTTTGAAAACTTTTTATTATTTTAAAAACCGACGAAATTTAAGTTTAAAAAAATTTTAAAATGAAAAAAAAATTAATAAAATTTGGAAAACTTAAAAAAATCAAAAAATTTAAAAAATTTAAAAATTTAAAAAAATTTAATAAACTTTGAAAAAGCTTTAAAAATTCATAAAAGATTAAAAAAGATTTAAAAAAACTAAAAAAATTTAGAAAAAATTTAAAGAAATTTAGCAAACGTAAAAAAGTATAAAAAACTAAGGAATTAAAAAATTTGAAACAATTAAAAAAAATTTAAAAGCTTTTAAAGAATTTTAAAAAATCCAGAAAAATTTAAAAAAACCTAAAAAAAATTTAGAAAAATTTAAAGAAGTTTTAGAAGTTAAATCTAACTTTAAAAAAGTGTAAAAATTTAAATAAAATTTTAAAAAGTAAAAACAAAGCTTAATAAAATTTTAATTTTTTTTAAATTCAAAATAATCTAAAATAGATAGAAATAAATAAAAAAAGTTTAAAAAATTAAAAAAAGAATTTTTAAATTTTTAAAAAGCTTAAAATTAAAAAAACTAATAATTTTAAACATATCTAAAAATACCAAAAAAAAATTTAAAGAATTTTCCAAATTTTAAAAAAATTTTTAAACAATTTAAAAAAGTTAAAAAAAAAAACTAAAAATAAAAAATAAAAAAATTTTTGAAAAGTCATAAAAAACCTGAAAATTTTCAAAAATCTAAAAAGTTCAAAAAAATCATTTAAAATAATAAAAATTAATTATTTATATTTTAAAAACAAATTTATTTAAATTTCTAATTCAACATTTCTAATCCCAAATCTTTTTTGGATAAAAAGGAATTTCAATTTTTCCCGCCTTCCTATTAACAGCCTCCCAATTCGTACACCTTAGTGTCTTCCTGTCCATCAAGTCCGTAAACAAAATTCCATTCAAATGATCATTTTCATGCTGAATAATCCTCGCATTCCATCCACTAAACTGTCCCGTCTGCTTAACACCTTTCTCATTAAATGACGTGACTTCAATTGAATAAGGTCGTGGAACATCAGCAGCATATCCAGTCACAGATCCACATGATTCCTCAAAAATCACTTTACGATGATCCAAAACCTTAATGTCTGGATTAATAAACACAGTCAATGGCATCAATGACATTTCCTTAGACTTTTGTATCTCTGGCTTAAATGCCTTCATATTGTCCTTATCAAAGCATGCCAAAATAATTCTCAAATTAATTCCAATTTGTGGTGCCGCAATACCAACTAATCCATAATTTTGTCTAACTTGTTCCAGTCGATTGAGTAAAAATGTAATTTCTTTGGATGTTATAAGGTCCTCTGGAACTGGATCCGATACCGTACGAAGAATTGGATCGCCGACTTGAATTAAATCTTTAAAAAAATATTGAATTTTAATTAAAATTATTTAAAAATTAAGGCAAAATACTCACGAACATAAGGCGGAACATATTTGTCAACCTTAACGAAGCTCTTGATTGATTTAAGGAACGACGCATGTCGATGACTTGATTGATGACTTTTAAGTGAATTAATTAGTAATTTTCCTAAATTCATTTCTTAATTTTTGAATTATGAAAGACTATGAAGAAGTATAAACAAAACAAGTCAGCTGTACGAAAAGTGATGCGAAAATCATCAAAATATGATGCAAAAATCTCAATAAGGGGGAGATCAACTCTCAAGAAAATTCAATTTTACCTGTTTGAATAGAATCTGCCACAATTGTGCCATTACACACAGGATACCCATCACAACTAGTGTGTCTCATGGAAATGCTTGATTTTACTGAATGCGACTCGAAGCTAGATTTCAAATTGACTTAGTTAGTCATTATAAGACAATCAGAGTTTTGATATGTGAGATCTAGACGAAAAAGAGTCTGAATCAAGTCGGAACCTTGTCGGAACCTAGTCGGAATCAAGTCTTAACTGACTCTAAATCAAGTCGGAACCTATTCGGAACCTAGTCGGAATCTAGTCGGAACCTATTCGGAACCTAGTCGGAACCTAGTCGGAACCTTGTCGTAACCTAGTCTTAACTGACTCTTAATCAAGTCGGAATCTAGTCGGAACCTTGTCGGAACCTAGTCGGAACCAAATCGGAACCAAGTCTTAACTGACTCTAAATCAGGTCGGAATCTAGTCGGAACCTTGTCGGAATTTAGTCGGAACCTTGTCGGAACCTAGTCGTAACCTAGTCTTAACTGACTCTTAACCTAGTCGGAACCTTGTCGGAACCTAGTCGGAACCAAATCGGAACCTTGTCGGAATTTAGTCAGAACCGAATCCTTACCGACTCAAAATCAAATCGGATCCCAGTCGGAACTTAGTCGGAACCTTGTCGGAACCTTGTCGGAACCTAGTCGGAACCAAATCCTTACCGACTCAAAGCCAAGTCGGATCCTAGTCGGAACTTAGTCGGAACCTTGTCGGAATCTAGTCGGAACCAAGTCTTAATCAACTCAAAACTTAGTCGGAACCGACTCAGAACTAAGTGGGAATCCCTCTGGGATGTAGCTTGAATTAACAGTATTAACCGCAAAATGTTGAGGATGGTACAACGATGATAACAGCATGAGATGGAAGCAGTTTTTTGATGATAATTGAGGTAAGGCATGCCTTAATACTGATGTACATGCTAATCACTAAAGTAAATAAACAAATGAGATTAAAATTGACATGCTTTAATGATTTTGATGGTCTGTGTCTTTAAGACATAATGTGAATAGTTTTTAAATGTGCTGATTATGTCCATATGATGACTATTTATTATGATTGTGGGTAAAACCCAAAAGTAAGACATTTTAAGGCTGATTATTTTAATCTTTATTTTTGTTTAGTCAAACGTGACTGAAAATTAAAAACAATTTTATATTGAATAAGACCTGCTTGATGCTTGATGTTTCCTGTTTCCTGTTAAGCTGATAATGAATTTTTAACAAGGATGATATTTAATGGGTGTTATGGCCAATATTAAATCTGAAATATCTGCAAAGTAATCATTTCATGCTTAAAACAGCTGATTTATTGGATATGCTGAATTTTTATTTATTTTGACAATTTATTTAACAAAAAATATTTTATTGGGGTCAATTTGGGGTAAAATTATTAATTTTTAAGTGCTTTTAAGCTAATTAATGACCGCGAGGATTGCGAGGAACAGCACGAGGACATTTGTAATTTTTTGGACTTGGGCTGAATTGAAGGATGATTTAAGATTTTGGACTTTGTAGCTCAATGGACGGAATTTTGAGAATTTTGAATTTTGGAAGGATTTTTCTAAGTTAGCAAATTTGGTGCTAAAAGCTTCAGAATCTAAAGTTTTGGACTCGGTTTCAAGGTTCTTAAGTTGAGTATCGAGGGACAAAAAGTCAGCATTTGTGCAATTTGACTTGACAACTTTTAAGACTGACTGAACTTGTTCTTTAGAATCGGAAATATCTTGAGCAACACATGGAACTTCTCCAAACCAAAAATTTCTTAATTTGTTCAAATAATCAAAAACATTTGGATCTATGTGAATTATATTAGATTCATAAAATCCTACAACTTCTAAATTTGGGTTATAATCAAATAAACCCTCTTCTATAATTTCAATTTTGTTGTAATACAAGAAAAAAAAAACTAAATGAGGAAATGCTTTTAAATCGGACTGGTGGATTTCCTTTAATTCACAATTTGCAATATAAATCATTTTGATATTTTTAAAGATTTTATCCAAACCTTTTGGGAATACCTGTATTGTTTTACTGTCAGCACGAAAGCCAAGAACATCATCATTGGTTTTTGAATCTTCGTGTGTTCCACTAACTCCGCTGATTTGTGCTGATTCTTCAGATATGATATTTGGATTCTTGTTGACTTCGCATTCATAGATGTCACCCACATCATAGTAGTCATTAATTCCATAATAACTCTCAATATTAGTCGACGACGTAGATCCACAGAATGCTGCGAAGAGACACAAAGCAACGCTAGACGAGGAAATGACACAAAAAAAATAATTTTAATTATTTGACAATTTTTTAATTTAATTTTTTCAACTTACAAAATTATTTTCAACATTTTTTAACTTTTTCACAAGATTGAAATGCACAAGAAATAATTTTTAGTTCCTTTAAAGTCAAAAGTTGGACAGAAAATGATGAAAAATTGAAATTTTAAAGTGAATTTTATTTGAAAAAAAAAATCTTAAAAAATTCTCAGTGAATTAAATTTGCTCATTTGAGAATTTAAAATTGAAAAGAGATAGACACAAATATTTTTGATAAGAACTGACTATATTGGCACTGCCTGTACACTAAAATTGTCTATGAATTAGTCGGTGTTGTTCAAACTTTTTTGTATCACGGCACACTCGCGTATTAAGGCACGACCATAATTGAATCCGACATGATCCAAAAATATTTGTCAGTTCACTTGTGGACCGCGACACACAGTTTGGACAACACTTGAAATTGAGTAAAAATGAGAAAATTAATTCGGAACTCAATTAACTTTTAAGGTTCGACACAAAATGAGCACATGCAGGTATACATGCGCATATGGTTCAAAATTAGATTTGGCAGGACTCTGAGAATCGGAATCTATTGAAACTTCAAAGTCAGAGTCCAAAATGAAGTCACACCAACTATGGTTCAAATGCATCAATGTCCATCAGATGTGCATTCATATGCATGCAAAGTTAAAGGAAATAAATGCCTAAAATTGCATTTCCCAGGATCATGAAGTAGTTATCAACACAAAATGGCAGCTGCATCCATTAGTAGACCATATGACTGTCAAACTGACCTCAAATGGAAGTGGACTTAATTTGGTGTTCAAGAACATCTTAATCGAAGCCTTAAAAGCTCAGTATCAATTTGTCTGCATGCTCTTACATCCATTCATATGCTCATATGAGCATAATTTTGAGCCACATTACAGAAATGGGAATTTATGCAGGAACAGAACTAGACTTAAGTCCTTATGTGACTATTCATGCTCTCTTTTGTGTCTAAAATACGTCATTACATAAAATTAAGAGAATTAAGTGACAGAGACAGCATAGATGAGAGAATAAAAATAGTGAGGTAGGTCGTGCCTTAATGCTGACGTATATTTTGACTGTAAAGTAAGTAAATAAACTGACTTTAAAATTCACATTTGATTTGCTGATTTTGATGCTCAATCTGCCACATTTTTATATATTAAGCCTGTCGGTAAAACCCAAATTTTAAGGCTGACTTTTTTTTAAAAATAAACTCGACTGAAATAATACATTTATAATACATTTTTGGCACTTCCTGAATTGAGGAATCGAGTAATTGCACATTATGGCCATACAGATCAACTGTCATCCATTGCCTTCCTTATTTTGCGTCTGATGCTATAATTGGAACTTCAACAGGTCTCTTAACATCATGTCCAGCCCAACGAAGTCTGTTGACCTTAATTCCTTCTGTGTAAAGCTGTTTAATGCTGCGTTGCTCCTGCTTTTGAATAAGTCACCTTCCTTCTTTGGTCCATAGATAACTCACAGGATCATCCTTTCAAATACACCAAATTCGTTCTTGTCTGCAACTGTCATATTCCATGACTCGGAACCATACAATGGTTATTGAACCTTATGGCTCGGAAGCCTAGAACTCAGCATAAGCTGACTAAGAAGCCTTTGGTGTCGTTGAAAGATGTGAGGAACGATTTATAAGCTTATTAAGGATGGGAAGAGTATGATGAATTATATCAAGTGCCTGACATCAATACAGTTCTTGCAATAAATCGTTTGAGATGGACTGGACATGCATTCAGATGCCCAAAGGATGCCATAGTATTTTGGGTAACAGTAATGGACGGTGAGAGATTGCAAGGAAGATTCCTGGATTGGATGTGTAGAAAAGGACGTCAAGATCCTTAACATTCCGAACTAGTAGAAGTTATCGAAGGATAGAGCTGGTTCTAGACGTTCACTCTGTGCAGCAATGGATCCACGTGCCCTACAGCCAGGCATATAGTTGTTGACACTTAAAAGGCTGTTTAGTTCCTTAATTCAATGCTCCACAAACCTCATTTTTATCGTCTAATTCTGAAAAATAACAAATTCAGTTCCTATGCCTGATTTAAGACAATAGACATGCTGGTTGCTCTATAAATTTATCAAATTTGTATCATGAATCACATTTGACTGGTTCTGCCAATAAAATAGTCGTGCCTTATTAAGAGTCGTTCATATAAAGTGTAACCCAATGAATCGGCACTTATGAACCCTAACCCTCCGTACCCTTCATCTGTAAAGTAACAATCCTCAATAATAAGCAACAAAAGTGTTCCATCCTTCTGAAAATTCAATTAATAAGATAATTAAGTATTGGATATGCTGGATTTATTCAATTTTTTATTAAAATTTCACAAAATTTACAATTTTTTAATTATCAAATTTTAAGGGCTTCTAAAAGTTTTTCTAATTTTTCATCAATTTTAGCCATCATGCGATTTTCGACAGCCTTAAGTTTTATATCAATTGAGGATAAAAGCTTGTAACGAATCAAGTCAAGTTCCTTTTTAACTTCATCAATTTTTCTACCATTTTTACTTTCTGAATTTAACAATTGATCCTCAAAAAATTCCAATTTTTCATCAATTTTAGTGTCAATGTCCGTCTTAAGGTCAACTAATGTCTTTGACATTTCATCATGGGAAGCTTTGAGATTATCGAGAGTGGAACTAATAGTAAGTAAGGATGAACCATGGGCAGTTAGGTCAGCATTGAAGGTATTTTGGGATTTTTCGATCTCAATGATTTTAGGACTAAGTTCACTAAATGAAGCAACTTGAGATGATTTAATCTCCTTGATCTCATTACCTAATTGACTAATAGACTCAGACATGATTAATTGGGAAGCATTCAATTGATTTTGAGAATCAGTAATTAAAGACTTGATATCCCCCATAGTAATTATAAGCACATTTTGTGAGCCTTTAAGGTCATCAACTGGACCTTTTAATCCACATTGTGATGACTTTATATCCTCTAATTTATCAACAATGTTTTTTAATCCACTGTTTAAAGTTAGTTCCTTTGAAACAGTATTTTGGGATTTTTCGATCTCAGTGACTTTGGGGCTAATAGAAGTGATCTCTTTACCTAGCTTACTAATGGACTCAGACATGGTAAGCTGAAAAGTATTCAACTGACTTTGAGAAGACTTAATCTCATCCATAGAGACTTTGAGGTCATCAACTGGTCCACATTGTGGCCATTTTAGGTCCTCTAATTTATTAGTGATGTATTTTAATTCTTTTGAAACAGGAATTAGAATTTTTTGAATTTGGATGGAATTGAAGGATGATTTAAGATTTTGGACTTTGTAGCTCAATGGACGGAATTTTGAGAATTTTGAATTTTGGATTGATTTTTCCAAATTTCCAAGTTTTGCCTTAAATGCTTCAGAATCTAAAGTTTTGGACTCACTTTCAAGGTTCTTAAGTTGAGTGTCGAGGGACAAAAAGTCAGCATTTGTGCAATTTGACTTGACAACTTTTATGGCTGACTGAACCTGTTCTTTAGAATCGTAAATAGACTGAGCAACACAAGGAACTGTATAGAACCAAAAGGTTCTTAATTTGCTCAAATTATCAAATCCATTTGGATCTATGTCATCGACAGATATCAATACATCATGAATAATTGAGATTAGAGTTAAGTTTCATTTTAACGTATTTTTGAGATTCAAATTTTAACGGTTTTCTAAAATTTAAATTAGTTTCTTATTTTTGTGTGTGTGAAAAGTCGAGAAAATTGATTAATTTATTTAATTAGTGAATTTAAGTTTATTTAAATAGTGACAACTAGCTTAAATGTATTGTATGGAATCAGGAAATCAAAACGAACCGAAAGATTAATGTGAAAATTATTATTTTAGTGAGAGAATTGAAAATTTGAGAAGTTTAAATTTGAATATTGAGTTTGTTGACAAAAGTTTGGCGCAAAAGTTATGATCTTCACTTTATACCTGGTATGAATTGGATTTTAACTGTTAAAGAAAGATTGTAATTTGATTTATATTATGTATATTTAAATTATAGTTTCCTGATCAATTGTAATCGTAAAGATTAATTTATGTCACATAGTTCTTGACGGCTAAACTGTTTGTAAGTGACAATTCATTTTTATTTAAGACACCATTTTTACATTTTATATTCTTCATAGGAAATTTTATTCCATTATACAACATATACAATAAATGTACTGTCGTTTTTAAGTCCGAATCGCAGTTTTTTATTGGGGAATCAAAATACAGCTCAAACCGCCGTGACATAAGATAAAATTTCAAACAATTTTACTGAAACTGGAAGTGAACAAGCTGTAGACCGAAATTCAAGATCCACTGAGAGATATAGACAAGAAAATGAGCACCAGCAGGAAAAATAAATTGTGTTCTGAATGTCAAAGCATCGATGTCAGCATAGTTTGTGCAAAAGCTGAATGCAAGAAAGAATTCTGTCATAACTGTGCTGGAATTGATGCGAACGTATCAAAATTAGACAATTGGATATGCCAACGTTGTGCAGGATTTTTGAAATCAGAAAGAACTTTAAGAAGTGCTGTTAAGAAAAGGCAAGAACAAGCACTTGCGCCTCGCAAATTGAAATATGATGAATTGAAGGTCACGAAGAAGGAACACACACGGCTTCAAGTAAAAAGCAATGATGATGAAAATAAGAAATTGAAAGAGGAACTTGAAGAAACGAAAAGACAACTGGAACTGATGCAACAAAAGCTCAAGGTTCAAAAGGATGATGAACAGTTTCATGATGGTGATGAAAGAATGTCTGAAACACCAAAACGATCGACAGCCCAGTTCAATGACAATGCTAGACAGTTTGTGAGGGAACAAACTGATGATGCAACATTTGTTGAGCCAACGGAGGATGATCCAGCGGCAAACATTGTCAAATATCTGGCTGACGCAATACGAATGCTGCAATCGAATGTACCTCTCAATAGGGTGCATAATGGATATGATCCTGACGAGCAATTGAAGCTAACAATGATACGTGCTTCGCTGCCCGATTTGCCGACGTTCAGTGGTGCATTTGAAGAATGGCCAATATTTGAGCGAATTTATAACATCACAACTGAGACTGGAAGGTACACGGAAGAACTGAATCATTTAAGGTTGATTAAATGCTTGGATGGTGAAGCGAAAGTCGAATGTCGACTCTTATTGCATGGAATGGCAGGCGGAACTGCTATAATGAACCACCTTAAGTCTGTGTACGGAGATCCCGAAAAGATATTGTCCCGCCAAGTAAAAAGGTTGTTGAAGATGAGAGCACCGAAAGACTTAGAGAAGTATAAACTGAAGGAGTTTGTTAGCGAACTGGAATCACTTGTCATCAACGCTGAAAGTTTGGAAAGAGCTGATTTCTTATGTCAACCGTCGATTATAGACCAGTTAGTTTTCAAACTGCGTGATAGACATCGAGATGATTGGGGTGCAATGAAACTCGCCAATCAGAATGTGACTCTGAAAGATTTATGGAAATATTTGGCGGAAAGATTGAAAGATGCTTCAGCACAGCCGCCGACTGAATCTTATGAGTATCGAGCCGGAGATTCAAGAAGAATGCACACACATCGGGAAGAGAGATTTGAATGCATGAATTGTAAGAGCTCATCGCACGACTTGCAACATTGTAGTGATTTCAAGAATCTGATGTTGGCTGACAAGAAGAATTTTTTGCGTTCTAGAGGATTATGCAATTGTTGTTTGAAGCAAGGGCATCGTTGGAAGGATTGTAAGACAAAGAGGATGTGCAATATCGATAATTGTAGAGAATTTCATCATCGAGTATTGCATTTGAAATCACAATCCTGCGATGTTAATTGTGAAGCTGAAAAGGAATTCAAGCATTCAAAGCCGGAAGTTCGAGCTGGATCTTCATCACAGTCAAATCCAGCAGAATCAGAGAGATCGAATTATCACAAGTCAAGTTCAGTGATGTATAAGATCTTGCCAGTTGTATTGCACGGCAACAATGGCGAATTAATTGAGACATATGCCTTCTTGGACGACGGATCTTCAGTCACGTTGCTTGATAGAGAGCTTTATGACAAACTAAATGTGAAGGGTGTTCAAAGGCCATTGAATTTAAGATGGACTAGCGGCATATGTAGAGAAGAAAGCGAGTCGTACATTTTTGATTGTCAAGTGTCAAGAGGAAAACGAGGAAAGAAATTTCCGTTGAATGGAGTGAGAACAGTGGACCAACTTGACTTAGCATCGCAAACGGTAGTGGCAGCAGAGTTACAAGAACGATTCAAGCATTTGAAAGGAATTCCAATACCAAGTTTTGAGAATGCACAACCAAAGCTGCTGATTGGATTGAAGAATGTTTCATTTTTAACAAGCATGTCATGCATTAATGGTGCTGATGATGAACCTGTTGCAATTAAGACAAAGTTAGGCTGGACTGTATTTGGCACTACAAATGACGTTTTAGACAATTGCGCTGTTCATAAAATTTTTGATGAAGAAAGATTGATGTCAATTAGATGTGAAGAGACATCAGATGAGAGTATTAGTGATGTTGCTGTCGAATCTGTCGGAACAACAAAGCACGAACCAATGCCTGTTGATGATGTAAAGGTCATGCCAGTGATGCAGAATACATCAAGGCATGACGATGAGAAATTTGATGAGCTGCAGGCAAAAGGCTATATGAGTAAGATGAATGAACGAATTGTGCCTATTGAATGGAAACGAACGTGGTTATTACCAATACTAACAGACGTCAATACGAATAAGATTCTGACAGTAGCTCGTCATGCATATAAAGCTGCTGTAAAGTATCAAGTGTGGAGAATCAGTATAATAAGAATGGGTTTGAACAAGATCTATCGTGGTGCACAGCATTTAAGCAAAGTATGGATCAAACGCTGGACTGACTCAAAATCAATTGAACAAGACGACATTGTTGTGATGACTAATCCTACAATGATTAATAGCTTGCGGATGGAAAGATTTAGAAACAAGCAGTTCATTATCTAGATGTATTGGACCTTAAGAATTGGAAGGTTTTCTTCAGCAGAGCAGAACAAAACGGAAGGGAGCATGTCATCGACAGATATCAATACATCATGAATAATTGAGATTAGAGTTAAGTTTCATTTTAACGTATTTTTGAGATTCAAATTTTAACGGTTTTCTAAAATTTAAATTAGTTTCTTATTTTTGTGTGTGTGAAAAGTCGAGAAAATTGATTAATTTATTTAATTAGTGAATTTAAGTTTATTTAAATAGTGACAACTAGCTTAAATGTATTGTATGGAATCAGGAAATCAAAACGAACCGAAAGATTAATGTGAAAATTATTATTTTAGTGAGAGAATTGAAAATTTGAGAAGTTTAAATTTGAATATTGAGTTTGTTGACAAAAGTTTGGCGCAAAAGTTATGATCTTCACTTTATACCTGGTATGAATTGGATTTTAACTGTTAAAGAAAGATTGTAATTTGATTTATATTATGTATATTTAAATTATAGTTTCCTGATCAATTGTAATCGTAAAGATTAATTTATGTCACATAGTTCTTGACGGCTAAACTGTTTGTAAGTGACAATTCATTTTTATTTAAGACACCATTTTTACATTTTATATTCTTCATAGGAAATTTTATTCCATTATACAACATATACAATAAATGTACTGTCGTTTTTAAGTCCGAATCGCAGTTTTTTATTGGGGAATCAAAATACAGCTCAAACCGCCGTGACAATCTATGTGAATTATATTAGATTCATAAAATCCTACAACTTCTAAATTTGGATTATAATCAAACAATCCATCTTCGATAATTTCAATTTTGTTCTTATACAAATTAAAATAAACTAAATGAGGAAATGCTTTCAAATCGGACTGGTGGATTTCCTTTAATTGACATCTTGAAATACTAATCATTTTAATATTTTTAAAGATTTTATCCAAACCTTTTGGAAATACCTGTATTGTTTTCCTGTCAGCACTAAAGCTGTGAACATCATCGTTGCTATATGAACTATTTACGTGTGTTCCACTAACTCCGCTGATTTGTGCTGATTCTTCAGATATAATGTTTGGATTGCTGTTGACATTGCATTCATAGATGTCACCCAAAACATTGTCATAGTTACGAATTCCATATTCACACTCAATATTAGTTGACGACGATGATCCACAGAATGCTGCGAAGAGACACAAAGCACCGCTAGACGAGGAAATGACACAAAAAAAAATAATTTTAATTATTTGACAATTTTTTAATTTAATTTTTTCAACTTACAAAATAATTTTCAACATTTTTTAACTTTTTCACAAAGTTGAAATGTACAGGAAATAATTTTTAGTTCCTTTAAAGTCAAAAGTTGGACAGAAAATGATGAAAAGTTGAAATTTTAAAGTGAATTTTATTTGAAAAAAAAAAATCTTAAAAAATTCTCAGTTAATTAAATTTGCTCATTTGAGAATTTAAAATTAAAAAGAGATAGACACAAATATTGTTGATAAGAACTGACTATATTGGCACTGCTTATATACTGAAATTGTTCGCTGCGGTAGCTGAATGTACAATTATTATGTATTAAATGATTTGAGGGGAATTTTAAATAAATTCAAAAAATTTAATAAAGTTATGCAATATGTATAACACATTATCATGTCCCAGCACACAAGTTGTCTGTCCATCACTGCTCTAGAACCTACACTGTAAAAGTAGCCTCTAGAACTGCTTACACTTACTTACTTACTTTGCTGGCCGTTCAGATCAATTGTGACCCATTACATCCCTCAGATGCCGACTCAAACCAGCTCTATCGCCGGCTACAATTTGCCAATTTCCGATTCCAAATGCGATACTATTTCCATCGACAGCTTCTTTCCATGAGGGAACTGACTGTATTAAGCACAAAATGAGGACAATTCAAATTAAAGTTGTGTAAAATGTTAAAAATAGCTACAGACTTCAATTTACAGACTTTTATGCGTGCAGCAGAGAGCTAATCTTGCTATTTTGTCTTGTGCTACTCGTAGCTACTTGATTTAAGCTAGCTACTCTCGCTACTGACCGACAAGCGGATATTCGCATTCACCCGCATGATTCGCATGTATTCGCATTTACCCGCATTTAAATCCTTAAATTCTTGATTTTTAAACCTTAAAAAAATCCAAAAAAAAAAAAACAAAAAAAACTCACTAAAATTTCAATTTAAATTTAATTTAAAATTTATTTAACAAAATCAAGTTTTAATTTCTTCAAATTTGGATATTTTTCAAGCCATCGTTTAGGCATTCGCTTCCTAGACACTGTCAACTTCTCAATTTTCTCGAGCCTTGGTAAATTTCTCATCACTTTATCCTCAAGATCCAATTTTAATTCCTCTAAATTTTTAAATTTTCTCAATAAATCACCCAAATTTGGTACAATTGTCTTCTCAACCTCAAATGCCTTTAAACATTCGTAAAAATTTGACAAAAATTTACCAAAATTGTCATCTTTTGGCACAAAAACTTCACAAATTGTCAATTTTTTAAGATTTAAATTTAAATTTTTAAGTCGATTTTGTTGAAAAAAATTTTGTGTTATTTTTTGAATTGTCAGTTCCTCTAAGTCTGTCTGGTGTTTAAAGAATCCTTCCAATGACCTCAAGTTGCCTTCCTCCTCATTCAGCCTATATCCTTCAATTGTCATTTTTGTTATTTGGCATGTCTCAAAAATTTTTAAAATTTCAAAATCTGTCGTAATCATTTCAAGCTTTAAGTTCCTTAATTTAGGCACATCATCAGTCTTAGGTCCTGTATCGTACCGGTCACCACAGTAATTGACATTATCAAATCTGGCAACTTCCAAATTCACACAAAGTTCCAACATTTTTGACAATATATCGCCAGTTATTGATGCACTTGTTATTGTCAATTTCCTTACATTTTCATTAAAGCTTGCTGACGGTATTAAGGTCTGTGGATTACCATCTGTCGTTATTTGTACATTTTGATATTTTCGTTTTGTTTCCCAGAAATTTTTATGCTTTTTATTTGGAAAATAAATTGTTAATTTTTTTCTTAATTTTGTCGTGTCGACGAGATGACTGAATGACTTGCACGTAAGGGAGATGGACAGCAAGTCGGATGGCTGTAGATATGTAAAAATTTCAATTAACACCTCTTCTGGAATGTAAACCATTTTTTTAATATCACTTAAAATGAATAAATTCACTGAACAGTAAGAATTATATAAATGGAATGGATCTTATGGCTGATTTTTATATAGCAAAATTACCTCCTTAAAAGTCATGCATTTTACCTGAAATTTGGCTAAAAGATTATCAAAGTTTGTAATAATTAGCCAAGCTTTATGCTTGCTGTCTGGTAAATTTACCTGATTTAAAATTTTTAATTTTTTTAAATACCTAAAAATCTAACAGCATCCCAAGATGACAGGTTTTGAGCTGATTTTTGAAGAAAATGCGTTTATGACCTTCACTTTGATCGGTTGGGTGGGTATCTCAGTAACTAGACATCGTAGAGACTTCTGATTTGAAGCAATTGCCCCGTCCTCTTTAAACATAAAGCCCAGACTGAGAAACTTGGCGATAATGCCGCAGTATCCAAACAAATAGGGCTAAATACCGCAGATACCGCCTAGTTTCTCAGTCTTGGCTTAAAATGTTTCAGCTGATTCCCAAATGCTTTTCTATTCAAATTCGCATTGCTGGGCAAAAACGCGCTTTAGACACTTGATCAATAGAATTTTTAACATTTTTATCTACCCGAGCGGATCAATGGGCTATTTCAAGTTTCATTGCTTTGCCCCCTATCAAGCAGAAAGCATTTGTTATAGTGCTTACTCATCGTTCTCTTCGTACTTGATGAGCATGGGCAGCGAAAAAGCAGCAATGGCGTAGTGGTTAGTGTCACAAATTGCGACAAATGAAATTTATTATTTCATTTAATTTTATTATTAACGGTAAATTCGAATTCAAATTTGTAACGGCTTTATCTGTTTTGAATTATTTTAACGAAATTCATATTTTCTATTTTTGACGACGATTGAGTCGACAATTTATTTTAAAATTTTATCGAAATTAAATAAATTAAGTTTGAATTAAGACACTCGAGTTTCTTTTCGTTTATTGATCGAGAATTTTCATGGAAAATTGTCTAAGGTCGCCACAGTTAGAGTGTCGGCCGATGAGTTTGCTCGTGAGAACTGCTTTTAGCTATGATCTTCAGAGTTGAACAGACTCTGCGATTAGTCAACCTATTGTAAAACTGCTGTTATTGCCATGGAAACGTTCAATTATTATGTTACTGTTGACTTTGTGCTCAACTTGAAAGGATGCAACGGATGGATCAGAAATAACACAAGTTAGTTAATCTTAGAGTTACCAGAGGACCAGATTGACCAAACGATTTTCGTCTTTTGGAAAAAATCAGAATTCTTAGTTTGGCACTTTTAAGGTTCCTTTGGACTATTTTGAGTTAGAATATTCAAAAAAACTAGTTAAATTACATTAGAAATTTACGAAAATTCTCGAAAAATCAGGATGTTTTGAGGCTTAATCGGGACACAGCAGCAAGGCTGAAAAGTACATCAGCGTTCCGGCAAAAATACATCAGATGGCCGCCCTACATTAATCTAAACCAAATATTGGGGCGGAAACAAATGACGCACTTATAATTTTATCGACCGCGTTGACCGAGTACTCAAGTGAAACTAACAGTTCATCTTTGTAGATTTGAAAACGTAAAAGAGAACAAATGGGAGAATATCGAATAGCACAAGTTGATTAATCGATCTCAAATCCGGCAACAGGTCAGCATGACTCGACTGGCATTGATCAATTAACCCTTAGTTCGGGTCCCCCACTCCGCTCCTGATTAGATGCTTCTTAATTCATCAAATTTCACTAAATTATTTAAAAATTTCAATTTTTTATTATACTTGAACTTATGCATTAACATGACTGCCTTCGTAGCAGTTCCATAAATCCTCTAACATTTAATATCAAAAATAATTCCCTTTTTTAATTTTTTACATCATTTAAATTCCAGTTCAGCACTAGGAAAGTCCAAAGTGTGGCCGTCTCAAATTCGAATTAAATTGTCGAAAAATTCAAACATTTCAAACTCAAATTATTTTAAAATGCTAATATCCGTTACGAAGAAAAATAAAATTAACGGTCAAAAAAAATTTGAATTTTATCGACAAAAAATATTTTCTTGAAAAAAATTAACGGTTGTCTTTGAGAAAGCCACACTCTGGGAAGGTCATTTAAAATTTCATCACAAATGTCCATTAACATCTTGGATCCTCAACCTCTCTACATGCATTATCAACCTGACTCCATATCACACGTCCAGTCACCGATTGTGGACAGCTCATCAACCATGCAATACCATAATTACACATGTAATATTTTCTACAATTTGTTGGTTCTGGAATGTATACTGGATGTTCTGATATTCCCATGGGGCATCGACTATCGTATCTGGCAGTTCCCCATACTGTATTAATTGGTTTTGTTATTGGATTATTATTTGGTGGATTTGTGATGTTGGGCTGTGGTGGACGTGTAGCTATAGTTGGTGGACGTGTGACTGGTGGACGAGTTATGATTGGGATTGTTGGTCGTGTGACTACAATTGAGGATCTTGTTGTTGTTGCTATTGGTGGGGTTGGTGGAAGTGTTGTGACTGCTGGCGGTGCATTTGTTGGAAATGCTGGCGGCCATGGATTTGTGTCAATTGGACGTGCTGTTGTTGGAGCAACTGGAGCATTTGTTGGAAATGCTGGCGGCCAAATGTCAATTGGTGGATGTTGTCCGGATGGTGGATTTGTTGGGAACCAGTTGGTATTTGGTGGATTTGTAGCTGCTGGTGGATTTGTTGGGAACCAATTTGATCCTGGAGCACTTGTTGCAGCTGGTGGATTATTTGGAAATATTGGTGGCCATTGTTCGGATGGACTTGATGTCGGTGAATTTACAGGTGGAAAAATTGGAAAATTTGGTACCATTGGTTCCATTGGCGATGGATTTAGTGAAAAGGTGGGAAAATTTGGCTGAATCTGACCCGAAACGGCCAAAAAAATTCCAAAAATCACAAAAAATTTTAACATTCTATCTTATTAATTAGACAATTGTAACTATTGATTGCACGCAATTTTCGGTATGATTTTATAGCTGAAATGACACAAGACAGCAACAGCTTTTTTTTATCATAATTGTAGTCATAGATAACAGATGTGTCAAATGCGATTTTGTTTAACTGCATGTAATTGATAACAATTATTAGTGTTGTGGCCTAATTATAAGGAAGTAACAATGTCTCTTTTTGCGTCTGTTACTGACTGAGATGGTTGATATTGGGATGGGAGTGGGGGGATTGTTGGAGGTTATGTCATTGTTAAGTGCTTGCAAACATTGACAAAAAAAGCTTAAAAATTGACCAAAAAATGACCAAAAATTGACCAAAAAATGCTGAAAACATTGACCAAAAAATGCTCAAAACATTGACTAAAAATGGCTCAAAACATTGACCAAAAATGGCTCAAAACATTGACCAAAAATGGCTCAAAAATGATAAAACATTGACAAAAAATGACTCAAACATTGATCAAAAATGCTCTAAACATTGACCAAAAACACTCAAACTGTGACCAAACATGGCTCAAAATTTGACTGAAAATGATAAAACATTGACCAAAATTGATGAAACATTCACCAAAATTGACCAAACATTGGACAAAATTCTCAAAACATTGCCAAAAATAGACAAACATTGACTAAAATGTCCAAAAAATGTAACAAATGTGACAAAACATTGACTAAAAACGCTCAAAAAATTGACTAAAAACACTCAAAAATTGACCAAAAATGGCTCAAAACATTGACCAAAAACGCTCAAAACATTGACTAAAAATTGATCAAAAATTATAAAACATTGAACAAAAACGCTCTAAAAATTGATCAAACATTGACCAAAAAATGGTAAAATATTGTCCAAAAAATTACCAAAAATTTATCAAAACATTGACCAAAAAACACTAAAAAATTGACACAAATTGACATCATTTCCGATCGCCCCACCTTCAAAATAACGTTTTTCTGGTGATTTTCCAATGCATTAACTAGAAATTCACTTCATGACATGTGAATAAACAACTCAAGTCGATTCTGATGACTTGTAACTTAATTTTCATGGAAATAAATTGATTTGTTGTTGAAATGTTACTTCCGATAGATTGTTTTGTTATTGTTTTTGGGCATCAATTGACGTTGTTCTTATCGGTAAAGATTATTGAACTATTTTGATACAAAACTACCGTTTTTGAGCACTTAATGACAAATTAAGCGCTAATTTTGATAAGATTTGATTAAAAAAGTCTCGAAAAATCTTCAAAAGCGGTAAAAAAGTTGAAAAATTTCATGAATTTATTTCAATAGTTTTTCAGCCTTTAAAGTTCTCAGTTCCATTACTAAAAAATGTCAAAAATTTTAATTGTTGCACTTTGTTTGCTCGTTGCTGTTAATGCATTGAGGAGCTTTGATCCAACTGAAGATCAAAGATGTGTCAGAGCAGCTAATAAGAATGAACGAGTCGTCTTTGAACATGAGGATGATTGCTCGAAATATTATTTGTGTAAAGGAAATCTAAAATGTAAGTTCTAAGTTTAATAAAGTTGATAATCTATGATTTTGTGGAAAATTCGATTCAAGAGGTGATTTCTTTAATATTGGGATGGTACAGTATGGTTCGGGTACCCTAACCTACCCTCTTTGTATATCCTAATCTAATCTACCCGAGGACCCTAACTTACCCCATCTTAACATACCCAGGTATCCTAACGAACGCTATACGGGTATACTTTAAGATTCTTGGAAACCCTACCCTGGTAGGTAATATTATTCTATAGAACCACACCTACCCTTGTCTCACCCCTGGGTTACCCTATGCCGACCATATCCTAGCTACCTTGATTAGAGTTGGTCTAGAACAGAGGTAGAATAGGTATGATAGTTTAGCAGGGTATCCTGGCTTTGTTAGGATATCCCGGATAGGTTGAGAAACCGACTCTAGGTATTGCAAAGTAATGCGCGTGTACCTAATCGTATCAATACTGAAGAAATTGATCCCATGGTTAACTGAATCGTGCCATATTCATAGACCAATGCTTGGATTCCTGTGTCCCTCGACAAATTTGTGTGTCTTGAAAATATTTCTAGACCAGAACTAAGTATGAAACAATAAAAATCATCACTGTCATACACCCTTAAAAAAATTGAAAATAATTTAAGTCTTATTTAATATGAATTTTTATGTTCTTGTTACAGATGAGATGGACTGTCCATATATTAATGAAATTCTTGAGACAAAAATGTACTTCAATCCAGAAGTTAACGACTGTGACTTCCCATATCGTACCAAATGTGGAAAAATTGATGAAATTTAATAAAATAAATTAATTAATTTAGTTTTTTTGGTTTTTGTATTTTGGTTAAAATTTCAGATTATTCAAGTAGAAATAATCGAAGTGTCAATTGTGTCTAAATCTGGCATGGTTAATAAATTCCTTAGCACGTAACGCAAGAAAGCATATCAAATCTATTGATTCAATTCCCGGAAAATTATCAACATTCACTCATAATCTGTACATTTATTAGTTCAAGATAAGCCTAATAATTTCTAAATTTGCTACCTTGCCCAGTTCCAATTCCCATTTTCCAGATAAAGAAATCCTATTTTCCAAGAAAGTATACAATCACTTCAAGTTGTGTTATCATATTTAGATTAGAAATAGTCGTGCTTACCTTAGTGTTGTCAGAGCTTCTAATTGGAGGTGCTTTTTGAAATTTTGTAGACCGGACTCGCATAGTCCTGGCAACTCTGACTTACTTGGCTTCACTTGAGATACATATCTACTATGGCATCACTTACTGAGCCTACATTTTCAAACGGTATTTACTTCTCCGGTATTTACTTCTACTTCTCTTCATACCTCCATCGAATCACCTTTTACAGCTTCCACATCTCTTCTTGGGAAAGCTAGAGTTGACCTAAAGTAACTTAGGATAACCTGGAGCAACCTGGGGAAACTAAAACCAATTAAGGGCTACCAAGGACAGCCTAGGGTAATCTAGTGCAGCCTTGGGTAACTTGGGGCAGTCTAGGGCAAACTTGGAGCATTCAAGGTTATTTTAGGGCAACCTAGGTTAAATTACGGCATTCTAGGGTAATCTAGAGCACTTTATGGCAACTTAGGCTAATCTAGAGCAATCTGAAGGCAAGCTAGAATAACCTAGGGTAAATTTGGATAACTAATGGTGACTTAGGCAACCTTGAGCAACATGTGCCAACTTAGGGCAACCTGAAGCAACCTAAGGCAACCTAGTGGAACTTAATGCAGCCCATGGCAACCTAGGGTAATATAACGTACGTAATAATGGAGGACACCTGGCATAATCATAGTAAAAGTCTTTACTGATTGATACAGAAAGTACTCAATGTCAATTTTCAACTCAATAATAAAACCATAAAAACCACTTCAAATTTTTTTATTGCGTACAATTTTTGGACCTAATAAATTCATTTAAAATACCCTAAAAATTTGCCTAGATTACTCATGCTGCATTCCCATACCAAATCATCAATTGAGATCTAAAAATAAATTAAATTTTCAATTTAAATCCAATTTTCGATAAACAAAATTGACAAAGAAAAAATCATTGCGAAATGTTCTTGAGATAATAAAGTCACTGCGATTAAGTCATTAACGATAAAGCAATGACAAGATAAAAGCTGAGACTTTCAATCGGCTTTAAAGTCAGACGTAACACGAAGGTTGTTCAAAGCAGTTCAAAAAAATGAAATTTTTAATTTTTGCTGTCGTTTTGATTGCCTTTGTTGGCTTATCAACAAGTGTACCGACATGTCCAGCACCAGATGGTGATTTTGTTGCTCTCTTCCCACACGAGACTGATTGTACAAAATTCTGGAAATGTGATCGTGGTGTTGCTTGTGAGTATTGAAAGATTAATGTTGAGGGTCAGTTTAGTATGGACTATGTAACATAGGCAGTCGCTTAAGACATTAACCACAGTAAGACGGAACTAATTCTATAGAATTGTATAAGCTGTTGCCGTAGTGACTCGATGACGGAATGGTTTAGGGCTTTGGTACCTAATTATTGCAATATTGACACAGCGTCGTCGGATCCGAACCACTTGTTTGATAATATTACTGACATATCTACAAAAGAAGACTGTGGCCTGGTCTAGGTTCGAGTGCGATGGTAAAGCAAACTCATTATTTGCCCTGAGACGCATAAAACGCGAAGCTTTGGATCTTTCTGATCTGAATATTCTGATATGAATCCGTAGTGACTCAGTGATTGAATGGTTCAATGCCTCGGTACATAACTATGAATCCTGTGCTTACGTAAACGCCTGAGCTGGAACCGATTTCTCCGTTGGTGGAACGGTATGATACGGTACGGTAAAGGCACACCAAAGGCTCGGTACACACTTCGTATGTCAAAGTGGAATGTCTGCTCCGTACAAATGATGCTCTAATGACGTATCATCGCACTACTATCTCGTACTACAGGTGCACAATTGGTACACCACTGATGCACTGATGTACCCCATTGGTGTAAAATTTGTACGGTACAGATATGCCACTTTGCTATACCAGATGTAGTATTGTACCACACCATTGGTGAATTAACACCGTGAAGTACCATACCATACCACCATCGGAATCATCATCCCCAGATTTCTACCTACGATCCTTCTCTTAACCCCAACATCTTCATTTTCTACCACAAAGTCCACTTCTACCATAATTACACATCTAATAAAATCATTCAAATTTTTTACTTCCAGTTGAAAAGGATTGTCCAATTTATAACAACATTTCGGGTGATAGACTTCATTTTGATCGTGATTTGAGTGTTTGCAATTGGCCATGGGCTGCTGGATGTGCATAAGCATCTGAACATATCAACATTATTTCTTACAATTTACATCATATACCCTAATAGACGATGAGGATGGTCACATGGTTCTGAGATGAAGGTTTTTGATGGTTTTTCGCGGTTTTTCGTTCCTAGAACGCTGATGAGGACCGAAAAATCGTGAATGACGGTCATCGAGATGGTCATCTGAACCTGTGATGTCATTTGTCACTCGACATGATGTGAGAATCAAGGCACCATGTGAACAGCATGCTCATTGTCTATTAGGGAAGCCATTTATTCAATATGGATGTAGGGTATCAACAATATATCAGATATGGGTGGGAATTTTCAGAATAATAAAGGAAAAAATTGAAGAATTTTTGTTGGAGTTCCTGAATTTATGCAAAAAAAAAAAAGTGTTTGAAACATTAAATTGCATAAGTTTAAGGATCTTTTTAGAAAAATACATTTTATTTTCAGAATTTACTTTATTTTTTATTCATCAAACTATATCAAATCTATCAAGTCGATTTTAGAACAAAATATCAAAATTACCTATTGGAATAAGCAGGTTCTAAGTATACTAATGAACTGTTAGTGACAGAGCTCGAAGTCGACTCAGATTTAATATGGAAAAGTTGACCCGATTCATACAAAATCTAAATTGACTTCGAGCTCTGGTTAGTATTACCGAATAACACAAGTCTGTTTATCGATCAAGACAACGGTAGGATATCCTGGGTATGGTAGAATTTGCAATGTAGGGTAAGATGTTCCTGTTATTGTAGAATATCTTGGTTAGGGTTGTGTAACTCTGATAGGATTTGGTATTTGGGACAGAGTTGGCAGGACTTTAAAGTGGAGTCCGGACTTTCAAAGTCCGGACTTTCAAAGTCCGGACTTTGAAAAAAAAAGTGGAGTCGGACTTTCAAAGTCCGGACTTTAGTGGAGTCCGGACTTTAGAAAAGTCCGGACTTTGAAAGTCCGGACTTTGGGACTTTGGGAGTCCGAAAAGTCCCATACAATTTTTTTTTTTTTTTTATTGAAAAGTATTTTAATATTTTTTTTTCGGTACCACTGCGTAACCCGACTTGAAAAAATGATTTTTTTGACATTTTTTTCGATACCACTGCGTAACCCGACTTGAAAAAATGATTTTTTTGACATTTTTTTCGATACCACTGCGTAACCCGACTTGAAAAAATGATTTTTTTGACATTTTTTTCGATACCACTGCGTAACCCGACTTGAAAAAATGATTTTTTTGACATTTTTTTCGATACCACTGTAACCCGACTTGAAAAAATGATTTTTTTGACATTTTTTTCGATACCACTGCGTAACCCGACTTGAAAAAATGATTTTTTTGACATTTTTTTCGGTACCACTGCGTAACCCGAGTTGTAAAAGTGACATTTTTTAGATTACACTGTGTAACAATATCAAAAAATTAATTTTTTCAACTCGGGTTACAGTGGTATCGAAAAAAATGTCAAAAAATTCACTTTTTCAACTCGGGTTACGCAGTGTAACCGAAAAAAATGTCAAAAAATCATTTTTTCAAGTCGGGTTACGCAGTGGTATCGAAAAAAATGTCAAAAAATTCATCTTTTCAACTCGGGTTACGCAGTGGTATCGAAAAAATGTCAAAAAATCATTTTTTCAAGTCGGGTTACGCAGTGGTATCGAAAAAAATGTCAAAAAAATCATTTTTTCAAGTCGGGTTACGCAGTGGTATCGAAAAAAATGTCAAAAAAATCATTTTTTCAAGTCGGGTTACGCAGTGGTATCGAAAAAAATGTCAAAAAAATCATTTTTTCAAGTCGGGTTACGCAGTGGTATCGAAAAAAATGTCAAAAAAATCATTTTTTCAAGTCGGGTTACGCAGTGGTATCGAAAAAAATGTCAAAAAAATCATTTTTTCAAGTCGGGTTACGCAGTGGTATCGAAAAAAATGTCAAAAAAATCATTTTTTCAAGTCGGGTTACGCAGTGGTATCGAAAAAAATGTCAAAAAATTCATTTTTTCAAGTCGGGTTACGCAGTGGTACCGAAAAAAAAAATTAAAATACTTTGTAATAAAAAAAAAAATTTTTTGTATGGGACTTTAAAAGTCCCAAAGTCCCAAAAGTCCGGACTTTCATAGTCCGGACTTTCGTGGAGTCCGGACTTTCAAAGTCCGGACTTTGGTGGAGTCCGGACTTTCAAAGTCCGGACTTTTGGGACTTTTGGGACTTTTAAAGTCCGGACTCCAAAGTCCTGCCAACTCTGATTTGGGATATGGTAGCGTATCCCGAGTTAGTATATTAGTATATTAGGGTATCCTGATGGTTTTGGTATATAAGATTATGGTAGGGTATCCTAGGCATGGGAGGGTATTCAGAGTATGGTATGGTATCCAGAATAGTTTTAAAAAAATGCCCCAGATTTTTAGCTAATAGACCGATTTGTGCTTTCTGCTCTTAATCTGAGTGGAATAAACTGCGATTAATCGACCTTGAAAACTTGACATTTTTGGAAATTGCCAGTAACTGTCAAGCTTATTACTAGACAGTGGATGATTATATCACAACGAAGGTCATTGAACCTCATTGAACCGGTGACTAACACCCCATCAGATCAACCAATCGCACCCTATTCCACTCAGATAGCCTTTTTATACTTATTAATAATGCTTCCTTTGACAATAATTCTTAATTCTCAGCTTCGTCTCATCGATTCCATTGAATGTACCACGAACACAAGTTCCATCAAAGTAAATCTTTTCTAGCTCATTTCCATAATCCAACAATTCAGTTCCAATATAAGTGATTGGATTCGAGTCAAATTTAGCAACTTGAAGGAACCGCAGGTAGGCTAACAAATCTCCAGGCAGTTCACTGAGACGATTATTTGACAGCGACAGATGAGTCAGTGCCTGAACATAGGACAGGACATTGACATTTATTGCTGCAATTTTATTGTCCCTTAGGTCAAGTTTCCTTAGGCTTGACAGTCCCCTGAATGCCTCATTTTGGATAGCCTCAACCTGATTATTGGCTAGAATTAGGTATTTTAGGTTTGGAACTCCACCAAAAGCATCATTTGGTACTTCCTGTATAAAATTTCCCTCAATTCTCAAATTAGTCAGCAAATTGGACACAACCTTAACATTCAAGTCAAGCAGCTCAGACTCGACAACTTCCAGTGACGTTAAGTCACTAAACTGCTCAAAAATTGAGTTTGTCATGAATCGGAATTTGGAATTGACAATTTGCAGCCTTTTAAGGTTAGAATGTCGCTGATCGACCAGAACAGCAAGCATATTTGGATGTGCTGCAATCACATTTCTAGCCACACATGTCGCTTCCCCGTCCACATCCTCAACATCACAGTTAATTTGGAATGATGAGTAGACAGTCAGTGATTCATGACATGCTGCAAATTGGGAGTTGACTGACTGCATTTTAGTTCCTAATTCCTTATTGACGTGGAACAAGTCGTCGTTGTCTTTTTTAAATTCCTGATTTGCGTGACTGCACATTTCTATTGTGGCTGTTTTGTTGTCATTTTGAGCTTTTAGGTTGTTGGTGATGGTCATTAGGTCTGCACTTTGGGTATGTAAGACTTCAATCTCTTTTTTGAGGTTAGTGACTTGAGCTTGGCAGTTGCGGACTTGACTTTGATGGCTTGCATGTTGGGACTTTAGGTCTTCAAGTTCTGCTGCTTGGTCGCCATTTTGTTTTTCCAGCTCCGCCATTTTGTCTTTTTGGTCGCCATTTTGTTTCTCTAGTTCCGCCATTTTGTCCCTTTGGTCGCTATTTTGTTGCTCCAGTTCCGCCATTTTGTCCTTCTGGTCGCCATTTTGTTTCTCAAGTTCCTCAATTTTGTCCTTTTGGTCGCCATTTTGTCGTTCTAGTTCCGCTATTTTGTCCTTTTGGTCGCCATTTTGTAGTTCCAGTTCCTCAATTTTGTCCTTTTGGTCGCCATTTTGTAGTTCCAGTTCCTCAATCTTCTCCAAAATCTCAGTCTTTTCACCTTGTAAATCTCGGTTTGTGCTGCGCAGCTCATAGATCTCATGCTCAAGTCTCGAATTTGACTCCCTGCACATTTCGTAGTTCCTTCCAACAGTCTCCAATTCAGCTGTTCTATTCCTGCAAGCATCAAGTTCCACCTCGAACATACTCAATGTCTTATTTCTGTCCTGCATGTTCATGCTGTTAAGCTTTAAATCCAATTCCAGTGAAAACTTGTTATCCTGACAGATTTTAAGGCTTTTATCCAAGTATGACAATTTTGTGGACTTTTTGGAGTTCTGGAGAGTCAGCTTGTCAATTTTAGTAAGCAACAGGCTGAATTGAGTTTCGAGGTTGTCCAAAAATGATTGTTGGATGTTTGGGGATGAGATTGATGCAGCATCAAGTGTGTTGTTGGGTTCTGGATGAGTTGTTGTGGATTCAAGGCTGTTGTTGATGTCTGTTGTGGATTCAGGATCAGAATCTGAGGTTTCATGACTTTTGGATGTCGTGCCTTCATCTAAGTCATATGAATCTGGTCCATTATGGTCTAAAACAGCTTCCTTGACTTGATTGTCGATTTTAGCTGACAATCTACCGATTCTTGCTAATTTATCTTCAAGTTCCTGCTGGTTATCCTCAAACTTCTTAAGACTCATCTCATTTTGAGCTTTTAGGTCCTCAACTTGTTGTTCCAGTTCCGCCATTTTTGTGGCTTTTCCTTCCAACTCCTCAACTTGCGCTTCCAATTCCAGAATTTTCACTTCCTTTTCCTCAATAATGGCCTCATAGTCAACATTTGTGGCAACTCCTGATCCTTTAATTATTAAATAAATTTTATCATCACGAAGATATCCTTGAACTGTAAAGTTTTCAGCCTCTTTTGATTCTTGTTCGACTGTAGACGGTTGGTCAGCTTCAGATTTGTTCCTGGATTCCCATTCCATGCAGATTTTGTCGAGTTGATCTTTAGTGTCGATTGAAGACATTTGACGGTCTTTATTATAATTGATGTTGGTTATTGGGGTGGCAGTGGAAGTGACTTGTGAGCCAGATGACGGAGGGACTGTAGAGGATAATTCAGATGATGTGGTTGTTGGTTCTGTTGTGTTGAACACCTAAAAAGATTCAAAATAAGGTTAATTTCAATTTTTTAAGGTCCGTCGATTTAATGAGCTAGTGAAGGTTCACTAAAAGTAGAAGTCAGCTTCCAAACAGGTCTGCCAACTCTGAATATGGGAGAACTGAATTCACACAGTGTGGTCTATTGGAAATTATGACTAAGTGTTCTCGATGCTAAACTACTGCAGAGTTGGCTGCACTCCAATATTTAGGTGCCGTCACTGAAGTTCGAACTCCATTACAGGCAGAATTGTGGCAGAGACAAAAACGGCGAGCAATAAAAAGCAATGACCGGTAAAATCAATGAACGACTGGCAAATTCTCTCGGTCGCGGACATCGGCCATCACAACCCTGATTAAAGGACCCGATTCCACTTCACTTTTTGGGAGGTGATTTCATAGTGGCCTTTTTGTATTTTTTGAAGTGAGCGACTCCCAATGTCCTGTCTACTGTTATGACTTGCTGAATAGTGGGAATTAGAGCTAACATGGATATTGTCAACTGAAACCTATTATTAAGACTATGATTTGTAAGAATTGAGCTTTTGTAAGGAACACTAAACCACAATAATTTAAGGCAAGGCCACGGATTTTTGGTTTTATCTCAAAAACTCTAGAACACACTTTTACAGAGTAATGTTTTAAGGTGCTTCTTATGCTGTTTACAACCCATTTGGCAACAGCAAATAGGAATTTACCGATATATGACTTTAGTATGTGTGCTAAGCCTAGTCTAGTCGAATTGATACCGACGTTTTGAGCATCATAATAAGCAAAACTCGGGTATTTAGGAATTCCGAAGCCTGACCAAATATCAAGTGATTATGTTCTCCTTGATATCGGTAAATACGAGCTGGTGAGCCTAAGGGTCGTTTACTTAGAATCTCAGCCTCCACTCGTTCCTCTAATTAGAGTATTACACCGAAAACTACTCACTTGATTATCAGTTGAATCCTCAATTTTGTCCACCGTTGGAGCTTCAATTTGACCATTCTCACTTCCTTCTGATATGCTTGAATTTGATAAATTTTGATTGTTTTGCAAATCTTCAACCTGTTTCTGAAAATCAGCGATTTTCTGATTGAGATCCTCAATATTTTCATTTTGTTCCTTGTCTGTCTCCTCAGTTGTCTCATCTGTTGCATCATCAACTCCTGTTGTGTCCTCTAATGTTGTTGATTCAGTCAAACCTTCAAGTTCCTCAGTTGTATCTGATTCTATAGTGCTGTCGTCTGGATTTTCAGTTTGATCATGGCAATAACTCCTAAATAATCCTTCCAATTGGTCAATTTGATGCGTAACGCCATCAATTGTTGACAATTCCTCCAAACATGGATTTCCAGTGAAGTCAAATTGCCTCAAATTTTCCAAATTTTGTGTTAAATTTGGCGATATTTTGGTCAATTTGTTGTGGCTGAAGAACATAACCTCTAAATTTGGATTATTTTCAAATAAATCTTCAGTCAGTTCCTGAATTTCGTTGTTTTTAACTGATAATGTCCTCAAATCTTGCAGATTTTTAAGGTCCAGTTCCTTAATTTTATTCCCATCAACTGTCAAAATTTTTAATTTTTCATTTTTTGATGGAAATTTTTCAATTTTATTTCCCGACAAGTCAAGTTCCTCTAAATTTTTCAAGTCATCAAAGGCATCGTCGGGAATTTTTTCAATCGGATTTTCCATAATTTTCAAAATTTTCAGGTCCATTTCCTCGAAATTTTCCCTCAAAATTTCCCCCAACGATGAATTTTTCACCTCAAATCTGATCAAATTTCCAAAAACTTGTCCAAATTTCATCGGCAAAACTGCAACATTTTGATGCTCAATAATCAGTGCCTCAACTTTACTGCTGTCATATCCACTCATGTGCTTGCCATTTACTTCCGCAATCTCGGCATTAAGATGATTATTTACAAGATTTGTTGCATTGCATGTGTAATAATCTTGTGAATTATGAGTCGTTATTTCATAAATGCAATTAAGCTTTACTTCAGTCACGGCTGATGGTGCTGAGCGAGCAATAGGAAATGTCGACCAGATTACGGCTGATAAGATGATTATTGCTGTTGTGTTGAGTGATGTAAATTTAGGAATTTTTAGTCTGAAAAATGTGAGAAAATTTGTAAGAATTTTTGGAATATTTTGTATGGGGACTGTTCACTTATTAAGTCACAAAATGTACATTTGTTCTAATAGAATCAACATTAAATGGCTTCATACGCAAGCATGCGAAGCTAACTGGTACAAAGTTTATGTTTTTAGAATGCAGCTGTACATTCCGTAATTTTTCAAAAATTAACAAGGAAATTCTCGCAATTTCTATTGTTGAAATGGAAATGAGGAGGGAACAGGGTGTCCTGGACGTAATAAGTGAATGGTCCCTATTTGAATTTGTTAGAAATTGTGTGAAAATATGTCAAAATTAATTTTATTTTTGTTGCTGTTCACTTATTGAGCAGCACAATTTAATCGACTTTTTGACAACCTATACAACCCTTAAGCATAGTCCAGGCACAGTACCCCCAGATACTAAGGCAACGAATATGACTGTAGCTGACGAAAACGCAATACGCATTTTTGAGATAAATGTGCTTAGATCAATCTTTGAACCAAAAAGAGAATTTGAAACCTTTTCCTGAGCAGGAGCAATGAGAAGCTGTTCAATGAAGCTGATATTGTGAGACTTTAAGGCTTGTGGAGGCTCCATCATTTTAATCCGACTTTTTAGATGGCAAGAGATCACGCGGGAGGCCAAAGTACTCATAGCTGTCTATAAAGACAGTATTACACTTGGAATTAGTAATTGACAAGTGATACCCAGCGATAGAACCAGCTTCAGGCTCCAACTGAGGTATGCCATGGATCACACTTGATCAGTACGGCCAGCGAAGTTAGACACCCACTTCCCCGTTCCCATAAATTTACCTCATTTTAACAATCCACAGCTCTTAATTTTTTGCTAATTAAATTAATTCACTTTAACTAATTTTTTTAATCCTTTTGTGTGAACGAATCGAATAAAACTAACGGAATTAATCTCAATTTTTCTCACTCAATTTACTCATTGTGTAATGTTTTTAATCTGAACAAAATAATAACAATTTTGAGATACTTAGTTGCAAAAGTTGAACAATCTCACTGTACACAAGTTGAAAAATGTGACTATGTATTGAATATAAATAGTGAAATGACTGGAAGAGATAGGAGTTGCTAAAAATGGGTCATATTGTGTTACTTACTTACTTACTGTAAAAATGTTCCTATGTTGATCGTAGGCTACAACTAAAGACTTTCAATCTGATTCTGTTGCTGGCTCTGTCATCTAGTTTGTATAAATTATCTGTCCGTACCAGTGTTGGACAGGACTCCAACCTTTTTGTAGCTTTCTTTGTACATGTTGAGTTCGGAGATAGCAAGTTTTGATCTGCTTTCACCAGATTGTTTGTGGGGCTGCCACCTTACAAGCAAGGGTTTGAGTAGGATTTTAATCCACTCTTTGGAGTACATATCCCGGCTAGCTTCGATCGCCGAAAATTCTGAGAATTCCATTGTTCATTTTTGAAAAATGTTCGCTATTCTGTAACGTAATTAAAGAACGGCCTCCAGGATAGTCTTTAAAATTCCATTATTTTCGTGCAATTAAGACCGAAATTCAATGTAAAATGCTTGAAAATGCATGAAAAGGATGAGTAAGAATGCAACCTGTACAACACAATTTCTCAAAAGTTTTGGAATCTTTGAATTTCTTTGTACTTTTAAAGAAAGAATGATAAGCATACACGTCTTAGATTATGTTGAACAGCTCCTCAACTTTTCAAACTTTTACACAATCAAACAACACAGAAATCACATCCAAGCATTCTTGATGTTAATGTCAAATTGAGCCGTGGCAGTCAACTTGTGTTCTGTCGCTCAAAAAATGGTTACCTAACATTTGATTGATAGATATTATATGTCATACTTCTTGACGTACAATTTTAGAGAAGGAGGTAGATAAACAATTTCGAACTTGATAATTTCATTTTCGAAATTATACCTTTGCCAATATCAATAATTGGTCATCTCCCAACCCCTCATCCCTCCATCCACCTAAACATGCACCTAAAGTCATCTAAATTAGCTCATGGATCACTGTATTTCTCTGTACATTCCATAAAGTAAGTAAATAAGTAAACGCATCTAGTAATTGCTCAAAATAACCTACATATTAATCACACATATTTCGATATTTGATGCACAAGTGACACGAGTCAATTGTCATAAAAGAATCAACAAGTAATTAGCATATCAAACAGAATTAATTCCACGATTAAAGAATGAACAATGAAGTTTATCAGTCATATTAACTGATGTAATTAATTAACTCGGTAGATATATAAATATTCTTATGAATTTTCATACTTATTCAGTTATCAGTGCTACATCTCATCACATCGTTAACAAGTTGACAGTTATGAATCCAAATCGTGAGACAAAATTTAATACAATTTGTAATAAATATCCAACACATCGTGATGAATATGTTAAAGGATGTTGGAAGTGGTTGAAAGGACGACGTGCTGATGATAATGCTGAGGGATTGTGGCGTGTTTGGGATAAATTGTATGATTTGAGTGACTATGTTGAGAAGCATCCTGGTGGTCGGGAGTGGCTGATATTGGCAAAGGTATGGCAGTGCTAATCTAAATTTCGAAAGTGAAATTGTCAAGTTCGAAAATTAAATTGTCAAGTTCGAAAATGAAAAAGTCAAGTTCGAAAGTGAAATTGTCAAGTTCGAAAGTGAAGTTATCAAGTTCGAAAATAAAATTGTCAAGTTCGAAAGTGAAATTGTCAAATTCGAAAATGTTCAAATTCGAAAGTAAAATTGTCAAGTTCGAAAGTGAAATTGTCAAGTTCGAAAATAAAAAAGTCAAGTTCGAAAGTGAAACTATCAAGTTCGTAAATGAAAAATTCAAGTTCGAAAGTGAAATTGTCAAGTTCGAAAGTTAAAAAGTCAAGTTCGAAAATGAAAAAGTCAAGTTCGAAAGTGAAATTGTCAAGTTCGAAAGTGAAATATTCAAGTTCGAAAATAAAATCATCAAGTTCGAAAGTGAAATTGTCAAGTTCGAAAGTGAAATTGTCAAGTTCGAAAGTGAAATTGTCAAGTTCGAAAGTGAAATTGTCAAGTTCGAAAGTTAAATTATCAAGTTCGAAAATGAAAAAGTCAAGTTCGAAAATGAAAAAGTCAAGTTCGAAAATAAAATTGTCAAGTTCGAAACTGAAAAAGTCAAGTTCGAAAATGAAAAAGTCAAGTTCGTAAATGAAAAATTCAAGTTCGAAAATTCTAATACTGTCATTTTATCAAAATTCAGGGAACCGACATCACCGAAGCATTTGAAGTTTTCCACATGAACTCAAAGCCAGCTGAAATCCTAAAGAAATATTACGTCCGCGAAGCCAAGGAACCACGCAACTACCGCCTAACATTCAACGAAAATGACTTTTATCAAACAATTAAGCGTAAAGTAGTCAAAAAGCTGAAAACAATTGACGTCAAAAAAGAGTCATGGAAGTCAAGGTTCTATTTTGACTTTTTCTTACTCGCTATGATCATGTCAGCATGTGCAAGTGTTTACTTTGAGAACAATACATTACGATTAACAGGTGTTTGCTTGGCTGGAATGTTTGCATGCTTTATTGTCAATGCCGGTCATAATTTTATACATTTGAGAAATAATTGGAGAATGTTTGGATGTCACGTGGTGTTTGTTAATTTTCGGGAGTTTAGGACGTTCCATGCGATGGTTTGTATTAGTTTGTTATGCCTTAAATTAAGGACTGAATGAAGGTTATCCAGAGGGATGGTCAGAAATTGGATGTAGAGAACCAGAGCTTGAAGTTGACTAAAGTCAAGTTGACTTTTTTTCAAGTCAAGTTGACTTTTTTTTCAAGTCAAGTTGACTCAAGTCAATTTTAAACTCTGCTTGCTACATGTGAAGGTGGGGGAGCTACCTCTAGGGTATCACTGTACCTCCAGCTAAGCTTCATCAGTCCATAAACAGAACCTAAACCTTAAATTCTGTCAATACTTATTACATCCCATACAGTCACATCATCTCTACCCAAACACAGTATATGATCTGGAAACGACAATTTATGAGCCATTCTTCAAAATGCTACCAATTGAGAAGAACACATTAAGGATTATGATAAGCTATGTCATGGCACCTATCGTACATCTCTTATCATTCCATGGTGCTTTGGTTTACAGGTTTGTGTCTAAATATGACTGTAAAGTTCAAGTGGTTGACAATTTCACTTTCGAACTTGACAATTTTATTTTCGAACTTGACAATTTTATTTTCGAACTTGACTTTTTCATTTTCGAACTTGACAATGTTATTTTCGAACTTGACTTTTTCATTTTCGAACTTGACTTTTTCATTTTCGAACTTGACTTTTTCATTTTCGAACTTGACTTTTTCATTTTCGAACTTGACAATTTTATTTTCAAATATGACATTTTCATTTTCGAACTTGACAATTTCATTTTCGAACTTGACAACTTCACTTTCGAACTTGACTTTTTCATTTTCGAACTTGACAATTTCATTTTCGAACTTGACAATTTCATTTTCGAACTTGACAATTTCATTTTCGAACTTGACAATTTCATTTTCGAACTTGACAATTTCTGTAAAATTGATAATTTTACTTTTATGCCTTAATTTCTCAGAATTGCAAGTCAAATTGTGTCCGGCGAGCAAATCTTCTACCTTGATGACCTGATTGGCTGCGCAGTTCCTCTTTTGATGCTTCTCATCGGTAAATCAGCAGCTTTTACATCCCAAAATGTCTTTGAAGTCTTTATAGCCTGGAATATGATAATTGTTGTTGCATCAATTGTCTTTAGTGTCATTGGACTTAATGCTGGTCATCATGGAACTGAAATTACACACGAAGGTGACGAGTTTAAAAGTTTAGACTTTGCAATTCATCAAATGGCAGCAACAATTGATCGACTTGAGGCTAATTCAAATCTTTTTATGATTTTGACACATTATGGTGAACATATTTTGCATCATTTCTTTCCGTCACTTGATCATGCTATTTTATATCATTTTCGTGATGAATTAATTGAAACGTGTACGGAATTTAAGGAGGAATTGAGACAAATTACACTTTTTGAGGCTACAATTGAGCAGTATAAGCAACAAGCGAGAACAAAAACGTTTGAATTGGACAAGAAAAATGAATAAAATTTGAGGATTTGAGTGATATAAAGGAGGTAATGGTGATGATATAGTCGAGTATAGCATGTCGGTTGATCGATCGGAGGTATGGCACTAGGTTGACGTGACTGTGGCATGGTGTTGGGTTCAAGCCAATTCGACATCATGTCACAGTCAAAACCCAGAGCTCAAAGGTGACTCAAGTCAAGTTGATTCAAGTCAAGTTGACTCAAGTCAAGTTGGTCTCAAGTCAAGTTGGTCTCAAGTTATGTTGACTCAAGTTAAGTTGGCTTCAAGTTAAATTGACTCAAGTCAAGTTGGCCTCAAGTCAAGTTGGCCTGAAGTCACATTGACTCAAGTCAAGTTGGCCTCAAGATAAGTTGACTCAAGTCAAGTTGACCTCAAGTTACGTTTACTCAAGTCAAGTTGCCCTCAAGTCAAGTTGATTCAAATCAAGTTGACTCAAGTCAACTTCAAGCTTTGCTGACATTAACCTGTAGTCGGATTTGTGGATCGATTAACCGATTTATCCTATTCGAGATAAAGTCATTCAAACTCCAACTCTGTCACTCGGGTACGAAATTGTGAAAATATTCATTAAATTTAGGTGATGGTTCCTATTGGGCCTATTAGTTCATTCAGAGTGTGGCCGTCTCAAATTCGAGTTTTTCGACATTAGATTGTCGAAAAATTCGAACATTTCGAACTCAACTTATTTTAAAATACAAATTTCCGTTACAAAGAAAAATAAAATTAACGGTCAAAAAAAATTTGAATATTAACGACAAAAAAATATGATAAAATAATATTTGAGAAAGCCACACTCTGAGTTTATTTTATGTTTTTGTATGCTGTATACTGTGAATGTAAATGTCAATAAATGGGGGTCGTTTGCTTATTATGTATCGCTTTTAAGGCCTCAATAGGCAAAGAGAGTGCCCCCAAGAGCAGATTAACCTGAGAGCAAGTTATTTAAGGTTTTTGAGAGCTGCTCTTTGCATGTTAGGGCGGATTGTGGAAGAATGTATTAAAAAGGAGATTTTTTGTGTTATACAATAAGTGAACGGCCTAAAAGTTGACAGAGAATAAAGTAAATCATTTTATAGTCAATTGTTGAAATTTAATTTATTTTTAGAATAATTCGATCCTTATAGCAGGTTTACCGTAAATTAGGAGAATGTGCAGGGTCGGTCACTCCAATGTACAATGCTTTTCCTGCACTGTACGCTAAATAATGCACTCCAAATACTGTACTGAACCTTCACATAAATTCACTAAGTTCAGTACTGTATTTTTGGAGTGTCTAACCCATTGGTGAGCAACCTGTGTGTATGTTTTCTCGATATCCCGGTAAAGATACATTTTCGGGATCGATATTGAAATTTTCGGGATTTCCTGGCATTTTTCGGGATCGGAATTCGGATTCTAAGTTAGATTCCGACTTTTTTCTCTAAAATAAAGTCGTAAAACTTCAAAAATAATACATAACCCAATTTTTTACTGAAATAGCACAAAAATTCCCACTTTTTTCATTAAAAATCTGCACAGCCTATACAGCAGCACGCATTAAACAGCCTTGATAATGTCATCAGCCTTCATATGTCGCCACATTGTCTCAAACTTATAGATTTTTTTTTACATAAACATTTTTGCTCTAATCAATGAAGAGAAACTGACGAGTCATTGTTATGCTCACGCACAAAAATTGAGCATTTGAGAAATTGAGAAAATGTCCAAAAAAATGCGTATATTGGAACTGTTTATGCAGGATTTAAGGCGTAGAAAATTAATGCGAGAATGTCAATTAGATGTCAAAAAGCAGAGAATTTTTTAGGCAAAACTAGTAATAGAGTCAGATAGATAGCCTTTTGTAATAACTTAGGTTCCAAGTCGAAGGATGGTTGCAGTAAGTGAGTAAGTATTAAGGCAGACTGTGGTCCGCGGCATATTAGTGTGTCGCCAAAAATATTCGGAAATGCCATGAACCGTTTGGAATTTACGGTCAAGGCTTTCCAACAAGGTGTCCCTATGCTTTCACGAATTTCGGGTCCTGATAAATTTTTGGACGATCGGGATTAAAATTTTCGGGATTTTTCTGGATCGGGATATCCAGGGAAATCGCGATTCCGATCCCGATAGCGAAAAAGCATTGGTGTCCCGTGACAAATAAAAGGTTGACCATCACTGTATCAAGGACTTAAGATTTAAAGCTGCTAAAATATCAATAAATTAATGAAAAATTTTTAAATTTTTTAAAAACGATTTATTCAAAAGTTCCATCGTCATGCATTAATGTTGAGTTCCTTCATAATTTTCATCAATTTTTGTAATAATCTCTAATAAAACAATGAGAATATGCAACTAAATGAGCTATTCCATGAACAGGGTAGTAGCCATGGAAGCCCCCTGGCTATACCCCTGCCTATGAGCATACTCAATCAATACACTTGCGCATGGTCATTATTGTAACCATATTCAGGAGCACACTTCGGGTATTTTGAATCTAGTGCTGACCGAGCCTTAAAATTTTGAACAGAGCTTAAAGTCCACTAGGAGTTTTTATGAAATTAAGTCGACTTATATCGACTTTTCTCATACAAAATCCGAATCGACTTCGAAGTCTGATTTTGCCAGCCCTTCTGTAGTTGTTGGTATCGTAGAGGTTGTCGCTGCTGTCGTGGTGTTGTCGCTGTGGTAGTTGCAGACTCAGGTGTTGTGGTTATTAGTTGTAGGCTTAACTGTAATAGTTATTGGAGTCATTGTCTTAGCTCTAGACTCAGTTATAGTGATTGTAGGTTTATTAAAAATTGTTGTTGTTGCTGTTGGTTGTGTAGGGTCAATTGAAGTCAAATCTAGAAGAAGACTAGGCTGTATATGAAAAAGTCGACATTAATCTCTGGATGTAGTTGTTATTGATGTCGTTGTCGCTATAGGCTAAAGGCTCAGTTGAAGTTGTTGTTGTTGTGGCTGCATGTTCAGTTGTTGTCGGATGCTCAGGTCATTATAGTCGTTGATGCTTCTTTTGTTGCCTATTTGACTAGACCAGCTTTTAAGTCCTCAATATCATCTTGGAAGTAATTTGGAAATTTTGAATTTTTCACTTCATTTTCCAAATTTTCCACTTTTTCCTTGAGTTCTTCTGAATTTAATTTTGTGGATTCAGCTTCGAGGTTCCTGACTTTTTGCTCCAAATTTGAATAATCTGAATATATGCATTGAGTTCTTGCTGCTTTGATGATAATTGGTACAACTTCTGGTTCGTTATAGGCACTCATGTCGATGCAGCTATTTTCACTGAGGTGCAAGTCGGTCAACTTAGTCAGCTTGTCAAACACATGTGGATCTATGTGGGAAATTCTATTGCCAGATAATGAAATGTATTCTAAATTTGGATTAAATTTGAATAAATTTGCTTCCAATATTTCCAAATTATTGCTTGATAAAATGAGATTCTTTAAATTTTGGATGTCCTTTAAGTCACTTTGATGAATTTCCTTAAGTCCAGTGTAGTCAATTGAAATTTCTTTAAGATTTTTAAAGATTTTGCCTAAGTCACGCGGAAAATAATAAATTAGTCCAGTTCCAGCATGAAAAGCCTCAACATTATCATCATTGTAGCCAGCCTTATGTGTGCCAGTAACGGAAATGACTTTAGCTGCATTTAGTGACGTTATTCTGACAATATTTTGGACATAGCAATGATAAGATTGTCCTAATAAGCCATATCCAGCTGATATGTAGCTACAGTCAAAGAATGCTGATTGTGATGATCCAGGAAGTCCCAAAGTCATGCACAGAAGCAATCTAGTCAAAATAGACATTTAAGCATCAATAAATCCATCAAAAATTAACAAATTTAACTCACAAAATTATTTTGAACATTTTTTCCAATTATATGTCCAACGTCAAGTCCCCAAATCCAGGATATAAATTGATATTGTCGACCAAATCAAGGCACAGCTCACAGCTTCTTCAGAATGGTCCTCAATTTAAGACAGATGACTTGAAAGTGAAGCTAGAACAGCACAGGAACTGCTTTTATATAAAATTATCTCCCAATTTTGCACACGACCAATTTTTTTTTGGTTCCTGATAATTCAAATTCAGTAGATGATTAGGAATAACCCAAATTTTATTTTATGACATAAGTTGAACTCCTGATTAAGCTATTGTATCACGCGTAATATACATGACATTTGTTTTGATGTGCTACAATAGAAATAATACTGAGATTGTCATAAGGCATAAATTTGGGTTATTCCTAATCAGCTACTAAATTTGAATTAACCAAAAAAATCTCAAAAATTGGTCGTGTGCAAAATTGGGAGATAATTTTATATAAAAGCAGTTCCTGTGCTGTTCTAGCTTCACTTTCAAGTCGTCTGTCTTAAGTTGAGGATCATTCTGAAGAAGCTGTGAGCTGTGCTTGATTTGGTCAACAATATCAATTTATATCCTGGATTTGGAGACTTGGCGTTGGAACTAAAATTGGAAAAATGTTCAAAATATTTTTGTGAGTTAAATTTGTTAATTTTTGATGGATTTATTGATGCTTAAATGTCTATTTTGACTAGATTGCTTCTGTGCATGACTTTGGGACTTCCTGGATCATCACAATCAGTATCTTTTGATTATAAATGTGTAATAGGTTTTTGGAGCGAATTGGGAAATATTTATCGTTGCGCAGTTCAAAATTCAGTCAAAATAACTTCACCTGATGCAGCACAAATCGACTCAGTTAATGGTACACATCTGGATGGCTATAATGACGATAATGTTGTGGGATTTTCTATTTATTATATTGGACAAGTTCATTATTTTCCACGTGGATTGGAAAAAATCTTCAAGAATCTGAAAGGAATTGAAATTAACAACGCTGGACTCAAGGAAATTCATCAAAGTGACTTCAAAAACCTCCCAAATTTAAGGAATCTTCACTTCCCTAATAATAATTTGGAAATAATGGAAGCAAATTTATTTAAATTTAATCAAAATTTAGATTGGATTTATTTAGCGTCCAATAGAATCACGCACATTGATCCAAATGTGTTTGACAAGCTGACTAAACTGAGGACATTGAACCTTAACTCAAACACTTGTATTAGCATGTCTGCTTCCGGCAATCTAACAGCTGTTCAACATATCATCAAGACAGCAGGCACCAAATGCATAAATTCAGACTATTCAAATTTAGAGCATAAAGTCAAGGACCTCGAAGCTGAATCCATAAAACTAAATTCTGAACAACTTAAGGACAAGCTGGAAAAATTGGAAAATGATGTGAAAAACTCCAAATTTCCAAATTTCTTCCAAAATGAACTTCAGGACTTGAAAGCTGAGCAAGTCAAAAAGGCACAGGAAGTAGTTACAACAACAGCTAAGCCTAAAACTACAACAACAACGACACCAGCAACCACAACAACAACTCAAAGCTCCAAACTCGAGACATGTTCAGCACTAGAGTCAAAAGTTGACAAAATGTCAGAAAATTTGATGTCCCTTGCTATAAATGGAACCGACAGTCAACAATGTGCAGCACTTCAAGACATGATCAACGAAAATTTCACAAAAATGAGTCAAAATATTGCAAAAATTGATGAAAAATTGAGTGGAACTGCTGCACAGATGAACAACAGCCAATGTGATGCACTAAAAGATGACTTAAGGAAGCACATTGAAGACATGGACACAAAATTGGAGATTCTTGATGAAAATGGACAAAATACCAAAACAGCAATGCTCAGAGAGATCCAAAAGATTAAAAATGCAGCCACAACTGATCATGCTGGACTTTTGACATCACTGAGATTCAGAACTGATAAGATTGAGAAGGCAATGAAGGAGTTAGATCGGAAATTTGATGAGCTACATGGGAAATTCGATGATCAAGACCAAAAATTGTCAAAAATTATGAAGGCACTAAGCATTAATGAATAACGATGCAAATGCTGTAATTCCTTTAATTTCTGTTTATATGTAGCTTTAAGTCGAGGTTTTTTATGCCTTATTTAATGCTTAATCACATTTAAATCGGCTTTTTCCTCAATAAAATATTAAAATAAATGAAATAATAAATTTAAAATTTAGTTCTTATTTTGTGATATCCGGTAAGTGGTCATTCACTTATTACGTAACGTGAACAATCGACATTACCCCTACAACCCCCCTACTCGGAGTAATGAAAGATTGTCAGGTAAATGTGAGGACAGAGAATATTGTGGATACAGATGGATAGCCTTGGGATGTAACTTGAGCTCTACATAGGAACATGTCGGCAATAAGTAAGTAAGTCACTTAATTCCAGTTCTTTGAATTTTAAGGCAAAAAACAGCTATTGGGAACACAAACACAGCATTGTCATTTGACTACAAATATTAAGTAATAATAAGTCTGTGTTGGGATAGATCAGGAATAGCTTAATGACCGTGAGTCAAAAATAGACATGATAATCATTTAAATTATTTACGGCTGTTTTTTGATAAGAAATGTGATTTAATGTGGATTGTAACTTACTTCCTTCTCAGACTACATAAATCAATTATCCTCAATTTGTGTCCAAAGCTGCCTTTATCGTTGTCTGTGCATTAATATCTCTATCGACAGCATCTTTCCATGAGTTCTTTGGGTAACTTCAAGGGGATAGACAAGAATAGCGGAATTAAAATCTACAAATTGATGACTTTGGGGCATCCAAAGACAACACGATCCAACAAACATCATAAAAATAGAGCAAATTAAGGAATTACACAGCCTTCAGAAAGCAGTCATGTCATGCTGTTAATGTTGCAAGATAGTCATGTCCTAGCACAATAATGAGCAACATGTGCGTTGTGGCACACACTAGTGGCACACCTTGCCATTGTATGCCTTTTTTCGGTTTAGGTCAAGCCTTACAACCAAGGTGTGCCGCGAAGAATGAAAGGCTGCCCATCACATTGTGTCCTAGAAAACACCCTGTGCTGCTCGGGACATCACAATCTTTGACTTTAAATAAAACACAAAATATAATTTGCGATTAAAAATTGTTTTGATTCCTAAATTTAGAGGTGTAAGTTCATTTCTACAGAAAAAAATCATTAGTTAGTCATCAACAGGGGACGTAACCAGAGAATTTGTACAAGCTTTGTGATGTGAAGTCTAGTCAAGTGTCTAGTCAAGTGTCTAGTCAAGTGTCTAGTCAAGTGTCTAGTCAAGTGTCTAGTCAAGTGTCTAGTCAAGTGTCTGGCCAAGTCTAGTAAGTAAGTAAGTATGGACGTTACCAGAAAATTTGCTGGAATTTTGGGTTTTTTGTCTCAATAAGCCTTAACCAGAGCTTGAGGTTGACTTGAGTCGAGTTGAGTCAACTTGAGTCGACTTAAATCATGTCAAATTAAAGCTCTGACCCTAGAAAAATGCACTATTTCCTCCAAAAAACAAGGACGATGAGTTTGACACCCCTCAATACTCCCCTGAATGACCAACAACAGCATCAACATCAGCACACGTTTCTTATCAATGGTGAAATTCTCGCTCATCTTCTTGACTTGATTTATGTCTAAAATACTCTCAAAAGCAGGTCGTGTGCAAAATTGGGAGATAATTTTATATAAAAGCAGTTCCTGTGCTGTTCTAGCTTCACTTTCAAGTCATCTGTCTTAAGTTGAGGATCATTCTGAAGAAGCTGTGAGCTGTGCCTTGATTTGGTCAACAATATCAATTTATATCCTGGATTTGGGGACTTGACGTTGGACATAAAATTGGAAAAATGTTCAAAATAATTTTGTGAGTTAAATTTGTTAATTTTTGATGGATTTATTGATGCTTAAATGTCTATTTTGACTAGATTGCTCGTGTGCATGACTTTATCACTTTTCGGGACATCACAATCAGTAACACTTGATTGTACATACACATCACTGTATGTAGGCAGTTTAAAGTCAATTTATGGATGTCAAATTCGTAATTCTCCACCAATAACATCACTTGATGATGCGGAAGTCGATGCCATTACCGGTAAACATTGGAATGACCGTAATAATGATAATGTTATTGGTCTGACTGTTGCTGGCTTAGAGCAAATTCATTACTTCCCCCGTGGCATTGACAAATTCTTCAAGAATCTCAAATACATCCAATTTTACTACTGCAGCATCAAGGAAATCCATCAAAGTGACTTGAAGCCATTCCCAAATCTCCAAATTCTATCGCTGCACACCAATCACATTGAGAGGCTGGAAAAGGACTTATTTGAGTTTAATCCAAAGCTTGAGTACATAACCTTTGAAAAAAATAATATTTCATATATTGATCCAAATGTATTTGATAAGCTGACTAATTTGACGACTTTGGGACTTGAGGAAAATACTTGCATCAACTTGGAGGCACGTGATAGTGCTGCATCTGTTCAGCATGTCATTAAAACTGCAAAAACTCATTGTACACCTGGATTTATTAGTTATAATTTATCTTAAATGGAGTGGCTGATTTAACCCGGGTAGCATATGCTGGTTAATTTAACCAGAATAAGCATTAATCCATGCTTAAATTCCAAATAATACAGATTTGTTAATTGGTTATCAGGCCGACATGACTCTGACTTGATGCTGGATTTGGTTCAAATTCGGCACTATGTCAGCTTGGCTCAGGCATATTGTCGGAATTTTTGAATCAAATCCAGCATCAAGTCAGTGTCAAGCCGGTCTAATGTCGGATTTGAGATCGATTAACCAATTTGTGGTATTTTAGGAACTAAGCATGGATTAATGCTTACTCGAGCTTGTATTGGGATTCTTCTATTAATTGTAAATTACTTAAGGGACTGTTCACTTATTACGTTACAGAATTAAGTAACTGAACGTAATAAATGAACGGCTCCTGATTAATAATTGTAAAAATAAATAAAAATCATATGAAATCCTCAAAAATTGTATTTTTTTACTTCCTTACTTACTTCGCTGGTCGTACAGATCAATTGTGATCCATGACCTCCTACAGGAGTCGCCTGAAGCTGGCTCTATCGCTGGCTTCCACATGCCAATTTCTGATACCAAGCGCAATACTATCTCTATCGACAGCTTTCTTCCAAGAGTTCTTTGGTCGTCCACGAGCTCTTTTACCGTCAAGAAAGTCAGCTTTGTAGACCTTAATTAATGTAGATTCCACAGGTCTAATGACATGACCTGCCCATCGCAGTCTGTTCACTTTAATTCACTTTACAATAGCTTTAATTTAGTCTTACCAAATTCCTTGCAAAATTTGAAATTTTCATAAATTTTTTTACAGAAGTTCCTTAACATCCAATGAATTCTGGTGAATAATTGATTAACATCCATAAGAGGTTAGATTATAGTTGGATGCTAAGTCATAAGTAAGTAAGTAACTAAGGTAAGAAGATTGTGTGCTGCGACATATTAACGTAAACATGCATAATCTCGGTCGAAGCTTAACACCATAGTATGCCGTAGAATTACTTACATACTTTCTGGAACCATGCTACGATGTGGAGCCTAGTTTTCTACAAAAGGCCTTCCTTCTGACTCTGTTGCTGGATGTATCACAAAGCTTGTACAAATTCTCAGTTTTGACATCTAACTGGCATTCCTTCATTACCGTCCTACGCCATGTTGCTTTTGGAGTACCTGGACGTCTTTTACCTTGTGGATTCCAACCAAGGGCAGTCGAAATTTAGCAAGCTTAGCAGTAGAACAAACAAGTTTAATAGACATTGTCTTAGACCAGAGTTGATGAGACTCCAATGTGAAGGCGCCTCCGGACATCCAAAAAAGTGAAGTTCAGACTCCCAAAGTCCTGCCAACTTTGTCTTAGACCAGTGATGGGGAAACTTTTGCTTTTCGCGGTACTCTTTAGTGGTAAGTAGGGATTTTCAATCCCGAGATTAGTCACAGATTACAACTCTGTACCGATTTAGTCATAATTATGAAGCTTATCAGCTTTTCCAGCGTGCTGATATTGTCACTATTAGGGGTTTCAATCCCTATAATACCCTATATGATATCTTCCCTATATGATTGCATAAATCAATCCCGATTACATGACATTTTGATCCCGGGATTGAAAACCCTAGTTCATGTGAACGTGTAAATCGCATGAGATGGGCAGGTCATGTGAACAAACGACCACAGGAAGCTCCAGTACATAGAATAACCTTTGCAGACTTTGTGGACAACAAAATATCATGATGAAGACCGAAAATGTCCTGGATTAGATGTGTGGATAAGAACCCTAGAGCTGTCTACAGACGTTCTTTAAACATCCCGAAGAAGGTTCCCAAAAATAATTTGAAAAATGTTTATAAAAATTTCACAGACTGAAAAACATTAATTCTAAATTTAAACAAGATGCTGAAAAGACACTAATTATCTAGCAAATTTAAATATACTTTTAAGCATAAATCAAAGTAAGGTGGATTGTCAAGTTAATTAATTTATTTATTTTAATTATTCAAAAATAGATTTTTATTTTCAACATTCAAGTTGTGAATTTCATGAGCAATCTTAGTACATGTTCATGTCTATAACGGTGCATGGCATTTTTATGACTATTTGTATCAGTTGTGGCCCACCTGTGTGATGCGGAATACTAAAATGGAAACAAAATTCCATAAATCGCATTCTGTGTGCGGTTTTGATCTAGGCTTACCACCGTGGTGCCGTGAACAATAAAAGGTTGACCACCACTGATTCACATTAAAAGTATTAAAGTCCGGTGTGCGAATGGAACTGGAACTAATGTTGGTAAATTTCTCTTTAAAAGTCATAAAACATAATTTAAGCATAGCTATAAAAATTATCGATTGGAATGCTAAGAATGCTAGAGGAAGTAGAGAGAGAGGAGGAAGAAGGGGCGGAGGAGGAACTGTAGGGAAAAGTTAGGTTCAAGTTAGAATTTTTGTCGGAAATCCCTAAAAAATTGTAGATTTTTTCCCAAAATAGTAAGATCTAGCTGACCCCAAATCGCCCCCTCTTACCCCTCCTGTTCCTCAATACCCCCCAATGCCTTGAGCATTCCCAATTTTATTATGTTATACTTATAATGGTTACTTGAACTGTAAGTCGTAAAAATTAATAATTATAGCTAATTTCACGCGCTTTACACGAAAGAAGCCGACACTTTTATCAACAACTTACATGCTGCCGTAGCTAATACGAGTTAATAATATTGTTGAGTATAAAAGCATCGTACATAATTCAAAGAACATCAAATGTGAAAGTTGTATTGTTTAGGATAGAGATTCAGTGTTGCAGAAGTTGAGTAAAAATGGGTAAATTATTGGTATTTTTTAAATTTTGAAATAATTAATTAAATTTTGATATTTTCTTAAATTTTAAACTGTTGAATGTAAAATTAGACAACTATCTTCACATCATTTTTCGGTATAGATATGAACGGTAGGTAAATAATCAATAAATTGGCATAAAATTTGGCAAAAATTCATCAAAATTCGGCAAAATTTGACAAAAATTCTTTAAAATTCGGTAAAATTCATCAAAATTTTACAAAAATTCATTAAAATTTGGCAAAAATTAATCAAAACTCGGCAAAATTCATCTAAATTCGTCAAAATTTGGCAAAAATTAATCAAAGTTCGGCAAAATTCATTAAAATTTGGCAAAAGTTATCAAAATATGTCGAAATTTGGCGTAAATTATTCAAAATACGGCAAAATTCATCAAAATTCGTCAAAATTTAACAAAAATTCATCAAAATTCATCAAAGTTCGTCAAAAATTGACAAAAATTCATCAAAATTCAAAATTTTGCAAAAATTTATCAAAATTCATCAAAATTCGGCAAAAATTTCGGCAAAATCAAAATTTGACAAAAATCGACAAAATTTCTATAAATTCAATTAATTTCCATCACATTCTTCCTTTATCTTCCTCAACAGCAACATAACTGGTCATTTATTAGTCACAATCCGTGGAACTTGCAGTAAAAATGTCAAAGAATATTTTAAAATGTCAATTCCAAATGTAGAAATTGACAAAGAAGGTGTCTCCTTTGTAGAAGATTTGGTGGACATAACTTGCACGGATTCGAATTTAAAAAGAGATTTGGAAGCGACACCAGAGTTGATACACAAGTGTGTGCTGCACATTTGGAGTGTGCATAAAGATGATCTTTTGAATTGAAATATTAAGCATAATTTTGATATATTTTAAGGTTTAATTAAGTTTTATATTTAAATTTTTAGTGAATTTGTTACAATAAATGTTAAAAGTTACTCGAGTTATTAATCTTAAGGACTTAAGCGCATATTTTTTTGAGAAAATTACAAAATTAAAAAAAATATTCTGAATTTTTATTATTTAAAAATTTTTAATATTTACTTAATGACTCCAATAAATCTGAACAAATTTTAAAATTGTTTGAAAATTACAAAATTAAAAAAAATATTCTGAATTTTTATTATTTAAAAATTTTTAATATTTACTTAATGACTCCAATAAATCTTTAAAATTGTTTGTTTGGGATTTATTAAGATCAAAATCTTTTAAAAGTTCAAAAGTATTCAAATTTGTTGGCTCAACTTCCCTAAGCAAAAAGTCTTTTAATGATTTTTCATTTCCCTTAAATATCTTCAACATATATTCAGCAAGTTTATCAATATTGTCTCCATACAAAATAAGGTCTACCAACAAACCACTTGGATGTGAAAGAACAATTTCCTGAATTTCAGCCATACTGAAGTAAGTTTCGTAAATGTCAAGAACTTTTGGAAATTTATCGTAATAATAAGTAAATGGAATTAAAAGAAAGCTATTTGGAAAGCAATAATATTCTGATTTACATAAATTAGTTTTCCTTAAAAGCATTTTTTGCATGTCTCGCGATGCGTAAGTCACAAATGTGTCCCATAATAATTCAGAGTCTCTGAAATCAAATCGAGTAACTTCACGAAATGAGCCAAAAATTTTTTCATTTTCATTTTTCGTAAACATTTCAACAGTTTTATTTAAAAGCAGATTAAAGCTCCAGACGTCATTTTCTAAGAATCTAGTGTCAGTGAAAACATTCATGTAAAGTTCCTTTTCTTCTGATTTGCTGTATTTGTGGACAGTATAGTTGAAAAATAATTCAGGTAAATTACTAATTTTTTTAGATTGTAGTCCTGATATTATGAGTTCCTTTAACTCATCGAATGTCAAATTATTTGCAATGGAATTAAAAACATAATCCGAGTCATTATTGAGCTTTAAATCGTCATCAAGTTTATAAATATCATGAGCAATATTCTCATCTGTTACACCTTTAAACTTCTGGTATAAATATGCTCTGAATAAAATGATTCCTTTCTGATTTTTACCCCGAATAAATCTGTCATATTCATCATTACTAAGCAATGATCTTACTTGACTTTTGATCTCATCATATTTAACTGCTTTAGGTTTCTCAGTAGGGTAATTAAAGTAGAATGTGTAAAAGGTTTCATTCTCATCAATTTGAAGCAATTTCTTCAATACTTTCGGATCACGTTTAAAAAATTTAAATAAAAATGAGAAATAATCACGTCTAAAATTGAATAAAGTTTTCTGATATTTTGTAGTTAAAAGCTTCGCAATTTGTCTTTCAAATGGTTTTGCTCTTTCAGGAGTATTTAATTGAATGTAAGCTTTAAGAAAGTTTTGAATTTTCGCATTTTCAGGAATAGTATTGAACATAAAAATTCTTAGTTCCGCTTCTACTTCCGAAGGTTCATCATCCTCAATACAAATACTTTCGATAAAATATTGTGCAATGAAAAATTCAGCAAATGTTCTGTGGGCAAATTCGACATTTTTACCGTCATTAATGTACAAAATACCCATCCGTGAGATTTCGTCATTTGTCAGTTCCGCTGGAATCTTTTGACGCATTATTCTTAGTTTTAATGCATTTGCTTTGATGTCTTGATCAGTTAATTCCGTTTTTAATGCAAATGACTGATAAAGTTTCATCATATCAAATGTTCGGTGATGTGTGAAGGAATCATCATAAAATTTCAAGGCAAAATCGCTCTTCTTTTTCCAAATATCAATTTTCTTCTTCACAAATTTTAGGTAAATTTGGTACAAATTTTCTGACTCATAAATGATTTCATCACTTGCGATTAATTCCGTGATCATTCCTAACATTAATGGTGTGTCAAAACTTTGATCTGATCCTGTTGAATTTACGATTTTTTGCACTTTTTCGAGATAATTTGGAATTTTGGATTCGTCAATATTTTCGGACATTAAAAATTTTTTGATATAATTTTCTTGTTCGTCTGAATCAAATGGAATTAGATTAAAGATATGAGCTGATAAATTAGTCCTTAACAGATCAGCATAAAGTGGTCTTGTACATACTAACTGAACATTCGCGGTAGAATCCCTAATCAAGCTCAAAATACCCAAAACATGCTCACTATAATCAGGAGAAATTTCATCAAATCCATTCCAAAATAAAATCAAATTTCCTGACTTGAAATAATCTTTAAAAATTTGTCTTTCAAATTCATTCCTGGAACTAAGTCCGAAAATGGTTTCAAGCATGTTCTCAACATCATCTAAGGTTCTATTGCCCTGATATAGATGCTTATAATCCTTCAAGTCAATGTACGAAACCCATCGAGTTGGAAATATTTTCTTAAATTTCATCGTAAACTGTTCAAATGTTATTGTCTTTCCTGTTCCTGCTTCACCTGATAAAATGAACAATTTTGAATCAATTGCGGTCTTTAGAACTTGTTCAAAGTCAAGTGGAACATAATTTGAGGACACTGCCTCAATAAAGGCATTCTTTTTAACACAATATTCAAACAAACCACTTTGCTTTATTCTATCGATTGTGTTAATTTGATTAGACATATTTTGACTTATGAATTCCTGATAGAAGGATTCAAATGTTTTGTTCGATTTTGGCATGTAAGTTGTTTTCCAACAGTTTATATCCTCTTGTCCTTCTACATGTTGCCTAAAACTGAAATAAATTTCACGAATATTTGAATTTTCAAATTTCCGTTCAACATAAAATTTAGTTTCATTTTTAATCATATCATGCACGAATAGTTCCTGCCCGTCTAAGACATTAACAATCTGATCAGATGTCAAATAATTAAAAAGCTTCGAATTAATTCCGTCCAATTTTCCCAATTTTAAACTTTCATCTTGGAAAGTGAAATTTGAATTTAAAACTTTATCCTTTAACTTTTGTGTCATATTTTCCCATGAATGATTAATCTGTTCTTGGACATAACGCAAGTGTGGATCAGTCAAGTCTAATTGTTCCTTATTAATCATCTTAAGGATGTGATCGGATGTCAAGTTACCATAAATAGTCGAATTTTTAGCAAATAAATCCTCAAATTCAAGATTTATTCCTTTATACAATACAGGAGCTTTAAAGACAGACATTTGGTCCACATCAGACAATTCATTAAACTTATAAGTTGGTTTATAAAGGAAGTAAGCAATAAGAATTGCACCAAGAATCCCAACAACTGTTACAACAATTGAAATAATCTTAAACTTAGTAATTTTCTTATCCTTAATTTCTAACACCTTTTCATGATGACTTTCAATCTCTGGCAGTGCCTGCTGCAATTCTGGTACGACCTTATTCTCATAAAATTCAAAAAGTTTAATGAATTTTGTTCGTACTTGAGCTAGTTTCTCGGGTAAGTTGCGGTAAAAGGCAAGTAAATGCACAACACGTACAATCAGCTCAGCATGAAAGTCTTCCTCAGGATAGCAATTGTAGACGAGACCGATGATCTCTTCTGCTTCCGAATTTTCCTCACATATTCTTGATATTTCCTCAAATTCCGTCATGGTCTTCTTGTCATCTTTTGTGTATGGATTTGCATGATTTTTGTAGACTTGAATCATGACAAAATGACACAATTCGTGGATCAATACAGCCAATGTCTCATGTTCTGTAGCAGGATCAAGTAGTTGCTTAGCTCCAATGTACATTTTACCAGAAATATAACAAACACCTTGAGTGAACTCAGTAGCTGTTGGATCAAGAACATTGACAGCTTCACGGTTAAAGTCAAAGACAATCTTAAAGTTCTTAGATGCAGCCACAATTTGAAGGATAATTTTGGTGAAAATATTCTGACTTAATAATTCAAATGCTCTCTTAACTGTATCAAGTTTGTCCTTGACTTCTGTTTCATCAAAACATGCTGTAGAATTGGCAACAAGTGTGTGGATATGCTTCTCAAGAAATGGCTGTGAATATTTGTTCTGGATATCTCGGATCTGTCGTTGAATGTCGTAATCATCAAGTTTTTCATAATAATCAGCTGGATCTTCATTGGAACCAAATCGAAGCTTTTTACTCAACAGTAGATCGAAAACCTCAAATGACTTGCTTTCTAATGAAATCATTAATGCTGACTTATTCGAGAAATTGAAAAAATGGCGCAAATTTTGATGTTGATTCAGAATTTCCTCAAGTTTGTCCTTCTCATTGGAACTGATCAGCTTATGAACATCCTCAGTCACATCACAAAACTCCTTTAATTTCCCAGTACACTCGCTGGATTCAAATGATTGCGGAAATGTCAAATTATTCTGCAGTAAAATGTACAGGACATCAAAATGTTTATTATTAAATGCCATAGATTGAGCATCGATTTTGTTGTCCATTGAGCATGTCTTCATCTTTAGTTTGAGGAGAATATTGACGATTTCTGTGTTTCCGGTCTCTGCAGCAAGCTGCAATAAGTTAAAGTCACGAGAATCAGCAAGCAAATCCAGTTCAATTAAATTTAAACTAGATTGATATGAGAATTGACTGATGATGCCTGAAAATAAGGAAAATTGATTGGATTAACATCCTGCGCATGTAGGACAGACTGCAATTAATCGACCGTATTTCCAGCCTTATACTTCAGCTTACTTAGAATACTAAAGACTCTAGCGTCCTTTTTTACTCATCATATCCTGGAAATTATCAGTCTTCTGGACATACGGTCGACTAATGTCAACCTGCTTCATTTGGGAATTATTATGAAACTAGTCAGGGTCTCTATTCTATAATTACTAGTCAATATCCACTTACCTATGTGATTATTCTTCAAAGATTTTGCCAAGAAGTCAGCCACAAATTCACACAACTTTAAACTTTCTTCCCAATTCAGCTTTTTTGGATGCTTAAGCTCGAAGAACTTCTCATTTTCCTGTGATTTCCACAAAATTGTCCATTTTTCTTCATTTTCAGACATCAACATAAGAACCGGAGATTGTTCGCCATATTTTGTGTTAATTTTCTGAAGATCAGCAGTTTCCAGTCCAGGTACAGCATCAGGAAATAGGAATTTGATAAGTAAATAGTCTGACTGCTCAGTTCCGTGACTGGACTCAAAGAATTGTAAGAAATCATCCTTGCTGGTGCACGGAATTATTACAGGATCAATAACATCAGTTAAATTAAGTAAATTCTCGATTTCAATTTCGTCGTGGAGTTCACCTGCTTCATTAACATACTGAGCTGAAAATGGAATGAAAGATATTGTGAATTATAGTATGTTTTTAATATTTAATGCCTAAATGCCTTAATTTGACATTACAAAGCAGTATTGGGCAAATATTTATGAGCAACAGATAATCTTGGCTTAATTAATGCAAGAATTTTGTGGCACATCCATGACCATGACACAAAATATATCACAATTTCTATATCGCAAATCACACAAACCGACGTGACTAGAACAACAAACAAGCACCAAAATTTAACAAGACTTTCACTGGAATTGAATAGATCAATTGACCGGAATCCCAATATCGATTCCGATAGCCGTCAAGCTTAACTTAAACTCCTATGCGATATAAAGGTACAATCGAAAAGCTGGTCAGGTCGAAGGCAAGTCCCAATCAAATCTAAAGAGGATATAATCTCAGTTACCGTTGATGAGCAAGCGACTAGATGGAAGGACTAGACTTTGAGGAAGTCTTAAATGTTCAACGTGATGGTATTTGTGTAGAATTGGTGGAGATCCATCAGTTTAGCCAATCGACACGCGTCCATCCACAAAGAAGGAAATCATCGAGGCAATAAAAAGACTAAAAAGTGGTAAAGCAACGGAAATGGATATAGCTGATAAAGCTGAAATGGACCAGCTAAGATCCTAATATTCTCAAGTCACTATTTGATGAGATTTGGTAGGATTGATTGATTATTAAGCTTGCCATGAAAGGTGATTTGAGTAGCTGCAGCAGTAACTGGAGAGGAATCACCTAATTATCAGTTATAACCATGAATTTTATGTCAGTAATCTTACAGAAGTTGATAAACCCAATCGAGACTAGATTTAGGAATAAGCAAGCAGGCTTTCGACCGTATTGATCATGCATTGATCAAATCAGTACGCTGAGGATTATCGTGGAACAGTCAATCGAATGACAATCAGCACTTTAGCTCGTCTTTATTGACACAATAGATCGGGAGTGTATCTGAACAGAACTGCGTAATTTACGTGTTCCCGAGAAGCACGTGAAGCTTATAATGGATTTAGATGCAGAGTATTACATGAATGTGCTATTAAGCCATTAACAGGAGTCAGGCAAGGTGACTAATGCAGTCAGCGACGAGAGGCAAGCCAAGAGGGATCATTTGGTCTTTAAACCATAATCTTGAGAACCTTGATGACGCAGCTGACGCGTTTTTGTTGACACATACACATCAAGACATACAAAGAAAGCTCCGAGACTTGAAATATGAATCCATTAAAGTGGACCTTGCCACAAAGGTTAAAAAGATCAGAGCATCCAAAGATGTAGGTAGTAGCCTATCAACAGATGGCAGTACAAAGAAGGGCATTGAGCAAAGAAGCCAGAAAGTAAAAGGAGCACTTTAGGAGATCACAAATATCTGGGAACTACTAGCATCAGTAAAGCCTTCTTATGCCTGCTTATGTCAAGTCAATACTGCTTTATGATTGCGAAACCTGGCTCACAACTACAGAGATACATCAAAAGCTTCGACTTTTTTAAAAAGCTGCTATAGACGGATTCTCATAATCTGGTGGACTGAGGATCTAATGGAATAGCCATGGGTGTAGGACATTTGCCCTCTGACACTTGCCCACTGGTACATATGCCCACTGGTTCACAAGCCCACTGGTACATATGCCCACTGGTACTTATTGATTAAGGTACCTAAATTATTAATTTTATTTTTAAAATAACACATGATTTTCTAGACGACTGCATACTGTGTGCCAATTCTCAATACATAAATCTATACTTTCTTAATCATTAACTTCTTTCCATGAGTTTTTTTGGCTTGTTTTTAAAGCTTCTTGGCTTCTTTCAAGCTTCTACATGTACTAGAAATAGTCTCCCATATTAAGGTTGACGCAATTGACACAATTTTGCCTTTAACAGCTAGTTCCCAATAGGCAGATGGGAACCTGTGTACTCCTTCTGTTAAGCAGTATAGAACCTTGTTCAGCAGTTCCTTTTTGGTAGAGAAGTTAAGGTGATTGGCTAAAATTTGATATTGTAACTCCGTGCTACTGTCCATATAATGCAGACTGTTTCTGAGTATAGATTTAATATTATGAAGAAAGAAGCTACTGATTAAGAAAGTATAGATTTATTGTCACCTATCGATTTGCTACCAAAGGCCAAAATCTATCACAGGCATTACCAGTGAAAGGTATACAAATTTGCCTTCTTGTCTCCTGGAAGGAAGCTGTTGATAGAGACAGCATTGCATTAAGTATTGGCAATTGGCAGGCGAAAGCCGGTGATAGAGCCAGTTATAGGTGACATCTGCGAGAGGCCATTGATATCAGTTGATCTGTACGGCCAGCGAAGTAAGTAAGTAAGTAGGCATGTCTAGTAAAAGGCAATACCTTGGTCAAGTCAGAGCGCATGGTTCCAATAATTAAGTAAGTAGGTCTAAGATACAGTTCCGGAGATAATTAAAAGAGTTATAAAAAGTGAATATAAATGACATCAAGCTGGTCTTTTTCAAATGCTGTGATCAATGCTTGACTGTTTCTTTGTCAAGGTCATATTTCGTAAACGATTGCTATTTTTTGATGCTTTCATTCATTCACACAGACCGATACACAAATAAAGCACAGACTTGAATGTAAAAGAAGAAGAATAAAGACCAAAATTTGGCAGACAACGTCATGCACTAGCTCACAATAATAAGGAATAGCTTCATAACTAGTTATGTAAAGAAGTGGTTTGGTGCTGTTCAGTTATTACTGCGTTATGTAATATGTGAACGGCCCCTTTGAGGATCTTAATGCTTTCCTAATAGACTGACTTAGAAACACAGTTTTATTAAATTTGATCACTTCTATTGTCACAAAATTGGAACTACGGACACAAAATAATTAAAACAAGACTTACCATCTGAATTTCCAGTCTGGAACTTAAATCCAACATTTTTATTTTTTGTGGATCTTTTATTAAATATTTTCACTTTTATGTCCATCGTAATCTCATCACTTTACTATATTTTAATCAATTTTTAATTAAAGCACCTGACTTTTTGTGATTAAAGCTTAAATGTCCACACGAAACTGACATCATCAATGAATTATTTTGTATATCTTGTTATCCATAAAGCGCTTTTGATCGCAGATCTTTGTAAGTCCAAAAAAATAACATTTTCTTTAGTTTAGGAAACCTGTTAACAAGATGAACACAACAAAACTAGTAATGAAGCGGATCACGGCTTCATGGGAATATTCACACCATATGTAGATCAGAAAACTGTACAGAAAAGTAAGTCTGGGCTTGAACCCAGACCTTTAAAAGAAAAATGGTCAAAATTTGTCAAAAATTCTGCAATTTGTATGGAATTTTTGACTTTTTGAAAAATCAGGACATTTTGAGGCTTTGTCGGGACACAGCAGCATGGATGAAAAGTACAGCAGTGTCCCGGCCAAAACACAGCAGATGGCTGCCCTATTATCAAGTAGAATTTTTATGTTTTTGTTTTCTAAAAGCTAAGCATGTTAATAGATTGACTGGAACCATGCTCCGATGTGGAGCCTAGTTTTCTGCAAAAGGCCTTCCATTCCAGGCACTGACTCTGTTGCTGGCCTTATCACAAAGTTTGTACAAATTCTCGTGTTTTGGAATAATCGGCTTTAAAAATGACAGATTTTTTGCATCGTGTGCCTCAGTGGAATCATTTTATAACTCCAAAAACAATACAGCTCTTGCCATGTCCATTTCCTACCAGATGCAAAAAACCCGAAGTCTTAGTATTGAGTTTGAAGAAAGATATCGTGCTGATTAATTAACTAAATAACAAAAAGTGTTTTTTGTGATTTCTCCGCACTGGAAGCACCAATCAAGCTGCGGTTTTCATTCTTGGATTGGTATTTTCAGGCACAGACTTTCCACTATTAGAAATATTTGTCAATTCTGTAAGTCTGAAGCAAGAAATTAAAAAAAACTGAAATTTCAAACACCAAATTGAGCAATATATTCACAAATTGAAAATTTGGTGTGAATATGAAGATGTTTTGAGTCTGAATTAATCCATAAAATATGCAAATTTATGCACAGTGAATGAAAATACTTCAAAACATCAACAGGACATTAACTTGTCATCAGCTGTTTTTATTAGAAACGCATCAAATCCTTAACAAACCCAAAGGAACAGACAGAAAGACAGACAGAAAGACAGACAGAAAGACAGACAGAAAGACAGACAGAAAGACAGACAGAAAGACAGACAGAAAGACAGACAGAAAGACAGACAGAAAGACAGACAGAAAGACAGACAGAAAGACAGACAGAAAGACAGACAGAAAGACAGACAGAAAGACAGACAGAAAGACAGACAGAAAGACAGACAGAAAGACAGACAGAAAGACAGACAGAAAGACAGACAGAAAGACAGACAGAAAGACAGACAGAATTATTACTAGATTATCTACCCGGATAGCAACAATCAGGTAATTAATGAGAAATCAGTATTTCAGACCAAATTCAAACCTATTCTGGCTAGATCCTTAAGTTGACAACTTGACATAATTTCTAGTAAACTACTTGATCTACTGTCGACTAATGTCAAATTTAATTACAAGTGTCATAAGTCGTCCATAGGTCAAGTTATTAGCTGAATTATTATGTCAAGTTGTCCACTCGGGGTCATAAGGAATCAATATCCAGTTCTCTTGTTCTAATGCATTATTATGTACTAGTATAGATCAAGCATCTGCTGTTGTGTGCAACTTATTAACAGGTTTTGTTAATAACTGACAAAAACAATATTTTGGACTTGCTAAATTCTGTCATTAAATACGTCATCAATGTACTTGATCGTGTGAATCTTAAGGAAAAATATCTTAGCTGTGCTCAGTTTTTTGTGGACTTTCGGACAGAAATCATGAATAAATAAAAATGTGTCGAGTGATTTAATTAAAAATTTGATTAAAATATCCAAAAGTTGATAAAACAGCCATGGACACAAAACAGTCAAAAGTGAAAATAATTAACAAAAAATCTACAAAAAATAAAAATGATGGATTTAAGTTTCAGTCTGGAATTTCAAAAAGTAAGCATCTTATTTAATGTCCGGAAGTTTAGAATTGAATAAATTTGATAAAAATTGTGCATTTAATGGCTGTAAAATATATTTAGTCACATTCATATTAAGAGATTGAATCAATATTGCGGACTTTATCCCTAACAGGCAAAGAGCATGTAACTCGATAATTTGCTCATTATAAATATACTTGACGAGTATCCTTGTGAGCAGTGAAATGGTATCAGAAGTCTAAATGGTCGAGCGTTGGCCTTATGTGCCAGACAGAAAGGGGGCCATGTAGCCATTCGGGGTTCAATCCCAAGTCATGTCTAATTTTTGAAGCTTATTTTCCATTTCACAATTTTAGTTAAGAAGCTTAGCTTGAGTATTGGATGCAGTTTTGAGGTTTTTGGCATATAATGTGTCTCCATTGCTAGGTATACAAGGATATATAGTATTTGGATGAATTTCGTCACGAAATATTGCGCCCACAAATTACAACTGAGTACATTGCAGGATACATCAGGTCTTTATGATGTAATCGTGTCTTTGCAGTATACAGAGCTTGCAAGCTCATAAAGCTAGGCTCTTTAAGCATTACAATATACTCGTGAGCGTTGTTTTGCTCTTGACAGCATGTTCTTTTCCTGCTCGGGTTACTCACTTAGCACGAGGAACTCGATTATATTTAGATGACTATGAATGAGAAATACAATCCTGGTGGTAATAAGAATCTGAATAAATAATTTGAGTACGGCCAGATCAAGGTTGATTCATGGCTTCCCCTAGTCGGCGCCTGAAGCTGACTCTATCACTAGCTTCCGTCTGCCAATTACAAATACAGAACAGCATATTTATTAATTTATTCAGAAGCTTCATAATATTTTATTGCATTTTTGTGCTTGACGATCGTCTTAAAACTAAAGATTTGTATAATATTTAGGCAAGATTTCAAGGTCAAACTGCATTTTTTTGAAGCTGTATGAATAGATTTATTTTTAATCTTCATTCAGCATGTGATCAAAACAAGTTACGTGACAATCAAGGCTCAGACACTCAACCAAAATTGTAATTTTTTACAATTTTTACAATTTTTCATACAAAAATTGTGAAAATTGTAAAAATTGTACAATTTTTCTAATTTTTACAATCTTTTCATATAAAAATTGTGAAATTGTACAATTTTCACAATTTTTTCATACAAAACTGACAAAATTGTACAATTTTCTAATTAACATAAACTGGTTTGAATTATTTTCATATTTGGAAAATGTAAGTGAAAAATTGATTTTTCAAGGGGTTTTCATCTTTTTATAAGAAAACTGAGGTGAAGTTTGTCTTTTCCGAGGATTTTTCATTTTAATTTAAGAAAAATAAGGCAAAATTTGGCTTACACGAGGAATATTTCTAAATTCAAATTTTTCAGAGAGGTTTTTCAAAGAATAATTTATTTTTAGGGATTTTTCCACCCCAAATAAGGAAACTGAGGGAAAATTTGGCTATTTTGAGGGGTAATTTACCCCAAATATGGAAACCGAGACAAAATTCGGCAATTTTGAGGGGTAATTTACCCCAAATATAGAAACCGAGACAAAATTCGGCTTTTCTGATGGGTAATTTACCCCAGATATAGAAAAATTAAGGCAAAATTCGGCAATTTCGAGGGTTAATTTACCCCAAATATAGAAATGGAGGCAAAATTTGGCAATTTTAAGGGGTAATTTACCCCAAATATAGAAACCGAGACAAAATTCGGCAATTTTGAGGGGTAATTTACCCCAAATATGGAAACCGAGGCAAAATTCGGCAATTTTAAGGGGTAATTTACCCCAAATATAGAAACCGAGACAAAATTCGGCAATTTTGAGGGGTAATTTACCCCAAATATAGAAACCGAGGCAAAATTCGGCAATTTTAATTTGGGTAATTTACCCCAAATGATAGAAACCGAGACAAAATTCGGCAATTTTGAGGGGTAATTTACCACAAATCTGGAAACCGAGGAAAAATTCGGTAATTTTAAGTCTGGTAATTTCAAAAATATAGAAACCGAGATACAAAATTCGGCAATTTTGATTGGGGTAATGGCTTACCCCAAATATAGAATTCAGATTAAAATTCGGCAATTTTGACGGTTTATTTACCCCAAATATAGAAACCGAGTCAAAATTCGGCTATTTTGAGGGTTAATTTACCCCAAATATAGAAACCGAGGCAAAATTCGGCAATTTTGAGGGGTAATTTACCTCAAATATGGAAACCGAGGCAAAATTCGGCAATTTTGAGGGTTAATTTACCCCAAATATAGAAACCGAGGCAAAATTCGGCAATTTTAAGGGGTAATTTACCCCAAATATAGAAACCGAGGAAAAATTCGGCAATTTTAAGGGGTAATTTACCCCAAATATAGAAACCGAGACAAAAATTCAGGTCATTTCTGAGGCATTTTTTACCCTTAATAAGAAAACCTAGGTGAAATTACAATATTCTCCGTTGGAGCTTTGACATCATAGTTTAAGAAAATTATTGCAAAAAATCAATTTACAAGATATTTTTCCCATTCTGTAAGTAAAACTCGTAAAAAATTTCACATTTCTATCAATGAATTATGCATCAAAACATGATTTTTCATGATCCAGTCAAAATAAACATTTTTGACCTTTTCCATGGCTTCACAAAGTAATTTCCCTGCAGTGAAAACTATGATTTTCATCTATTAACTGGATTACTAAATTTCTTAGTTTCTTGAAATTTACATCAAAAAATTGTGAAAATTGTAAAAATTGTACAATTTTTTCATGACAAAAATTGCGAAATTGTGAAAATTGTACAATTTTTACAAGATTTCACAACTGCATTTTTTACGAATTGTATGAATAGATTTATTTTTAATCTTCATTCAGCATGTGATCAAAACAAGTTACGTGACAATTTATATCAATATTGTCCAAATTTTTGTACCGTGGCATATTGGTGACATTTTTTTGGAAATGCCATGAATTGTAAATCGTGACTGCTTTCGATTGAAGCTTATTAGCAATGATTGTCGCTAAAAATAAAAGGTTGACAACTCCTGGTCTAGTAAGCCGGGTGAAAAAACTAATAAATTTTGTCCTTGAAGATTCAGAAGTGACGATGAGGTTGCAGAAAATCCAAAAATAAAAGAAGTAAAGCTGTTGCTGTTAGAACAATTAAATCAATTAGTATAGAGTCGCATCAAGCATGAATTTATTAATTTTTTGGAATTCTATGCGGATGTGGATATGAAATCTTTTGAGAATTCTTAGTGCGTACCTCGATTTTGTCACAATTTTGTGATTCTAGGCAGGTGTCAGATTTGATGTTCTGTTCGATGATAGAGTCAAGCTAATCTTGGAGCCTTACTTATTATAATTATATAGGGGTGGGGTATAGGTGGTGATAATATCTACATGACCCCAGGATTTCTCACTCATTTGTATTGAACTTCAGTTTTTTTAACACATATAGTCAAATTAGTAAAAAATTAGAATGTAATCAATAATTCACAATATCCTTCATTCCATTTTCAGCTCAGTATGTTAATGAAGCAGGTGAACTCCACGACGAAATTGAAATCGAGACATTTAATCAGAAGCCATTTAATTTAACTGATGTTATTGATCCTGTCATAATTCCGTGCACCAGCAAGGATGATTTCTTACAATTCTTTGAATCCAGCAACAGAACTGAGCAGTCAGACTATTTACTTATCAAATTCCTATTTCCTGATGCTGTACCTGGACTGGAAACTGCTGATCTTCAGAAAATTAACACAAAATATGGCGAACAATCTCCGGTTCTTATGTTGATGTCTGAAAATGAAGAAAAATGGACAATTTTGTGGAAATCACAGGAAAATGAGAAGTTCTTCGAGCTTAAGCATCCAAAAAAGCTGAATTGGGAAGAAAGTTTAAAGTTGTGTGAATTTGTGGCTGACTTCTTGGCTAAATCTTTGAAGAATAATCACATAGGTAAGTGGATATTGACTAGTAATTATAGAATAGAGACCCTGACTAGTTTCATAATAATTCCCAAATGAAGCAGGTTGACATTAGTCGACCGTATGTCCAGAAGACTGATAATTTCCAGGATAGGATGAGTAAAAAAGGACGCTAGAGTCTTTAGTATTCTAAGTAAGCTGAAGTATAAGGCTGGAAATACGGTCGATTAATTGCAGTCTGTCCTACATGCACAGGATGTTAATCCAATCAATTTTCCTTATTTTCAGGCATCATCAGTCAATTCTCATATCAATCTAGTTTAAATTTAATTGAACTGGATTTGCTTGCTGATTCTCGTGACTTTAACTTATTGCAGCTTGCTGCAGAGACCGGAAACACAGAAATCGTCAATATTCTCCTCAAACTAAAGATGAAGACATGCTCAATGGACAACAAAATCGATGCTCAATCTATGGCATTTAATAATAAACATTTTGATGTCCTGTACATTTTACTGCAGAATAATTTGACATTTCCGCAATCATTTGAATCCAGCGAGTGTACTGGGAAATTAAAGGAGTTTTGTGATGTGACTGAGGATGTTCATAAGCTGATCAGTTCCAATGAGAAGGACAAACTTGAGGAAATTCTGAATCAACATCAAAATTTGCGCCATTTTTTCAATTTCTCGAATAAGTCAGCATTAATGATTTCATTAGAAAGCAAGTCATTTGAGGTTTTCGATCTACTGTTGAGTAAAAAGCTTCGATTTGGTTCCAATGAAGATCCAGCTGATTATTATGAAAAACTTGATGATTACGACATTCAACGACAGATCCGAGATATCCAGAACAAATATTCACAGCCATTTCTTGAGAAGCATATCCACACACTTGTTGCCAATTCTACAGCATGTTTTGATGAAACAGAAGTCAAGGACAAACTTGATACAGTTAAGAGAGCATTTGAACTATTAAGTCAGAATATTTTCACCAAAATTATCCTTCAAATTGTGGCTGCATCTAAGAACTTTAAGATTGTCTTTGACTTTAACCGTGAAGCTGTCAATGTTCTTGATCCAACAGCTACTGAGTTCACTCAAGGTGTTTGTTATATTTCTGGTAAAATGTACATTGGAGCTAAGCAACTACTTGATCCTGCTACAGAACATGAGACATTGGCTGTATTGATCCACGAATTGTGTCATTTTGTCATGATTCAAGTCTACAAAAATCATGCAAATCCATACACAAAAGATGACAAGAAGACCATGACGGAATTTGAGGAAATATCAAGAATATGTGAGGAAAATTCGGAAGCAGAAGAGATCATCGGTCTCGTCTACAATTGCTATCCTGAGGAAGACTTTCATGCTGAGCTGATTGTACGTGTTGTGCATTTACTTGCCTTTTACCGCAACTTACCCGAGAAACTAGCTCAAGTACGAACAAAATTCATTAAACTTTTTGAATTTTATGAGAATAAGGTCGTACCAGAATTGCAACAGGCACTGCCAGAGATTGAAAGTCATCATGAAAAGGTGTTAGAAATTAAGGATAAGAAAATTACTAAGTTTAAGATTATTTCAATTGTTGTAACAGTTGTTGGGATTCTTGGTGCAATTCTTATTGCTTACTTCCTTTATAAACCAACTTATAAGTTTAATGAATTGTCTGATGTGGACCAAATGTCTGTCTTTAAAGCTCCTGTATTGTATAAAGGAATAAATCTTGAATTTAGGGATTTATTTGCTAAAAATTCGACTATTTATGGTAACTTGACATCCGATCACATCCTTAAGATGATTAATAAGGAACCATTAGACTTGACTGATCCACACTTGCGTTATGTCCAAGAACAGATTAATCATTCATGGGAAAATATGACACAAAAGTTAAAGGATAAAGTTTTAAATTCAAATTTCACTTTCCAAGATGAAAGTTTAAAATTGGGAAAATTGGACGGAATTAATTCGAAGCTTTTTAATTATTTGACATCTGATCAAATTGTTAATGTCTTAGACGGGCAGGAACTAATCGTGCATGATATGATTAAAAATGAAACTAAATTTTATGTTGAACGGAAATTTGAAAATTCAAATATTCGTGAAATTTATTTCAGTTTTAGGCAACATGTAGAAGGACAAGAGGATATATACTGTTGGAAAACAACTTACATGACAAAATCGAACAAAACATTTGAAGCCTTTTATCAGGAATTCATAAGTCAAAATATTTCTTATCAAATTAACACAATCGATTCAATAAAGCGAAGTGATCAGTTTGAATATTGTGTTGAAGAGAATTCCTTTATTGAGGCAGTGTCTTCAAATTCTGTTCCACTTGACTTTGAACAAGTTCTAAAAACCGCAATTAATTCAAACTTATTCATATTATCAGGTGAAGCAGGAACAGGAAAGACAATAACATTTGAACAGTTTACGATGAAATTTAAGAAAATGTTTCCAACTCGATGGGTTTCGTACATTGACTTGAAGGATTATAAGCATCTATATCAGGGCAATAGAACCTTAGATGATGTTGAGAACATGCTTGAAACCATTTTCGGACTTAGTTCCAAGAATGAATTTGAAAGACAAATTTTTAAAGATTATTTCAAGTCAGGAAATTTGATTTTATTTTGGAATGGATTTGATGAAATTTCACCACAATATAGTGAGCATGTTTTGGGTATTTTGAGCTTGATTAGGGATTCTACCGCGAATGTTCAGTTAGTATGTACAAGACCACTTTATGCTGATCTGTTAAGGACTAATTTATCAGCTCATATCTTTAATCTAATTCCATTTGATTCAGACGAACAAGAAAATTATATCAAAAAATTTTTAATGTCCGAAAATATTGACGAATCCAAAATTCCAAATTATCTCGAAAAAGTGCAAAAAATCGTAAATTCAACAGGATCAGATCAAAGTTTTGACACACCATTAATGTTAGGAATGATCACGGAATTAATCGCAAGTGATGAAATCATTTATGAGTCAGAAAATTTGTACCAAATTTACCTAAAATTTGTCAAAAAGAAAATTGATATTTGGCAACAAAAGAGCGAGTTTGGTTCAAAATTTGTTAACAGATCCCTCACAGATCACCGAACATTTGATATGATGAAACTTTATCAGTCATATGCATTAAAAACGGAATCATCCCAACCAATCATCGCAGTAAATGCATTAAAACTAAGAATAATGCGTCAAAAGATTCCAGCGGAACTGACAAGTGACGAAATCTCACGGATGGGTATTTTGTACATTAATGACAAGAACAATGTCAAATTTGCACACAGAACATTTGCTGAATTTTTCATTGCACAATATTTGATCGAAAGTATTTATATTGCGGATGATGAGCCTTCGGTAGGTGAAGCGGAACTAAGAATTTTATGTTAGATATTTCGCTCAACAATTGGGAATTCAAAACTTTCTTAATTCTTACATTCAATTAAATACTCCTGAAAGTGCAAAACCATTTGAGAGACAAATTGCGAAGGTTTTAACTACAAAATATCAGAAAATTTTATTCTATTTTGGACGTAATTATTTCTCATTTTTATTTAACTTTTTTAAACGTGATCCGAAAGTATTGAAGAAATTGCTTCAAATTGATGAGAATGAGACCTTTTACACAATCTACTTTAAATTCCCTACTTATAAACCTGAAGCAATTAAATATGATGCGTTTAAAAGTCAAGCTAAACCACATCTTAGTGACGATGAATATGACAGATTTATTCGGGGTAAGAATCAAAAAGGAGTCCTTTTGTTGAGCGAATATTTATATGAAAAATCAGAATATAAACGTTATAAAGATAAGAATGTTGTTCATGATTTTTATAAACTTGATGACGATTTAAAGCTCAATAATGACAAGACTTATGTTTTTAATTCCATTGCAAATAATTTGACACTCAACGAGTTCAAGGAACTCATAATATCAGGAATACTATATAATAGAATTGTTGATTTAAATGAAATATTTTTCAACTTTACTGCCCACAAATACAGCATATCCGAACAAAAAGAACTTTACATCAAAGTTTTCACTGACACTAGATTCTTAGAAAATGGCGTCAAGAGCTTTAATCTGCTTTTAAACAAAACTGTTAAAATGTTTACGAAAAATGAAATCGAAAAAATTTTTGGCTCATTTCGTGAAGTTACTCGATTTGATTTTTATTACTCTAAGTTATTATGGGACACATTTGTCACATACGCATCGCGAGACATGCAAAAAATGCTTTTAAGGAAAACTAATTTATGTGAATCAAAATACAAATGCTTTCCAAATAGCTTTCTTTTATTTCCATTGAGTAATTATGACAATAAATTTCCAAATGTTCTTGACATTTACGAAAGTTACTTCAGTATGGCTGAAATTCAGGAAATTGTTCTTTCACATCCAAGTGATTTGTTGGTAGAACTTATTTTGTATGGATTAAATATTGCTAAATTCCCTGAATATATGTTGAAGATATTTAAGGGAAATGAAAAATCATTAAAAGACTTTTTGCTTAGGGAAGTTGAGCCAACAAATTTGAATACTTTTGAACTTTTAAAAGATGTTGATTTTGATGAAGACATAATAGATAATTTTAAAATTTGTTCAGATTTGTTGGAGTCATTGAGCAAATATTAAAGATTATAAAGACCGTGGAAGTCCGAAATCCACTATTTTCTTGAGAGGCGTCTCCACATTAGAGTCCTGCCAACTCTGTTCTCGACATACTTGATGGGATTTCATTCTAGTAAACCTTTAAATTATCCAATCTAAAATTACTTATTTGCAATTTATTACTAACAAGTGTTGAAAACTGTAAGTGCTGCGCCGTGGAATTCGCCCATGTACTGCACGGAACTCCCTTAGTCTTTCCTTATACCTTATCGCTGCTGAAGTAGAAATCAGATCAGTTGTTATTAATCATAGATTTACATCTTTATAGGTTGTGGGTTAAAATTATTATATTTTAGAAATTGATCAATAAAATAAATATTCAGCATCAACACAATTTACAGTCTCTTTTTACTGTTAAAGCCTCTCTTTTCAGCTTTTACTCTAAAATCTTCTCAATTCTATTTTTCTGACCATCTTTACTATGCTTACTTACTTCGTCACAGGCACCTGTTTTTGCAACTCCAATAATTACTTTAATCTAGCTCAGCAATAAGTTTATTCCTTTAATAAGCCAATTTTTAGCTTACCAGAACTGCTTGTGACAACCGTTACTCTGTTACTCAGTGACGTACAATATTGAATTGACAATGAAGCTATTATAAATGGATGAATATGGATGATATCGTATTGTACCTTAAATTAAGTCATGAACCTTAATCTCTGGAGGTTTTGGAACTTTTTACAGGCTTAGGCACCACTTGACTTGGTTCCAGTAGGTAAGTATGATCGCTTATCATTCAGTTTTGTATCATTTTCATGTTAAAGTGCTTGAAACCTGTACGCTGTCTAATTAGGAATCGAGCATTGACAGCGCATGTGCGAATTATGTAGACAAAAGATTTAAACTCATTGCTTTACAACCTTTTGCTTTTAGTGACAAGTACAACAAAGGAGAACACATTTGTTATGTACACAAATGATTGCAATACGCGTTTCATGTATTATCTAACAATTGCTTGTTTATTTCCGGGATCTAAGGCATTTTGCCGACACTTTTGAAAAGATGATATGAATTAGTCAATTTAGAGATTTATGTAGGCTATGGCTAATATTTTGATTGTACAGAACTAATTCAATTGATACTTATGAGGTCTCTTTGATAGCTGAATACGACAGTGGACAATAGACACTGTCGATGACGACAGCATCTGAGCAAGCTAATCACAAGTGCTTTGTGCGATAAGTAAAGTTTTCTATAAATCCAAAAAGGGAGCAGCCTCAAACCGGCAAGACTCTGGCATACTTACTTACTTACTGCACTGGCCGTACAGATCAATTGTAATCCATGACATCCCTCAGATGACGACTAAAACCAGCTCTACCGCCAACTTGTTGTAATTTCTGAAGTCATGCGATAGTGCCTGATCGACAGCTTCTTTATAAGTTCTTTGGTCGTCCATGTGCCTTTTGTCCTCTACAAAGTTCTCCTTTACAGACCTTATTTGTTGTAGTTATAAAGTCTTCATATCACATTTGTTTTAAGTCTAGTTCAGTTAAATTGAATCGCTTTACTATGTCGGCGTGACTCTGGCATGGTTGTCAGATTTCAATCAAATTCTACAGTCACGTTGGCCTGGTGTTGGATTTTAAATCGATTAACCGATTGTGGTGTCTTACTTACTTCTTCTTCGGGTTTGCAAAGGGTAGTGATGCGCAATACAGTGTTCAATGACAAGACGCTTCAGGCCTGATTCTACTCAGGTACCTACTTAGACCTCCTTGTTGGATTTGTGGATATCCAAAGCCGCTTAAGCAGTGCGATACTAAAGTTTAGTTTTCAGGTAAAGTTTGAGCTTGAGGACTTCGTAGAATCCATCCTGTAACTATACGTAAATCTATAGCTACAAAGTCCAGTTTAATTAATCAATTAATAAAATGCATTTTTTGTGATTTTTTAATGAAATTTTACTCAAAAATTAAAATATTTTGTTAACGCGGCCGATCACTTATTATGTTCAGAACCCCCACATTCCTTCTATGGAGGTAGTTTTTATTTAAGCTAAGGAAATTCCGAGAATTAAATTGTTAGTAATAAGTGAACGACCCTGTACTGTTTAGGCAGACTTGTCATTTCATTTCGAAATTATTCGAAACTTAGTTCGAAAATATTTAAATTGATTGCGAAAATTCAAACAACCTTTTATCTTGATATACAAGTAAACAACGAGAAAATATTTTTTAATAATCATGCAATTCTTTTCATGTAATTCCATGAAGTTAAGACTCAAATTGTCTTGATAATCATTGCTCATTTGAAAGAATGACATGTTAGTCATACATCAGAATTAATTTGAATAAATGTTGATTTTTTGTTTGTAACGTATTTTTTGAATTTAAAAATTTTCAACGGTCATTTAGTTTTTAAAAATATAGTTTTCATCCCCGTTTTTTCATTCAAATAATAACGATCATTATTTGAAATGACGCTAGTCTGGTTTATTGTTCAAATTCTTAAAAAATACTACAAAATTTACAACTTTATTTACTTTTTAAAATGAAAATTGCAAAATTATCTCAACCATTTAGTAAGATAAGATAAGATAAGATGCATAAGATGCACAATGATAAACAATTGAGTGACATTTAAGAGACATTTTACAACTTTTTTAAGTGTTACATAATTAGTGATATTTCTTTGATTATTTTATTGATGTTTTGAAGTTTGTACAAAAATTCACGTATTTTAGACATTTTGAGACAGTTTTGGAGGAAATCTTCCTTTAAAAAGAAGGCATTATAGTCGAATTTTCTGTTATTTTAATTAAAATGGTTAAAGGTAAATTTCATATTTAAGTTTAAATTCAGGCTGAAAATTTAGACGGTATCGCGGTATTTATATGGAATATTCCGGTATTACCGGGATCTTAATCTAAATTCTGGATTAACTTTGATGAGCGATGAATTGAAATTTGAGTTTTTGTTCCAAAAATAGGAAGAGGGGATTTAGGAGGAGGAACACTAGACCTCCACTTAACGCATACTATATAGTATACCTTTAGGTACAATTTGTTCCACCTAGTAGGATAGGTATTATGGGTGTCCGGATGAAGTAATGAGTAACAAACCATGACAGGCAATGAGCATACTCACTTAAATGAGCCAGACTGTTGAGTATACTCAATTTTGAGATCATTTTTCATGAGCATGATTCAGGCCCAAGATGAGGGTGTGGGGGAGGGTATGAGTTGGGGACTCATCCTCTCCCCCTGACTTCGTCCCTAACTCGAATCTTTTTGTACGTCAAAATTCATGCAAAATTCATTAAAATCGACTATCTTTCCAAAATTAAGGACCTTAATCATGTTTCAATGGGAACCATAATTCTTAATTTAAAATAAGGTTCTGTATGAATAAGACTGACACCAACATTGATTCAGCATACCGCAAATCAAATCAGTCCGTAGCTAATATGCTTCATATGAGTCAATGAATAAGAAATCTTGAACAATTTTTCAATTTAAATTCAAATCAAGGGTCAGACACTATTTTTAAAATTGTAGAAATTGCAATTTCTTAAAATTTGTATGGAGAAATTGTAAAAAATTTGATTTCTACAATTTTTACAATTTCTCTTAGAAAAAAAATTGTGAAATTGGATTTTTACAATTTCTACAATTTTTACAATTTTTTGTATGGAAAAAATTGTGAAAAATTGTAAAAATTGTATTTCTTTCTGATTTTAACTGAAAATGTTTTCAAGTCTTTAACAAGAGAAAAATATTTTTTCTGATTGCTTTCTATAATTTTTGATGATATTAATGATAATGATGACAAAATATAATATTTTTCATTAAATTTATATATTTTTAATTGTTTACACGTAGAAAATGTTGTTAAAAACACTGAAATTGATATATATTCATTTTAATTTTGAGTCGATTTCCTTAAAACAGAGCGAAAAACTCTGGAAAATTCAATTTCATCTTTATTTCTTCAAATATGTTGCAAAGCAATAAAAAATTAATCGATGTTCTTTTATCAACCATTAATTTAAACTTAAATAACATCAAAATAGCTAAATTTAGCCTTGAATTTTTCAATTTATGGTATTAATTCTCTCAGAAAAGCCGAATTTTGCCTCGGGTTTCTCATTAAGGGCGAAAAACTTCTCGAAAAAGCCGAATTTTGCCTCGGGTTTCTCATTAAGGGCGAAAAACTTCTCGAAAAAGCCGAATTTTGCCTCGGGTTTCTCATTAAGGGCGAAAAACTTCTCAAAAAAGCCGAATTTTGCCTCGGGTTTCTCATTGAGGGCGAAAAACTTCTCAAAAAAGCCGAATTTTGCCTCGGGTTTCTCATTAAGGGCGAAAAACTTCTCGTAAAAGCCGAATTTTGCCTCGGGTTTCTTACTCGAGGTGAAAAACCCATCGGAAAAATCCAACTTTGTATTAAATTTCGTATATTAAGCTGAAAAATCCACAAAAAAACCAAATTAAGACTCAATTTTTCTTTTACTAAGGTAAAAACTCCTTAAAAAAATGCAATTATCCGTTTTAATCTCTGTTAATTATAGAAAACACGTGTAGCATAATAATTCCATAAAAATTGTAAAAACACAATTTTTCTAAATTTTTGTATGAAAAAAAATTGTGAAATTTGATTTCTACAATTTTTACAATTTTTATATGGAGAAAAATTGTAAATTGCAATTTCTACAATTTCTACAATTTCTGTATGGAAGAAATTGTAAAAATTGGATTTATAAAATTTTTCAATAGTGTCTGACCCTTGATTCAAATAAATTAATCAAAATTTTCAAAAAATATCAATGTATTATGCTGCTTAATCTCTTTTCACTGATTCCAAATCCAAAAAATATTTAATGAAAATTAAGTGTCGACTTCAATTGACATTTGCTGTATAAAAGTATCATGCGTAATCCAAAATCTAGTCATATGTAAAATAGTTTTTATTAGGCATAGATTCAGTGTTACAAATTTGTGTCTAAAATGGGTAAATTGATCAAATTGTTGGCAGGGCTGTTTTTGGGGTCTTGATTACAGTTGGCACAAGGGTCAGACACTCTAAAAATGACAGCACAGAACATTGGAGTGCCTGATACTTATGCCAACCCCAAACAGGCAAAGAAACCGCTTTTAGGTACCTTAGTGGTCGTTTTGAGTCATGAAGGCATGCTCTTTTGATGTTAGGGGTTGGTACAAGGGTCAGACACTGTCCAAAGAACAGTGCTGTACTTGCTGCACTTTCGGAGAGTCTGACCTTTGTGCCAGTTCTAATTAAGACCCTAAAAAGGTCCTGTACAGTAAAAACAGCATTGTACATTGGATTAAGGAGGCTCATACATGGACTTTAGAGGTCCGGACATCTATAGAGTTCTGTAAATTCTAGTATTGATCCTAAAAGTCCAAAATAGAGTCCTACCTAGGGGTGTAGACCTTAAATTTTTAGAAAAATCCTAGCAAATTTAGGAATCTTTTTACCAAAAGGGGGGGTTGTGGGTTGACATCAAAAACCCCTTAATTCCACCTGAATTCGTCCCTGCTCCTGCCAACTCTGACATTGCTGGTCATTTAATCTGATTTATTTTGAAGCAATTTTAATTTTTTTTGGATATTTCATAGCTGATGTGCTACTGAGTATACAACTTGAGGACTATGATCACATATGCTTTAGACATAAATATGAACGGTATGTAAATAAATATTGGGGAATATTCGTAAATTACGTAACGCTAAAAATTGCATTTTTAGACACATTTTCTCCCCAAAATAGACACTAAAATTAGAGTTCTGGTTATTTTTCTTTAAATCAGAGTCGGCAGGAGTCCGGACTCCAGTGGTGGCGCCTCCAAATTGGAGTCCTGCCAACTCTGCTTTTAACCACTGTTGTCCAAACCTTTTATTGCACCAGGACATATACTTGATGGTCATCTTCGACCCAAACCGCACTTGACAGACGGATCATAGCATTTTTAAACACTTTCTGTTACTCAATAGTGTGCCGCGACACAGAGTTTGGACAATACTGCCTTAAACCAATTAAAAAGTGGTTTGGGTGTCAAAAAGTCGATTTTTAGTGTTACGTAATAAGTGAACAACCCCTCATAAATCAATAAAACTATTAAAAATCACAACCTTTCCCTTTACATCCCAACAGCAATGAAACTGGCTGCATATCCATCACAATACGTGGAACATGCAAGGACAATATTGAAGAATATTTCAAAATTGCCATTCCAAATGTTGTGATTGACATTAATGGAGAAGGAATCTGTTTCGATGCGGAGCTAGTGGATGTGACATGTGATGATCCAAATTTGAAGAAAGTTCTGTTAGGTCCAAATAAGATCCACAGTTGGGCTCATCACATTTGTAGTTTAAATTCAGTTTAAAATGTTAATAAAAAATGATGAAAAAAAATTGGAATTTTTGAGATTTTATTGAATTTTTGGGAGGTCAGATAAGGGGGAGAGAAAGGGTGGGGATCAATACCCCCTACCCAAATCATGTAACCGGTTCCTACATTCCCGATCTAGGAAAATTTGGAATTTTATCTTGAAAATTGAGGAATTTTTCCCAAAAAAGTGGGGTTAAATAGGTTTAAGGAAGGGAGTGGGGTCAAATTCAGGAGGGGTAGGGTGGGTTGATCAACTCGTAAATGGGATTGTGGAAAGGAGTCGGGTTGGTCAACTCCTAAATGGCATTCTGGGACTCAACTTCAAAAGGTGGGGTCAACTCGAAAAAGTGAGGGTCAACCCCACGGGTAGGAGGGGTAAGATAGGCAGTTGACCCCTAACCCTCCTAAATACACCTCTCTGCTACGTCCTTGTTAAGTTCCCCAAAATAAAGTCACTTAAATTTTCATCATTTTTAAATATTTTACTTAAATTTTCCCTAAAACCGTTAATTTTTGAATTTTGTCCATAAATTTTGAACATTTTTTTGAATCCTGACCTAAAATTCTCACCAAAAACCTTAACTTTTCCATCATTATCGACAAAATCAAACATAAAATTCTGAATCATGACAAATTTTGAGTTAAAATCTTGAAAAATTTCAAAAATTAATTTTAACTGATTTTCAAATTTTGGTGAGTTTGGTGAAATTGTGTCAATTTTATCCCAAAATTCTGACTTTAAATATAAAGTGACAAAATATTCGAAATAAATTTTATGAATAAAAACGAGTTTATTATCATTTAGGTGAATAATTCCGGCTGATATTTCATTGGATATGAATGGATCTGTGAGGTTGAATGGTGAATTTTGGTTGTTTTTATTATTTTGACCAATTTCACCATTTTCACTAAACTGACCACCATGACTATTTTCACCGGGTTCACCATTTTTACCAATTTGACCATTTTCAAAACTTTGACCAATTTCACCATTTTGATCAATTTCACCATTTTTACCCTTTTGACCATTCTGACCATTTCCACCAATTTCACCATTTTCACCAAGTTCACCATTTTCACCAATTTCACCATTTTCAACGTTTTCACCATTTTCAACATTTTCAACAAATTCACCATTTTGACCATTTTCACCACTTTGAATATTTTGAACAGAAAAATATGGATCATGATTCATGTCACTTAACAACACATTAATATCAACATCACTCACTTCTGGATAATCAACTTGAAGCATTTTAATTGCAATTTTCATCAAAATTCGTCCACGTCCAACAAAGCTACTTTCAGTCCTTTGTGACTCAATTTGATCATCAAATTTAAATTCTAAAATTATTTTAAACATTTTCTCAATCGCACCATACAAATTGATGCTGGAATCATCATTATTAACATTTTTTATAGCATCAGCTACGATCAAGTCCATCAGAAAAATATTGTCAAATTGAAAATATTTCAAACTTCGCCATTGTTCAGATTTGGTGAGAAATTTGGTGACTTTTGTGGATATTTTGAGGATTTCTGTGGAGGTGAGATTGTTTTTGGTGAGTTTGTGATTTATGAAATTGGTTTTGTAGTCACAATGGATTGGCATTAGTTTGAGGTGAAATTTTGGCACATTTTCGAAGATTTTGTGGACAGTTAGGTTTAAACTTTGACGCATTCCTAACCAAATTTCGAAATTAGATTGACATTTTTGATCATTTTGGGAAAATTGACCATTTTGACCATATTGACCACTGTGACCATATTGACCATTTACACCATTTTGACCATTTTGACCATTTTGACCAAACTGACCATTTTGACCATTTACACCATTTTGACCAAATTGACCATTTTGACCAAATTGACCATTTACACCATTTTGACCATTTACACCATTTTGACCAAATTGACCATTTTGACCAAATTGACCATTTACACCATTTTGACCAAATTGACCATTTACACCATTTTGACCAAATTGACCATTTACACCATTTTGACCAAATTGACCATTTTGACCAAATTGACCATTTACACCATTTTGACCAAATTGACCATTTTGACAGCTTTTCAAATAAAAACGCTTCAAATTTTCCAAAATTTTCACCCCAAATTCAGAATCCTTCATAAATATAGTCTCAATGTGGTCAATAAACAGAGCAAAGTCACCACTTTCAACCTTATTCCTGAATATTTCCACCTCAACTTCATTTAACTTATTCTCATGAGTGTCAATTAGAAAATTAATTAAAACATTTTCATCCCAATTTTGAATTTTTTGATATTTTTCAAAAATCTCAGCCTTAATGCCCTTTAAATCCAGGTACGACACCCATTTGTTGTTGTTGTGGTGAGTTCGCAATTTATTTGCGATATTTTTCAATGTTGACGTCTTTCCAGTCACTGGCTCGTCACTCAAAATGATCAATTTTTGGTTTTCACTTCCTCTAATGTAATCTAAGCTGAATGTCTGACTGGATCGGATAAAAAAGCTACAATTTTGGGGTCTGTAGAAATATTTTTCACCAAAATTGGTGAAATTTCTGTCAAAATAGTCAAAATTAAGGTTCAAATTTTGATAATTTATGGATATGCTTTGTGGATTTCTGAGCTGTTCATTTGTCAAGGCATGCTTAGCAGCTGCATTTGACCCCACAAGTACCCCAAAATTCACCAAATTCCCCTGAAAATTCACCTCAATTTTCAGAATTTTTTCCTGTGTTTTTGGCAATAAATCAACCCATTTGCAGTTCCTGTCACTATTTATGCACTTGTCATAGCTACTCAGCATCCATGCCAGTACAGACACAGCTATCAACCCCAACAGAATCAATAGAATTAATAAATATCGAATTAATTTCTCCTTTTGAGCCTTTTTAGCCCAAAATGCATGCTCAAATTTTAAATTTACATAAAAATTTTCAGACACTTTTGTGACTTTATGCTTAACATCATCAATAACTTCATTTTTATAGTAATTATCTAATTTATTGTACGTTTGTTGGATGTACTCTAGCTTATTCTTGTCATTTGTGTAGTGAATTGTCATGTGCGGGATTCTCACGATCAACTCTGCATGATGGAAGTGCTCTGGATAACTAAAAATAGGAATACATTGATTATTCATTGTCTATTTAGGTGCCTTAACACTACCCCAGACACCAACCTTATCTGGGACACATACCCTATCCTAGACACCAACCTTATCTGGGACACATACCCTATCCTGGACACTAACCATATCCTAGACACCAACCTTATCATGAACACAAACCATATCATAGACACCAACCTTATCATGAACACAAACCATATCCTAGACACCAACATTATCAAGGACACCAACTCTATCCAAGTCACATACCATATCCTAGACACAAACCTTATCCAAATCACATACAATATCCTAGACACCAACCTTATCCTGGACACCAACAATATCCTAGTCAATAATCCTATCCCAGACACAAACCATATCATAGACACAAACCATATCCTGGACACCAACAATACCCTAGTCAATAACCCTATCCCAGACACTAACCATATCCTAGACACCAACCATATCCAAGACACAAATCATATCCAAGACAATAACCCTATCCCAGACACTAACCATATCCTAGACACAAACCATATCCTAGACACAAACCATATCAAATACATCAACCCCATACATCAACCCTAGATATTTTCACTAGACATTTTCCCTAGACATCTACCTACACCTAACCTACACATCTACAGAGACTGGGACTGTCCCTTGTGCATGTATACTCACTTATAAACCATACAGATCAAGTCCTCATGATGCTTCAAGTTCATACAAACAGCATTAATCCTCTCAAATGTCAATTCCTTCATTGACCCTTCCAGGTACGGTCGGCAATCATTATTGTATGTAAGTTGCATCGCATAATGTCCAAGTTCATGTGCAAATGTCCCAAATGCATGATACTTTCTATCCTCATCCAGCATATCCTTAGCACCAACATAAATGTGACATTTTTGTGCATAAAATACAGCATTAACTGACGAATTTGCTGTAAAGTCAATTGACTCAATTGACGACCGGTCAAAGTCAAAAATGATCCGAAAGTCCATAGCAGCAGCGACAATTTCCAACAACGGTCGTGTGACGTCATTGCTGTCCAGCACTTGAAGTGCTTCATCAATTACAGCTGAATATGATTCCCGATTTTTACGGCCGTGCCATACAAAAGTGTTAAATTTGAGGATTAAAATGTAATTTTTTGGCAGTCGTTGTGCTGCATTTGAATTAATTTCTGTGACTTGTTCCTGCTCGGTGTCATTTAGTGACTTTTTGATGCTGTCCAGGTCTTCGTAGATTGACATGAAAAGTCCAATGGACAGTAAGAAGCTGTATGTGTTGAATTTTTTGGACATAATTGCTGTCGTTACTGCTGACTTGTTGGATGTGCTGAACCAATAGTCCAAATGTGGAAATTTACTGGTCAGTTCCTGAATTTTTGTCAAATTTTGGTCCATTTTGTCATTTTCTTCATCCACATTCCTGATCATCTCATGCAGCACATCCATAACTCTCACAAAATTCCTAAATGTCACCGGCGTCTTACTGGACATCCGAAAATTATGCGGAAATTGTGAATTTGCATGCAGCAACAACAACAATGCCTCAAATTGACCTGTTTGATGTGCAATGTCAGCTGCTGTTTCATGATTGTGATTTGTGGAATTGACGTTGATTCCGCAGTTGATGAGAAGATGTGTGACTTGGATGTTGCGGCAGCGGATAGCAAGCATGAGAAGATTTTCATGTCTTTTGGACTTAAAGTCTAGTAAAAAATTGAGAATTGGTCGCAAATTGTTGAGGATTTTTGGGTCTGGTTGGGGGTTGGTGAGGGGATTTAGGTTGAAATTGGAAGGAAGGGTGAGCAGGAGGTTGTCGTAGGGTGTTGGGGGGTTTGGGGTGTCCACCAGAGGATGCTCAAGGTGACTAAGTCCAAGCTCAAGGCTACTAAGTCTATGTTCAAGGTTGGCAAGTCCTTGTTCAAGTTGATCAAGCCTCAAATCACTAGAATCATTGACTGTTGACTGCTTCCGATGGTTTTGATGATGATCACTGAGTGTCAGCCTTGATAAGTCATCAATAAGTAGTCCAGAAGGTACATCAATGACTGTACAGTCTCCAATGGTTGACTTGGTTGTGGCTTTTGGTGTCTTATGTCCATTTTCGACAAAATTGGATGTATCATGTCCAATTGCAGCATTATTTGGTATGTCGTGTCCATTTTGGACATAATTAGGTGATTCATGTCCACTTTTGGTATATTTTGATGATACAAGTCCTTTTACAGCACAACTTAGTGTCTCTTGGCCATCTTTGGCATATTTGGGTGTCTTATGTCCATTTACAGCATAATTGAGTATTTCATGTCCATTTTCATCAATATTGACATTTCTTATGTCCTCTAGATTCCCATGACAGTCACTAAAACCTAGTTGGTCATCAGAAGCCCGTTCCACCTCTCAAGCCTTCATCAGATCCACGATCTAGTCTAATAACTGGAATCATCCTAAATTGCGCATTTTCCTTAGATCCTTCATTTTTGGACTCAATATGATCATCTGTGGACGCAGTTCCTTGACCATGTGGACCACACATCCTTAAATTGTCCAAAACATTGGTATACAGACTGCCACCAGCAAAGAAGCTCAATCCTTCCATCAAGTCAATCTCTTCGTCAGACAAGTTTGATTTATTGATGGCTGTTGAGGTATGCAGCAGGTCATGTGCTGAATTTGACGAGATTCCGTTCATAGAATTGCCTTTAAAGTTGCTGACGACTGTTAAGGGATCAAGCAAGTCTTGTGCTGAGTTGCATCCAATTTTCTTCCTTGGAATGTCTTGACAGCTGCTGGTGACTGTTGAGTGATGCAGCAAGTCATGTCCTGACTTGGACCCAATTCCATTCCTTGAGTTGTCATTAGGGCTGTTGATGACATTTGCAGAAGGAAGCAGCAAGTCGTGCACTGAATTGGATGAAATTAAGTTCCTGGAACTGTCTCTAAAGCTGCTGACATCATTTGAGGGATGTAGCAAGTCATATGCTGAATTAGACTTAGTTCCGATCCTGGAACTGGCTTTAAAGCTGTTGCTGACAGTTGAAGGATGCAGCAAGTCATGTGCTGACTTGGACGAAGGTCCATAACATAAATTGTCTTTAAAGCTGCACATGCTTGCTATATACAAGTCATGTGCTGATTTAGATGTAATTCCTGTCTTAAAATTGCTTCCGGAACTGCATTTGTTGTCTAAACTGTCCATCGACTTACAGTCAACTGACTTTATATGTCCAGCATGCAGGTTGTCTGGTTGGCTGGATATCCGACTTCTGGGTTGGTTGGGCTTTGAGTCTAGATGCTGATTGGCTTTGTCAGTGCCTTTTAGTGGACCTAAGTCAACCTTACAGTCGACATCCTTAACCTCAACATCCCCAGCACCCTCAAATCCCAAATCAACGACAGCACAAAATCCATCAAGTCGTGTCTCATCAAAATCACGTTCCAGAATCTTGAAAATGGAACTAATGTCAGGCTTTAATTGTGGATCAAAAAGATGAAGGAACCGAATACCTAAAAGGTCCATCCGGTCACCAAAAATGGACATTAAATGCTCAGCTGAATTTTTGTCAATTTGATGACTTTTGGACTTGTTGACCGTTATGTCCTCAAATAGACCTGAATATGATCCAAAATCGCCATTTTCTAGGCTGATTATTAAGGATTTAAAGTCAGTGACTTGACGTGGCTGGTCGGAATATTCGTAAATAATTTCGAGGAACTTCTCATTTGGTCCGTAACTTTTGTAGATGATTTTTGATGAGTTTGGCGCTTCCAGTGAGATAATCAACGGTCGACGGCACTTGATTCCTTTTTTTAGGTCATTTAGTGACATTTTTGGATCCTCACATTTGAATATTACCACAAATAAGTAAGGACGTGACTTTAAATAGTCCAGAAAGTCATTTCCTGTGATAAATTGACATGCAGCTGTGAAGGATGGACAGTCTTCGATGATTAGGACTCGTAGCTTATTTTGTGGATAATATTTGATTGGAGATTTGAAGGATATTGTTGAGATGAAGTCAGGAATGATTGTTAAGTATGGGATGGTCAGATGTTGGTTGTAGAAGGCTTCAATGGCTGCATATGAGTGAGTTTGGTCTGGAAAATATGAAGATATTTAGTAATTTGGTTAGTCCAGTGGTGGGCAACCTTTTGTGGTTCAAGGCACAACTTAGTTGTAACCCATGACTGAAACTACACATTGCATTCCGTTCTTGCCATTTTCATTGTGCCGCAACACACAGGTTGCCCACCACTGGGTTGATCTGTCAATAAATTGGCCTTAGGTTATATACATGACTCTGACTTGGTTAGTATGTTAGCATATTACGCCTTTAAAATCTACAATTTAAAGTCGGATCCGAACTGATTGTAAACTCTTCACATTGCAAGGACACGAATCTGTCATAAGACCTGATGTACCCTGCAATTTATCTGGTTAAGAATCGAGTGAGCAAGATTCTGACCTGAACATCATCCAGGTACTAGTTTTTGCTGATATACTTAGTAAGGATATCCTAAGTCTCGGTCTAGACAATGCCTGGAGAAACCTTACTAAGATTGGACTCAGCATCTTTGATAAATAAGACAACATACAGCTCTATTATTAAAGCTACAGACGCCATAAGACAAAAGCTCTTTCATTTAAGCCAATGCCTTAATTTCATTGAATAATTACTATGCCTTCTCGAAATACCGGTTTCGATCCCGTTATCGAGAAAGCATAAAAATTACATAATTATTTGATAAAATATATATAAAGTGAGTCGAGGTGGCTCGGTTGCGGAATGGTTTAGTACTTCGGTACATGATTATTGCTATCTAGTGATCTAGTGATCATGGGTTCGAGACCCGGCATCGGAAATTTTTCACATGTCCTTTTTCGAATCATATGTAGTGAAAACGTGGCTCACAGCCTCCCTTTGAAGGCTACAGGCAGTAATGTCATCAAAGAAGTGGTTCGGATTCCACTATAAACTGTAGGTCTAGGTTTGAGCGAGAGATCTGGCGAATCCTCCCTCGTTAAACTCCCAATAGCCATGAAACGCATATAAACGCGCATCTATGGATCTCAAGGTCTGCAAAGCTAATGTTTATTTTATATATAAATTATTACCCATGATGCCAAAGTCGTTATGTAATCCGTTCCAATTGCACTCGCGAATTTCAAATTAAATTAATACACAAGTTGTGATAAGAAATTGCAAACTTAATTAACACAATTTGTTATTTTTTGTTGTATTTCACACTTTTTAGTTCTTCTTTTTACATTTTATAATTAACTGTCAAATGGAACATGACAAATTGAGGTTATGTCACATTCATATAGGAGGAAAATAATTGCACACAGTCATATTCTTCCTGTATTCATACAATAGTGCATCAGAGCAAGTGAGCAATGTTGGGTTTTGTCGGCGATCAGATTGAATGATCTCCAAGTTATCTATTTAGCAGATTGTCGTTTTGGGTCAATAACTCCTTCGGAGAATTAACTACTTTACTTGTAACACTATATAGAAAGGATCTATGAACATCTAGTACTGACCACCTGTCAAAGTGACGTGAAAGTCGATATTCGGCGGGTATTCGTTGATTACTTTGAACAATGTAAAAGTCACAATTTCAACTATTTTTACAACACTGTCTGACTTTTGTTCCACTATGAGTTTTATTGTTTAAATTTATCATAAATTTTATATATATTTTTATGATTTATATTCATAAATCATGTTCAATTATAGTTCAATATAACATTTTTACATCTAACATCACTCTAGTTATGTCTCTTCTATAAAAAAATCATTCTTTAGTATCAAAATGCACAAATTATCCTTAAAAAATATCAAAAATATCGAAACTCTTAAAAATGTTTGTTTTATATTTGATAAAACTATAATATCGTTCTAAATAATACGGCACAGTAGAACTAACTGATATGTAAATGTGCATACACTTGTTAGTTTATAATACATAAAAGAGAGTAATTTAATTAACTTTAAAATGAGAGAAATAACTTTAAAAAAGGGAAGAAATTGAGAATTTTTTGTAACAAATTTAAATTCTCAGAGTCTTTTCAGAAGTCGACTTGCTAGGCCAATACAGCCTATAGAACCAGTGCCCCACTACGTGACTTGCTTTAATGGTCTCAAACCTTGAGCAGGAGGTGTCGGTACATGATGGTGTTAAATCAAGTGCAGCACAAGATGCGTGACCAACTCAATCGGAATCTGGACTTAAAAATTTAGTCCTGCCAACTCTGGTCAGATACAATTCTGAATTGCTCATATTTTTTTGGTTCCAAAAATATTACGAAGGCCCTTCCGTTCAAATACGCCAAAAGTGTTATCATCCATCATATTCATGTTCTAGTCCTGCTTACCTTATGTTGCTTTCTTTTGTATTTAACGATATCAAATGATACCACGAGAATATATACACTTGAAGCCATTAGAGTCAAACCTCACATTCTCCAATTCTACAAAGCAACAAAGTCAGATGGAAAGCCATTTGTTATAACTTAAGCTCTACATAAGAACAAGATTGTAGTAAGTATAATCATGTTCCATGTAACTCAAAATAATACATAGCTACTACTTGATGATCCAATTTTCTTTAATCTTGACAATTTAGAACAGTGATGGGCAATCTGTATGCCGCGGTACGCAATTGTGGCGGGCAACCTGTGTGACACGACACACAATTGTGTTGTCAATTTATATAAGAATGTCATGAATCGCATGCCGTGTACGGTATCGATCGAGGCTTCCCACCAATGTGTGACATATTTCAAAAAAGGTTAAACAGCCCTGCTTTAAAAAAATTCTCAAAAAAATCTCAAAATTCTCATTTTAATTTGATTTAATTCTTTAATTTAGTCAACAAGCCTCACAGTTCAGTCAAACAACAAAATCTGTAAAGAATTAATCAAAAAATTGTTCAAAAAAAATGAAATTCATTATCGCAAGTTTATTTTTAACTCTTTTAATCACACATAAAGTCACGACTCAATTGTCATCAGCTCCAATTAATTTTACATTAAAATCTTTATTGAATGGAATTTTTGTGAATATTGACACAACATCTGTGGACGAACGGAACTCAATTGCGAGAATTTTCGAAGACGCAAACCGACTTTGTATGTTTGAGAAGCTTTTGATGACGAATGACAGTCAAGATGCAGGAATTAAAATTAATGACGAAATTTTTTATGAAATTGAAAGTTTGAGGAAGCTTTCGGTGCTGTCGACGGCATTGGAATTGTGTAGGAATCAAAATTCTAATTTTATGGATGTAAAGTTCATGAAGGAAGCTTTAAAGGATCAAAAAGTTGAGGATAAACATTTAAAATGTGCTGGAAGTGACCAAATTGATGAAAATTGTGACAATTTGTATCAAATTTATTCAACATTTGAGGAACAAGCAGTCGCTGGGCCACTAGAGGCATTTGGGTTTGAAAAATGTAAGGAGTTGAATCTGAGAATGTCCAAAAAATCATTTTATCAGTTGCTGTTGGCTGGATATGGAGCTGTCGATGAGGAACAGATGAGGAGTAATTTAAAAGCTTTTAATACTGAAAAAATGTTAAAATATGAAAATAATTTGCAATGTATGCTGAAGGAATTGTAAATAAATACATCTAAAGTCGCTTACTTATTAGTTTCACTTTTTAGGGAGGATTAGGGGTCTGGGGCTTAAATTTAGCCACACACTCCACTTCACTCCTAAAAGCTTTATGTTAAAAGTAAATAACCCAGTTTATCAACCTTTATGTAGTTTGATATCTTCGATTTCATTCTGTATAGGCACAAAAGCTGTAAAATTAATAATAAAGTTATTCGGAAATGGAATATAATTCTAAAAAACGTTCAAAAGTTACGTAACGCCAGAAATAGTGCTTTAAAATCTATCTTTTCAGGGTATTTAGAAAAGTGTTATTTGGTCAAATTACTCCATTTTTGGATAAAATTCTTCAATTTTGATCCTCCACTCCTCTCTAACCTCACGTCTCTCATGTCCTTCCTTCCGCCTTCCTCTCACCAATCTTCTGAAAAAACTTCTGTCAACGTCCTTGCTCCATCGTTATGTAATGATCCAAAATGTCAACTTATTTGCAAAATTTCAAATCCACAATACCCACCTAAGTGTTCCTTATAAAGAACCAAAGCTCGAAGTCAACTCGAATTGACTTTTCCATACCAAATCTGAGTCTGTAAGGTTCCAACATAACGCAAGGATCAGAAACTCCAAAGGTACAGTACTATACTTACTGTACTTGTTGAATTTATATGAAAGTACAGTAAGTAAGTACTTACAATGCTTACTGTACTTGTATGGAAAGTACTGTAAGTAAAGTACTGTACACTGGAGTGTCTGACCCTTGACATAACGTTCAAATTTTGGTAACCTAAAGCCAGCGATAGACAGAATGGATAATAATTGATTTGTATAGCAAGAGAAGGAAGTAAGTAATGGGCAGTTTTAGTTACAAAGCAGAGGTAGCGAGCAAGTAGTAAAGAGTTGTGGATATGGTGGGGAATTGTGATTTTTTTGTGTAAAACAGCAGAACTTAGAGAAAAGCGACGATTTTCGACTTAAAATACCAAAAAAAAAATTGAAGAAATTTAGTCATGCAAGTAGTTCGGATCCCACTATAAACTGTAGGTCTAAAGGGTGTGGTACAACAGATTTAAAATCGCAGTGCCTCCAGCTCATAAGGCTGGGCCCTTCAGTCATTATATATATATATATATATAGTCATGAAAGAAGAAAAATGTCCGTAAATCTCCAACTAGATGTGTCCCTAAGAAAGCTTTCTATTTTACACGTTCCATAATTTCCAAACATTCCCACATTGATTTTTTCAATTCGACAATACAGCAACAGCAAACATATAATTGTTGATAATGTCACTTGATAACAACGACAAATATAATTTCTGACCTACGACCATAAACCTTCAAAAACATTCTTAAAGAAGAAATGGAAACAACAACAAATTTTAGACTAAAAATAGAAACAAAAATACGAACAAACAAAGAAACACGAGTCGCTTATTCAGCCTATATATTCGCACATTACAATAAGTGTGCGACACGGCAATAAAAAAAAAATACTCAAAAAATTTGCTCTGAGTTGTGGCTGTAAAGTGAGAAATTGAGAGTAAAAAAATATTGAGAGTGAATTTTAAATTCGTGAGATTTTTAGGATTGACTGTGAAGATCAATTGAATTGCCAAGATCGGTCTTTTGATGGTCAACGCTAGTCAATTACAGGAACTCAATTGTATTATTAAGAATTAAGTTAAACTAAATAAATGGTGAAATTATTCAATATTTTGCTCTATTTGTACTGTCCCGAAAGGCATATGGCATGCATAAATGGAGGTAGAGTTGGCAGGACTCCAATGTGGAGTCCGCACTCCGGGACTTCGGGAATCCGTGGAGTCCCATACAAAATTGAATTTTTTCGTTTTAAAAATTATTTTAATCTTTTTTTTTTTGGTTTCCACAAAAGTGGATTTTTGGACATTTTTTCTTCGGTCAAAAAAAAAGTCCAGACTCCACAAAGTCCGGATTTTTCAAACTTTCAGAGTCCGGACTCCATAGTCCTGCCAACTCTGTTCTGAATGCCCTAAAGTTACGCCGTTGGGATCTATTCTGGGGAGAAAGAGCTCAATAATAAGATACAGACCGAGTATCCTAGCAAGCAATAAGCATGCTTTCAAGAACAGAGAGTGGTAAGAGGAACGATCGCAAACATGCTCAACTAATGCAGTTAAGGATAACAAGCTTACAAGAGCATGGTTTTTGCCTTTTTGGAGGTAAGAGCGACTGGATAGGACATACACTTCGGAAGTAAAAATGTCTTAGAAACTGTGATTGCTTGAAAAGAACCACAAGCTTGTTATATCGCCCTTTTTGGGATCCTCAAGGAAAATGGCAGCCTGAAGCTCCAATAGCTATGTACTTGGCACAGAACAGTGATAAAAGAATGTCAGCTCAATGTGCGGACAGAGCCAGCAATAGAGTCAGATGGAAGGGAAGGAGGGAATAGGAGAGTGTTAGACCAACATAAACCCCTTTTTGGACAATTTTATTGAGTTTTTCTAGATTAATAGACCCAAAAATTCCTTAAATTCTTGAATTTCATACACTTACTCCCTTAAAACCCCTTCTGACTACACCCCAGAATCAAACTTGTCCAGACTATGTGCCACCTGTCACTCAGGCTGCCCACCACTGTACCATCCCAAAGACACAAATCTACCTCCTTCTCCATCACCATATGCATCTCGGATATTTGCCAAACCTGATCAAATAATTTTAAAATTTCATACTCGGTAAAGTTGACGCAGCTAATAGGAAAACAATGTTTTTAATTTTTTTGGTTAAATAACTGACTTTATGGGAATATCTAAAAATAAAAAAAGACTATCCAAACACATGATTTGATCATCATTAAATTTTTTGCAGTCAATTCGCCGAAATGGCTTCGGTACATTAGAAAAATTTTTGTAAGAATTTGCACAAAAGAAGAATATTTTTGCTTTATTTGGACAGAGATTTGCGATTAATGCGGATGTCATTTTTTATATTGTCGTTCAAATTCATACGAAACGTGAAAAATTGATGATTTTGATCCACCATTCCACTCCTTAATTTATTGTTTGAGGCCTTTCTGAGATGAACGGCTCCAGGGACTTCCCCTTTACCTTTTTGGAAATAAATTCTTCAATTTGCTAGAATTATTCTTGAATTAATCGGAAACTAACCCCAATTACACCAAATACTGCCTCCCAAAGCCAGTGGTGGACAACCTTATGTTTCTCGTGATAATCCTCGACCGAAACCACACACTGCGTGCAGTTCATGGAAATTTCAGAAATTTTTATCAGTTAACTAGTGTGCTGCTGTACACAGCTTACCCACCACTGCCCTAAGCTCTTAAACAACCATTTATCAAAATACATTACGTTGCTTGCTTTAGACGAGTTGATTTCGGATATGATCGGTTGTAAGCTTCACCATCTGGCGTCTGATTGTGGGGATACCACCCTCCCTGGCAGACAATGACCATGCTCACTAAAATGAGAGTATTTTAATTTGAGAATTAAATTGAGAATGTTCAATTTTGTGATCATGATCATGAGCATGTTCCTTATATATTCAGGCCTTCAGATGAGGTCCTTTGTAAAAGCTGTTCCTTAATCCCAATGATGGACAACAAGTGTTCTGAGGCACACAATTTCACCAAAAATTCTTCGACATGCTATGAAATGTGAGCCGTGTGCGTTTTCGGTCCATGCTTAACACCAAGGTATGCTTTAAAAAACAAATGGTTGCGCACCACTGCTCCATCCTTTCACGTAATTATTTCAGCACAAAACTCGATCCCAACAGTGTATTTAGCGATATCAGGAAATATCAATGACAAGGTATATGCTTAACATTTGAATCAGCTTCAGAGTCATGCTTCAAGCTTCCCCAATTCCACCCTTCAGTTTCCTCTAATTCTCCCTTTGGCTTCTCCAATTGATCCTGAGCTTCCCCAATTGGCTTTCATAATCCCCTCCCGAGCACGTGCTCCCCACAAAAATACTCATCATTTCAAAACTTTTACTTGATGTACGTTCAAAATTGTCATCAAGGATGTAGAAAATATTCAGTCATAATTGATAATTTTCATTCTATTTTTGTCCATGCCCAGTTTATTATTAAAATTTGTTATCAATTAAACTTGAAATAATACTTTATTAATCTCTTTTTAAGTATATATAAAAGTGAACTTTCTAACCTGGAAATAACGACAGTAAATGTGATTTAGAGGATTTAAATTACTCTAAATTGAATAAATGTTGGAATTAATGAAATGTATTATGTGTGCATGCAATGATGATGATATTGTATGACTTAGTGTCTTAGTTTGCACATTTAAACAGACTAAGATTATGATTAATGTTATTAATGACTGACAGATTCAGGTCTCGGAACTTTGTAATTTCTAATCGACAACTTTGATAGTCTGGACTCCAAAAGTATCCGGACTATACAGTCGCATCCAAAAACAATAGAGTCGCCCTACAATGGATTCCAGACTACTCTGGACTACTCTACACGCTGCATGCCCCAAGGTATATAAATGCAACGTACCTAGCCACAATTTGTGTGTCGCGGAATCACACAAATCTAGTTGGTGTGACTTGAACAGCGAAAAAAGCATTCGAATCTAACTAGGCTTTTCCTGGGATTGAACTAAGGTCGTTAAAACAGTAGTCCGACACTCTAACCACTTGACCAATGCCGCTAAGGAGTTCAGACTATGCATTGGAGTCATGCCAACTCTGCTAACAGACTCGATCATGATACGTCCCCGTTACAGGACAAGGACCATGATATGATCACAAAATAGAGCATGCACTACGTTTTAAAGGACGTATGCTTGCAGTTTTCCGACTTTAGATCTGGAGTTTGGGACTTACTAACATACTTCTATGGCTGGGACACACGAGGACTCATTGCAGAGCGTATGAAATGTCCAAAGATAGCTCAATCCTTCCAATCCTCAAAAAAAACCCTTAAAATTGAATTTTGCAGCAGAGTTGGCGGGACTTCTAGAGGTCGGGCTTCAAAAGTGCCCTGACTATGCAGTCGCCTCTAATGGATTCCGGATTCCTTCTTGTGAAGGTCCGGTACCTCCACATTGGAGTCCTGCCAACACCCCTTTTCCCCCAATGGGTGTCTCCCAGTGAAGTCGTCTCAATTGAATTCCGGACTCCCAAAGTCCTGCCAACTCTGCTGCAAAATTCATTTTTTAGGTTTTTTTTGAAGTTTGGAAGGATTGTCTTTAGATATTCCCTATGGGCAGCAATAAGCCGAGCACAGAGTTGACTTGGATTTTGTATTGAAAATTTGACTCAAGTCGACTAGAATTCCAGTTGAAATACGAGCTAATTTCGAGTTCTAACCTCAAAACCAGCAACATCCTTTCAAACTACACCCCTGATGAGAATCAAGAGTTGGTCCTAAAAATTGAACATCAGACAAACAATTCAGTTCCACAATACATTTTTACCGAAATTCTCTCAAAATCCTCTCTCACTCTCAATTGAGTATAAATAAAGTGTATAAGCACATCTCTTATATTCAAATTGAGTTAGTTGATCGCGATAAGTGAGACTGAACATAACAGAGCATTTTTTGTGTCTTGTGTCTTTCCATAAGCTTATTAATAGCAAATATTTACGACAAAATATTCGTGTCTTCTTCTTTTATGTCAGTTCAGATGATAATACAGTAATAAAGGAATTGCAAGCTACATGCTGACGTTTTTGATGAATTTAATCAGGCACACATTTTTTGTGTCTTTTTGTGAATTGTTTACTTAATTTACATTTTTTTTTGGTGTTCGATTTGAGAATGAAGAGTAAAAAAAATTAGTGATTTTTGCCGGGAAAAAAAGAGTTTTGAGTTTAAAAAAAAGAAGAAAATTAAACCTGAAATATAAAAAATAATAAAACTTGTGAGGTGTTTTTGTATCATATGCTGATACTTAGTTGCTCGATCATCATAAAGAAATATAATAAACAATTCAATAAAAAACAAGCTTAAATTAGTAATTCTTGGTAAGTAAAATAAATTAATATGTATGGGAATAAGTGGCGCATTTGGGAGAAAGGGGATTTATGGTCGTCTTCGTTTATCTTCGTTCATATTCATTCGTCTTCGGTCATCATCGGATGTCATTAATCGTCATCGGTCATCTTCGTTCATTTTGGGTCGTCATCGGTCGTCTTCGATCGTAATCGTTCATCTTCGGTCGTCTTCGTTCATCTTGAGTCGTCATCGGTCACCTTCGGTCGTCTTCATCTTTTTCATCGTTCATCTTCGGACGTCATCGGTCGTCTTCGTTTTTCTTCGGTCGTCTTCGTTTATTCGTCGTTCATCTTCGGTCGTCTTCGTTTATTCGTCGTTCATCTTCGGTCGTCTTCGTTTTTCCATCGTTCATCTTCGGTCGTCCTCGTTCATTTTTCATCGTGTCATCTCCGGTCATCTTCGTCGTTTTTCATCGTTCATCTTCGGTCGTCTTCGTTCTTCATCGTTCATTTTCGGCCATCTTCGTTTTTCATCATTTATCCTTCGTTCGTCTTTGGTCTTTTCTCTTCGCTCTTTGCTCTCTGGTCTTCAGTCTCAATCCCTCTCTATCTCCGTCACTATCTTAAGCATAATTTTTTTGTGCTGATAAAAGTATTAGACACCCGATGAGAAATGATGACGTCACAGCTCAATTTAAAAGTGTGATGTCTTTTTGTCTACTTATTAATCTATTTCGGTTGAAGTAAAAAGAAGGCAAAAAAAAATCATAATTTTGATACGAAACATTTTAAATAAAAGCAAATTGGCGCCTTGATATTGAACTTTGTTGACATTAATTTTAATCATTAATAGCTAGGCTGTATAGCATGTACGGTGAATAAATTCTAAAGATTGAGTTTTCTTATTTTCATGTTTTTGTGAATTTGATGAAAGCTGACTGCATGCAGTGAACTACTGTCTGATTACTTATTTAATTAAGAAAAAACTGTGTCTATTTAGTTCATTGAGATTCACATCTGCGCTTAGGCGTTGATGATTGATTAACAAGTGAGAGTGTGCCAGATGACAGCAATCAGTAGATTTATAGATTTACGGGATATGTGTAGAGAGCATCATGCTTTGGGTGATAACCAAAGTACAAAATGGTGCCTTCGCTGTTGTCCGGATTCAACTTTTTTAGAGTTCGGTCCTCTAGGGATGGCTTCTTAAACTACCTGGGATATTCTACCGTAAAACTCACGAGATAGCCTACTCCACACTACCCTACTTTACCCGAATAGCCTACTGGCACCTACCCCCTACCGGGGTATACGAGGCTATCCTGGGTTACTCCACCCTACCCATCCTAGCTTACTCTTCCTTCAGCCCAAGAGTACTTAGGATAGAGTAGGATGAAGTAACCTTGGATAACGCTACCTACCTGGATAGACAGGTCAACCCTACTGCGCTGTCCTAGATAGGGTTTCTCCTTACTCGTGATAGGGTTGTCCTGATCTACCTTAATTGGGTTGAAATGCTGACTCTAGTAAGGTTTTCCTACTTACCCTGGTTGGGTTATCACTGCTTACTCGGTTAGAGGTTCTGCCTATCCGTGTTCCATTGTCTCGAGTCTACCTGGGCAGCGTTGACTGCCTTCCGACCCCAATAAAGCCATTTTAATATTAAGTTCCCGCCAACTCTGATCTAAAATTGTGTGGCAATTGCTTCAATTTGTTAATTTTAAATTTTTCAATATTCTCTCCAATAAGAAGTAAATTGATGCCAATATCTATACATGAGTTAATTTACAAATTGTTTTTACATTTTTCTCTCATGTTTATTCAGCTTTTATTAGTTATGAAAAATATATTTACATCCATAAAATGACAGTTAAAATATAAATGACATGTTTAATATCTGTAAAATTATATTAATTTCTCTAAGATCTTTGGGGAGCAAAGTCATTGCATTGTACATCCATCAAAGAGGTGTCGGGTAGTGAGGAGGTCTGAGAGTAACGAGAGGAATCAAGGGGGAACTAGGGGCAAATGAATGAGAGTGAGAAGGAGCGAGATGAAGCATGAGGAATGATGGGATGATAGGGAGCGAGTTAGAGCGATATGGAGATATGAGGGAGCGAGGGAAAGTGAAAGGGGAGTGGGGAGCAAGGATGAGAGAGCGGGAATGAAGAAAAGAGAAGAGGATGAGGAACAGCAAGGGAGAGTTAGGGTTATCGGTCACTGACACAACAGAAAACAAATCACATGAGAAGTCGATAGATTTAAAATAAAAAACGAAGAATCCCGAGGAATTCCCACAGATTCTCTTCGTTTCTTCCCTTGGGTTTCCCATTGTGTTGATTGCCGATAACTCCGTTAAAGATGCGTAACTGATTAATCATATATTATTTTCAATCAATTTCAATCAATTATTGACGATTATTTTCTCACATTCAAATCCATACAAAATTCAACGGAGGTAGCACATAGAGCAGTAATGGGTACGCTTGAGTAAGCTATGCTGCCTAGCTAGGGCAAAGAACATGCTTTTGAGAGAATGTTCACCTTAAATCTACTGGATGAACATGGTCGTGAGCATTGCTATAATATTACTCTGTACTTGATACCACTCTCTATGCTTGGTAGGGGTATGTGTTGCGGTACACTGGTCTGACTGTCCCTGACTAGCTCCAACCGGTAAACTGACCTAGACTAAGGTGTGACTTGTGTGCCTACAGCTGACGTAGAAAATCTTCAAATCTTTTCAATTCCTAGAAAAAGCTGTCTTTTTCCTATAAAGTTCCATTAAAAAAACCAAAAAACAAAATTAACACTGAACGAAGTCACATGTGCAGTGGCGACTTCATCTAAAATATGCAGATTATTAATATAGAGGATTTAATTAGCAAATTAGGAAGACAATGATTATAAAACTTAATGAATCTCTTTTGAATTCAAATATTAAGAAGTCATTCATTAATGGCGATTTCCAGTTATTGCACACAAAAGTTGCTTGAATCTCTTTAAAATATACATCTGCGGAAATTGATCAAAAGTACTTTTGATGACATAATCAATAATGCCAAATGGATTGTCAATTACTTCATAAGCGACACTTAACTGCTTGTTAAGTTGTATGTCTAGTTCAAAGGATGACTAATTACTTAATTAGATTCACTTTCAAGTGTAAAAGAGAATTTAGGAGATTTTGAGGTAAAGTCACGTAGCACTTAGTGATTGATATGACACCAAGTCAGAGTCACGTCGGCATGATGATGGCTTTTGGATCGACTAACTAAGTTGTGGTTTTCGGATTTATCATGAGCATGCTCCTGAGCTTATCTGAGGCTGATTTCTTAACTAACCCAGGATATCCTACCTTACCCAACCTGAGACTTCATACCTTACCCTACCCTAGATAACTTACCGTACCCTACCTAAGATACCCATATCCTACCCTACCCAAGAATTTGTAAGGTTTCTTCCTGTCACAGATGTCAGTTTTGCAACTCTGGGTAGAAAAACCCGATTCGGGAAGAATATCCCGGATAGACCAGGATATCCCGAGTACAGTCGTTTATCATGGGTAGGGTAGGATATCAAGGATACGATAAGATAACCCAGGATGGTTAGGATATTCTGGATAGAACAGGATCTCCCGAAGAAAGTAGGTCATCTCGGGTAGGGTAGGACAAGGCTGAGAAACTCTGCGGTAGTACCGAGGAATTCATATAAATACCGTCAATACCACCTAGTTTCTCAGCCTGGAGTAAGATATCAAGGGTAGTATAGGATACTGAGAAGAGTAGAATATCCCATGTAGATTAACAAACCAACCCTCGTTCAAAAAAGTAAGGAACAAACATAATTTCACATACATATTAACTAAGTAATACCAAATGATCTAAAAATCAGACTTCATATGTGTGATGGATGAAGTAAACAAATCAGTAATACAGTCTGTGCTTGTTTGAATTTGAGAAAGAAAGAAGTCTCAAGTCTCGAGTTGTTTATGCAAAACTCATGTGATTTGATTTTTTTTTTTTGTCAAAAAACATATTTTGTAGTTCTAAAATTATGAGTTTATAAATATAGTCGGGAGCATTTATCATTCTGTCTGTCATTATTGTCTGAGTTTCGTCTCTGTTTACAGTAACTCAGCATTTAATTTTTTGCGGTACAGCTTGGTGAAACCCCACACGGCATACGATTCAAGGCATTTTCAATAGTTTTTGAACAAGCACACAGCTTGTCCATCATTGCTTTAACTTTTCAACATTGATCTCAGGTGCGTAGCCAGAGGGGAGTCAAGTGTCATTATAGCGCAAAAATGCACGATCCAAGATATACCAATGGTGTGACTAGAAACAGCGAAAAAGAACCCAAAAACGGTTAGACTAAATTGTTTATGTTGCTATAAAAAGCCAGTTAGTCTCTTAATCAATTTTGCTAAATCATTGCAAGTCATCTTTCTTATCTTAAACGGTTTGATGATGTCTCTGATGATCTTTTAATCGGTGTCGTTTTATTTAACATTAATTCAGATTTCTACATAATAAGTTTGTATAATAGCTCAGGTATGCTATGTATAAGCTTCTATCCTTCTCTATGTCTATCACATACTTCCCAGTCATGACCAAGACTTTGAGGAATTCTTTTATATGTAGTCTAGGTCCTGATCTTAGTTTCGATATCAAAATACTGGTCAAAACTAGTTAAAGCCATTCTTGATGAATTTGCTGCTTTCTTATCTTTATCATTCGAGACTCATAAACTTGAAAATGCTTGGCAGATACCACAGATGTCTAGATTTTACTGGATGTAAAGTCAAATAAATCCAGATTGTATTACTTGTGTGATTTTCACGTAATCGTTCATGACTCTTTCTTACATCTAATTATGGCTGATTTTTTGTTTTTATTATGCTTTTTCGAAATCTTGGTTTCAGTCTCTTGGACTGGACTGGTCCGATCTTCAGGATTTTTGAAAGTCTTTCATATTCCGGGATCTCCGGAAATCAGAAATTGAGTTCGAAGTCGGCTCAAGCCAACCTTTCCAAACAAAATCCAAAGCATTGACACTCAACATTATTTCATCCAATATAAGGACAAACTCACTTCTGAACAATAGAAATTGCATCCGATTGAAATTCAGTGTCAATGCCATGACAAAATCAGAATCGAAATTGAGCTCTAGACTGACATTGTTCGTAGAATTTCATAGCATTTCCCACGAAATCTGGATAGTAAGAAAGCATATTATCCGTTATTAATGTCTGTAACACAAGCCATGGATCACAGTGGATCTATACAGCCATCAAATAATAAGAAGAAGAAATTGTAACACAAGCCGGCTTATGTCTGGCAACATCTCACCAAATCTGTCCTCATTCAAACGTCATGAACTGAATT